>NC_138665.1:0-600000 GCF_964273445.1 Streptopelia decaocto
AGGCGGCGCCGCGCGCAAGGGGGCGTGGCCTTAAAGGGAGGCCGCTGAAGGTCCAACCCGAGCGTCCCCCAAACCCGCCATTTTCAGCCCGTTTCGAGCTTTTTTTACCTCGTACCGCCACCTCCAGCCCCGCCGCGGCTCCGCCATTTCCCTCCTAAGGGCTGAAAACCTCACCCCGACGCAAACCCAGCGCTTAATTAAGGGGCAGAGAGTGTTCAATAATGAAGGAAGAGCTAGTAAAGAGCGCTAATTGGCGCCTTCCCGCGGCGGCCGACTGGAAAAATGGCGGTAAGCCACTGCGCATGCGCGGTTGCGACACGAAGGCGGCGGCGCATGCGTGCAGGCAGTGCTTGTCACGGCGCGCATGCGCAGAAAGTAAAAATGAGGGCGGGGGAGAAGGGCGGACGCGCGGGCGGGAGCTGGGCATGCGTAGTACGGGAAGTGAGGGCGGGAGGGAAGGGACAGGCGGGAAGTGAGGGAAAACCGCGGAGAAATGGGAAAAAACGGTGGAAAGGGGGGGAAAACAGGAGTGAACTGGGGAGAAATCGGGGAAATTTGGGTAAACTCCGGGGGGAATTAGGACAAAATGAGAGAAAACTGGTGGAATTTTGGGAAATCAGTGGAAAAGTGAGAACATTTGGGATGAAATCTGGGGAAAAAACGAGGAAATTTGGGGACAGTGAGGTAAAAATTGATGAGAAATCAGGCAAAAAAACAAGGAAGTGGGAGCAATGCAAAAGGAATTTGTAGAAAATTGGGGGGCATTTGGGGAAAGTAGGGGAAAAATTAATAAATTTGCGGAGATTGGGGGAAAACTGAGGAAATGGGAAGAAAATTTGGGAAAATTGGGAACTGGAGAAATTTTGAGGGAATGGAACAAATTTGGGGGAAAATAGTGGAAATTTAGGAAAATCAAGGGGAAACTGAAGAAAACTGGGAGGATTATAGCAGGAAAACAAAGAAGTTTAGGGAATATTGGGGAAAATTTGGGGAATCCTGAGGAATACTGGCAGAAAATTTGGGAAAAAAATGGGGGAAAATCAAGGAAAATGAGGACATTTGGGGTTGAAGAGATGAAAATTTTTGGGAAAACGCTCAAAAATTAGGGAAATCGGAAAACTGAAGAAATTTGGGAGACAATTAGAGAGGAAACCAAAGGAATTGAGGGAAAATAGGGGGAAAGCTGAAAAATAAGGGAAAACTGGAGGAAATTGGGGTAAAATTTGGAAAACCCGGGGAAAACTGTGGAAAAATGAGGACTTTGGGGGAAAATGAAGCAAATTTGAGTGAAAATGGGAGAAATTTGGGGACATCAAGAAATTTTGGGGAAAACAGGAAAAAGTGAGCAGACAATATGGGGAAATTTGGGAAAGATTATAGAAAATGGAGGACATTTGGGGAAATCACGGAAAACCTGATGCAATTCATGGAAACTGCTGCTAAATTTGGGTGAAAACCCGCAGATCTTGGTCAAAAAAAAGGCCTTTGGAGGCTCCATGTCACAGCATGCTCTTTATTTCTCGCCCCGCCCCTCCCGTGGCCCCGCCCCTCCCGTGGCCCCGCCCCTCCCGTGGCCCCGCCCCTCCCGTGGCCCCGCCCCTCCCGTGGCCCCGCCCCTCCCGTGGCCCCGCCCCTCCCGTGGCCCCGCCCCTCCCGTGGCCCCGCCCCCGGCTCTGTCCTGTGCCATCCGCAGCAACAGAAATGATCCATGTGTGTCGTTTACTAAACATGGGGAGCTGACACCTTAGGCAATGGTGAGGTATGTGGCGGTGTGAGGTGGATCCCTCCGCTCTCATCAGTGCCTGGTGGCTTTTCAGGGTGACGTGGGAGTGTGATCATCCTCTGTGTTGGAGAGGTGCACGCCCATGGCAGCTGGGAACGAGACAAAGGGACAAACAATCTGCCCTCACTCTGCACTGAGTCACAGACCATCCTCTTGCCTTGCAGGACTCGCTCTGTTCTCTGTGAGTGCAGCAGAAATGCTGAAGATTTCCGACATCCAAGGATATTCCTCAGGGGAAATGGTGGGGGAGCTGTAAAAGAACCTGGAGCTGCCTTTACTACTGCTGTTCCTTACCCCTGGGTGTGCAGATGCTGACAGACCTTTCTGCATTAGATGTGCTTTCATCACACAAATTTGAAACTGGGACTGGTCCTCGCTGCTACCCAATTCTGCAGAGTCAGGCTGACCTTTCAAGAGCCTGCAGGCAGAGGCCCTGCTTTCTATTGCACATTCGACCAGAGCACTCAGGCCTTGTACCAACCCAAGGGATCAGAAGGACAGTGTGGGAGTGGAAGGAGAACAGCTCCGGAAGACCAAGCGCTGGTGCTTCCTGTCAGTGCTGGACTCTCTTCCCCTCTTCCCATGCACACAGAAACTGTGCCCGTAGCTCCAAAAGAACCTTAGAGGAAGCATTTCAGGATCAAAACAAAACAAAAGTATCAGTAGGGAGCCTGAGGCGTGGAAATTACTTTACAACCTGTGAGGTTATAAAGAAGGTATGTTTATTCAGCACTGGGCACACACGGGGATAATTCCTCCAAGGTGTGGCAAATGCTCAGCGGCCACTAACGTTTTAAAATGCTGTAAAGTATTACATATTCATGAAAATTCTAGGAACGCCTATGCATATTCATAACCTGTCCCCGAGAAGGTGGTTCTTATTACAATGAGTTCTGGGAAATAATTTCCATAGTCTTCACCTGCAGCCCCTCCTGGCTGTGCCTGTGCAGTGATCGTGAACTGGGGTCTTCTTGGCTGTGCACTTTTACATCCAGCCTGGTACGCTGGGTTGGCTGGAGCTCAGACTGATGAGCTGGTTAGAACTGACGTATCTCCTGTCCTGTGCCCAAGTTTCTGCTATTTAGTTCACCCAAGGATGCAGCTAGGTTTTTTTAATCTTTGCAAGGCCTGGGAAGTCATCAGCGAACTCCTGTTTCTCATACAATAAAGTTACGCAAAGCCCTAAGCTAGGCAATTGCTATGTGGGTTAAGGGTTAGCTTTTTAACTGTTAAGTGTTACTTTAAGTGTTAGTTGGTTAGTTTCCTGTATCACACTTAAACTTCTTTAAATACACAGAGTGTCGGGGGTCAAGACCCCGGCATGGGTCCGGGCCTACGGCGACGGAGGAAGAAATGTAACCAATTCAATGTGAATTATAAACATGCTTCATTTTATTGACAGCGAGCGCAAGCTTTTATAACAGTTCTATTAATTATGCCTACTTGTCAAACACCGATTTGATAGCATACGTAATGAGCCCATCCCAACATACATAATGAGTCCATCCCCTTCTGTGGCCCCCTGGTATGTGAGTTCCCTCGTTATCTCGGAGCTGCCTCCTGGTACTTGTTTATCCAGGCCTTTCTCAGGAGCTGCCTCCTGAGACTGTGAGACTTGTTTGTGCAGGCCTTTCCCAGGCAATACCTTCTCACCCACCCTTGCTCAGCTCATGCTAACTGAGGCCTACTCATGCTAACTAGAAGAGATCCTCTCCGTAGAGAGGGTCTCATGCCCTTTCTCTCTTGGCCATTCTCCAACAACAGAGAGCACATCTCCTCATTTACACAGCCATTCAGTCAGAAAATAAAACCAGGTAGTGAATAACAAAGGTGATAACAACATTATTACAAGTAAAAGAACTACAACTACTACTAACAATGCAGGCTGTGCCTGCAATGAGTTACACTATGACTGCTATGCAGAAGATCTTGGGCAGCTTATTGCTCCAGAAAAAAGTCCAGTTATCAGTTTCCATACTGCATCCTTGAGATCCCGGTTCCTCATGCTGTAGATGAGAGGATTCGTTACTGGAGGTACCACCGAGTACAGAACTGCCACCACCAGGTCCAGGGCTTGGGAGGACATAGTGTGGGGCTTCAGGTAGGCAAACATAGCAGTGCTGACAAACATGAGGACAACAGCCAGGTGAGGGAGGCAGGTGGAAAAGGCTTTGTGCCGTCCCTGCTCAGAGGGGATCCTCAGCACGGCCCTGAAGATCTGCACATAGGACAGCACGATGAACACAAAACAAACAAATGCTATGAAGAGACTGAACACACTAAGCCCAAATTCTCTGAAGTAGGATTGTGAGCAGGAGAGCTTAAGGATCTGGGGGATTTCACAGAAGAACTGGTCCACAGCATTGCCCTTGCAGAGTGGTAGTGAAAATGTATTGGCTGTGTGCAGGACAGCAATGAGAAATGCACTGCCCCAGGCAGCTGCTGCCATGTGGACACAAGCTCTGCTGCCCAGGAGGGTCCCGTAGTGCAGGGGTTTGCAGATGGCAACGTGGCGGTCGTAGGACATGATGGTGAGAAGATAAAACTCTGCAGTAGCACAGAAAAAGAAAAAAAAATACCTGTATAGCACATCCTGAAGAGGAGATGGCCCTGACGTCCCAGAGGGAGTTAGCTATGGCTTTAAGAAGAATGGTGGATATGGAGCCCAAGTCAAGAAGGGAGAGGTTAAAGAGGAAGAAGTACATGGGTGTGTGGAGGTGCCGGTCACAGGCTATGGTGGTGATGATGAGGCCATTACCCAAGAGGGCAGTCAGGTAGATGCCCAGGAAGAGCCAGAAGTGCAAGAGCTGCAGCTCCCGTGTGTCTGTGAACGGCAGGAGGAGGAACTGGGTGATGGAGCTGCTGTTGGACATTTGCTGCCTCTGGGCATGGAGCACTGTCATAGGAGGAAAAGACAGTTAGGGGACACCTCTTAGCAAAATCAAAGCCATTTCCCATACACCCTCCCCTGCTCCACACCCCCTTGTCCTTTTCCAGACCTTCCTCCAGCTCGGTGTCTGAGCCCTGGGTGGTGCTGGCTGGAGGAGCCGTGAGCAGCAGGGCCTGTGCCCGCTGGCTGCCGAGGAGTCAGCCCTGCTCTGCAGCCGGGGCCATGGGAACGGGGGCAGGGGCCAGGCCTGGGGTTCAGCTGTGTCAGACGAACCTGCTCCTGGTGCAGAACAGCCTGTCAGCATCTGCACTCCCAGTGGTAAGGAACCGACGATGGCAGAAGGCAGTTTCAGAGGTTTGGGGTCTCCACAGCTCCTTCTTTGCTCCCACCCTGGAAACTGTTGTTGGATGTCAGAAACCTTCATCATTTCGGCTTCACTCAGGGAGAACAGAGTGAGTCCTGTGAGGCAGGAGGATGCCTCTGCGTCGGTGCAGAGTGAAGGGAGCTGCTCTGTCTCTGTCTTACTCTCAATTGCCTTGGGCTGGCACCTTTCTGAGAGGGAGGCTGATCACACTCCCAATGTTACCCTGAAAAGCCACCAGGCACTGCTGAGAGCAGAGGGATCCACCTCAGACCATGATATGTCTCACCCTTTCCTAAGATCACAGCTTCCCATTTCTAACCCAGGACACACCTGGCACATTTCAAAATACCAACAGCATTTTCTCTGCATAGCATCTCTCTGCTTATCTGTGGGGCTTTCAGATAACACAAAGATACTATAGAACAGGTTTGGAAGAAAACCTTAAGGAGATAGCCAAGTGTCCTAATGATGGCATTTGATTCAGGGAGGTTCAGCTCATTCCCCAGCCCCACAGGCTGCATTGCCCACAGCCCCACAGCTCAGAGCAAAGCTGGGACGTGTTCCCGTGGATGCACCTGCAGGAAAGGACCCACAAGATCAGGGTGTGACTCTGCAGCTGAAACTGCCATCCCCAGCGAGCCTGACAGCAAGAACAAGATCCCAACAGCAGTGACCCAGAGCAGGGGAGCAAGAAGGACAATGCGGTGAGGGTGGGTGTGAGAGAGGCCAGGGCAGAGGCAGCCGGGCACTCAGACAGCATCACCCTTCCCCAGCTGTGCAGCCACCTCCCAGACACCAACACTGCGGGCAGCTGCTCTCAGCCCCTGTGCTCTGCAGAGGAACTGCAGCTCTGGCTGCACAGGAGCTGCTTCATGCCTTGGAGCCCCCGGCCCTGAGGGCAGAGGCTTTGCTGGGTGGGAGAGGAGGTGAGGGGGCTGCTCAGAGGAAGAGCTCTGAGTTGGATGGCATCATATGGAGGTTTCTGTCTTCTCCCTCCCACAGCATTTCTGGGTTTTGTTTGCTGTCCTTCCCAGATCATGTCCCTGCTGCCTGGATGTTTTCCTCCTGGTCTTTCCCTGTCCCATGTCTTTTCCCTGTCAGTGCTTGCAGACCTCATCCCACCCTCTGTGCACTCCCTCTGGCCCTACAGAAATGAGCCTGTTTGCAGGGCACAGCCTGGACACATCTTCCTGTTTGCAGGTGGAAAAGGGCAGGTCAGACTAAGGCCAGTGGGTCCAGTATAGTTGACTCCGGTTCTGTCCACAGGGAGAGGACTGGCTAAAGGCATGTGAGGAGGCTCCTATCAGACCTACTGACCATTCAAAGTTATAGCTCAGTGGTCTCAGTTACTTGTTCAAGCATGAGAGCTAGCTTTGATTTTTTCCAAACAAGTTCCCCAAAGAAAGGTATTTCAAAAAACAGACTCACGAAAGCTACTTAGTTTCACAGTAGTGCCTGCCTTCATCTTGCCCTTGAAAACTCCCCACAGATATGTCCCAGGGTAATCTGGAGCTTCAAGCTACCCTGGACCACACAGCATCCTCTGAACAGCAGAAGGACCCTGTCCTGCTGGGGGTCACTCCTTCCACCCACAGCTTCTGCCATGGGATCTCCACGGGCAGGTTGAGTGCTGACCCTGGCAGGCAAGAGAGTCCCTGCCCTGGCACACAGCGCTGGGGTGCAGGGACCCTGCTCTGCAAGAGAGCCCTGGGCACCCCTGCCTGCACACCGAGCAGCACACCCTGCAGTCATCCCAGGGAGCAGGCAGCCATCACACCCAGTCCTCTGATGGTTTAGTGGCAAACCCCTGCTCTGGAGCACACACTTCTCCCTTACACTAGAAAAATTCTGAGTCCTCTTGATATGTTCCATAAACGGTGGCACGTGTCAGCTTTAGAAGATCTTTCCAGGAACTACAGCTGTGCTGCCCTACACACAGACACTTACTGTATTAAGGGCTGTGAAGAGTCTTCCCCTAGTGAACATTAACCTCTCCTCCTACTGCAGATTGCCATCTCTTCCTTACTTGTCTCTCCTTAGCACCTGCAGGCAGAGCCCTCACCCTGCTGCGTGTGCAGAGGAGCTGCTCCTGGGCAGAGCTGTCTCTCTGCAGCGCTGCCGCTGCCATGAGCTCCCTGTGTCCCAGGAGCCCAGCCCAGCTCAGCAGCACTTTCTCTGTCCCCTTTGGGCTCCCTCTTCAGTTTCAGCAGTGTCATTTCTCATATCATGAAAGGAGTCAGATGCAGGAAACACCTTTTCTTGGGCCATGTTTAGGGAGGACACCCAGAGAGGGAGAGGGAGGGATCTCCTTTACCCCACTGAGGGAAGCAATTCATCTCAGTCAATCAAGGCATCTCATCCTGGGTTTGTAGTCCTGGGGCTCAAATGCACTCAGTTCCCTCCCATGCCTGACAGGAGCCCACATGAGCTGGGATTCCTCTTGCCTCACTTCAGGTGGGCATAAAATAGGCACCTGCATGTGATCTCCTTTTCTAAGCTCCCCTGCTAATTAATGGAGATGGAGGTCAGGAGTGAGGTGTTCAGATAAAAATGTCTGATGACATGTGGCATGCCAGAGGTGATCTAAGATTAGTGCAGGTACCTGCAAACTCAAATGGAGCAGTTCATACAGACACAGCAAAATCTGAGGGCATCCTCTTGGAGATTGTTGGGAATTTCCTTTGCCCAACTGAAACAACAGTTTATGCTCAAAATAAGGTCAACTGAGCTTTTCCGTACTCATCATGTTCAGGGCAGCATATAGAGGTGTTCATGTGAATGATTTGAATCATGTGCCATAGGGAGAGCTCAGTGCCTCTCTTCATCTGTTTTTACTGGATCATGGCTGGCTATATTGGCAGTTGCCTCATCCTCAACCTCACACTGCCTTACAGCACTCAGGGTGCCTATTCAGTTTAGTTCAAATCAAGGTCCACAGAGCTACATGAGATGCCAGGGCTTGCAGGAGCAGCAGAGGATTTACAGAAAAGTAATCCCCATTCAGGGCAGGTGTGTGACAGACACCCCAGATGGCATCGCAGGGATTGGGATTTTCTGCCTGCGTGCCATTGGCAGGTGCCATCAGTCAGGGGCATCAGTCATCAGATGTGTTCGGAGAGGCAAGGCCTGTCCCCCGTCTACCCAGCAGCTGCAGCATTGCATGAACACAAAGCCCATCACACTGGGGTCTTTAATCACACCCATGATGATACAGTCAAGGAACAGACCAATCATTTTCACATTGTGCCTGGATATGTCTTGTCTTCAAGAACAACATCCTTCAAGCACAGCAATGATCCTGTCGTGGTTTAACCTGAGCTAGCAATCCAACAACAATAGCCACTCACTCACCCCTTCCCCCTCGCTCCCAACAGGGGAGAAACTTGGATTGAGATAAACTAATACACTACTGGTAAATATATATATAAAATAGAAATAAAAGATATGCAAGGCTATTCCTCACGAACTCTGTCCACACTAAGCAGCCAGTCCCAGGAAGCAACACCCCAGTCCCAAGCAGCTGATCCCAAAGAGAGGAAAAAATTGAAAAAATGGAAAAAGGCAGAAAGGCCTCTGTAAAATGACAAAGGGCTGAACTAAACATCCCGGTCCAAACTCCCTGGGCTCTGACAAAAAGAGTGAAAAAGCAAGTGCAAGAAATGCCTGAGAGAAAAAGAGAAACCAGAAGGCCACAACTCTCTTTAAGTATGAAGCATGACACTAATGGGCTGGAATACTCTTACTGGTCAGTCTGGATGTCAGTCAAGCTCTGCCCCATCTCTGCCCCCTTTCCTTGATGCCTCACACCTGTGGGCAGAGCTCAGAATGTCTCAGACCAGAGCAATTAAAAACTTTAACTCTGTGCTGGGGTGTTTTCTCTTGTTCTCAAAACAAGTCCAAATAATGACTGTGCTAGCTATGAAAAAGAAAGATTTCTAAATGCACGAATAAAATTAGCTGCTTTTAAATCAAACCAGCACAGATCCTTAAGAAAACTCAGTTGAACACAGAAAGTGAATGCAACGACAATGAAAATGAACTGTTGCTACATCAGGAACAGTTAAAGAAGAAACAGAGAATGTGGGACCACTGGTGAATTTAGTAAGAGTAGGTGTAGGTGGATCTGAGATAGTCTGTGACCTCTTTTTCTCATTTACCAACAGGCAGGTCTCCCGGGCCTTTGAGCTTTGAGACAGAACTCTGGAGGACAACATCCTGTGGGCGCTGGGTTTCAAGCCAGGGGTTGAGTAAACTAGACTCTTACCCATTCATGGGACTGGAGAGGTTTCATCAAGGGTGCTGGTCAGCAAGGTGAGCTCATGTGGGTGACTGAGCACAGCCACCCCAGCAGTGGGCATTCCCCATCCGGCAGACTGAGGCATGCACACAAGATGGAAACATCTTTATCATCCCTGATTTGCACAGGAGGGGCCTTCCTGCTATACTTTGTAGGACAAACCTCTTCCCGCTCTTTTACCTGCAGACATCAACTGTTTTCTCGCTGGTTTCAGATATGATATTTAAGGTTCATTAAAGCCATCAGCCATCCCCTTGCTTCTCACTGACATCCTCCCCAACCCTCTCTCTCAGACCTGCAGATGGCTGAACACTCTTGCTCTGGATGACTCACTCCATGGGCTGCAGAAGACAACCTGCCTCACCATGACCTTCACCATGGCCTGTAGTGGAATCTCCACTCTGGTCCCTGGAGCACATCCTGCCTCTCCTTTTTTCTCTGACCTTGGTGTCTGCATATTCTCATATTCTCACTCTTCTCTTGAGCTGTTGTTTCACAGCAGGTTTTGTTTTTTATCCCCCTTCTTAAACATGTTGCTGCAGAGGTGCTACCACCATTGCTGATGTGCTCGGATTGGCCAGCAGTGGGTTTGTCTTGGAGGCATCTGAAGTTGGCTCTGTTGGATGTATGGGAAGCTTCTAGAATCTTCTCACAGAAGCTGCCCCTGTGGCACCCCACTAACAAAACCTTGACATGCAAACCCAATACAGAAGTCTGCTATTCTCCTTGCCCTTGGGAGGTCAGACCCTGATATTTCATGGTCACAACAGCCAAGGCTGACACTGTTATTCACATCCATGACCAGCTCTTCCTGCTTCGTGAGTAACAAATTCACGAGTGTCACTGCAGTTGGCACATCTGGAAGCTGTCCTATAAAGACCTGCGTCCCCAGCCGTGCCCAAGGACCTCCAGAAACATTCAGAGTTGTTTACATATTGTTTTAGTCTCCTTCCACTTAATGCCAAGGTCATCAAACTCCTCAAGGGGAATCTGGAGTGATTGACCTGGAAAAATCATTGGGTCATGTGAGCTGTTGCAACATGTGTCAGCTGTTATTTCCTCAAGATCAAAGTCTCTTCTTGAACACTGTCAGGCTTGGGGCCGTGACCGCCTCCCTGAGGAGCTTGTTCCAGTGCTCCAGCACCCTCCTAATGTCCAACCTAAACCTCCCTTGGCACATCTTGCTGCCATTCCCTTGGGTTCTGCCATTGGTTGCTGGAGAGATCAGTGCCTACCCTTCCTCCTCCCCTTGTGAAGAAGCTGTAACTGTGATGATGTCTCCTCTTCATCTCCTCTTCATCTCTGACGAAGGGTGAACAAACCCAGTGACTTTAGCTGCTCCTCATACAGCTTCCCTTCCAAAACCTTCAGCACCTTTGTGGCCCTCTTCTGGACACTTTCCTGTAGCTTGATATATTTTTTATCCTGTTTGTTAAGCAGGACTTTCCCTTCATAAACCCATGCTGGCTGGGACAAATGATTGTGTAGTCTCTCATGTGATTTTTCATAACTCTCATAATAATTTTCTCCATAATTTTGCCAGACACAGAAGTGAGACTGACAATCCTGTAGTTGCTGGGGTCATCCCTGCTGCCCTTCTTGGAGATTCTCACCTCACTACTGATACTCTTTTCCCTCATTTTTGTCAGTGGGATGACCAGAACATCTTTCCTGAGATAGAGAGAGAGAGAGAAAGAGAGAGATTGGGTAGATAGTTTGAAAAAGCCCTTTTTCAACACCATCTTCCATCACCTGCTAAACCTCCTCATCTACAGCTTGTGGAGGAGAAATTTTCGGTGCATGGAATCACTAAAAAACATTCAGGAAAGTTGTGAACTGCAAAGAGAGCCCATTGAAGTGTTGGGCCTGTGGGAAGAAATCACTTCTGGTTCTCTTCTGAACTGTCCTGAGGACCTGGACAGTCATGTGTTGTGCCCTGGGCACACCTCTGGAAGTGTGGGATATTGAGAAGGCTTTTGTTGTCAGAGTGACTGAGAAGGCTGGCCAGTGTCATTGTCCCTGATGAAATTCAACAAGGGCAAGTGTAGGGCCTTGCACCTGGGGAGGAATAACCCCAGGCACCAATACAGGTGAGGGGTTGACCTGCTGGAAAGCAGCATTGTGGAGAGGGACCTGGGAGTTCTGGTTCACAACAGGTTGACCATGAGTCAGCAATGTGCCCTTGTAGCCAAGAACACCATTGGTACCTGGGGTGCATTCAGTTGGAAGAGACCCTCAGGATCATGGAGTCTAACCATTATCTAAGTCTAGCACTGAACCATGTCCCTAAGAACTTAGTCTAAAGGCCTTTTAAACCCCTCCAGGGATGGTGACTCCACCACTTCCATGGACAGACTGTTCCAATGCTTGACAACCCTTTCCGTGAAGAATTTTTTCCCAATATCCAATCTAAACCTCCCCTGGCACAACTTGAGGCCATTTCGTCTTGTCCTATCACTTGCTACTTGGGAGAAGAGACCAACACCTTCCATGCTACAACCTCCTTTCAGGCAGTTGTAGACAGCAATAAGGTCCCCCCTCAGGCTCCTTTTCTCCAGGCTGAACAGGCCCAGTTCCCTCAACCGCTCCTTATCAGACTGGTGCTCCAGGCCCCTCACCAGTTTCGGTGCCCTCCTCTGCACTCTCTCTAGTACCTCAATGTCCTTCTTATGATGACGGGCCCAAAACTGAACACCATATTCAAGGTGCGGCCTCACCAGTGCCCAGCACAGTGGCACAATCACTTCTCTAGCCCTGCTGGCCACACTATTCCTGATACAGGCCAGGATGCTGGTGGCCTTTGGCTACCTGGGCACACTGCTGGCTCATGTTCAGCTGCTGTCAATCAACACCCCCAGATCCCTCTCTGCCAGGCAGCTTTCCAGTCACTCTTCCCCAAACCTGTAGCGCTGCCTCGGGTAGTTATGACCCAAGTGCCAGACCCAGCACTTGGCCTTGTTAAGCCTCATACAATTGACCTCAGCCCAGTGATCCAGCTGGTCCAGATCTTTCTGTATGACCATCCTACCATATGAGAAACTTCTTTACTTTGAGGGTGCCAGAGCACTGGAATGGGCTGCCCAGAGTGGTTGTGGAGTCTCCTTCTCTGGAGGCATTCAAAACCCACCTGGACACATTCCTGTGTGATCTACCGTAAGTGAACCTGCTTTAGCAGGTGGGTTGGACTAGATGATCTCCCGAGGTCCCTTCCAACCTCAGCTATTCTTTCATTCTGTGATCCCAGCCAGACCCAGCACAGTGGTATTCAGGGGTCTCTTCCAACCTGCGGTATTCTAGGATTCCATTAATCTTTTCCTTCTAGAGCTCTTTGAAGACAGAAAAGACAGAGGAAGAAAAAAAAGGCAGAAGCAGAGATAGAAAATGCAGCAGTGTAAATATAGCAATTCCTGAGGAACCTTTCTCCACTCAAAACCTTGGTAGGAGATCTGTTAGATAACTTGGATGAAATAGCTTACTTTTGTCTGCTCACGTAGTGGACAAGGAGGTTGGGTTGATGGTTGGGTACGGTATGATGCAGACAGTTGTATTTCAGGACCTCATAATCCAGTAGGAAGTCAATGGCTGTGGAGGTGGATGTGAAGTCACTTCTGCCTCTAGAGGTGACAGGCAAACAGCAGGAACATGGCTGGGAAAGGCACTGTGAGGTCACTTCTTTCTGAAACAGCTGATAGGTCAACCCTTGACTCATGTCTGGGATATGTGATTTTAAGCTCACAACTACCAGTGTCTCTGACAGGGCAGCAGAAAGTACCTGGTTGGCACATTGACTGTGAGATTCCCCTCTGCCAAAGGATCTGTGCTCTCTCCAGGAAGGGGGCTGTTATTTTGGTTGTCATGTCTCTTCTGCCTGAGCACATGATAAGACAGCAGCAGGCACAGGGCTTGGTCATGTATATCTGAAGAACTGAAAGCTTGGAAGAACATGGTGAGGTTACTTCCCTCTGGGCAGGTGATAGGCCACAAGAAGGCTGATGGTGAATATATGGAAATACCAGGGGGACAACAAGGTGAGGAAGTGAGATGGGTGTCTACAGCCTACAGGGAAACAGAAGCACCTCTGAGACAATATAGGACAACCTGTGGTGGAGTTGGTAAGGGGCTCTGGCAAGGCTGGAAGTCACCAAGAGGACCCAAGTTTTCATCCCCTTGGCTATGGCAATCATCTCTGCTACCCAGGCCTGTGAGGAGACATGTCCTCAGGCAGTGGGGCACCTCATGGCCTTCTTGCAACCCCCAGTAAGACTGGGAACTGTCACACCATTGTCCTTCACTTAGCATCACGCACCACATATCCCTCTGCCCCAGGAAGAGCCCTGAGCAATGTGTGAGGGACAGGATCTGCCTTCCCAGGGGCTGGGGGTCAGGGCTTGACCACTGTGCTTCATCAAACGAAACCAGGGATTTCTCAGCATCTGAACTGCCTGCACATTACCTTTGCCTATCTGCCATCATGGCCTCCAATTATCTGCTCTAATAAGTCCCTGGGGAGGCTTTGGTAGTATTGGCCCTCTGTGGAACTCATTAATACAGTATTTTTTTTCTTCTGACTTTGACTTCTGGAAAGGTTTATGCAATCTCCTTGATTGCACATGAGGTTCAAGGACTAGGCACCAAATGTACCATGGGGCTCATTACGGTGAAGAAAGTCCTAACAAACCATGTCTCTTCTGGTATTTTTCTTCTAGTCTTGTACAGTTAATTAGAGAGGTTTTCTACTGCAGTTAAGGAGAACGATTTCAAAGACCTTCTAATAGAAATTACATTTTTTTGGTGAAGGGTATAGTTTATTATTTTTCAGTTTAGAGAAGAGGTGATTGCAGCATTATCTGAATGATGTTGTTCGAGGGTCTCTCCTAAGGTGGTCTGGACTGGCTGGAGAATCTGTCCCTTGAGGTCTGACATTGTGGACAACCTTGCTCCATACCTCTCCAACCCCAGCTCTCATCGGCCACCTGGGACTTGCACCCCTTTTCCTTACGTCAGACTTCTCCACTGCAGTCTGCAGCTGGATGTTACAGCTCCTTTGCACCAGCTCCCACCTGCTCTCCTTAGAGACCTTGCTGCACACAGGCAAAGAGGCATTTTTCTTTGTTTTTAAACAAACAGAAGAAAACTTACAAGATCCAACATTAAAATAAAACATGCTCCTCAGTGATATGCCAAGTACAACCTACCACCAACGAGGTTCAACTTCCACAAGACATAACTATGCAAACAATGTTTTAGACAGAAATGAAATTATAAAATAAACACAGTTAAGGAGTTGGCCAATGACAGAATTAGACAGGGTACTGAAAGATAGGAAGTCCTTTAACTCCCTGAAGCTGGAGTGACACTGGCTTCCTCCAGTCCTCAGGTACCTCTCCTGTTCTCCAAGAGAGGAAATGGAGCAGTTCATAGAGACAGGGCAACATCTGTGGGCATCATCTTTGAGGCTGTTAGGAATTTCCTTTGGCCAACTGAAACAAAAGTTGATGCCCAAAATAAGGGCAGCTGAGCTTGTTGTGTTCAGGGCAGGTAACAGAGGCAGGTGTGTGACAGACAACCCAGACAGAATCACAGGAATTGTGATTTGCTGTCTGTGTGTCATTGCCTGGTGCCATCAGTCAGAGGCATCAGTCATCAGATATATTCAGAGAGGCAAGGTCTGCAGGCATTGAATGAATATGAAGAACATCATAGCTGGGGTCTTTACTCACACACATGTTAATACAGTCAAGGAACAGATGAACCATTTTCACAATGTGCCTGGATACACCTTGTCTTCAAGGACAACATCTTTCAAGCACAACAATGACCCTTATGAAAACTCAGTTGAAAATGTAAAGGGAATGCAACAGAAACCAAGATAAGCTGTTGCTACATCAGAAACAGTTAAAGAAGAAACAGAGAATGTGGGACCACTGGTGAATTTAGTAAGAGTAGGTGTAGATGGATCTGAGATAGTCTGTGACCTCTTTGTCTCAGTTACCAACAGGCAGGTCTCCCAGGCCTTTGAGCTTTGAGGAAGGACTCCGGAGGAGATCAGCCCCCAGCGGATGGGGATCAAGTCATGGTTACTTGAGCAAACCACACTCTTACCCATCCATGGGACTGGAGAAGCTGCATCCAAGGATGCTGGTCAGCAAGGTGAATTCATGTGGAAGACTGAGCACAGCCACCCCAGCAGCAGGCATTCCCACTGGAAACATCTTTATAATTGCTGATTGGCACAGGAGGGACCCTCCTTCCTGCTGTACCTCTAGGAGAAACCTTTTCCTCTTTCACCTGTAGACATCAACTGTTTTCCTTTGCTGGTTTCAGACATGGTTTCAAGGATTCGCTAAAGCCATCAGTCCTTCCCTCATTTCTCATTGGCATCCTCCAACCCCCTCTCCCAGATCTAGACATGACCAGTCACTGCTGCTGAGGGCCAGTGACTTTTCAGAAGAGGCCTTGAGCATTTTGGATCTTTCTGGTTCTTCTTATAATTATCCTCACTGCCTCTAGAGCTCATGGTGAGCTTTCCTGGCCATAACAGGGCCTTTAGACCATCTCTTACAAAACAGCTCTCTTTTTATGATGATCTGTGCAGAGTAGGGTCAAGAAACCCAACTACCCTCAGAGCCAACCAACAAAAATGTACCATAGGCTGTGAGTTCAGTATATACCTATTTTTTCTTCTTTCTTTATAACTCGGGTCTCAATATTTATGGATTTAATCTGCTCTGCCATTTTGAAATAATTTAAAAGCCTAGTTCAGCATGTTTTTGGTGTTTATTTTTAACCCAAATGAATATGCAGCACTGAAGTGGATTTGCATATATGGAGCAGCTTCATACAATAGGTACTTCAAGAGGGTAAATATCTCTGACAGCAAGTGGAAATTGGTGAAACTGTGGGGGATAACTGTTGTTTCAGATAATATTTGATATGCATACAATTAAAAAAAAAAAAAAGGAAGACAAAAAAAAATAAAAATAAAATAAAAAATAAAAAAGACTAGTGAAGGTGAATAACCATGAAAGAAACAGGAAAACTGCAAACTACCCAATCAATGGTGCTCTGCAGAAGAAGGATGGATCTGTACATAATATGATGCAACACACTTGGAATCAGCACGAAGAGAGGACTCTGAAGGGAGTACCCTGACTGCATGCAGCTGAAAACCAGAGAGGTGGCGGTGTGCTGAAGGGATGGGGAGAAGCGTCCTGGGTGAAAAAAACCAAAAAAGTGTGGGCGACAGAAGACTGAAGAGATGTGGTTTGCAGAGATTTGCAGTAGTCCTTTCCAGGTCTGAGCAGGATGAGCTTTGGAGACAAGGAAAAACAAAGCAGTTCCCAAGCGTGTTTCGGAATTAGTGGTACTGTCACTAATAAAAGAAAGAGGAAAATGCTAATTCTTCATTATGATAAACTAAAGGTCTTTCATTTCCTTTCCACCAGTTATTCTTACTTGTCAAAGCATGTGTAGTTTTTAGTAATTCACCTCTGGCATTAAGTTCTTAGAATGGTGCTTCTTCTCTCACTGCTATCTGTTATCATTTAAAGATTATACCTCTTAAACAGAATTGCCCTTAAATCCTGCCTGCTCTGTATATTTGCTCCCTGATTTTGGTGAGACGGGTGGAATGAAATAGTTTTTTCACTGAAAGGAGGCCAAGATAAAGATCCTGGATTTCTGAAAAGGCACAAAGGAAGGCAACATTTTTGTGGTGTTGTGACTGGTACCCTCTGCTTCTGACCTCTGGTGTGCACTGACACGACACTCTTACCTGCATTTCCAGTGTCTGAAGTTGTAACTGCAGCAGACACCCTGGAAGCTCTGATCTCCTACCCTGCATTCCAGCATGGAAAATTAAAGTAACCTCATCAAGAAGTTGGTTTTGATTCTCTTCACAGCCTAAAGCACCACATGGGTAATGACACTGGCCAGGAAACATGAAGATGAATCAAGGTGGGACTGGAGACCTCCTAAGCACAGGACAATGTCACCTTGAATCACCCATGAGCCTCCGCTGCAGAGACCCTCAGCTACACCTGTTTCCTGCAGCACACTGCAAGGCACAGGTTCACGGAAGGGGTTTTGGGAAAGGGACTGATGAGGCAGTCTCTGGTAGAGTATCACCAACCCCAGGGTCAGACTGGGTGACACTTTGGTGAGCTGAAATCCTCCAAAGGTGGAGATCATCGAGAGTCCCTGGCTGTCCTGCTGCAGGGCAGCACCACCCCCCGGTCAGTTTTTCCTAATGCTCAGTTCAAAGCTCCCTGGAGGGTGTTTGTGACTGTTGCTTCTGCCCCACCAGCTGCCACTACAGAAAGGTTTACCTCCACCATCATCTCTCCAAGTAGGTGTCGCCTGCTTTTAGACTAGCCTGTGCCTCCCCTTCAGCAGACTAAGATGCCAAATTGACTCAGTTGCTCCACAAAGCTCATGTGCCCCTAACCCCACCATGACAGATGGTCCTCTGGACCTTCTGCAGTTTCTCCATCCTCATTTCAAAGTGGGAAGCCATAATAACTGCCAGGGCCGCCTTCTCAGGGCTCCTCAGCCGGTCACATCACAGCCTGTCCCAATGCACCAGGTTTACTCTGCTCCCAGTGCAGACCTTGCCTCTTTGCCTTGTAAACCTTACAGAGGTTTCTGTTGGCCAAATCCACCACTGTGTGAAGGTCCCCCTGCACTGAAACTACAATACGTGACCATTTAATGTTTGTGGGCCACTGCCTCAAGCAAATGAAGAATATGAAGAATTGCAGAACACTACAGGTGATGAAAGAAAGTCATGCACTCAATGGAGTTTCTACCCAAGGCAGAAAATACCACAACAACCATCTCAGAAATACCAACAGGGTATGAAACAAGAAAATAATGGACAATGGGGAAAGGATTAGTGGGGTAGGATGTTCTTTTGGGGGGTATTAGGATAGCAAAAGAGAAGATCTTGGGCAGGGGTAACCAAAATAGAAGCAAAGGATGTGGTCAGGGCTGTTTGGGGGCACCTCCAAATTCCTTCTGTGAACAGGGAGAGCCTGAGCGCTTTCCCTAATTTAAAAACATGAAGGGGAAGGAAGGAGAGTATCATTCAGTCTGGAAGGAATCTTCAGACATATAACAACCGATTTCCCACTCAAAGCAGGGCCAGATTACTCAGGGCTTTATCCAAACACATCCTGGACCCTTTCTGGGACAGAGCTATCATGTGATCCCCAGGAAACAGCTTTTAGCATTTTACTTTTTCCATGCTGGGAAAGTTTCTCCCTATATTTAGCCTTACCATCTCTTAGAATCATGGAATATCTTGAAGTGGAAGAGACTCACAAGGAACATTGAGTCCAACTCCATGATCTTCACAGAACTGCCTAAAACTAAACCATATGTTTAAGAGTATTGTCCAGACACTCCTTGAACATGGTCAATGCTATGAGCACTTCCCTGGTGAGCCTGTTCCAGTGACTGACCATCCTCCCAGTGAAGAACTTTTTCCTAATGTCCTATATGAACTTCCCCTGACACAGATTAGTTTCCTCATGTCCTATCACTGGTCATCAGAGAGAAGAGATAAGCACATCTTCCCCCACTGCCCACCTTGGGGAAGGAATAGACTGAGATGAGGCCACCCCTTAGCCTTCTCCAAGCAAAACAAACCAAGTGATATCAGCTGCTCCTCGTAATCTTGCCCTTGAGATATTTCACCATCTTGGTGAAATGGCGGGAAAGATGCCCCATGGAAAAGAACCTGGGGGTGTTGAGTAACAGCAGCTGAATATGAGCCAAGAGTGTGCCCAGGTGGCCAAAACATCCAACAGAATCCTGCTTTATGCCAGCACTAGTGTGACCAGCAGGACCAGGGCAGTAACTGTCCCCTTGTACTGGGCACTGCTGAGGCCACACCTCAAATCCTGGGGTCAGTTTTGGGCCCTTCACTATAAGAAAGACCTTAAGGTGCTGGAGCAAATTCAGAGAATGGAATGGAGCTGGTGTAGGGGCTGGAGCACAAGTGTGATGGGGAGCACCTGAGGGACCTGGAGGGTCTTAGACTGGAGAAAAAGGGGCTGAGCAGAGACCTCAGCCTTTTGCTCTCTGCAACTGCCTGAGAGGAGGTTGTAGCGAGGTGGGTATCAGTCTCTTTTACCAAAGGCCTTAAGATGCACCAGGGGAGGTTTAGATTGGATTTTCTTAACTGAGAGGGTTATCAAGCCTTGGAACAGGTTCCCCAGGGAAGTTGTTGAGTCACCATCCTTGGAGGTATTTAAAAGACATGCGGATGCCAAGCTTAGGGACGTGGCTTAGTGGTGGACTTGGCAGTGTTCGTTTTATGGTTGGACTCAATGACCATAAAGATCCTTTCCAACCTAAATGATCCTATGATTTTGTGACTCTACGATCCTATATTCAACTTGCCATCAACTGAGTCACCCTGATTTCTTTCCTCAGGGCTACTCTCCAGTTTCTCATCCCCCAGTTTGTACATACAAGCAGGATTACCCCGTCCCAGGGGAAGAATCCAGCACTTGCTAAGTTAAGTTTGTTGTTAAGTTTCATGCAGTTGGTGATTGCTGAGTTCTCTAGTCTGTCCAGATCTCTCTATAAGGCCTCTTGCCCCTCAGGGGTGTCCACAGCTCCTCCTAGTTGAGTATCATCAGAAAACTTACTTAATGTACATTCTATTCCTGTATCTAGATGATTGTTTCAGCCCATTTCTTCTTGTCCTTGTGTCTTGTATCGCAGATATGAACCTGGTTCATTTTTCCTGTGAATTCTGTAATGCTTCTACATTTCTGCCCCCTCTGCCTTCCCCCAGTCTTCTCTTTTCACAGCTGATCAAGCCCGGATCTCTAAGTGTGGCAAGGAGGAACAACACATACAGACACAGACAGAGACACACAGACACAGAGTTCTTGTTAGCAGCAAGAGCAGAGCTAGGCAGAGCAGAGCAGAGCTGAGCCAGGCCGAGCTGACTTTCATTAACAGTTCTCTATTTACGGGCTTACAGATATGGGCCTGGACTAAGAGGTTAGACAGGATGTTTTTTCAATAATTGTTATTCCAAACACACTGCACTCATGTTGTGTCTGTTTTCAGCCACGTTCCCATGCATATCTTGTGGGCAGCGTTCTGACCCACTCATTCATACACCCAGGCCCAACATTCAGACATCATACATACGGGGGCAGTTTTCTGGCCTGAGATATCATTCTCACTGTCCTGGGCTGTCACTCCTTACACTCATAGAAAACATACTTCTGTATAACCTGTCCAAGGCCCTTTAGCTGGAACCACACGTCCTGCCGTTCTCACATCTCCCCCTTCTTTGTTTTTGAACATCATGTTCACAGTGAGTGCAGAAAGGACCCTGGCCTTATTCTTCTTTGCATTCTGTATCGGTCTCCAGATGATTTGGAGGACTACAAGAAAAAATATTACACAAGCACATACAGTTCCCACAAAATCCCATATACACAGATTGAGACCTGAAAACCATGTTTTTGGGTCTAACCACTTTACACTATTAGAAAATGTCTTGCATTATGTCTTGCAGTGTTAATTCTTGCAAATCACACAATTGTTTTTGTAGGGCACTGGCTAAATTTTTAACCAGGCCTTGCACGTTAACTGACTGCTCTCTGGAGATGTTGTTTCACTTGATTCCACTCATGAACACTATCATTCCATTTTAACGGTGTTACATATAAATTCTTGTGAGTGTATTCCCAATCACAATGCAGTTTTATTCTGGTAGCCGAAGTGTTCTGTCCATCTCCTATCCACAACAGGGCTGCTTCACATATATGTATTGCAGAGGTGTAAAAAGTTGTCCAGTTTTATTCTTCCCCTTAGATTACTGCTGTCCAGTCCCAGCAGAAGTCGTATTTACAGAAAGTTTGACTCCTTCTTTATCCGTGTCACGGAGATATCCCAAAGTCAGTTTTAGGTGGACAACAAGTTCCAAAACAGACTTAATTCTAGCTGGAAAAGTGTAGCCAGTAAACCAACTAGAAACAGGGTTTATGCAATTATTTAGCACTCCAACAACATAAAGTACAGGTTTGGATATCAGTTGGGGAGATTATTGGGGTATAACAAAATAAAAATAATGAGGATCCACAACGTGCATGCAGTCACAAGAAACAAAACTAGAGGCCTCTCACTTCAGAGTACTCACAAGAAATAATCACTCACCTGGGTTAGGCGAGGGCTCATTCAAGGATATATCCAGTAAATAATGAAGAGGTGAGGCGCTCTCAATCCTGGGAAGTCTCCTTAGACTGTGTTCCAGTCTAAGGAAGGGGGTCCAGTTCACACACCTGCGGCTTCGAGAAGACCACTCCAAGGGTGTCTTTGGCGGGAACCCTGTTTTATAATCTGGTCAGATGTGGCTGAGGGCATTACAACACGGTCCAGAAACTTTGCAGCTACTTTGGGCACCTTCTTTGTTGAGGACCTTGTCTATCATTACACACTATCATTACAGATCAGCCTACTAATAAACAATAGAATAGTGAAAATTACAACAATTACAGTTATTATCAAATATCAGAGGATGCTGGTTAGCCATCCTGATAAGAAAAACAAATGCACTGAAAGTTTTTTCACCAGGTAGTCCCCAGTCCAAATAATGTAAATCTGTACTGTTCTGATATGCTGGTGTCTCTAATTTACAGGGGGCCCAGTAAAAATTCGAAACATCTCCCATGGTTACGTTAGATACCTTGCATGTTGGAATGCGAGCAAGGTGTTTCAAAGTGGAATTGTGACTTATATCTCGGTGTTCAAGCTGGAATTGAAATAAAAGTTAAATTGCCTTGCACTACCCCTTCTTTTGTTGTTGATAAAACAGATGAAACTTCTCTGACATCATCAAACAATTGTTAACTGGCTTGTTAGAAGCACATACAGGATGGGTCTCAACAAAATACTGTTGCGTTTGATAAAATTTAATCCAAGTCCTGTTTTCCAGCAACTGACCTTCTGGTGGTACCCATGCACCACCTACCCAGTGCATGTCATTGTTGGAGAGAGGAACTCCAGGATCCCACCATGTTATAGGTCTAAAAAGAGGTGGATCCACAATATAAGCCAAATTTACAAGATTTCCCCTGCAGTTGTAATCATGCCAAAACTGATCATCATGAAACAAAACCTTACTGCATTGTTGCAGGAGATGATAACCAAATAAGCTAAGAAGGTGTTATTTGGAGTGAGGGGGTGCCTGTGTCTGCCATTGTAGTACTTGTGTTCTGTTGTAACTTCTGCAGCTGCTCCCAGGTAACATCACTGTCTTCTTACTTTGATTTCTTCTGTTTCTTCATTGTCCTCTGCTGCAGAGACAGACATTGGATCTCTGGCATTGGGTTCTGTGCCGGTTTTCCAACTCATAGTAAAGTTTAACATATTTTGCAGGAAGCCTCTTCAGTGTGGATTATCTGAATTTAGAGTTGATAATCTAAGTTTTTGTATTTGGAGTTAATAAGTTAGTTTGCTATATGTTTGCTGTGTGTTTAAGGTTAAGTGTTGTAATAGTTGCGAGGTGTGGTGTGCTCGGGCAGGACTTGGAGGAGGGGAGCTTGTGGACAATAGCAGTGCCTGCACCCTGAGGCGGGAAGCAGCTTGTAAATACTGGTTAGACGCATTAACCACGAAATGGCCGATTTGTTGCCATGCGAACACCGCCTGACCAGCCTTCACACCCTAGCTAGCCTTCTGTCTGTTAAAGTGATTAGCCAATCAGCAATAAGACGTGTGCCTTCTGATGTATAAAAGGGTGCTCACCGAGCAAATAAATTGGACACTTTGCTTGCATCAAGTTGCGTCCCCGTCTCTCAATAGCGGCACTTCAGTACTGTTGGAAGAAGAACACACGCATCTCCCCTTCCCCAGGTGATTAACTCTACATGTCCTTGCCATTGTCTGTTGTGCAGGGATTCTGATACAAAACCTTTGGTCTCTGAGACAGTGAATCTGGAGCACAGAAGTGTTTTTCCACTGCTGTGATAGAGGAGGGAGGCATAGCATGATCCAAAAAGTATGTATTGCATTGTCTAATTGTTCCTGGGGCATCATATTCTGCCTTTTCTGTTTCAATAATATTTGTTTCTGTGTGGAATGTGCCCATTCAATAATAGCCTGTCCAGTGGGAGCATGTGGAATACCTGTGACACGCAAAACACCCCAATGCTATAAAAAATATTGCGTGGATCTGGTAGTGTAGCCAGGACCATTGTCAGTTTTAATCTCTTGTGGCATGGCCAGCAGAGCAACACAGCGCGTCCAGTGGCACTGAACATCTCTGCTTTTTTCACTAGGATAAGCAGATGCACAAAGCTTACCTGAAAAAGTATCTATAGAAAGGTGTACATATTTCAAATGACCAAAAGATGAGACATAACCTCAGTCTGATAAATGGCATTAGCTGTGAGCCCACAAGGGTTAACTCCAAGGGAGCGTAAATTTGTAATAAGGCCTTGACATTCCAGGCAGGAACGAACTATGTGTCAGATCAAACATCTTTTTTAAAGCAGCAGCATTTTGATGGAAGAAAGTGTGTGATGCCATGGCAGACTGAAAGCAGACTGCAGCTACAGTATAAGAATCAGCAACTGCATTTCCTTCTGTTATGGAACCTGGTAAAGTGGTATCAGAGCACATATGAGTAAGAAGCAGTGAGTATCTGCAATGCTGTGATGCAGTTTGCAATGATACAAACATTTCAAAGAGCTGCTGTTGTGAGATTTCTTTAAGAAAGTTGGAGGGGATGTGCTGTAGGACCTTGACTATGTACTCAGAATCACAAATCAAATTCAGAGGTTCCTCCTTAAAAAACTCTAAGTAATGTAAAGCTGCACCAAGTTCTGCTAATTGGGTTGAGCCATCAATAATTTTAACAGAATGATGCTGATTTTTATCTTCACGCCAGACCACTTCAGCTTTATGAGACTTCCCAGAACCATCAACAAAAACTGTGCGAGCATGTGGGATCAGAGCAAATAAAAGTGTGGCCTGTGGCCTGATGTCGAAGACATAGAGATTCTGCATCAATTTACATTTAGGCATAACAAAAGCTGTGCTGTTAAGAAAATCAGCTGATGCAATTTGCAAGGACATAGATTGTGAATAAAAAAAATCAAAATCAGATTTCAGAAATGGTATATATCTGACAGATGGGTCATGGCCTACTAAGACCTGAATCTATTCCCTGCCTTTTTTGATCAAAGTAACAATCAATTCTAGAAGCTGAGAAAAAGTTTTATGGAAAGAATTGGGAAAAAAAATGCTTTCCAAATATATGAATCTGTTTGCTTTCTCATCATAGTGTCCTACAATAGCCACAGGTGGTTTCTGTGTTGTAGCTATTAACAGACAAATCTGCAAGTGTAATCAGATGCAGTCAGCCTACAAGGTTGACATAAACTTGCTCATCAAACTCTCTAACCCTATTTTGGCTTTCATGTTTATTGGATATTGTTTTTCCTTACCGTCTTGAAGTCCTGTTTCAGTTCTATCAGTGTAGTGTTGGCTTTACCGATACTTCAGCTGCCCATACTAGTGGAAATACAGCACCCAAAAAATGTACTTAACAAATCTTGACCTAAGAGAGGTAAAGGGCTTTCTGGGAAATATGAGAATTCATATGGTAAAACTTTCTTCCAAATTTGGTATTCCATTGTTTTCAAAAAACAGCCTTTCTTTCTTTCCTATGACCTCAAAAACTAGCACGGTGAATTTACTAAGAATTCTCTTACAGCTAGCTACCACAGAATAAGTCTATTAAAAGATTTTTGGTTTAATTTTCCAGCTTCATTAGAACTATGAATCTGCTGGGGATGCCTTTAAATTTCACCCTCAGACTCCTTCATTCAGTATTACAGTTCTCCAACAGCAACATCTCTACAATGGGGGGGCCAATAAAGCCCCCCTTTCTCCTTTTTGGCAGCAGGCAGCCAGGTTTTTCTGTTTTCTTTCTTTTTTTTCCTTCTCTCTCACCGCAGTTCAGACACAGCCAGGGCCACGCGGGTGGCGTGATCGCTGGTGCCAAGCGGGAGCTGTCAGACCCTGGCAGACTCCTCAGTTACAATGAGCTGAGTTTATCTTGCAGCTTGACACAGGCCTGGAATTTATGTTGAAGCGCAGGCCTGGGATATTTTGCTTTTTTGTTTTTCCATTTCATTCCAGCCATAATACACTTTGTATGCAATTCCAAGTAGCTCAGCAATAGTTACATTCCTTAGCTCCATTTACCTTTTACAATTTCTTACAGAAGTCAATAAACAGCATGCTAACCATCTATCCATTATTTTCACTTTCCTAGATCCAAATCAGTTCCTATTCCAGCAGCTTTTAAACACAACCTCTCCCAAGTTCACATCCATCATAACATTTAGTTTTCTTTCCCCTGTCTCCAACTAGCACATAAATTCAGTGCGAATCAGAGTTTAACAACTAAAATTCTTTTCTGGTCTCAAAATTATTAGACAACAATAAGAGCAACTTAACTTACAGTGCTGTACTTCATCCCATTTTTTCCAAAGTTCTGCAGAACAATATTAACTGCAATACAGCACTATAACTCAGAATCCCACATTCAAGCCACAATTGAGTACAATATCATTTCAAACTTTTTTTTTTTTAATCAGAGGATTCCCCCACAAAGTTACTCTAATGTGTAAGGATGCATCCTAAGTGGGAGCAAGGTGGTACTTTAGTAGCGGAACTGGTTCCCATTTTGTAATTATGTCCCCAAACAAAATTCTTTTGGTAACAAATATAAATATGCAAACTAAAATATCGAGCTCAGATACGCAAACCAAACACCAAGTTCAAATATGCAGATGGATCACAGTTACACTTATTCAAGACAATATCTCGATTTTGGCATTGCGCCTTTGAACCGCTCACTGCTCAGCAGGCGGAGACACCGCTGGGCGTCCCTGACAAAACAGGTCAGAATGGCTGGAGCCCCATCGGCACCCGCCCCCGCTGCCCTGGCAAGCTGGACTGGGCACGGCTTTTATTAGTGCCCCATCTGGGGTGCTATGACTGTTATCCCAAACCAGGATTCTTTATCCGGTGTGTGTACAAAAGAGCCAAATCCAGCACATCGAGATGAGACACAGCCTATCACAGAGTTGCGCAAGTCTGGATGCTGGAATAAAACTAGCATGTTAGAAAGAAAAGTAACAGCTATCACACACACAATTTTATAACCACATTCACACAGTAAAGAACAAAGTTACTCATGGTCTTCTGTATTATCACAAAATGTACATTTTGAGTCCATGGATTCTCATGATTTAACAGTCTGTGAACTTACTGTACCATATAACAGACAAAGACTTATTGAAACTGTAATACATTTAAACAGATACCTACAAAGAAAACAGGTTAATAATGCAAAGCATCTCGCTGAGTGTTCTGCAAGTTTTCTGTGACTTGTGTGTTATCCAGTAAATTCTCTCACAGCTTGTTGAAGTTCAAACCATTCTGACTGTAAAAGTGTCTGCAATGATTTAATGATCTCTTGTAGAGATTGATTTTTGTCTTGCTCTTCCCACTTTAAAAGCATTAATTGCAACAAAATATTATACTTCAAGGTTCTATTCTCAAGTCACTTTTCCCAACCATCTCACTTACATGGCAGCCCCCACTGATTACAATACTTCTCAAGATCCTCTTTCCTCATACTTCCAAGTGCTTTCCTATGTTTTAAAATACTTCCCAATACTGATTTCTTAGGAACACGACTGAAAACCGTGGCTTCCTAACCCCATATCATAAGTAAAAACCATGAGAAAAGGTGGGGGTAGGGGTAAGCATAGAACGGCTTGCAGCACAAGTGGGGGAAGTTGAGGGAGAAGGCTTACAGTGCACTTACACAAACAATACCACAAAGAAACAACTGTAACAACAACCAGTAAAACCATTAACTCACATTCCTGACAAGCTGCTTGATTTTCAGAAAGGCAATACACAGAAGCATGTAATATGTACTGTAAAACTTGCAGATATAGCTTATGTACACGTGAAGGAGCTTGACCCATTACTCTTGTTCAATGAGGACTGCTTTCCCTGTTACACCCAGGGATTGTGTGGCCACAAAAATTTACTCAGGATCACAGAACGTCAGGGATTGGAAGGGACCTCAAAAGCTCATCCAGTCCAATCCCCTCACCAGAAAAAGAACACTTAGGTGAAGTTACACAGGAATGTGTTCAGGCAGGTTTTCAGTGTCTCCAGAGAAGGAGACTCCACAACCTCCCTGGGCAGCCGGTTCCAGTGTTCTGTTACCCTCATTTTGAAGGCATTTCTTTTCATATTTAAGTGGAACTTCCACGGAAGCACCCCAGAGTCAGTTTTAGGCAAATAACAACGTCCAAAACAGACTTTATTCTGGCAGGAAAAGTACAGCCAATAAGCCAACCAAAACAGGGTTTATACAATTAGTTAGCACTCCGGTAACATAAAATACAGATTCATGTATCAGTTGAGGAAATTATTGGGGTGCAGCAAATGAGAATA
Source organism: Streptopelia decaocto (assembly GCF_964273445.1). NCBI lineage: Eukaryota > Metazoa > Chordata > Aves > Columbiformes > Columbidae > Streptopelia > Streptopelia decaocto. The sequence goes on from NC_138665.1 coordinate 27,851, forward strand.
ATGAGGATCCACAGTGTGCATGCATGCACTCACAAGAAACAAAGCCAGAGCCCTCTGACTCTAGGATACTACACTTGCCCAATGGGCAAGGGTTACACTTGCCTGAATTAGGCAAGGACTTACACTTGCCTGAGTTTGGCAAGGACTTAGATTATCACTTGCCCAAAAGAGGAGGTGAGGCACTTCCAATACCAGGAAGTTTCCTTAGGTGGCGTTCCCGTCTAAGGGGAGGACTCTTGGCTCGACAGACTCCAAGAAGATCACACAAAGGGAATCTTTGGCAGGAACCCCATTTTTTAGTCCGATCAAATCTGGCTGTGGGCATTCCAGAAGCTTCTTGGCTTCTCTGCTAATGACCCTGCCCAACCAACTCCAGGTCTCAAAAAAGAGCCATTAACTGCCCCTTTGAAGGAGAGGGGGATGTACAACTGCCACAGCAGTTCTCAGAGCGGGGAAGAGTGCAACTGCCACAGGAACCTCCTGTGTTACAGTTTGTACCCATAGCCCTTTGTCCTATCATTTGTTGTCACCGAGAAGAGCCTGGCTCCATCCTCGTAACACTCATCCTTTACATATTTATAATCATTAACGAGGGGACCCTCAGTCTCCTTTTGTCCAAGCTCAAAAGCCCCAGCTCCCTCAGCCTTTCCTCATACAGGAGATGTTCCACTCCCTTCATCATATTTGTGGCTCAGTGCTGGACTCTCTCCAGCAGTTCCCTGTCCTGCTGGAACTGAGGGGCCACAACTGGACACAATATTCCAGGTGTGGTCTCCCCAGGGCAGAGCAGAGGGGCAGGAGAACCTCTCTGACCTACTGACCAACCCTTCTAACCCACCCCAGGTACCATTGGCTTCCTGGCCACAAGGGCCCAGTGCTGGCTCATGGTCACCCTGCTGTCCCCAGGACCCCCAGGTCCCTTTCCCCTACGCTGCTCTCTAATAGGTCATTCCCCAACTTATACTGGAACCTGGGGTTGTTCCTGCCCAGACACAAGATTCTACACTTGCCCTTATTATATTTCATTCAATTCTTCCCTGCCCAACTCTCCAGCCTGTCCAGGTCTCTGGATGGCAGCACAGCTTCCAGTGTCAGCCACTCCTCCCAGCTTGGTGTCATCAGCAAACTTGCTGATAGTGCACTCTATTCTCTCATCCAAGTCGTTGATGAATATACTGAATAGTACTGGTCCCAGTACTGACCCTTGAGGCACTCTGCTAGATACTGGCCTCTAGCTGGACTCTGTCCCATTGACCACATCTCTCTGACTTCTTTCCTTCAGCCAGTTCACAGTCCACCTCATTACCCAATCGTCCAGAACACACTTCCTCGGTTTGGCAGCAAGGATGCTGAGGGAGACTGTGTCAAATGCTTTACTGAAATCAAGGTGGACCACATCCACTGCTTTGCCATCATCCATCCACCTCGTTATGTCCTCATAAAAGGCTATGAGGTTGGTTAAGCATGAGTTCCCCTTGGTGAAGCCATGTTGACTGCCCTGAATGACCCTCTTAACCAGTTGGTGCAAGACCTGAGTGCTCTGGCCACTTGGTCACCATCGTGCTGCATGGCAGAGCTGTGACTGCAGGCAGTGACAGGTAATGGGCACTTCTGTGACAGAACTGGCCTCCAGAGCAACCTTTCCAGAAAGAAAGGTGATCTCTGCAGGGCAGGGCCTGAAGGCTTAGGTTTTCTTCCAAAGTTTATCTCCAGAACACGCCCAAGACAGTGACTCACAGATCCAAACACCAGGGTACAGCTAAAAAGTGTGGGTGTGCAGGACTGGGGCACACAGCTATGACCTCTCATAGCCAGATGTCCTGTGAGAGACCTGAAGAACCAGCAGAGCAGGGTCTGGGCTGTACCTGCATGCACTAGACACACTACAGAAGCTGCCCCAGGGCAATCATCATGAACTGGCCCCTCAGAACCACCATTTCCAGCCCTGGACTTTCACCCCAGCTCAGAGGAGTTGTTCTTCCCTCCATGGAGGGACATCGAATGAGTAGGTCAGCAGTCCGTGTTTACATTGTACGGATGAGATGTGAGCATGCACATCATGTATGTGAGGTGAGATGAACCTGAGTGAACACAGATGCCGTCAGGTATTCCTTGGGGTTCCATGATGGCCTATCAGAAAGACTTTACTTTGGGAATAACATCTGATGGGAAATTGCCTAAATGAAACACTGGGATGTGCTTCCTTGAACCAATGTTCCTGTGTCCATTCCTCATGATGTGGGGCATCTCAGACGAGTGCAGAGCAGAGCAGAGCAACACACTGCAGGGCTGAGGTGCCACCCATCCTTTGGGAGTGGAAACAGGAGACCAGAGAGACTGTGACTCCTGCTTCTGTGCGCATAAGGGAAAGAGACTGTCTCTGAACACCCCTGCGTGCTTAAGGAGTCCATGAGGCCTACTCAGATGTGGACACCTGACAGAACCCTGACATTTCTGTGTGCAACTCCAGGAACAAATGCAACTAGCCCAGTGAGATTCATCTGAGCTGCCTTGGACAGGCTCATTGCAAGTGAGCCTGTGTCACCCTTGCTCACGATTCTGTATTGTGCTCTCAAGAGCATGAGAGCAATTAGAGAGGTTCTGGGCTCCTCGGACAAGGGAGACATCTAACGTGTCTTCAAGAAGGGCATGAATAAGAATCAGAAGAATGTCGTGGTTTAACCCAAGCTAACAATATAATGCATGATAACCCCTCACTCACTCCCCCTTCTGCAACCCCTGAATAGGGCACAGAAGCAGGCAAAGAGTGGCCTGCAAATGGGTGAGGAGCCCCGTGAACAGGTAGGTAGGCCGGGGAAGGTGGGAGGATGGGGACACGGTATCTCTTTGTCGAGAAGAGATTTCTGTTTGGTTGGGTTTTGTTTCACTTTGTGGTTTTGTTTTGATTTTTTCTGCCTCACCCCTTGTGCTTCACGTTGGCTTCTTTTTCAGCCCACAGCTGGGGTGGGCAGCAGGGTGAGGGACTGACCGACCGACCGAGCCACCAAGGAAGAAACGCGGGAGGCGGGAGAACAGGTAGGTGAAGGGGTTAGGGCTCCCACAGCTGGGCTTAGAAACTGCAGGCCACCGTGCTGCCCCTCTGGCTGGCAGGGGTACCCCAGCTTCCCTTCCCCGGGAGAGGCAAACTCGCTGGCAAAAGGCGGGGAGGTGGGATCAGGGATGGGGGAAGAAGGGCAGCCGAGTTCGCTCGGTCCATAGCCCATCGGCGGCGAGGCGGGGGGGAGAGAAAAAAGGTAAACTAAGTTGGAAAAAGAAAATGAATATGCATTATTTTTTTAAAGAGGTAGTAAACTGATGTAAATTAAAAAAAAAAAAAAAAGAAATAACAGACAATGAAAATGAATACATAAATTACAAAAAAAAATCTAACTAAAGTCACAACAATAAAAAAGAAAGGGGGTTCAGGTAGGGTGTACTTGTATTTCTTCTCACAAAATTGTCTGGGGGTGAGGGGAGGGAGGGGGGGTGGTGGTGCTGGTGGAAGGAGGGGGCACTGGGGGAGGTGGGCAGGCAGGATGGTGTTTGTGTGAGGCGGGGCTGGGGGCACACATGTTTAGGACGATTATTAATCTGGGGCCATCCATTAATCACTGATAGAATTAACATAGTCCTACCAACTGAGGTGTTTTCGAATGGGTAATTAGCATATGAGGTGAGAGCCATAGAGAGGTATGGTTTAGTTTTTACTGGTGTTCATTAACATGCACGGGGTTAATGTCCCATTCAGAACTGATCTTTCACTGATTTGTCAGAGGTACTTTCCCAGTCATGTCCCTGCTGCTGGCCTGTCACCTCCTGTGACAGAACTGACCTCACAGTCCCCTTCACAGACACATGCTTCTTATTGGGTTATGACTTTCTGAGACACAACTGACCTCATAATACCATACTACCATACCCACACATCACCCTCCTTATGGCCCAGGACCTGACCAGATAAAAGTATGCTTTTTTTTTTTTTTTTCCTAATTTATCAAATCTATTTCCTACTGATGATTTGAGCAAGAAACATTCTTAACAGGAACTACTGTATTTATGTTAACATATTTCATATCTCCTCTTCTGCCTGTTTTTTTTCTTCCAGCTTTGCTGTCTTCAAAAACTTCTCCCAGGGAAAGACTCATTGAATCACAGAGTAACTCAGGTTTGAAGAGAGCCCTGAACATCATCTTGTATCACTCTCCTGCTCAGGGCAGGGTGAAACATGTGAGGTTGTTCAAGGCCTCCGCCTAGCTTTGCATCATCCACAAAGGAGCTGAAAGTGCACTTGTCACATCATACAGGGGGAGAATAACGACGTTCAAAAGTGTTGGCCCAAGTGCTGGCCACTGAGGGATTCCACTGGTAACTGGCTGCATGAAGGACTTTGTATCACTGATGATATTTGGGCTTGATTGTTGAGCCAACTTCCCACCCAGCATCTACTTCTTCAGCCCAGACAGCACCAATCTGGCTATAAGGACACCATGGGAGAACATGTCTGAGGCCTTTCAAAATTCCACATACACAAGATGCCTTTCTTTCCCCTGCCCGTTTTGGTTCAGAAATCCCTTTCTTGTCCTTCAAGTGCCTGGAAAATGGCTGCACAAGGATGTGTCCAATCCATTTCCCAGAGACGGAGGAAGGCTGACCAGCCTGTAATTCTCCTGGTTCTCCTTCCTGCTCTTCTTGAAGATGGGTTTGCCATCTACCTTTTCAAAGGACCTCAGAACCTCTCTGGTTTCTCTGTCACTTTTGAGAGCACGATCAGGAATCACAAGCAAGTGTGACATAGCAGACAGCAGCACTTGCAATGAGCCCATCCAAGGCAGCTGAGATGAACCTCACTGGGCCAGTGGGGTTTGTTCCTGGAGCCACACACAGAAACGTCAGGGTTCTTTCCCAGAAGCCCAGCCCAGCTTACCAGCAGGGAAGCACCCCAAGGCATTTTAATGAGGAACTAGGAGCTCAAGGAGGCCTAGCTGAAACTATTTGAATATAGACTATTTCAGATTCAATAAGGTGTCTGTCATCATCAGAAAAACCTTGGAAGCTCTTCTGATCATGTGTCTTCTTTGACTTTATTTATTGTACTTCAAATAATATTCCCACTGAAATACTATTTTTAGTGTCCTATGTATGTTTTTGGACTTAAAGTCCTCATGTACATATGGAATCATGCTTTTGGTGTAGGTAAACACAGTAAAGCAACCAAGAGAATGTTGTCTCTGGTCCCATCTTTTACATCCCCGCTGAAGCTGGAGGTGAAGCCCCAGCATACAGGAGGGGTGAAGGAGCCAAGAGTTCAGCTGCCACATGGTTCATAGCCCATAGCTTCCTGTAACACATATCTCCATCTTCCTGCTTCACCAGCCCCAAGCAACAGGAACCTTGTCTGTTAATTCCCTACATGTTCTATTCAGTCAGAGACTTCAGAAGGACCTTTGAACACCCTCAGAAACGTGGAGGTTTGCTTCTGACCTTTACTTCTCTAGAGGTATGTTCAGTCTTCAAGGATCTGCGGTTCAAGAACTCGTCACCAGAGGACTCATTAAAATGGAAAACGCTCCAAGGAGCCAAGTCTGCGCATAATTTTCCTTTAGTCTTCAAATCTTATGTGGTTAATTAGAGAGATTTCAGGAGAGTAGTCCAAGTGAAAAGATGACAAAGCAAAGAGGTCAAGTAAATAAAAAAATACTTGATTTTGAATAGCCAGTTCTGGATTAATCTCAACATACCCAGGTCACAGGAATGCCTTCAAGTAGATCCTGCACTATCTCAACCCATGTGGGTGGACTGGCACAGCTACCCCCAGCACGGAGCATTCCCCATGTCCTAGGCTGAGCCATGCAGTCAAGATGAAAACCTCTGCAGTGCCCACTTGTTACAGGACTCCAGGTATGGTGTGAATCATTCTGCATGACCCCCCCATGCCTCTGTCACCTCGTTTTGCTTCTGCTGCCCACCTTTGCAACTACCAAGACTATGGGAGCTTTGGCTTTGGCATCAACTCTACATTCTGGGGCAAAGTTTCTAAATTCCTCCTTTGCAGCTTCCCCTGCTTCCAACTCCTGTGTGCTGCCTTTTTGCCCTGGAACTCCAATCAGTTTAGACAAGCAGCCTCCTGAGATGAATGCTTTTTGGGTTTTTTTGGTGGGTACTCAGAGACATCATGGTTGTCCTTGGAAGAGGCTGTCATGTAAGGCCTATCAGTTTTCCTTCAGCCTTCAGAGCTGCTTCCCATGGCACTACTTGTATCAGTCCCTCCATTACATGAAAGTCATCTCCCCTGGAGTCATAGAATCATATATAGATCATAGAATGTCCTGAGTTGGAAGGGAACCACAAAGATCATCGGGTCCAACTCCTGTCCCTGCATATAACAAACCCACAGTTCACACCATGTATCTGAGGACATTGTCCAGTCTTTTCTTGAACACAGCTTGAGGCCATGACACCTCCCTGGGGAGCCTATTCAAGTGCTCCACCACTGTCTGGGTGAAGAATCTTTTCCTAATGTCCAATCTGAACCTCCCCTGACACATATTTCTGTCATTCCCTTGGGTTCTGTCATTGGTCACTAAAGAGAAGAGTTCAGTGCCTGCCCCTCCTGGTCCCCTTATGAGAAATCTGTAGACCATTATGAGCTCTCCCCTCAGTCTCCTCCAGGCTGAACAAACTGGGTGACTTTAGCCATTCCTCATATGGTTTCCTCTTCAAACTTTGCACCAACCTTGTAACCTCTTCTGGACACTCTCTAGTAGCTTAATATCTTTTTTATACTCTGGGACCCAGACCTGCACACAGTGAATGCTCCAGGTGAGGCCACACCAGTGCAGAGCAGAGCGGGACAGTCCCCCCCTGCCCGGCTGGCCGTGCTGTGCTGGATGCGCCCCGGACACGAGTCCCTCTTGGCTGCCAGGGACACTGTTGGCTCATGTTCAACTTGCCAACAACCTGAACCCCTAGATCCCTCTCTGCAGAGCTGCTCTGCAGCATCTTATCCCCCAGCCTGTCTGTACAGCCAGGGTTGCCATGACCCAGGCGCAAAATCCAGCACTTGCTCTTGTTGAACTTCATGCAGTTGGTGATTGCCCAGTTCTCCAGTTTGTCCAGATCCCTCTGCAGGGCCTCTCTGCCCTCGAGAGTGTGAACAGCTCCTCCCTATTTTGTGTCATCAGCAAACTTAGTATTCCTGCAAGTCCTGTGTCCAAGTCATTTATGAAGACACTGAAGAGCACGGGCCCTAGGATGGATTCCTGTGGAACCCACTAGTGACTGGTCCAACATAACCCCATTTACTAGAACCCTTTGAGCCTGGCCCATCAGCCAATTGCTCACCCACTGCATTGTGTGTTTATCCAGCTGTGTGCTGGACATCTTATCCAGGAGGAGACTGTGAGAGGAACTATCGAAGGCCTTACTGAAATCCAAAAAGATCGCATTGACAGGCTTCCTTTGGTCAACTAGGTGAGTAATCTTGTTGTAGAATGAAATTAAGTTTGTCAAGCAGGACTTTCCCCTCATGAACCTCTGCTGGCTGGGACCAGTGACTACGTTGTTGTTCAGATGTTTTTCAGTAACTCCCAGAACAATCTTCTCCATGATTTTGCATGGCATTGTCGCGGTTGAGACGGACAAACGACATGCACCAAATTCTTTCAAGATGAAAGTAATAGATACCATTTATTGCTACAAGTGCATTTTTATACAATTCTACCAGTTCATGTGTCTTTTCACTATTGGTTACAAGTTACAGCACTAACATCTCCTTGGTTAATTTTGCTGTCATCCGTGTTATTCTTCTATCCCCTTCTCTCTCACGGGTACATCTCTCCTCTCTCCAGATACTCCTTTACTCCCATCCTTCTCAAGGGTAAATCTTAATATCTCAAGGCTGATCTCTACTCCCATATTTTCTGTCAAGGATTCCACAGACCCGCTGCAGTTTCCCACAATTCCCCCTTTTTTTATTTGTGCTAAAAATGCTGCCCTCATTGTCCGCTGCAGGGCCCTTTGCAGCAGAGAAATCATGCATGGCAACATTAGTAACACAACCACAACAATCATCAAAATGATCAGTCCTGTTTTCACTACTGATAACAACCATCCTAAAAACCTTCAACCACTAAGCAATTTATTTAACAAATCCCACCAAAATCTTCACACCCATGTCCTTAAGCTAATAACAAAAAATCTATCGCGGCCCTACTCTGCCATGTGGCATGTCTTACAGAATCTACATCTAACAAAAGTCCACTTAAAGCCTTTGAAGTTCTGTTAGTTTGCTTAACTAGCCAGCATCCTCGTTTTCTAAAATATTTAAAGCTTTTAGCTGTGCCAACACCAGATACAAGAGATCCTAAAACCCTTAACCTTGATCCCCAAAAATCTACATTATCATCACATTTTGACTCATATACACGCAAAAAGTGTTTTTCTCGTCTTGCTCTTCTGTGATCTATTATCATAGATACATTGGGTGTTAAGAGAGTTAATAGTCCCAAAATACACAGTCCTCCAACAGCATTAGAAGAAATTCCTGGTCAGGCTCTATCTCCACAGATCAAGAATACACCATACAGGAGGTTTTGGGGTCGCTGTCCCACATTATCAATGACATCCCTTGGATTCTTCTGTGAGGCATTACACCATCGAGTTTCATTTCTATAGTCACCAATGGTAGCATTAACATTTTGCAGTTTTAACCATTCATGCTTTAGCATATTGTCCTGGCACTTTTCACAAACCAGCTGGATACAAGCATCCATGGGCACAGATGCCAGCAATTCCAGTTCCTGTGGTTTAATGTCTATTTCCAGGAGACAGTTAATCCAAAGTGCCATGTTAGTATTATTACAGTTTGTTGCAATGCCTTTGCACCGACCACTATTTGAAACAGTCGTGTGATGCTGCTGTAGTCATCAAGGGGGATGCCAACCAAGCATGCGTGGAACGGGTTTTCCGGAGATACCATAGCCAGGCATGCGGAGTCCTGGTCAGTCAGGTTGGCTGAAGTAATCCACATGTTAATCTTTGTCTGTGTGGGCATTCAAAACACAGCAGCTGCAACAATCATTGTCAGGAAAATAACACAGGTTTCACATTTTGTGCCAGCAACCATTGCGGCCCTTGATCTGTAAAGACACAAGCAGAGCCTCTCCCCCAGGTTATCATTTGATTTGGCCTTTTCCATTGACTAGTGATTTGACCATAACTAATGTAGGTTCTTTCTGATTTAGCATGGTTTTGGGTCACACTTGCAAAGTATTTCATCACATACAATGCTTTTGACAATTGGTTTTGTGGTGTTTTCCCTACTTCTCCCCCCTTTTTGTTTTAAAAAAGAACAAAACCAAAACAAAAACACAGTTCAGAATCAGATACGTGCGTTGGACCTCGACTACGTACTCACAAATCAAATTTAGAGGTTCCTCCTTAAAAAGCTCTAAGTAATGTAAAGCTGTGCCAAGTTCTGCTAATTGGGTTGAACCTTCAATAATTTTTACAGAATGATGCCAATTGTTATCTTCACGCCAAACTACTACAGCTTTATGAGACTTCCCAGAACCATCAACAAAAGCTTTGCAAGTATGTAGGATCGGACCAAATACAAGTATGGCCTATGACCTGATGTTAAAGACTTGCAGGTTCTGCAGCAATTTACATTTTACATTTATGCACGCCAAAAGCTGTGCTGTTAAGAAAACCAGCTAGTGCAATTTATAGAGACATAGATTACAAATAAAAAAATCAAAATTAAATTTCACAAATGGTACATATATGACAAAAGGATCATGGCCTAGTGAAACTTAAATTCATTCCCTGCTTTTCTTGATCAGAGTAACAATTGGTATATTAGTCTGCTAGCAATCTCATCATACTGTCCCACAATAGCCACAGGTTGTTTCTATGTTGTAGCTATAAACAGACAATTCTGCAAGTCCAATCGAATGCAGCCAGCCTGTAAGGTTGTCATAAATTTATTCCTCAAAGTTTCCAACTCCATTTTTGCTATCATATTTATTGGATATTGTTTTCCCTTACCAGATCGAAGTCCTGTTTCAGATCTATCAGTGTAGTATTTTCTTTATCGAAACATTGGCTGTTAATACTAGTGGAAATACAGCATTCGAAATTTCCTTGGAGATTTCTCACTTGCAGCAAGCAGATCTGCGCCATCCCAGCAGCTTCTTGTAGGCCATGCAACTAAACAGAATTCTCAGAAAACATTATTTGAGCTTACAATTTACTTAACAAATCTTAACCTAAGAGAGGTATAGGAGTTTCTAACAACTATAAGAATTCATGTATTTAAACTTTTTTCCAAATCTGGCATTCCATTGGTCTCAAAAAATGGCCTTTCTTTCGTTCTCTCTCATGACCTCAAAAACTAGCACGGTGAATTTACTAAGAAGTCACTTACAACTAATTACCACAGAATAAGTCTATTAACAAATTTTTGGTTTAATTTTCCAGTTTCATTAGAACTATGGATCCACTGGTGATGCCTTTAAATTTCACCCTCAGACTCCTTCATGCAGTATCACAGCTCTCTAGCAGTAACATTGCCTGGGGGAGGGGCGTGGGGGGGAATAAAACTTCCCTCTCGCCCCCATCTGAGATGGCAAGACGTCCAGCCCAGCATGAAAACACATCAGTTTGAACTCCACATCAAACCAATCTGGCTGCACTCCACACTCAAATCAGTACCAGTCTGACCCAGAGAAACACTGAACACTGTGACCCCCCAAAGCTGACCAGTGTGAAAAGACTGACTTGAGCAAGGAGGCAAAATTATGAACTCTTTTCCCCAGATGTGCCAAAACCTAGGAAACAAGACAGAAGCAAAAATAAATAACACCAACAACCCCTGATTCAAAGCCGAAAAACAACACAGTGCCACAACAAAAATGGATGACAATACTTCAGGAAAAAAAAGAACAGAGCTGGGGGAGTAAAGCCCCCCTTTCTCTGCTTAGCAGCGGGAAAACAGGTTTTTTTCCTTTTTTTTTTTTTCTTTTTTTCTTCTTTCTCTTCTCGCCGCAGTTCAGATATAGCCAAGGTCACGCAGCTGGTATAATCACTGGTACGAAGTGGGAGGCTCTGGCAAACTCCTCAGTTACAATGAGCTGCACACAGGCCTGGGATATTTTGCTGTTTTGTTTTCCCATTTCATTCCAACTACACTTTATATGCAATTTCAAGTAGCTCAGCAAGAGTTACATTCCTTAGCTCCATTTACCTTTTACAATTAAGAAATGTCAAAAAACAGTATAAACCAGTATAATAAACATAAATCCATTAGTCTATTTTCCTAGATCTAAATCAGTTAATATTCTAACAATTTTTAAATACAGCCTCTTCCAAATTCACATCTATCATAGCATTTTAACAATTTAAATGCTTTTCTAACAATACAAGCAATTACTCTAATGTGTAAGGATGCATCCTAAGGGGAGGCAAGGTGGAATTTTAGCAGTGGAACCGGTTCCCATTTTGAAATTATCTCCCCAAACAAGATTCTTTTGGTACCAAATATGAATATGCAAACTAAAATACTGAGCTCAGATATGAAAACCATTTACCAAGTTCAAATATGCAGATGGATCACAGTTACACCAATTTAAGACAATATCTCAATTTTTGCATTGCACCTTTGAACCACTCACCACCCGGCCAGGTAGCAGTGCCGCTGGGTCTCCCTGACAAAACAGGTCAGCGCGCGCCGGAGCCCATCGGCACTCGCCCCCCCCGCCGTCGAGTGAGCTGAACTGGGCAAGGCCTTTTTTTTTTTTTTTTTTTTTTTTTAGTGTCTCATCTGGTGCGCTACAGCTGTTATTCCAAAACCAGGATTTTTTACATGATGTACATACGGAAAAACCAAATTCAGCACAGCGAGATGAGACACAGCTTGTCACAGAGTTGCGCAAGTCTGAATGCCGGAATAAAGGTAGCATGCTAGAGAGAAAAAAACAACAGCTACTACACACAAAATTTTACCATCACATTCACGCAGTAAAGAACTAAATTACTTATGATCTTCTGTATTATCACAAAACGCACATTTTGAGTCAATGAATTCTCATGATTTAACAGACTGTGAACTTATCGTACCATATAACAAAGACCTACTAAAATTGCAACATACTTAAACCGATACCCACAAAGAAAACAGGTTAATGAGGAAGGCATCTTGCAGACTTTAGCAAGTTTGCTGTGACCTGTGTGTTATCAGTTAACTCTCTCTCAGCTTGTTGACGTTCAAACCGTTCCAGCTGTAAAACTGTCTGTAATGATCTAATGATCTCTTGTAGAGATTTATTTTGTCCTGCTCTTCTCACTTTAAAAACAACATTAATTGCAACAAAATTCTGTTCTCCGGACACTTTTCCCAATCATTTAACTTAAACAGCAACCAACACTGATTTCAATATTTAACAAGATCTTCCTTCCTTATAATTCCGAGTGCTTTCCTAAGTTTTAAAACACCTCCCAATACTGATTTTTCAGGAACACAACTGAAAACAATTATTCCTGACCCCATCTTGCAAGGAAAAACCTTGAGAAGGGGGAGGGAGGGATAGAAAACACAGGCTGCTTGCAGCACGACTGGGAAAAATGGGGAGAGAGTTTTATGGCGCACTTAAAAACAACTAGTAAAACAATTAACTCACATTCCTGACAAGCTGCTTGATTTTCAGAGAGGCAATACACAGGAACACATAATATGTACTGTAAAACTTGCAGGTAACATGTTGATAGCAAACATTAGCATTCTCTTCTGCTAAATTCAACACCAGTGCTTCCTTAGCTTCTAAGTTTTCAACCTGCTTATCGATGGCCTCTTGAAGATGGTCAATAAATTGCATGTAATTCTCACTGGGACCCTGATTAATAGTTGCAAATGATTTGGCTGCATTGTTGGTTTCAGGTACCTTTATCACAGCTTGATATGTGAGGTCGGTTGACAGCCTCAGGATTTCAGAAAGTTATCGTGCCTGTAATTGTGGTGTGTCAACTAGTGTCTCTTCCAGAAACGCACAGGGTCCTGTGGTTTAACTGTAACCGAAACTGGGGGTAAATCCCAGCTTTTTGGTAAGTTCGGTTTACGCTCTGAAATTCTACCCTCACCCTCAGGAATTCAGTGTGGGAGGGAGGTGGGGGCAGGTTGGAGGGACCCAAATCTGTAGGAATTACGTTATTTGGCTCGGTCTGGCTCACCATGGTGGGGTCCTCCCCACCTAAATCTCCAGGCAAAGGGGGATAGGAAAAAAAATGTCCATTTTTTCTTCCGCGACTGATAGCGGCGGGGCAGAGGGTTGAACTGTGATTAATGGCGGTGACGCAGACGGCGGAACCGCGGTTGATGATGGTAGAGGAGAGGTTCGAGCCGTGATCGATGACAGCGGAGCAGTCGGCCGAACGCGGTGCTCTGACCGGTGCTCCGACCAGTGCTCTGAGGGCCCCTCCCGAGACCATAATGCTGTTTTTTCATGTGAGTCTTTCATAGCTTTTATCTGATCTCGGGGCGACACATATGTATACGACTCTTTCATAATTTTTTTCTGATCTCGGGGCCACACATACGTACGCTCCTCCTTTATTCCTTTTAACTTTCCAAGAAAGTGCCACGGATCCTTATCCGTGTCAGATAATATGGACTTGGGTGGTTTTGACGAATCTTTAGTAATAGAGGGGGTCGAAGTAGTACTTAATCTTGATTTTCCCTCCGAGTCTGGCCCAGGAGAGCCAGGAAGACCATCCCCCTCCGCCGCCTCTGCCTGTTGCTGTTTTAACTCTTTCAGAGTATCTAATAACAAGCGCCACGTCGTTAACAGTTCAGATGCTTCCTTGGACCCTTGGGTAGCACTATCAAACAATTTATCTCCCAAGTCCATCCATTGTGACACACTAAATGCTGTCACAGGATTAACCTCTAAACCTTGTGCTTTGCCCCATAGTAACATTTTTCTTAAAGTCAGTTCCGGGAGGCTAACACCCTGCTTCTTCAGAAGCAGCTTCTATGTGGATAGTATAGTACCCTCTTCTTTAGATAAGTTTCACCCCCCCTGTTCCCGGTAGCTCACCTACTCCTTAGCGAGGTGTCTTTCAACAATCCGGATCTTCGGCAGCTCCTTCGGCTGCTCTCATCAGCTGTACCGGGCTCCGTCTCCACAGCTCTTCTTCGGCTGTTCACAGCTTCACGCTGTCACCTTGTTAGGCGAGATCCTCTCCAGGCAGGATCACGTCGGGGTCACCATATGTCGCGGTTGAGACGGACAAACGACATGGACCAAATTCTTTCAAGATGAAAGTAATAGATGCCATTTATTGCTACAAGTGCATTTTTATACAATTCTACCAGTTCATGTGTCTTTTCACTATTGGTTACAAGTTACAGCACTAACATCTCCTTGGTTAATTTTGCTATCAACCGTGTTATTCTTCTATCCCCTTCTCTCTCACGGGTACATCTCTCCTCTCTCCAGATACTCCTTTACTCCCATCCTTCTCAAGGGTAAATCTTAATATCTCAAGGCTGATCTCTACTCCCATATTTTCTGTCAAGGATTCCACAGACCGGCTGCAGTTTCCCACATGGCATAAAAGTGATGCTGACAGGCCTGTAGTGACCAGGGTCTTCCGAGTCCAAGTACAAGCCAGACTTGGCAACTGGTTGGGTTTGATCAGAACAGAAACCAGAGAGTGTGGGATGTAGGAGGAAGTAGGTGGGACTGTGCAAAGTAGTGAAGGAGCTGGGAGGGAAGGGAGCCCTTGGCAGGGTCATCTGCATGGACAAGCTCCAGGAGACACTGATAACCACCTCCTGGCCATCACATTAACCACTCCTGGTGATCTCATAAACTTTCATAGTAATAGGTAAATAAACCAAAATAACAATAGTCCTAATTATAATATAACAAATCCTTCCTTAACTCTCTGTGTATTCTCAGTCTCCTGGGGATGAGGAGGTGTGTGAGTTCCACACGGATTAAATCCAGCTACTGCAAGAGCAGCGTGTGTGGATTTGAGGCCAGCAACAGGACTGAGACCAAGAGTGTGGGTACCCTGTGACCTTTGGTGTTGGATACTGGACCCCAGTGGGATCTGGGCCTCCAGCAAGTGGGGTGGGAATGGTGTGTGTCTTCAAAACAAGAGGCGACTGGTGTTGGGGAGTTTTTCCTTGTACCCCTGGAACACGCCTTTGTGCTTAAACTGAGATGTGAGGGGCCACACGTGAAGCAGAGTGGCAGCACCTCAAGGGCCGCTGTGAGGGCTCTCACTGAAAGGGCAGGAGCTGGTTCTTGCCCCAGGGCGGGGCCAGCACCGGTCATGTGAGTGCTGGCTGTGGGTCCATCCCAGCCCAGCTCTGCTGCTGGGGGGGTCTCTGAGCACCCCATTGCAGGACCCTCGGAGTCCATCCTGTGGCATGTCCCATCTTACCAGCCAGGGAATCTCCATGGCCTGGAGTCCAGTGCTGGAAATGGTGGTTTTGAGGAGTCAGTTCATGTTGGTTGCCCTGGGGCAGGATCTTCAGGGTGTCCAGTGCACACAGGCACAGCCCAGACCCTGCTCTGCTGGTCCTTCAGGTCTCTCACAGGACATCTGGCTATGAGAGGTCATAGCTGTGTGCCCCAGCCCTGCACACTCAACTTTTTAGCTGTACCCTGGTGTTTGGATCTGCGAGTCATTGTCTTGGGCGTGTTCTGGAGAGAAACTTTGGAAGAAAACCTAAACCTTCAGGCCCTGCCCTGCAGAGATCACCTTTCTTTCTGGAAAGGCTGTTATGGAGGCCAGTTCTGTCACAGCAGTACCCATTGCCTGTCCCTGCCTGAGGTCACAGGACTGACACACAGCAGGATGACGACCAAGCAGCCAGAGCACTCAGGTCTTGCCCTAACACAAGGGATCAAAGGAGAGCGTGGGAGTGGAAAGAGAACAGCTCTGGAAGACCAAGTACTGGTGTTTGCTGGCGGTGCTCCTATTCAGGACTCTTTTCCCCTCCACCAATGCACACAATAAATGTCCCTGCAGCTCCAAAAAGGCTTTAGAGGAAGGATCTCATGTTACAAAAAAAAAAAAAAAAAAAGCTACAGGACACAAAGAGCACAACTCCTCACCCTTCTCACCTAGGCCACCACTCGGTCAGAAAATAAAAGCAGACAGTGAATTACAAATGAGATGACAACATTATCACAACAGAAAAACCACACCATCAGCACTAAAAGAAAAAAAAAAGACAGGCTTAGTTTCCAGCAAGTTACGTGATAACTGCTATGCAGAAGAAGATGGGCAGTTTATTGCTTAAAAAAAACACCCAGTCATCAGTTTCCACAGGGCATCCTTGAGCTCCTGGTTCCTCATGCTATAGATGAGGGGGTTCACTGCTGAAGGCACCACCGAGTACAAGACAGACACCATCAGATCCAGGGCTGGAGAGGAGATGGAGGGGGGTTTACAGGAGGCAAATGTACCAGTGCCAATAAACAGGGAGACCACAGCCAGGTGAGGGAGGCAGGTGGAAAAGGCTTTGTGCCGTCCCTGCTCAGAGGGGATCCTCAGCACGGCCCTGAAGATCTGCACATAGGACACCACAATGAACACAAAACACACAAAGAATAAACAGGCACTAACTATAATAAGCCCAGCTTCCCTGATGTAGGCATCTGAGCAAGAGAGCTTGAGGATTTGGGGAACTTCACAGAAGAACTGGCCCACAGCATTGCCCTTGCACAGGGGCAGTGAAAATGTATTGGCCGTGTGCAGCAGAGCATAGAGAAACCCACAGGCCCAGGCAGCTGCTGCCATGTGGACACAAGCTCTGCTGCCCAGGAGGGTCCCGTAGTGCAGGGGTTTGCAGATGGCAACATAGCGGTCATAGGACATGATGGTTAGAATAGAATATTCTGCTGTGATCAAGAAGAAAAAAAAAAAAACCTGGGCAGCACATCCTGTGTAGGAGATGGTCCTGGTGTCCCAGAGGGAATTTGCCATGGATTTGGGGACAATGGTAGAGATGCAGCCCAGGTCGAGGAGAGAGAGGTTGAGCAGGAAGAAGTACATGGGGGTGTGGAGGTGCTGGTCACAGGCTATGGTGGTGATGATGAGGCCGTTGCCCAGGAGGGCAGCCAGGTAGATGCCCAGGAAGAGCCAGAAGTGCAACAGCTGTAGCTCCCGTGTGTCTGCGAATGGCACGAGCACAAATTCAGTGATGTAGCTGCTGTTGGACATTTGCTGACTATAGACATGGAGCACTGTCACAAGAAGGAAGAGAAATTGACAAGTTAGGGGAGACTTCCCTGAGCAAAATCAAAGCCATTTCCCATACACCCTCCCCTGCTCCACACCCCCTTGTCCTTTTCCAGACCTTCCTCCAGCTCGGTGTCTGAGCCCTGGGTGGTGCTGGCTGGAGGTGCCGTGAGCAGCAGGGCCTGTGCCCGCTGGCTGCCGAGGAGTCAGCCCTGCTCTGCAGCCGGGGGCATGGGAACGGGGGCAGGGGCCAGTCCTGGGGTTCAACTTTGTCGGATGAACCTGCTCCTGGTGCAGAAGAGCCTGTCAGCATCTGCACTCCCAGAGACAAGGAACTGATATGGCACAAGTCAGTTTGAGACGCTTGGGGTTTTTACAACCTAGGGAGTGTTCTTGGATGTCAGAAAAATTCACCATTTCTGCTGCGCTCAGGGAGAACAGACTGAGTCCTGCAGGGCAAGAGGATGCCTGTGGGTCAGAACAGAGTGAGAGGAGCTGGTCTGTCCCTCTGTCTTGCTCCCAGCTGCCCTGGGCTGGCACCTTTCTGAGGTGGAGGGTGATCACACTCCTCTGTTACCCCGAAAAGCCGCCAGGCACTGCTGAGAGCAGAGGGATCCACCTCAGACTAGGATACACTTGGCTCATTTCACAAACCCAACAGCATTTTCTCTGTCATAGCATCTCTGTGATTCTCCATGGCGCTTTCAGATAACACAAAGATGCTACAGGACAGGTTTGCATCCTGGAGAGAAGCTCACAGCTTGCAGGGAAACCTCAAGGATACAGCCATGTGTCCTAGTGGTGGCATTTGATTCAGGGAGATTCAGCTCATTCCCCAGCCCCACAGGCTGCATTGCCCACAGCCCCACAGGTCAGAGCAAAGCTGGGACATGTGTTCCCATGGATGCACCTGCAGGAAAGGACCCACAAGATCAGGGTGTGACTCTGCAGCTGAAACTGCCATCCCCAGCGAGCCTGACAGCAAGAACAAGATCCCAACAGCAGTGACCCAGAGCAGGGGAGCAAGAAGGACAATGCGGTGAGGGTGGGTGTGAGAGAGGCCAGGGCAGAGGCAGCCGGGCACTCAGACAGCGTCACCCTTCCCCAGCTGTGCAGCCACCTCCCAGACACCAACACTGCCGGGCAGCTGCTCTCAGCCCCTGTGCTCTGCAGAGGAACTGGAGCTCTGGCTGCACAGGAGCTGCTTCATGCCTTGGAGCCCCCGGCCCTGAGGGCAGAGGCTTTGCTGGGTGGGAGAGGAGGCAAGCGGGCTGCTCAGAGGAGGGATCTGCACTAGAGGGGGTCACAGGGTGTTTCCTATGTTCTCCCTCCCACAACATTTCTGGGTTTGGTTTCTTCTCCTTCCCAGATCATGTCCCTGCTGCCTGGAGATTTTCCTCCTGGGAAGTGTTCCTCTGTCCTATGCCTTTTCTTTGTCAGCACTCACTGATCCTGTCCCACTGTGTATGCACTCACCCTGGCCTGCCTGTTTGCAAGGTGCTGCCTGGGTACATCTTCCTGTTTGCAGATTGGGAAAAAGGACAGGTTAGACTAAGCCTGATGAGTCCAGCAGAGGTGGTGCTGGTGCTGTCCATTAGCAGAGGGGTGGCAGAAGGGACGTTCAGGAGGCTCCTATCAGACCTACTGATCACTCAAAGTTACAGCTCAGTGGTCTCAGTGACTTGTTCAAGCATGAGAACTCTTTTTCCATTTCTCCTCTCAAATTCCCCAAGAGAAGCAAATTGAAAACAGGGACCCCAGAAAGCTCCTTAGCTTTACAATAATCTCTGCATTTACCTTCCCCTTGAAAAGTCCTGGCAGGAACTTCCTGGAGCTATGTGGAACTTCAATTAGTCCAGACACACACAGCATATTCTTGACAACAGAAGAAGCCTTCCATGCCAGGAGGTGCTTCTTCCACCCAGAGCTTCTCCCTTCAATGCTGTTTTGATTTCTCTAGCACACAGCCCTTGGGGTGCAGGGACCCTGCTATAAAGGACAGCCCTGGGCACCCCTGGCTGCCCACACAGCTTTACTGACCTGGAGTCATCCTCAGCAGAAAGCAGTTGTCATGTGTTGTCCCTCTGATGGTTTCGAGAGGAAATCCCTGCTCTGCAACATGTCCTCCTTCTCTATACAAGACAACCTCACATCTCATAGGCTGTGCATTCTGCCAGCATCAGGAAATCCCAACATGATTTGCAGATGCAATGAGCTGCAGCCACAGACCTACTGTCTGTGAAGATTTGTCTCTCTGTGAACTCACAGCAATATTCCCACCCCGGACTGCATTTAACCTCTCTCTGCCTGCCTCCTCTCCCCTTGTTCCTGCAGGCAGAGCCCTCAGCGCTGCTGCGTGTGCAGAGGAGCTGCTCCTGGGCAGAGCTGTCTCTCTGCAGCGCTGCCGCTTGCCATGAGCTCCCTGTGTCCCAGGAGCCCAGCCCAGCTCAGCAGCACAGGAACAGCCCAAGGCAGCATTTCCCTGTCCCCTCTGGGCACCCTCCAGGTGTCCCTGGCACTCCAGAGGAACCTGCTTTGAAACAGGCTGAAGTCATCACTGAAGTTCCTTCTCTCACCTCCAGAGAGACACTCCTTTCCAGCATTGTATTCTTCCCATTAGAAAATAAATTAGTATGAGAATTACCTCTCCTTGTGCCATCATTAGACTGGACACCAGGAAGGTTACAGCAAAGGATCTAATCTCTCCAAAACAGGGCGGTATATCTTCAGCTGAATGGATTTGGGCATTTTAATCTGGGTTTGTAATCCTTGGGCTAGAAAGACATTCAGCAATCTTTTGACCATGTCATGTGTCTGATCTGAAGCAAAGCCTTTGCACACATGGGGTCTTGGACGCTTGGTACCAGGTTTCCTTGTGGCAGGTCACCTGGTGCCACAGCTCTGGGGGTTCAGCCCAGATGGGAGACAATGTCCTCAGCCTGCTGAGGACCTGACTGCTGAGCTGGAGCTGTCAGTGTTGGAGACAGAGCTGTGACACTGATGGAGTGAACTGCCAAGGCAGGGTGGCAGAAGTTAGTTCATCTGGTCTTCAATGACAGCAGCCTCCAAGCACAGTGACACTCAGGATTGAAACGCAGTCCAAACCTTTAAGGTAATTCAAGAGCTCTTGGTGGCCACTGATGAATTTAGTAAGGGAAAGAGCTGAGAACCTCTGTGTTCTCTTGTTCTCCATCTTCATCAGCGAGGTCTCCCAGGCTGCTGTGACTCGAGACAGGAATCTAAAGAAGAACAACCAGCAGTGGATGGGGATCAAGTTAGAGGTCACTTGAACTAACACAATCATTATCAGTCTATGTGACCAGCTGTCACAGGGGGAGTAATTTAGGGTTCTGCTTGCTGCAGAACAATGTTTATATTCCTTAAAGAAAAGCTATATGCATATTCAGAGCTTGAGCTTGGAGCTCAGCAGAGGTCATATCTGCTTGCCTGTTGTTTTGTGATTCAAGTGTATCAACCTTATTGTGTTCTTCTATTAACCCTTCACAAGGGGAATCCTCCTGCACAGAAGATGTGGGGATAAAAGTTCTCCAATGCCCTAAAAATCCCCAAAAGACATGTAATTGTTTTGCTGCAGCTGGTACAGAAAACTGCTGGACTGTGTGCTGTACCTTATCTGGTGTTTCTCTAAGCTGTCCATACCAAACTATTCCTAGGACCCTGCATTTTAGTCAGATTAATTGTCCATCCCTGGCCTGCAAATGCACTTTCAGAAATCCAGTAGCAGCTTCAGTTTCTTGTTGTGTCAGTATTAAAATTTGTGTTCCTGTGTCTATTAAAAATTTCACCAACTGTCCATGAGGGACATCTGGAATTAAAATGTATGGGTCACTGTCACTTATCTATTGATAATCATTTGGCTTTTTTTTTCTTTTTTGGACACATGCCCTGCAATTCCTCCCTCAGAGGGAGGAAAGGGTAAACACTCCTCTCTGAGCAGGCAGCAGAGCAGTTGAGATATGTTTCTTCTTCTCATTACTATGTCACTTCAGGAATGCTTCAATGAGACCCAAAATAATGCTGGGACACTGTTTCTGGATTGCAGCTTTAGGAATGCCTAGTGCCAACGCCTTTCTCTGCAGTCTATTTCTCCACTTCCAGGGCTCTGCTTGAAAATCTTTAAATATATTTTGCCTTGATACAGTTTCTGTCCCCTGTAGGTTTGTTCATTTCACTGGTCTTACTCGATGAGCAGACTTTTGTTCTGATCTCTCCGTTGCTGAGGTATCCCATCCCATCTCATGGGCGTAAGTTATGTCGTGCATTAATTCTGCCCATGTGGGAAGTGGAATCCAGGCGGCATTGGGGCCTAATCCAAAGTACTGTGTGTCTCTCATGATTTCATATCGTTTTGCAACAAGGTGGGGTTTAAGAATTGCTGGGGCCCCTCTTATCAGTGGTTTTAGCCTTGTATAATCGATTGTGGCATATATCGGGGTTTCATGTACTCCCCTCTCATACATTGCTTGTATGCAGGCAGCTTTTGCAATAGCTGTCTGGATGTCATCAATAGATTTTATGAGGATCATAGAGGGTTCACCTCATTCCATAACATCTATTCCACCAGCCCAATAAGCTACTCGGCTGGCCCTCATCGTCCGGGTTAGGTCCCATATTCAGGAAAATTCCTGGACCCCAGAAGCCTTTAGATTCACTTCCGTTAAGCATTATTCGGTCACCACTGGTTAGATAGACTCGCCACAAATACTCTGTTTCAGTTTCACCTGGGTTTCTGCTGTACTTTTCCTGTAAATTTGCCAATTGCACTGGATCCCAGGGAGTAATCTGCAGATGGCGTTGTGGTGCACCACCCTGGGGCCTGCTGGACGTTTCTGTTTTAACGATAGGTCTGGCTTGATATTCAGGGGAATCCAAAAAAGACAAGGAATCATCCTTCCTTAGATCACCATCATCAAGTTCAGTCCATAAATTTCCATCCCATTCTTCAGGGGACACAATTAGTTTCTCAATCTGTAGAATATCATGGGGGTGAGGAGCCCGCCTAAGCATCATTTCCATTTTTTTCTCTAATTCTCTTTTCCCCTCCCTTTCTTCTTGTAGCTGTTTCTGCAGTTGCTCAGTTCTCAAGGACAAAAACAATTCAGCAGCCTTTTTACTTTCTATTACTTCCCTCAGATCTTGTTTTTCCTTATTCAAGGTTTTCCACTCCTCACAAGCAGTTTCTAAGCAAGTACGTAACATTTTGCAAATAATTCTCTTTCCATCCTTGATCTGGCCCTTTGCCGCCATTAGCTGCTCTCCCACAACTTTGCAATGACGCCAATTAACACAAGCCCATTCCTCTGAGAATTTGGGACCTGGAATCACACCATGCCTCCATAAATAATCAGTGATAATGCCCACCATCCCACTTCTGACACCAAATTGTCGCAGGGGGAGTAATTTAGGGTTCTGTTTGCTGCAGAACAATGTTTAGATTTCTTAAAGAGAAGTGTGACTTAAAAGAGTTCAGTGACAGGTTCGCTCTACTATTTACTGCATGGGGGAAATGTGCCAAGACAAATGCTGCTGACCTTCTCTCCAGGTGCTTGTACCCATTCACAAAGCAAACTTTCAGGTGTCTTCCCTTCCTGATAACCATTCACTACAGGGGCTGTGTCTTGGAGCTCCAGAGACAAACTTTAAGGTGAGGCCATATCCAGGATTCCTATTTCCCTGGTAACCATTCACTCAGGAGTCTGTATTTTAGAACTCCAGCAGCAAAATTTCAGGCCAGACCTTGTGACCATATGCAGAGCAGACTTTCAGGAGACAAGATCCTCAGAAAATAAAATGCAAGCTAGACTTTATCTTGCAGGTATTTAGTGTAGTCTGCAGTTGCTTTGGGTAAATACAAGCAGGACCTTACAGCTTAAAATTTTAGCAAATCTGATCTACCAAGTGACATGAATCACAGAGTACACTAAAAATCATACAAACTTATATCTCTAAATAATCCATTACATTTGGTGTGCATCTACTTAAGCTAAATAATTAATATTGAACTTGAATTGGGCTCATCCACTGACCTGTGAGTACTAAAACCGCTGCCATACAAGTCACTTATTTCGCAGGGAGAGCTCAAAGTGAGCTCATCCAGGTTGTTGTATTTATAGAATGAAGTGGCTGACTTGTAGTCAAATTGCACACAGTAGGAAAAGTGTGCGTGAGACTCCCTGCGCCCACAAGTTACCGGTGTCCAGTTGTCATTCTGCTTCCTTGTGGGCCTCCTGAAAGGAGCTATCAGCCTGGCTATGGCTTAGGCCCTTCCCTCCTCTGAAGCCTGGACCAAACTGCTGCTGGTTTGGCTGGGGAGGGTTGAATGCATCCGCCACACCACAGGGGAGCATCCCAGGGAGCTGGGAGAGCAAGACGATGTCACAGTGAGGCCGCTCTCCACCATGTTTGAAAGGTCATGGAGAATGGAGGAACTCCCTGACAACTGGCAGCACACACACATTGCATGTACTTTTCAAAAATGGCCAAGGGATGAGTGGAGGAACTAAAGGCTGTGCCCCAGGGCATGTCCACTCAGACCACATTTCTGGGTATCTGAAAGAGAAGGTGATGGGGTTTACCCAGAGTAGGTTGTGCCTGTCCATCCTCTTTACTTTCTCTGAGGAAAGGACAGGATAGCTGGATGTGGGCAGAGCAGTGATGGTCTTTTACCTGGAAGTCAGCAAGGCATTCAGCATCTTCCCCTTCAATATTATTATGTCCAAGGTAGGATATTATGGTCTGCATCAGTGTGCAACTGGATGGGTGAAAAGCAAGCTGGATGGTTGTGCTTAGAAGGACAGTAGATAAAAGGAGAAACTGTTCAATCATGAGCATAGTCACGCACTGGAAGCTGTTTCCCAGGTGTTGTGCACCCACTCTGTCCCAGGAAGTGTCCAACGTGTGTTTGGATAGAGCACTGAGTAATCTGGTCTGACCCTGCTTTGAGCAGGAGGTTGGTCAAGACACCTCCTGATGTCCCTTCCAGCCTGAATGATGCTGTCCTTCCTTCACCTTCATGTTTTCAAATTAGAGAAACCTCTCAGGTTTTCTCTGACCATAGAAATAATTCGTATGAGGTACAGGACTACTTTACAAGTACCCCTAAACAGCCCTGACCACAACTTTTGCATCCCTTTTAATTTGCCCCAAACCATGTTCTTCTTTTTTTACTATCCTAATATCGTTCCAGAAAGAACAGCCCACCTTCTTAATCCTTTCAGAGTAGGTTGTTCAATAGGTGTCAGTACCCATGTACAGAGTGTCACATCCTGCCCAGGGTCATGGGGGGTGAGGAGAAGTGGCTCAGGTACGTGGCACCAAGCTGCAAAATGGAAGCCTTTTGTTTATGGACCTTAAGTACTGTGTGTACTGTTTTCCAACCAAGGGGACCCAACTGTAGGTCCAATTGGTAAACATAAAAAGTTTGTGGCACATGCGGGGCTGTTAATCTTATGTTTCTATGTTACTTATGAAAAGCAAAAGAAGTAGAAGTATGGGAAAGAAAGAAAAGAGAGAGAAAGATTTCACAATCCTTATGGCTTCGCTTTCTGTATGATGAAGTTCGCAGTCTTGGATCCAGCAGTGTGCGGCATCCTCTGGTATCTTGTTCATGTGTAACCAGTGTCTCCAAGCTTTTCTTTCACCAGCCTCTAGGGACCTGGACTGGTTCTTTCTTTCACAGCTTTGTCAGTGATGACCATTCATGGGGTCCCAAACACCTTCAGAAACTTAGGTTTTGGTTCTGTCTTTCACTTCATTAGAGGTTTGTTCATTCTTTCAGTATCTGCAGTTCAGGATCATGGCAGCAGAGGGCTCATTAACATCCAAAATGCCCTTACAAGCCAAGGCTCTCTGCATCATTTTTTCTAAAGGCTTCAACTCTGGTGTGGGTGATTAGAGAGATTTCAGGACTGTCGCCAAACAGAGAGATTTTCAAAAATAAATAGCAATAAAGCCAAATTACTTCTATATCCTTCTCCCTCTCTCTGGTCTCATTTCCAGAACAGGTGGTATCAGCAATATCCAATTCATATTGACCAGTAGTGTGTCCTGATAAAGACTGAGTGTGTTGGAAAAGTAGGTGCGTGAAGCACCACTTAAGTTACAGTATAGTCTAGGACATTTCAAGAGGAATCGCACTCCTCGTGACCAAGAGGTGGGTGTTCCTGGGAATCTCAGGTGCCACAGCACAGCGATACTTGTGTTCAGGGAGCTGGTCAAATGACCCATCTCCTTTTCTGTAATGGTGTCTGAGTTTGCTCAAGTAACCTCTGACTTGAGCCCCATCCACTCCTGGTTGTTCTCCAGATTCCTGCCTTCTGGAACAAAGTCCCAGGAGACCTTGCTGGTGAAGATCAAGGCAAAGACGCCAAGAAGTACCTCAGTCCTGTCTAATTCTACTCTTACAAATTTCAGCAGCAGGCCCATGTTAGCCCTGTCTATTATTTTACTGTAAGGAAGCAATGTCATCTCATCTTGCTGCCCTCACCCTCCTCTGCAGGTATCAAATCCAGAGGAGTTTTGGCATCGTCCCTACATACATGGACAAGGTTTTGAAATCCCTCCTTTGCAGATTCCCTTACTTCCACCTCCTATGTGCTGCCTTCTTGCCCTGGAGCTCCACCAGTTCAGACGAGCAGCCTCACAAGATAAATGCTTCTCTTCATGGGTACTCGGAGAGATCATTCTTGTGCTTGGAGCAGGCCGTCCTGTAAGGCTTCTCAGATTTCCTGAACTCCTTCACCCTTCTGAGCTGCTTCTAATGGTACCACCTGTATCAGCCCCCTAGGTAGATCAAAATCAACTCCCCTGGAGCCCACCAACCTGTGCTCCACTGCTGGCCTTCCTCCCTTCCCTCTGGTTCCTGAGACCCCACTACTTCCTGGTGACAACAGCCATGGTGGACACTGATGTTCACATCCCTCACCAGCTCTTTCTTGTTTGCCAGTACCAGATCCAGGTGAGCATCACCCTTGTTGGCCCACCAGGCAATCCTGTTAAGAAGTTGTCCCAAGATCCTCTGGACTGTTGGCACCTGCAGCTTTGCCTGGCCAGCAAATGGCAGGAAAATTACAATTCCCCATAGGACCCTGCTCATTGACTCAAGACTCCCTGAAATTGTTGACAGAATACCTTTTTCATTTCTTGATCAGGTAGTTTTTTAACATCCAACACAATGTTAACCTGTATTGGGTTTACATGGAAAAGTTTTGGAACTGAGGGTAGGGATGGGTTTTGTACCATGGTAGCTTCTGTGAGAAGACACCAGGAGTTGGCCGCATGTGAGACAGAGATAGTTTCAACTGGCTCCAAGATGGACCCACCACTTGCCAAATCTGAGCCACTCAATGAAGCTGGTAGTGCCTCAGCGATAACATATTTGAGAAAGGATAAAAAATGCTGCACAACAGCAGGTGGGAGAAAGGAGGGAGGAAAAGTGAGAGAAACAACTCTGTAGGCACCAAGGTTAAGTGAAGGAGGAGGAGGAGGAGGTGCTGCATGTGCCAGAGCAGAGATTTCCCTGCAGCCCATGGTGAAGACCATGGTGAGGAAGGTGGACCCTTGCATCAGGCAGAGTTGCATGATGGAGCAGATACTGACACTGCAACCCATGGAAGACGCCACACTGGAGCAGATAGATGTGCCCTGAAAGAAGCTTTAAAGCCCATGGCCAGCCCACACTGGATCAGGAGCCTGGAGAGAAATGTGACCCTGTGGGAGACTCACGCTGGAGCAGCCTGTTCCTGAAGGACTGTACTGGGGGAAAGGACCCATGCTGGAGCAGTTTGTGAAAAACTGCAGCAAATGGGAAGGACCCATGTTGGAAAGCTGCATGAAGGACTATCCTGTGGGAAGCACCCCATGCTGATGCGTGGGAAGAGAATCAGAAGGAAGGAGCAGCAGACACAAAGCATTAGCAACTGGCTGCAGCCTGTGCTGGTTGTCCACTGAGTGCGGTTGTGTTTGGCACCTCAGGCACCTGGCATGGCACTAGAGGCTTCTTTTTATGCCAGTAAAGTGAGGGCCCTGATATATTCAGTGCAGGGATGTGGATGTGACTGAGCTTTGCAGTGACTGGAGCTCTACTGAGTACTGCGGATAAAGAGAGATCTGGGTCTCTGCTGGCACAGTCCTCCGTTTAGTTAGCTGAACAGCTCTGCATGCTCCAGGGTGTCAGGATTGGCTCAAGGAGCATGGACATGAGTCCACCGAGCAACTGTACGAGCAGAGCCCGTTCTAGTTGACATAAGTAGGCCTTAGATTGCTTTACTAGTAGGCCGTGGGAAAAGGAGAAATGGAAAAGTACTGATTAAAGCAGGGTCAGCATGTCCTTTGAAGAGGTGATAAACAACTTGAGAAAGTAGGAGTCAGAAGAGTGCGGAATGTGCATAGTTAGCTAACTGCAAGTAGGTGGAGTAAGTGAATGTATCCTTTTAGTGCTTAGCCTATTAGATAGAGACAAGTATGCATAATTATGGTATTTGGTATAAATACGTGCTATCTCGGGCAATAAAGGTGAATCATGCTTTATCACTCACATTGGGTTGGTCGCATGTTTTCCTCAGCCGCGCACTAGCACCAGGGAGATATTGATAAAGGCACGTCAGTGGCTGTTGTCATTGTGGGTGGCAAAGGATGTCCCCCTTCCCTCTCTGGCCCTCAGCTGATGCTCAGGAAGAATGAGGGAATTCTCAGAGATTTTCCATCATAGCTTGCAAACATTCACGTCTTGGACCACCACTGCCACCTCAGTCATCACCAAGTGTCTGCGTTTGAGCCCCTGAGTCCTCATTGAATAAAGACCAGGGGCTCAGAGCAGGTGCTTTCCTGCACTCCTGAGCTAAACCAAGAGGATTCCATGGGGGTGTGGGGTGCATGGGGGAGCTGGATCATAATGCAGCCCAAAGGCTTCCAGCTTGGGAGGAGATGCCTCTGTTGCTTGGGCTGAATCCTAGCCTTGCACAGTGGAAGCCAACCCCTTCTTTTCCCTGTCTGTGTGCATTTTTATTATGGTAGAGGAATGGAGGTGTCCAGAGGGGAACATTTACACCTTGCAGTCAACCATGCTCTGGTAGGACAAACCATGCTGTGGGAATCAGTCTTTGTCCACACTTTAGTGAAGGATTGTCCATGATTACTTGAGTTGACTTCAAAGCATGTTCCACAGGAGGGTCTCTGCTGCCTTTCAGGAGGTGTCAGCCCTTGGAGCCCCAGGGACATCTCAAGGAAGCCCACAGGGGACAGAGAAAGTGTTGCCTTAGCGAGTCTTCTGCTGCTGAGCTGGGCTGGGCTCATGAGACAGGGGGAACTCATGGCAAGCAGCAGCACTGCAGAGCAACAGCTCTGCCCAGGAGCAGCTCCTCTGCAAAGCCCAGCAGGGCTGAGGGCTCTACCTGCAGCACCGAGGGGAGAGGAGCCAGGCAGAGAGAGGTTAAAGGCCATCTGAGATCGTGAGACAGCTGAGAGCTCACTGGAGGAGAAACCTTCACAGTCCTTAATGCTGTAAGTCTCTGGCTGAAGGGCAGTGCAGATGAGGATCCTGCAATTTTCTCCCAGCTGCAGAGTGTGAAGCCAAGGGAACATCCAGGGGTGCCCAGGGCTGTCGTTCAGATCAGGGTCCCTGCACCCCAGCACTCAGCCTGCCTGGGAAGATCCCCACGGTGCTGTGGGGAGAAGTTGTGGGTGTAAGAAATGATGCCTTCATGGAAGGGTTCTTCTGCTGTTGAGGGCAGCTGTGTGAGTGAGCACTGCTCAGAGCTTCAGCTCACTTCCAGAATATCTCCAAGAGAAGGTTTCAAGAAGGAGGTCAAGACAAGGACTAGAAAAAGGAGTTCTTAATTTTAAACAAGCCCTTGAGACTCCTGAATTGAAACTTTGAGTGATCAGTAGGTTTGCCAGGAGGCTCCTGACCTGCCTTCCTGGGCAGTCCCCAGGCTGTGGGCAGCACCAGCGTCACCTTTGTTGGAGTCAACAGACTTAGTCGAATGTGTCTTTTTCCACTTGCAAACAGGAGCATGTGCCCAGGCCATGCCCTGCAAACAGGCAGGTGTTTGTAGGACCAGGATGGAGTGCACAGAGGGTGGCATATGGTCTGTGAGTGCTGACAGGGAAAAGACACGGGACAGGGAAACACCTCTCAGGAAGAAAAATTCCTGACATCAGGGACATGACCTGGGAAGAAGAAGAAACCAAAATAAGAAATGTTATGGGAGGGAGAACACAGAAAGCTCTGTATGATCCCCTCCAGAGCAGATCCCTCCTCTGAGCAGCCCGCTTGCCTCCTCTCCCACCCAGCAAAGCCTCTGCCCTCAGGGCCGGGGGCTCCAAGGCATGAAGCAGCTCCTGTGCAGCCAGAGCTCCAGTTCCTCTGCAGAGCACAGGGGCTGAGAGCAGCTGCCCGGCACTGTTGGTGTCTGGGAGGTGGCTGCACAGCTGGGGAAGGGTGACGCTGTCTGAGTGCCCGGCTGCCTCTGCCCTGGCCTCTCTCACACCCACCCTCACCGCATTGTCCTTCTTGCTCCCCTGCTCTGGGTCACTGCTGTTGGGATCTTGTTCTTGCTGTCAGGCTCGCTGGGGATGGCAGTTTCAGCTGCAGAGTCACACCCTGATCTTGTGGATCCTTTCCTGCAGGTGCATCCATGGGAACACATGTCCCAGCTTTGCTCTGACCTGTGGGGCTGTGGGCAATGCAGCCTGTGGGGCTGGGGAATGAGCTGAATCTCCCTGAATCAAATGCCATCATTAGGACACTTGAGTCTCTCCTTGAGGTTTCCTTGCAAGCTGTGAGCTGCCCTCCAGGATGGAAATCCATCCAACAGCATCTTTGTGCTATCTGAAGGCCCCATGGAGAATTGCAGAGATGACCCATGGAGAATCGCAAAAATGCTACGACAGAGAAAATACTGCATGGCCTGTTGCAAATGAGTCCTGGGCTGCAGCCCAGGTGAAATCATGGTGAAATCATGATGCTGATCATGGTGAAAACAGAATCAGTGTGGTGAGGCTGTAGAGTGGCCCTTGGTTTGTCCTGCCAACAAGCTCTGAATGCGGATTCTTGCAGGTGCAGCGGAGCAGGCAGCAGCATCTGAGCAAAGCTCTGGGGGACGGGGTCCTGTGTGCTGGGGACAGCTTCCCTCGCCATTCTCTGCTCCCTCCTCCTTCAAGCAGGGGCTGCCCCACGCCGCGCACAGGCAGTCCCAGCCGGGCCCGGAGGTGGGTGTCTCCGTGATGACCGCCCGGGCTCTGTGACGTGGGCACCTCGTCATAACCAGAGGCCATTGTGACACGGGGGTCCCCGCCCGGACCGTGGGGGTATTTAAGGAGCAAGAGCCCTGGGGTGCTCACTCCCAGGTGAGCAGCTTCTCAGGAGGCAGCAGCTTCTCAGGAGCAGCAGCTTCTCACGAGGCAGCATCTCCCCTGGGTGCCCGTTGCGGCTCTTTGATAGACGAGACCCAAGATGCCCATTGACGAGGAGGCGAACGCCCACTCCCAGCCCTTTGGGCTTCCCCCCTTGCTCCACAGGCCACAGGGGAGGGACGGGACAGGGCAGGAGGGAAAGGCCGGTGGTTGGACGGGGCCGCAAGCAGCTGCTGCGGTGCCAGAACTGCCACCTCCATCCCCTGTGTCCTGCTCCTCCTCCTGCTCGGAGGTCAGCCACAGCCTGGGCCAGCACAGCATCCAGAGCACCTCGGTCACCCCCTCGGTCCGGGAGCGCGTCCAGGACCACCGTGAAGGTCCCCAGGAGGGGTCTGGCTGGCCTCGCAGCACCAACACCGAGGCAGCAGCAGAGGCAGAGTGCCCAGCACCTGCCCCACAGGGCCCCACAGCCTACGACGCAGCTCTGTGGGACACAGCCCAGCGCATCTTCAATGAGAGCTTGCGCAGGGCTGTGGCTGAGATCATGGGAGCTGGCCAGGAACCGGAGGAACAGCAGGACCTGGCCCAGCGCGTGGACTTGCAAGATGAGAACAACAAAGAGGGGTGCCAAGGCGGAGACATCATCATCCACAGCATCTCGATCAACCCCTCGGTCCAGGAGCACCTCCAGGACACCCCTGCAGGTCCCCAGGAGGGGTCTGGCTTGCCCAGCTGCACGGACACGGAGGCGGCAGCAGAGGCAGAGCGCCTGGAACCTGCCCAGCACAGCCCCACAGAGGACGATGTGGACCTGTCAGACATTGTGGAGCACATCATCAGTGAGGCCGTGCGCAGGGCTGAGGCTGAGATCCAGGGACCTGGCCAGCAAGCGGTGGAACAGCGGGACCTGGCCCAATGCACGGATGTTCCAGCGGCAGCACAAGCACCTGCAGGACTTGAAGCCATTGAGGCTCATTTGGCAGGAGAGAATGAGGGAC
The DNA here is from genome assembly GCF_964273445.1 of Streptopelia decaocto. NCBI lineage: Eukaryota > Metazoa > Chordata > Aves > Columbiformes > Columbidae > Streptopelia > Streptopelia decaocto. Next base: position 59,476 of record NC_138665.1, read on the forward strand.
AGGCCAGCACAGCCCCTCTCGTCCCAGCTGCAAAGGAGGAAGAAGAGAACACGGTTTCTCCAATGTCTGCAGAGCATGGAGGAGAGACCAGCACAGACATGGCCTGCCCAGCGCAGGGCCCAGCTCCACGGCGACGGCCTTCCCGGTTCCGGAGGGCGCTGCGGGCTCTGCGCAGGGCTTTCCGCTGCAGCTGCACCGCGGGACAGCAAGAGGAGTAGAGCCCGGCTGCCAGCGCCACGCGGGTGCCTGCGCAGCGTCCACGCCAGGGATGGGTGCATGGACAGTGACCGCGGGATTCACCTGCCCTGAGGACATGGTGCTGCCAGCCTCTGCTCGGCCTTGCATTGATTTTAGAAATCAATAAAGCCAATAAAAAAAAATGACAGTTTTCCCCTGTGCTCATCTGTTCCTGCTCCACCTCGGGACAAAGAAGGCTGCAGGAAATCTCTGTCCTTGGGGTGTCCCGGCACTGGTTGCAGGAAGCCCTGGGCTGGTGCTGCCGCAAGCCGGCGGTTTGGCTGGATCCCCCTCAGGCTCCCTTCCCACCCGCCTGTCTCCAATTCCAGTCAAGGACTTGGAACATTTGAGATCTACTGCCGACTTGGCCTGCTTGACCTGCACCGTACGGCATCCCCTTCGTCTCACAAGGAACCTCCCCATTGCGGGGGTGTTTCGGAACACCTCCATGAGCTGATACCGTTGAGACCCTCCAAACCCACACGTGGTCCCTTGCCTCCACCGAGGGTCTTCCAAGTCAGGCAGAGCCGGCTGCTCGCTCCCTTGCTGGAAATCTGAGCCATGATCCATCTCTGCACAAGGCTCTGATGCACAAGGCTTCCAGCGTCACGAGAGCACGTTCAGGCCTGAGACACCGGGGAGAAGCGCCGCAAACAGGGCTGGTCTTGACAAGAAATCCACCCGCTCAGAGCTTCGTCTCAGATGCGAGTTACTCTGCCCTGGGTTTCTGGGGCCCAAAAATGGAGGGAGGCTCAGGTATAAACCCAGTTAGCCAAGAGCCGCAGCAGCTGCTGATCCCTGTGTGGCGCATTGCAGACCAGCCAGGGCTGTCTGTGGCTGCTGCATGCCCCGGGCTGCAGCCTTCGCAGCATCCTCCTCTTCCCCAGCACCCCCGTGCACTGCACAGAACCAGAGCTGATTGCAATGACTGGGGCAGCACCGGGCAGCAGCAGCATCTCTCTTCCCAGCCTCCAGCTGCCGAGTTGCCCCGCGGGGAATTTCTGCCTGGGAAGGGCACAGTTGTATTGCGATCGGCCGGGGGCTCAGGACAAAGCACAGCACCGCCACGTCCCCGGAGCAGAGCCCTTCTTTTCCTGGCTCGGACTGGAGTACTCCTCCTGCTCACAGCACGGTCCTTCTCTGGGATAAGGTGACTCCAGCACTTTCAGGGAAGTTGGAACTTCATGATGGAGTGGACGTGAAACAGCCACACTTCCCAAAAAGCCAAAGGAGTAAAACTGACATGGAACCAAGCAAGTAACTTGCCACAGCTGTCCAACCTGCGCTCCTCAGGCGGGACGCGACCGGCGACATGTTCTGGTGCTGCGGGGCTGTGCTGCAACAAGTCAGTTGGGGCCGTGGCCAGAAAGGTAGTGATGCACATCTAGAGATACCCACATCGTTTTGTGGGGATCATCTGTTTCCTCAGCACGATTTGGAACACTTTTGACACACGGGACTTGCTGGGCCCTAAATCACTGCTGCGTTGACTCCTCTAAGCCTCCCAGCTCCAATTCAGCAGGTGCCCAGTTCAAGGTGTTGACACAGCAATGTGTTCTTCTCTTGAATCTGTATTATATGTTCTCTCTGAAATCAACACTTCCTTCCTAGGAGCGATCTGGGTCCCAATGTAGGCTACGAAGCCATTGGACTTGTTGACAGTAGTTTACCAACAGTAATTTGCCAACAGGAGGAGTTCTTGCTAAATTAACAGCAAAAGCCATGCTGAAAAGTGCAAGGGAGCAATCAGGGAGGGCTGGAGTCGTGCTCGGGAGCTGTGTCCGTGCGTGAAGGTTTACGTGTCTCGCTGGGTAGTGCCCAGAGAGTTGGTCTGATCACGCTGCAAAGCTCCAGGAGACATCAATCTGTTTGCTTCTTTCCTACACCAAGCTTTAAAGGCTGGTTTGGATAGTCAAATGGGATTCAAATGTAACGTTCCTCCAAGAAGGCCTTGGGTAACTCATTTCCCAAAATTCAAACTTCTTTTCCCAGGGAGGCTGAATTTCCTCCATAGCAATCAAATGATCAGGTTTTGCACAGAAGAGCTGCTGTGGTTCTAAGCGTCTTTATTTTGTCTATGCTGCCTTAAAGAAGCAGGCTGTTCTGCCTTTTGCTTTTGGTGATGGAAGTCAGGAATGGCCAGCGCTGTGCATCATGTCAGGATGGTTTCGTTCTCGTCTTATTGAAACGTTTGCTGGATGCAAATAAAAGAACAACACCTCCGTCTCTTCCAGGGCTCTGCTCTTTAGTCCGCTCTCAACATCACCAGCAAAGAGCTGCTGCTTCTCTTCTGCACTGGATGTTTCGACATCTCTTTGCTAGAGGGACAAGGTCCCTTCGATCAAGAGACTGAAGCAGAAGCATCAGAAATGGACATTCCTCCAAGTTTTCCCCCAGTGCCTCAAGTTCCAAAGCAAAGAGAAGGGCATGGCGATGGTGCCATTTTCTACCTCAGGGATAAAGTTGTGGCAGGAATCGTAGTATGGAACATGTTCTACAGGATGCCTATTGGGTGCAAGGTCAGTGCAGGACTGGTGTGCTGAACAGTGAGTCTTGCTTAGATTGGGGATTTTCTTGTGGAAAAATCCATCTGCCCATTTAAAATGATGAAAAAGAAATGGAGATGCTCTGTGTGTGTTGGTACGACACTTGCGAGAGACTTGTAGGTTGGTTGTGCTTTAGTTGTTAGCAGTGCAGGTCAGAGCGGCTTCACAGTATCACAGTATGTTTGGGATTGGAAGGGACCTCAAAAGATCATCTAGTCCAATCCCCCTGCTGGAGCAGGAACGCCCAGGTGAGGTCGCACAGGAACATGTCCAGGTGGGTTTTGAATGTCTCCAGAGAAGGAGACTCCACAACCCCCCTGGGCAGCCTGTTCCAGTGCTCTGTCACCCTCACTGAGAAGAAGTTTTTTCTCAAATTGAAGTGGAACCTCTTGTGTTCCAGCTTGATCCTATTGCGCCTTGTCCTATCATTGTTTGCCACCGAGAAGAGCCTGACTCCGTCCTTGTGGCACTCACCCTTTATATATTTATAAGCATTAATAAGGTCACCTCTCAGTCTTCTCCAAACTAAAGAGACCCAGCTTCCTCAGCCTTTCTTCGTAAGGGAGGTGCTCCACTCCCTTCATCATCTTTGTTGCCCTACGCTGGACCTTCTCCAGCAGTTCCCTGTCCTTCTTGAACTGAGGGGCCCAGAACTGGACACAATATTCTAGATGGGGTCTCACCAGGGCGGCCTAGAGGGGAAGGAGGACCTCTCTCGATCTACTAACCACCCCCCTTGTAATACACCCCAGGATGCCACTGGCCTTCCTAGCCACAAGGGCTCAGTGCTGGCTCATGGTCATCCTGTTGTCCACCAGGACCTCCAGGTCCCTTTCCCCTACACTGCTCTCTAATATGTAATTTCCCAACCTATACTGGAACCTGGGGTTGTTCCTGCCCAGATGCAGGACTCTACACTTTCCCTTGTTCAATTTCATTAGGTTATTCCCCGCCCAACTCTCCAGCCTGTCCAGGTCCCGCTGGATGGCAGCACAGCCTTCTGGCGTGCCAGCCACTCCTCCCAGCTTAGTGTCATCAGCAAACTTGCTGATAGTGCACTCTATTCCCTCATCCAAATTGTTAATGAATATATTGAATAATATTGGCCCCAGTACTGACCCCTGAGGCACTCCACTAGATACTGGCCTCCAACTGGACTCCGCACCATTGACTACCACTCTCTGGCTTCTCTCCCTAAGCCAGTTTGCAACCCACCTCACTACTCTATTGTCTAGACCACACCTCCTCAACTTAGCTGTGACGATGCTGTGGGAGACTGTGTCAAAGGCTTTACTGAAGTCAAGGTAGACAACATCCACCGCTCTGCCATCATCCATCCACCTTGTTACATTCTCATAAAAGGCTATGAGGTTGGTCAAGCATGACCTACCCTTGGTAAAGCCATGCTGACTGCCCCTAATAACCCTCTTATCCTTGATACGCCTTGAGATGGCACCAAGGACAAGCTGTTCCATTACTTTCCCAGGGACAGAGGTGAGGCTGACCGGTCTATAATTACCCAGGTCCTCCTTCTTGCCCTTTTTGAAGACTGGAGTGACATTTGCTTTCCTCCAATCCTCGGGTACCTCTCCCGTTTCCCAAGACTTGGCAAAGATGATGGAGAGCGGTCCAGGAATGACTTCAGCCAGCTCCCTCAGCACCTGCGGATGCATCCCATCTGGACCCATGGATTTATGGATGTCCAGACTATTTAATTGCTCCCTAACCCAGTCCTCATCGACTAAAGCAAACTCCTCCATTGACCTGGCTTCATACAGGGTCCCAGGGGTACAGGGCTCCCCAGGACAGCCCCCGGCAGAGTAGACAGAGACAAAGAAGGCATTCAGTAATTCTGCCTTCTCTGTATCTTCTGCCACCAGGGCATGCACCCCATTCATCAGTGGGCCTACGTTGCCTCTGGTATTAGTTTTATCTGCTATGTATTTGAAAAAGTTCTTTTTGCTGTCCTTGACCCCTCTCACCAGCTGTAATTCTAAGGAGGCCTTGGCTATCCTAGCTGCCTTCCTACATCCTCTAACAGCAGCCTTATATTCCTCCCAAGTGGCCAGCCCCTGCTTCCATGACCTGTAAACTCTCCTCTTCTGCTTGAGCATACCCAACAGATCCCTATTCAACTGCGCAGGCCTCCTGGCTCCCTTCCTTGACTTCCCACGTGTGGGGATGCTCTGATGCTGAGCGTGGAAGAAGCAATCTCTGAATGCAATCCAGCTATCTTGGGCCCCTTTACCTTCAAGCAGTCTTGCCCATGGGATTTCCCCCAGCAATTGCTTGAAAAGGCCAAAGTCAGCCCTGCTAAAGTCCTGGGTTGCAATTCTACTTGCTGTTCTGTTCCTGCCACACAAGATGCTGAACTCCACCATCTCGTGGTCACTGCAGCCCAGGCAGCCCTCAACCTTTACTGCTTCGACCAGACCCTCCTTGTTAGTGAGGATGAGATCCAGCAGTGCACCTCTCCTGGTCGGCTCCTCCACCATCTGCATGAGGAAGTTCTCATCAATGCACTGGAGGAACCTCCTGGGGTGTGGCTGGCTGGCTGAATGGTCCTTCCAGCAAACATCAGGGAAGTTAAAATCACCCACAACAACCAGGGCCTGTGACTGTGAGGCCACTCTCAGCTGCCCATAGAAGGCCTCATCAACTTCCTCAGCCTGATCTGCTGGCCTGTAATAGACGCCCACAACAGTGTCAGCCCTGCCAGCCTGCCCCTTAATTCTGACCCAGACACTCTCAACTCGCTCCTCATCCGCTCCTGGGCAGAATTTAGTACACTGTAGTTGCTCTCTCACATAGACAGCAACTCCACCACCACGCCTGGCCGGCCTGCCTTTCCTGAAAAGGGCATAGCCATCCATGACCACATTCCAGTCATGTGAACTGTCCCACCATGTTTCTGTAATTGCCACTAGATCATAGTCTCCCGACCGAACACAGGATTCTAGCTCCTCCTGCTTATTCCCCATGTTGCGCGCATCGGTGTACAGGCATTTCAGGGAGCGAGCAGAGCACACCAATTTCTCCCTGGGGGCATAGGAGGCCACTGGTCCTCATCAGTTTTAGAATGCTGCCCCACTGGGACAAGCCCAGCTACAACCCCATCCCCCTTCGAGCCTATCATCTCCTTCTAAAGAAGTGCTGTTTTGTCTTAAGCTTTCAGACTTTTTTTCTACTTTTTGGTGCATGTGTTCTTCTACCTCTCTCAAAATCACTGAATCGTATATGAACTAGTGGCACATCATGCTGGGGGATGGTGGGGACACGTTGGCCTTCCACTTAGGGCGGTGTAGATGTTGAGACTTTGGGATTTTCTTCTTTTCCTGTGCTGACATAGGACATGAAAAGAATGCCTACTTTTTCCAAGGATTTGTCTGCTCCCTAGGCTGAAACCAAACTGCAATGAGGGGAGACGAAGTGTGCTAGGGGAGCAAAAGGAGATTGAGAGCTTGCAAGGACCATGTTAGGGTCCACTCAGTGATGGACTCGTGATGGTTCATTGACGTTCTTCTCGAAGCACAAAATTAAGGCATCTGAAATGCCACGGGCTTAGAATGCAATCAAACAGTGTTACTTTATTATTTTGCCTGTAAAGTGGCACGCAATAGCGAGAGAGTAAGAAAACGGGAAAGGAAAAAGAAACAGGGAAAGGAGAAGGAAAAGATGGGAATGAGGACTGGTTTACCAGCAGATGAGTTCCAAAGGCGTCCATCCCTCTGGGGTCCAGTCCCGCGGAGTCCTGCCGGTCCTCCATGGTGGTTTGGGATCCTCTGGTGGGGAGATCTCAATGACGTCCAGTCAGGAACCATCTTTATACTTCTTCACCCCCCCTCTCTCCCATTGTTTCAGGCCAATCTCCGCCTTTGGTTCTCAATCCGGGATTAACTGCGCAGGCTCGAAATGTCTTCGCCTCTCTTGCCAGCGCTTGTCTGCGCCTGTGTGGCCTGCACTCAGGGCTATCTCTCTGGTCCATTGGGTGACCTCAGGACCCTTGGCCAGCTTCTGGGCATGCTCTTTTTTGTTGTCCTTTGTTCGAGGGAGCGGGTGAGGGACAAGGTGTGACTGAGGCTGCAGGTAAGAATCCATCTTCTGGACGGCAGCGATTGTCCCTGGGTCAGAGAGACCCATCTAACAACCCCTTTTAGGAGGTGGGGGCTAGCTTGGCTGAAGCAGCAGGCAAACTCCACACAGCAGCCATTGTTAGCAGTAGCCTTCCAGGCTGGAGACACCTGTGCAACACAATGCTTCTCCTCAGGCCTCTGTCTAAGTCACTGTCAGTCTGTTCTGGATGACGATGTTCAGGCAGATACTGGTTTTGGACCGACGCTTACGGACCTGGAGCAGATTCTGAGAGTTTGCTGTTCCAGAAAGGTTTGGCTGGTGCAGCAGCTGAGAGGTAATGGCCAGCTATGATGGGTCCCCAGAGTGATGCTTTGGGACCGGTGGCACGTGCATCTCCCTAACCAGGCAGCAGAATGCACTTTGGGCCCGGTAGAAGGAAGGCGGCAGAGGCAATGCATTGGAGAGCTGGCAGGATGAAACTGGGAGGTGGATGAGGCCACCTCCTTTAGCAAGTGAGTCAGTGAACAGCTCACAAGTACTGTAAAAGCGCACCTTGAGAGAGGGGTTGTCACAAAAGGGGGAAACGGTAGATTCTATTGCTGAAAACGGACTGTGTGGTTTTGTGAATGTGGCTTCAGCCCTTTTTCTTCAAAGGAGGCTCATACCTACTTAAGAAAACTCCTGACGATCATGGTGAAAACAAAGAATCAGTGTGGTGAGGCTGTAGAGTGGCCCTTGGTTTGTCCTGCCAACAAGCTCTGAATGCGGATTCTTGCAGGTGTAGCGGAGCAGGCAGCAGCATCTGAGCAAAGCTCTGGGGGACGGGGTGCTGTGTGCTGGGGACAGCTTTCCTCGCCATTCTCTGCTCCCTCCTCCTTCAAGCAGGGGCTGCCCCACGCCGCGCACAGCCAGGCCCAGCCGGGCCCGGAGGTGGGTGTCTCCGTGACGACCGCCCGGGCTCTGTGATGTGGGCACCTCATCATAACCAGAGGCCATTGTGACACGGGGGTCCCCGCCCGGACCGTGGGGGTATTTAAGGAGCGAGAGCCCTGGGGTGCTCACTCCCAGGAGAGCAGCTTCTCAGGAGCAGCAGCTTCTCACGAGGCAGCATCTCCCCTGGGTGCCCGTTGCGGCTCTTTGATAGACGAGACCCAAGATGCCCATCGACGAGGAGGCGAACGCCCACTCCCAGCCCTTTGGGCTGCCCCCCTTGCTCCACAGGCCACAGGGGAGGGACGGGACAGGGCAGGAGGGAAAGGCCGGTGGTTGGACGGGGCCGCAAGCAGCTGCTGCGGTGCCGGGACTGCCACCTCCATCCCCTGTGTCCTGCTCCTCCTCCTGCTCGGAGGTCAGACACAGCCTGGGCCAGCACAGCATCCAGAGCACCTCGGTCACCACCTCGATCCGGGAGCGCGTCCAGGACCACCGTGAAGGTCCCCAGGAGGGGTCTGGCTGGCCTCGCAGCACCAACACCGAGGCAGCAGCAGAGGCAGAGTGCCCAGCACCTGCCCCACAGGGCCCCACAGCCTACGACGCAGCTCTGTGGGACACAGCCCAGCGCATCTTCAATGAGAGCTTGCGCAGGGCTGTGGCTGAGATCGTGGGAGCTGGCCAGGAACCGGAGGAACAGCAGGACCTGGCCCAGCGCGTGGACTTGCAAGATGAGAACAACAAAGAGGGGTGTCAAGGCGGAGACATCATCATCCACAGCATCTCGATCAACCCCTCGGTCCAGGAGCACCTCCAGGACACCCCTGCAGGTCCCCAGGAGGGGTCTGGCTTGCCCAGCTGCACAGACACGGAGGCGGCAGCAGAGGCAGAGCGCCCGGCCCCTGCCCAGCACAGCCCCACAGAGGACGATGTGGACCTGTCAGACATTGTGGAGCACATCATCAGTGAGGCCGTGCACAGGGCTGAGGCTGAGATCCAGGGACCTGGCCAGCAAGCGGTGGAACAGCAGGACCTGGCCCAATGCGTGGATGTTCCAGTGGCAGCACCAGCACCTGCAGGACTTGAAGCCACTGAGGCTCATTTGGCAGGAGACAATGAGGGACAGGCCAGCACAGCCCCTCTCGTCCCAGCTGCAAAGGACGAAGAAGAGAACACGGTTTCTCCAATGTCTGGAGAGCAGGGGGGAGATACCAGCACAGACATGGCCTGCCCAGCGCAGGGCCCAGCTCCACGGCGACGGCCTTCCCGGTTCCGGAGGGCGCTGCGGGCTCTGCGCAGGGCTTTCAGCTGCAGCTGCACCGCGGGACAGCAAGAGGAGTAGAGCCCGGCTGCCAGCGCCACGCGGGTGCCTGCGCAGCGTCCACGCCAGGGATGGGTGCATGGACAGTGACCGCGGGATTCACCTGCCCTGAGGACATGGTGCTGCCAGCCTCTGCTCGGCCTTGCATTGATTTTAGAAATCAATAAAGCCAGTAAAAAAAAATGACAGTTTTCCCCTGTGCTCATCTGTTCCTGCTCCACCTCGGGACAAAGAAGGCTGCAGGAAATCTCTGTCCTCGGGGTGTCCCGGCACTGGTTGCAGGAAGCCCTGGGCTGGTGCTGCCGCAAGCCGGCGGTTTGGCTGGATCCCCTCAGGCTCCCTTCCCACCCGCCTGTCTCCAATTCCAGTCAAGGACTTGGAACATTTGAGATCTATTGCTGACTTGGCCTGCTTGACCTGCACCGTACGGCATCCCCTTCGTCTCACAAGGAACCTCCCCATTGCGGGGGTGTTTCGGAGCACCTACATGAGTAACATCCCATGGGAAACCAACTGAATGCAGCACTGGGATGTGCTTCATTGAACTGAGGTCCCTGTGTCCATTCTTCACGAAGTGAGACATCTTAGATGAGTGCAGAGCAGGGTGACACACCGCAGGGCTGATGTGCCTCCCATCCTTTGAAAGTGACAACAGGAGGCCAGACAGAAACTGTGACTCCTTCCTCTGTGTGTAAAAGGGAAAGACTCTGTGTCTGAAAATCCCTGGGTTCATAAACACTCCATACCTGGAATTTTGCAAGTCCACAGGCATGAAGTTCCCTGGTGTCCTTGTAGCCAGTTTGGTGATCTCTGGACTGGAGAAGTGGATGCTGGGTGGGAAGCTGGCTGGGCAATAAAGCCAAATGTCATCAGTGGCACAAGGCACTTCAGCCAACGCTGTTAAACGTCTTTATTCTCCCCATGTATGATGTGACACAGTGCACTTCTCAGCTCCTTTGTGGATGACACAGATCTGGGCAGAGGCCTTGAACAACCTCACATGGTTCACCCAGCCTTGAGCAGGAGAGTGAGACAAGATGATATTCAGGGTTCTCTTCAAATCTGAGTTATTCTATGAGTCGATGAATCTTTACCTTTGAAAACTGTACATCTGTAGGAAGAAGAAAAAAAAAGCAGAGGAGGAGATGTAACAAGTGTCAACATAAATATAGCACTTCCTGTGAATAATGTTTCTCCACTCAAATAATTAGTAGGAAATAGATTTCATCAAATTCATAAAACAAGCATACTTTTACCTGGTCAGGTCCTGGGCCATAAGGAGGGTGATGGATGGATATGATATTATGAGGTCTGTTGTGTCTCAGAAACTCATCGTCCAGTTAGAAGCTGTGAAGGGGAATGTGGAGTCAGTTCTGTCTCAGGAGGTGACAGCAGTAGGGACATGGTTGGGAAAGTAGCTCTGACAAAGTTCCCCACAGGCCCTACCCAGGAAGAGGAGATCTGCACATAGGACAGCGCAAGGAATACAAAACATCCAAATATTACTAAGATACCAGCCATAATAAACCAAACTTCCCTGAGGTAGGCATCTGAGCAGGAGATCTTAAGGATCTGGGGGATTTCACAGAAGAACTGGTCCAGGGCATTGCCCTTGCACAGGGGCAGTGAAAATGTATTGTCCATGTGCAGCAGAGAATTGAGAAACCCACAGGCCCAGGCAGCTGCTGCCATGTGGACACAAGCTCTGCTGCCCAGGAGGATCCTGTAGTGCAGGGCTTTGCAGATGGCAACATAGTGGTCATAGGCCATGATGGTGAGAAGAGAATATTTTTATGTGATCAAGAAGAAAACAAAAAAGACCCAGGAAGCACATCCTACATAAGAAACGGCCGTGGTGCCCCACAGGGAATTGGCCATGGACTCTGGGATGGTGGTGGAGATGAAGCCCAGTCTGAGGAGGGAGAGGTTGAGGAAGAAGTACATGGGTGTGTGGAGATGCTGGTCCCAGGCTATGGTGGTGGTGATGAGGCCATTGCCCAGGAGGGCAGCCAGGTAGATGCCCAGGAAGAGCCAGAAGAGCTGCAGCTCCTGTGTGTCTGTGAATGCCAAGAGAAGGAACTGCATGATGGAGCTGCTGTTGGACATTTGTTGTTTCTGTTCATGGGGCCTCTGTTCGAAAACGGAAATGACAGCTTATAATTAGGACAGACTCCTGTGGGAAAAGCCACTCCAGCCATGTTTCTCAGTAGCACTTTCCATTTTCTCCTCTGGTAATGGCCATGTCTCTCCGTTGCACATTCATGGACCCCAAACTAGTAGCTGGGGAGGGGAAGACCTCCCTTAGCATTCCTGTGCTTTTTAAGTTCCAAGTGCTTGTGCAAGGCTCAGGATGGAGCTCATTTGGTACTCACATTTGTACTGAAGGTGGTTAGAGTGCACCATTACCCAGCAGGAAGCAAGAGATTTGGTCCCAGGACAAGATCTGCCTGATAGAGATGGAGCTACAGGTGCAGTGTTTCAGAGTCATTGCCCCACATAAGTTGTGTTTGATAAATGGCCATGTTGCTGTAAATAATTCAGTTTGGGTGATGTGCTCTCACCGTTATAACTAGGCAAGATGAAGCCCATCCCTTGCAGAGAGTGTGCATAAGCTGAAGGAACTTCTCTCCAGCTGCCCAGCATGGTGGGAACCTTCCCAGCCTGAATGTACAAGCACAGCTGTGCCTGGCCTGCAGAGCTGAGAGTTCTCCACTTTCAAAGAAAATATAAGCACATTTTTTGTCAGCTGAAATGCACCAAACACTGTTCCTCCACAGAAAATGTTTTTCCCTGATGCCAACATGGACATTTCTGGCCTATGTGCTACACTCAGGAGAAGAAAGATTGATCTTTCCTGCTACACCCATGATACTGTTCTGCCCAGGATACTGTGTAGTGACTCTCACCACTCTTTCACATGTTTCCACAGGTCCTGCTTAGACTTGCCACTTCTAAAGGTATCTGTTCTGCAGACTGTCTGGACTTGAAATTTTTCCAGTGTCTGTCCAGTTTTCCTCCTCCCATTATTCTCTATTTGTTCAGACATCTCTCAGCTACCCAGGTGATGCTCTGAGCTTCAGGCAGTTTAAAGCTTGCCCTGTCTGTCAGTAGTCTGTCTGAAGGGCACTGTAGCCAACTCCTTAATTGCATTTGTACCTGTCCTTTCCTAGGTATCTCACTGAAGGTTTTCCTCTTAGGTTATCCACTGTGGAAAGAAGACTTCAATGGAAGAAAGCTTAGATTTGAGAAAGCATAATGCAAGTCCCAGGTGGCAGATGACAGAAAGGGAAAGAGGAGGAAAAGGGGAGGTGTGTCATCAGGAGATGCTCCAGACCCAGGTGAACTGGAGAAAGCTGATACCATTTGTTCTCTAAGAGGAAAAGTGAAGAACACTAGAGGAATTTCCTTTTGAAAACCTGGTTTACTGATATTTATTACTGAAATAATATTCTGTGTTTGGCTATATTCCTGAAATATCTCTATCTAGGCACACAAGTCTTGAAGACTGAAGCCTTAAGGAAAATTATGCACAGAGAGTTGGCTTGTTAGTGCCTTTTGCATGTCCATGAGCCCTCTAGTGCCAAGTTCTTGAACTGCAGATGCTGAAAGAATGAACGAGCCTGTGAAGAAGTGAAAGGCAGAAGCTAACTTCAACTTTCTGGGGGTGTTGGGGCCCCCATTGAGGGTCATCACTGACAAACCTGTGAAGGCAATGACCATTCGAGGTGCCCATCCCTGGGGACTTGTTAAGCAATAACTTGGAGACACTGGTTTCAGGTGGCAAATGCAACATACAGGTGCCTCTGGTACCATGCAAGTCCTTGCTGTTTGTTTAGCACCAGAATGTCCAAGCCCTGACCCCCAGGGCCTGGTAAAGGAGATTCTTTCCCCCACTTGCTGCCCAGGGACCTTCCTGGGGTCAGTGTGAATGGAGAGAGGTGGTAGCAGTTGCTGCTGCTTTAACCACAAATCTGTGGTTTTCTGGGGATTGGATAATGCCTGTGAATTCCCCACAACCCATCTGGCTTCTTTCATAGCCCTGCTAATGCTCCTTGGTCACCTAAGATGTCCCAGTCCCAAACTTCCTTGCATCATCAGAGGGTGAACAGGTTTCTCTACTCACCATTCATGGATCCTAAAAAAAAAACCAAACAGTTGAGGAATAATATCAAGGGAAGGAGAGGACCTTCCTGAGGCACTGCTGGGCTCTTTGAGGTGTAACTACTTATGCAAGGCTACCAGAGGAGTTTGGCATTCACATTTGTATGGCAGATGGTTGGTCTGCAATGGGAAGGGAATGAGACAGAACTGCTACCAGAAATGCCAAGGAACAGGAGATTTGGTGTGCCGCGTGTGGCTGGGGTAGGGTTAATTTTCTTCGTAGCAGCTGTATGGTACCATCCTTTGGATTTGTGACCAAAACAGTGTTGGTTACACAGGGATGTTTTAGCTACTGCTGAACAGCACCTGCAGCGTCAAGGCCTTTTCTGCCTCCCACATTGCCAAGCCAGCAAGTAGGCTGGGAGTAGGCAAGAGTCTGGGAGAGGTCACAGCTGGGACAGCTGACACCGACTGACCAAAGGATCTCACAGACAATATGGCATCATGCTCAACAATCAAAGGTGGGGGATAGAAGAGTGAAGGGGGAACATTCATGGTAGCTTGGGAAGAGAAATGCTTCCTCACCTAACCCCAAACTAAACTTTTTATCTTAAACCTTACACTAACCATTGCCCAACCCTGGCCCTACCCCAATCCTAATCATAAACCTCAGCTCTAGCCAAAACCCTAACCCCAAAACAAGCACTAATGCCAACCTGAAGTCTAACCCTAAACCAACTGTAATCATAACTCTAACTCCAACCCTAACCCTAACTCTAAATCAAGTCTGAACCCAAATCCTAACTAACTTACATGTTCATGTGTCTTAACGCATCTTGCAAAGCCAACAGCACCTGTGTAACAATACCTGTAATTTCATATCAGGCAATGATTACCGCGATAACAGCATCAGGATAAAATATAATTGGGTATATGGGATGGAAAGATGAGCACCCTGGTATCATCTTATCAGTGCTGGTTCAAGATCTGATGGCATGAGCAGCTACCCTCTGCTGCCTCATGAACTGGAGGCTGTAGGCACCACTGTGTGTCACCCAAATCAGACTCATAGGTCAGACCACCTGTTTTATATTTCTCATACACTATGTCCACTGTTTCTTTGATGATTGTATGAAGAGCTTAGTTACCTAGATATCCAGGCTGTGGGTGGGATATTTCTTCTGCAATGACCTCTTGGAGTAGCTCTACTGACCCCAGTTGCTCTCTGTGTTTACAATCCTACAGCTCTGACAGGAGAAAATCACCCTGCAGTGCCTGGATTTGTGCAAGAAACAGCACTTCATAGCCTTTCTCATTATTGGATCTTTTGGTCTTGATGGAAGATCACCTTCTTGTCTTAATCTGGATTTTGTTAAGTAACCCCAAAGGACAGACTGGAAGCTGTTGAGTTACATGGAGGGTTTCAGAGCAAGAAATCAGGGACAACATTAACCTCACACAGCGGCAGGAGTTGCTTTCCTCTGGAGTGGTTATTCATGCTGTTGGCTATGAAGCCACCAAGACTGCCTAGGTCAGACTCAGTCAAAGATTCGGACTACTTAAGGCGATGAGGTCGGTTTATTCTGTACAAATATAGAGACCTGCAGTGTGGTGACATGACACAATACTTTATTGCTTCCCATGCATATGTCTCAAACCCAATCTTCCTCACCAGGCCCTTTCTAGATGTGAACCAATATGTAGGCACCACAAGCAGTCAGAGTTTAACATGTCAGAACCACCACTGCCTTGGGATAACACGGGGTACAGGCACCTGTTGAGACCCAGAGAGGTGGAGGTACTGAGAAGCCTGTTCTGTTGCTGCAGAGTGAAGTTAAGCACAGATTGAATTGGTTTATTTTCCACTGCCCTGCTTGCCTTTTTGTTTGTTTTGTTTTTCCTCCCACAAGTTGGGTACTTTTCCTTTGATCAGCTAAACCTCATGTCTCATTTTTTTCTACTTTTTAAAGACCTATGGTTATGCTGGAAGTTGCTCCTCAGATTAACACCCATGATTCTGACAGTCTTTCTAAAATTGTTCATGGTGTCATGGGCGTCCAAGCAGGAGCAGTGACAGCACCAGCGTCCCCACCTTCCCTCCTGAGACTGCTTACTAAGTGTCTTATAAAGAGGTGAGAGTGACAGAGAGGTGCCCAGAGAACCAAATCCAGGTTGTTTCCAGGGGAAAAATGGAGAGAAAATAGGTCACCACTGCCTCCTGCAGCATCCTGGACAGAGGAGTGTGCTCCTGCCTCTCAGCTCCTGGCAACGGTAAATCCCTTCTGGCAGGCTCTGAAGTGCTGATATAGTCTGGCAGCACAGACGCTGGCAGAAGCAGGTGCAGGCGTCTGTCCAGCTTGTCTGGGCTCGCTGGAACGGGCTTCCTTCAGCTTTGAGAAATGCTGCCTGTGGGATGGGCACAATACAAGAAGTTCTCTGGCAGTTTCCTGTGAGCAAAGCTAGCCTGAACTGTGCTGTACCTCTAATCCTGTGAAGTACTGAGATTTAAAAAGAATAGGCTACATGTTTGAGGACATTTTGAAACAAGCAGGAAATGCTGGTATGTAGATATGCTGCAGGTAAATGGTAGGTAAGGTAAAGCCTTAACTTAAAAGAGATGTGCGTATCTTACAGTTATTTCAGAAAATAAAAGTATTTTATTTTTATTTACATTTATATTAATAAATAGGTAGATTTAAAAAACTATGATCATGACTTTTCCCTTATGCAAACCCAATTTTTATCTTGGAAATTTTAAACGCTATCTCTATGAGATAGAAAACAACTAATGGGAAAAGGGCAGGAATACCTTAGAAATATAACTGAACTATTAGGACCACGTGTTTTTTTGTGAATTCAGGTTTTTCTCTTGAGAAAAACACGCTGTGTTTTTCACTTAGCTAATCTGAATGCTGTTATCACATGTTTTCTGACCTGTTGTTCTCATCATTCATACATTAGGGTTTAAGAGGACTTCTCAAAGGAAGGTTATGATAGCTGGAGAGGCACAGCCAGTAGCCTCAGTCCTCTGCCTGGAAGAGGACATTCCTTCCTCATGTCAAGCTGAGAGTCTTAACAAGATTTCAGTTGAGCCTCTTCTACATAAGAAGCAACCTGCTATTGCAGTGCTGCTTGCTTGTAGCTCACACCCTTCAGCTGTGCCCAGCAAGACGTCCTTGTGCTCTGGGAAGATGGGGAATGCAAAGGGAAGGCTCAGTTCCCCGTTGCTCGGCTTCTGCTAGGGCTTACAGGAGACTGGGAAGCATTACAGGGTTGGGACCACAGTGAATGGGCCCTCGGCTGGATTTTTAATCTGTCAGAAATCCAAGTAACAGAGCAGCAAGTTTAGGAATGCCGAATTTTTCAGGGCTCATTCGGAAGTTATAAAAGCCTGACCTATTAAGGAAAATTGGGTATTGTTGGGAGATCTCCCACTTTTAATCACTTACTGAAAACTGCATGAAGAAGTTCTATGGCTTACACAAAGTCGTCTTTTAGCACCCTGAAAACTTGTGATTTATGCATAAACTGCTGCTTATCTGCCTTGTTAAAATGTTGTGTGGATGCATCAGTGTCACTGGATTCATTGGCAGATAGAAGCCTGTTTTACTCCTGATGGGATTCACTCTTCACCATGTAAGACTGGTTCTTAAGCAAGACTGTTCTTAGAGATGTCAGTATTTTTTAATTTTCTTCCATTTTTCTCATCCATCACCAGTTAATATATTTAATAAAATCACCTCTAAAAAAGAAAGTCAAGTTTCTTTTAAGCATATGATGAAAAAGTGTCATTCAGGCTCAAGGATTCTGTTATTTCCTCTCTTTACAAACCCGTCTGCAGTAAATAAATGATGTTAGTTTTCCAAACATTTATGCAGGTCTTGGTCAATCTCACCTAATCCTGCAGTCACATGTATGCTGATGTTTGGAGTCTGTCTCTGGGCTTGAAGGGTGTGTGGTTGTGGACAGGCCATCAGTATCTTCTAAGAGCCTGTTGTTTGGATTGTCCTGTGTAGGGAAAATGCCCCAAGTAAAAGGCTTGGAGAATCACACCGCTGGATCTGGATTCGTTCTTCTGGGATTTTCTGACCGCTCCAGCCTGCAGGGCCTGTGCTTCACAGTTTTCCTGGTGATCTACCTCATGATCCTCACAGGGAACGGCCTGATCGCACTCATCACAGTGGTGGACTCAAGCCTCCACAGCCCCATGTATTTCTTCCTGAGGAACTTGTCCATCCTGGAGATTTACTACACATCAGTCACTCTGCCTAAAATGCTGCTGGGTTTCCTGATGGCAGATGGCAGGATCTCCTTCCTTGGCTGTGCTGCCCAGCTGTTTTTCCTGGTTTTGTTGGGCAGCATCGAATGCCTTCTCCTGGCTGCCATGGCCTATGACCGCTACGTAGCCATCTGTGACCCCCTGCACTATAACGTCATCATGAGCAGAGGTCTCTGCATCAGAATGGTGGTGGGATCATGGGTGGTTGTTGTACCAGTGCAAATAGGACAGACCTACCAGGTGTTCACTTTGCCCTTCTGTGCATCCCGTCACCTTCATCACTTTTTCTGTGATGTCCCTCCTCTGCTGGAGCTGGTCTGTGCAGACATTTTCTGGAACCAAGTGATGCTGTACACCATCATCCTGGTATTCGCAATCCTTCCCTTCTCCTTAATAATTCTTTCTTACATTAATGTTATCAGGGCTATTCTAAAAATACCTTCAGTTCTGGGCAGACACAAAGCCTTTTCCACCTGTTCTTCACACCTTGGAGTGGTGATGCTCTTCTATGGCTCAGCCACAGTTGCCTACTTAAAGCGACGGTCAAGGGATTCTGTAGACACCGACAAATATGTTGCCCTGTTTTACACAATTGTGACCCCCATGTTTAACCCTCTCATCTATAGCCTGAGAAATAAGGAAGTGAGAATTGCCTTGAAAAGACTCGTACGGAAAAAGTGATACTACAGAGTATGTAAAATAGTTCCAAATAGTACCAAAAGTCCCACTGGGGTATGTGGTTGCCTGAACAAAGCATCCCATATTTGCTCAAAAAAAAACATGTGTCCACTCTGGCTTTCATCCTCCTCAAGAAGGGGAAAGGTGTCCTGAGACACTCCTGTTATCTCATGCCTCATCATGCTGTCTTTGTACTCCAGAGCATCTTCAGTGCCCCTAAATAGTTTAATGCCAACAGCTACTTCAAGGTCTGTCTGACCAATGTCATTAAAGGGAAATAGTCAAAGCATGGTCAATAGTCAATGGGCCCCAAAGGGTGACACAACTGATGAAGAGATGACTACCCTCAGGGTTGAGAAATCCCTTGCTAGACCCCCTGGACTACTGACAGTGTCCCTGCATGGAATTAGCTTAAAAAAAATAAAGACCTGAAAGTCACCTTCTGCTGCTATGAATCTTGCACTGAGTTATGTAAAGGTAGACAAACTTGACATAAGGAATATAAAAACAAGAATCACCTGATGAACAGTCCTGTACTGGAACAGGGGCCCAGAGACCTCTGGAATTTCTGTTTGTCATGGTTTAACATCAGATGGCAACTAAGCACCACAGCTGCTCACTCACTCTCCCCCCCTGCAGTGGGATGGAGGAGAGAATTGGTAGGCTAGAAGTGAGAAAACCTGTGGGTTGAAATAAAGGTATTTTAACATGAAAAGCAAAAACCATGCATGCAAACAAAGCAAACCAAGGAATTCATTCACTGCTTCCCATCAGCGGGCAGGTGTTCAACCTATCTCCAGGAAAGCAGGGCTATATCACATGTAACGGTGACTTGGGAAGATTGCCATCACTCTGTACCTTCAATCATTTGGGAAGGTCAACAGGAGATCACAGAGACACCATGAATCCTGCCTATGTGTGTAAAAAAGAAAGTTTCTGTCTCTGGACATCCCTGGGTACATAAAGAGTCCACGAGGCCAGCTCAGATGTGCATGCCCAACAGAACCCTGACGTTTCTGTGAGTGACTCCAGGAACAAACCCCACTGGCCCAGTGAGATTCATCTCAGCTGCCTTGGACGGGCTCCTCGGACAGGAGCAAATGCTCCTGTCTGCTACATCACCCTTGCCCATGATTCTAGGTTGCACTCTCAAAAGCATTAGAGCAACTAAATGGTTCTGGGGTCCTTGGAAAAGGCAGACATCAAAGCCATCTTCAGGAAAGGCAGGAATGAAAACTGGGAAAATTACAGGGCTGGTCAGCCTGCCTCTGCCCCTGGTAAGGGGATGGGCCACATCTTCCTGCATCCATTTCCAGGCAGTTGAAGGACAAGAAAGGAATTGCTGAAACCAAATGGGCAGGGGAAAGAAAGGCATGTCATGTACATGGAGGTTTGCAAGGCCTCAGGTGTCCTGTGGTGTCCTTATAGCCAGATTGGTGCTCTCTGGGCTGAATAAGTGGACACTGGGTAGGAAATGGGCTGAATCACCAAGACCAAATGTCATCAGTGACAAAAGTGAACACCTGATAAGTCCTCAGGATGAGTTCCTGAGGAAGAAGCATAAGGGGTTGTGAGGACTTTAGTCCTCCACTGTGATTATCAGGCTGTTCCCTGTGAGAACCTTGATGCTGATGATCAGAGATACTGCGAAGTGCAAGCCCCACTGATTGATGTGGTCAGAAAATCCCAGGAGAAAAGAAATCCAAGCTCAGCACTGTGATTTTCCACACATCTTTTGGAGATTTTTTTTCTCCACATAAATTAATCCAAACAACAGGCACTCGGTGGATGGTGATGGCTCATCCACCTTCACAGAATCACAGAATCACAGAACGTTAGGGACTGGAAGGGACCTCAAAAGATCACCCAGTCCAATTCCCCTGCCGGAGTAGGAACACCTAGATGACATTAAACAGGAAGGTGTCCAGGTGGGTTTGACTGTCTGCAGAGAAGGAGACTGCACAACCTCCCTGGGCAGCCTGGGCCAGGCTCAGTCTCCGACAGCATCCTTAGAGCTAAACTGAGGGAGTGTGGTCTGGATGACCGGGTAGTGAGGTGGACTGTGAACTGGCTGAAGGGAAGAAGCCAGAGAGTCATGGTCAATGGGGCGGAGACTAATTGGAGGCCTGTATCTATTGGAGTGCCTCAAGGGTTGGTACTGGGACCTATATTATTCAGTATATTCATCAGTGATTTGTATGAGGGAATAGAGTGCACTGTCAGCAAGTTTGCTGGTGACACCAAGCTGGGAGGAGTGGGTGACACTGGAAGCTGTGCTGCCATCCAGAGACCTGGACAGGCTGTAGAGTTGGGCGGGGAAAACTGAGTGAAATATAACAAGGGCAAGTGTAGAGTCTTGTATCTGGGCAGGAACAACCCCACATTCCAGTATAAGTTGGGGAATGACCTATTAGAGAGCAGCGTAGGGGAAAGGGACCTGGGGGTCCTGGGGACAGGAGGGTGACCATGAGCCAGCACTGGGCCCTAGTGGCCAGGAAGGCCAATGGTATCTGGGCTGGACTAGAAGGGGGTGGTCAATAGGTCAGAGAGGTTCTCCTGCCCCTCTGCTCTGCCCTGGGGAGACCACACCTGGAATATTGTGTCCAGTTGTGGCCCCTCAGTTCCAGCAGGACAGGGAACTGCTGGAGAGAGTCCAGCGCAGCCACCAAGATGCTGGAGGGAGTGGAGCATCTCCCGTGTGAGGAAAGGCTGAGGGAGCTGGGGCTCTGGAGCTGGACAAGAGGACACTGAGGGGTGACCTTATTAATGTTTACAGATATATAAAGGGTGAGTGTCAGGAGGATGGAGCCAGGCTCTTCTCAGTGACAACCAATGACAGAACAAGGGGTAATGGGTACAAACTGGATCACAAAAGGTTCCACTTAAATTTGAGAAGAAACTTCCTCTCAGTGAGGGTGACAGAACACTGGAACAGGCTGCCCAGGGGGGTTGTGGAGTCTCCTACTCTGGAGACATTCAAAACCCACCTGGACACCTTCCTGTGTAACCTCATCTGGGTGTTCCTGCTCCGGCCGAGGGATTGCACTGGATGAGCTTTCAAGGTTCCTTCCAATCCCTGACATTCCGGGATTCTGTGATTCTGTCGCCCTCACCACGAAGAATTTTCTTCTAATATTTAAGTGGAACCTCCTGTGTTCCAGTTTGCACCCACTACCCCTTGTCCTGTCACTCCCCAGCTCCCTCAGCCTTTCCTCACACGGGAGATGCTCCACTCCCTGCAGCATCTTGGTGGCTGCGCTGGACTCTCTCCAGCAGTTCCCTGTCCTGCTGGAACTGAGGGGCCACAACTGGACACAAGATTCCAGGTGTGGTCTCACCAGGGCAGAGTAGAGGGGCAGGAGAACCTCTCTGACCTACTGACCACCCCCTTCTAGTCCAGCCCAGGTACCACTGGCCTCCTGGCCACAAGGGCCCAGTGCTGGCTCATGCTCATCCTGCTGTCCCCAGGACCCCCAGGTCCCTTTCCCCTACGCTGCTCTCTAATAGGTCATTCCCCAACTTATACTGGAATGTGGGGTTGTTCCTGCCCAGATACAAGACTCTACACTTGCCCTTGTTATATTTCACTCAGTTTTCCCCGCCCAACTCTACAGCCTGTCCAGGTCTCTGGATGGCAGCACAGCTTCCAGTGTCACCCACTCCTCCCAGCTTGGTGTCACCAGCAAACTTGCTGACAGTGCACTCTATTCCCTCATACAAATCACTGATGAATATACTGAATAATATAGGTCCCAGTACCAACCCTTGAGGCACTCCAATAGATACAGGCCTCCAATTAGTCTCCGCCCCATTGACCATGACTCTCTGGCTTCTTCCCTTCAGCCAGTTCACAGTCCACCTCACTACCCTATTGGAACGATAAAGGACTCAGCATTCCGGTTCAATGTGAATCACGCAAAGCCATTTATTACAGAAACAAGCCTCCTTATATATGCAACTGTTCTCTAATCACGCGTCCACGCTCCAAGCATGGATTCGCTAAATGAGTATCATGGGCTGTCCACGCGCTGGAGTCTCACTGATGATAGGTCCAATGACTCACGCCATGTTTGGGCCCCGTTAATAAAGAGACACCCCTCTTTCTCACAGCAGATTCTGTTCTCAGCTTCTCGAAGCGGCCTTGAGATTCCTTTGAGCCTGACTAATTCAACAACAAATCTCCATCTATCAAAACCCCTCCACACTACCCCATTGTCCAGACCACACTTCCTCAGTTTAGCTGCAAGCATGCTGTGGGAGACTGTGTCAAATGCTTTACTGAAATCAAGATAGACCACATCCACTGCTTTACCATCATCCATCCACCTGCTTATGTCCTCGTAAAAGGCTATGAGGTTAGTCAAGCATGACTTCCCCTTGGTGAAGTCATGTTGACTGCCCCTAATGACCCTCTTCTCCTGGACGTATCTTGAGATGGCACTAAGAATAAGTTGTTCCATCACCATTCCAGGGATGGAGGTGAGGCTGACCCATCTATAGTTACATGGGTCCTCCTTTTTGCCCTTTTTGAAAACAGGAGTGCCATTTGCTTCCCTCCAGCCCTGAGGCACCTCTCCTGTTTCCCACAGCTTAGCAAAGATGATGGAGAGTGGCCTAGCAATGACCTCAGCCAGCTCCCTCAGCACCCGTGGGTGCATCCCTTCTGGACCCATGGATTTATGGATGTCCAGATTGCTTAATTGCTCCCTAACCCAGTCCTCATCAACTGAGGCAAACTCCTCCATTGTCCTGCCTTCCTCTGGGGCCTCAGCAGTACAAGGCTCCTCAGAACAGCTTCCAGCAGAGTATAGAGAAACAAAGAAGGCATTCAGTAAGTCTGCCTTCTCTATATCTTCTGTCACCAAGAGCACCCACCTCATTCATCAGTGGGCCTACATTGCCTCTGGTGTTAGTTTTATCTGCCATGAATTTGAAGAAGCTCTTTCTGCTGTCCTTGACCCCTCTTGCTAGGTTTAATTCTAAGGAGGCCTTAGCTTTCCTAGTTGCCTCCCTACACCCTCTGACAACAGCCTTATATTCTCCCCAAGTGGCCAGCCCCTGCTTCCATGATCTGTAAACTCTTCTCTTCCACTTGAGCTTGCCCAGCAATTCCCTGCTTAACCAGGCAGGTCTCCTGGCTCCCTTCCTTGACTTCCTGTGTGTTGGGATGCTCTGATCTTGTGCCCGGTAGAAACAGTCCCTGAACACTAACCAACTATCTTGGACTCCTTTACTTTCAAGTACCCTGTCCCATGGGATTTCCCTAGCAATTGTTTGAAAAGGCCAAAGCTGGCCCTATTGAAGTCCAGGGTTGCAATTCTGCTTGATATTCTGTTCCTGTTGCATGAGATCCTGAACTCCACCATCTCATGGTCGCTGCAGCCAAGGCAGCCCTCAACCTTTACCACTTCAACCAGACCCTTCTTGTTAGTGAGAATGAGATCCAGTGGTGCTCCTCTTCTAGTTGGCTCATTCACCATTTGCCATCAGGAAGTTATCGTCAGTGCATTGGAGGAACCTCCTGGGGTGTGGCTGGCTGGCTGAATGGTCCTTCCAGCAAACATCAGGGTAGTTAAAATCCCCCACGACAACCAGGGCCTGTGACCGTGAGGCCACTCTCAGCTGCCTGTAGAGGCCTCGTCAACTTCCCCACCCTGATCTGGTGGCCTGTAATAGACGCCCACAATAGCATCACCCTTGCCAGCCTGCCCCTTAATTCTTACCCACAGACTCTCAACTCGCTCCTCATCCACCACTGGACAGTACTCAATACATTGTAGTTGCTCTCTCATGTAAAGAGCAACTCCACCACCACATCTGGCTGGCCTGCCTTTCCTGAGAAGGACATCCACTACCACATTTCAATCATGTGAGCTGTTCCACCATTTCTCTGTAATTGCCACCAGATCATAATTTCCTGACTGAACACAGGTTTCTAACTCCTCCTTCTTATTCCCCATGCTGCATGCATTGGTGTGCAGGCATTCCAGGGAGCGAGCTGAGCACACTGATTTCACCCTAGGGGGGTGACATATAGCTCAAGCTCAAGTTCACATATGTCTCAAGCATAGAATCATAGAATCACAAAATAGTTTGTGTTGAAGGGACATTTAAAGATCATCTAGTCCAGCAAGGGAAATCTCACTAGGTCTGGTTGCTCAAAGCCACATCCAACCTGACACTGAACGCTTGCAACAATGGGCATCTACAACTTCTCTGGGCAATCTGTTCCACTGTCTCACTACCCTCATCATACAAAAATATCTTTCTTGCATCCAGTCTAAACCTACCATCTTTCAGTTTAAAACCATTCCCTTTCTCCTGTCACTGCAGGCCTTGGCAAAACCTTTCTCTCCATCTTTCCAATAAACTCCCTTTATATATTGAAAGGCCATGAGAAGCCTTCTCTTCTCCAGGCTGAACAACCCCAACTCAGTCTTTATTCATAGCAGAGGTGTTCCAGTCCTTGTGTCATTTTTGCAGCCTCCTCTGGACACACTGTAACAGGTCCGTGTCTTTCTTGTGTTGGATAACCCAGAGTTGGATGCAGCACTGCAGGTGGGTTCTCACCAGAGTGGTGCAGAGGGGCAGAATCACCTCCCTTGACCTGCTGGCCACGCTGCATTGGATGCAGCCCAAGATACGATGGGCTTCTGGGCTGCAACGATTATGGACTTGTGGGCCCCCATAACTCTGTGCTAGAAAACCATGGCTGCGAGAAGGATAAACTCCCAATCAATCTGGAACTTGTATGGGATTTGCTACACCAGCTGGATTCCTACAAATTGATGCAGCCTGATGGGATTCACCCAAGGGTGCTAAAAGAGCTGGTTGATGTCATAGCAGGAACTCTTTCAGTGATTTTTCTTTGCTCTTGAAAACCTGGAGAGGTCCCAGATGACTGGAACCTGGCAAACATTGTCCCAATCTACAAGAAGGGCAATAGGGATGACCCTGGCAACCACAGGCCTGTCAGCATCACTTCTGTCCCTGGCAAAATCATGGAGAAGATTGTTCTGGGAGTTACTGAAAAACATCTGAATGACAATGCAGTCATTGTTCCCAGCCAGCACGGATCCATGAGGGAAAGTCTTACCTGACCAACCTAATTTCGTTCTATGACAAGGTTACTCACCTAGTTGACCAAAGGAAGCCTGTCGACGTGATCTTTTGGGATTTCAGTAAAGCCTTTGATACTGTCTCTCACAGTATCCTCCTGGACAAGATGTCCAGCACACAGCAGGGTAAACACGCAGTGCAGTCGGTGAGCAATTGGCTGACTAGCCGGGCTTAAAGGGGTCTAGTAAATGTCGGGCTGGTGACCAGTCACAAACCTGTTCCACAGGGATCCATCTTAGGGCCAGTGCTCTTCAATGTCTTCATAAATGACTTAGACCCAGGACTTAAAGGATTGCTTAGTAAGTTTGCTGATGACACAAAATTGGGGGCAGCTGTTGACACTCTTGAGGTCATAGAGGCCCTGCAGAGGGATCAGGACAAATTGGAGAACTGGGCAAGCACCAATCACATGAGTTCAACAAGAGCAAGTGCTGGATTTTGCACCTGGGACACAGCAACCCAAGATGTACATACAGACTGGGGGACAAGATGCTGGAAAGCAGCTCCAAAGAGAAGGATCTGGGGGTTCTGGTCCACAGCAAGTTGAACATGAGCCAACAGTTTCCCTGGCAACCAGTTGGGCCAACTGTGTCCTGGGTGCATCCAGCACAGCATTGGCCAGCTGGGCAGGGAAGGAATTGTCCCCCTCTGCGCTAGTGCTGCCGCACCTGGAGCACTGTGTGCAGGTCGAGGTACCGCAGTACAAAAGGAACATTAAGCCACTAGAGAGTGTCCAGAAGAAGCTACAAAGTTGGTGAAGGGTTTGGAGAAGAAGCTGTATGAGGAGCAGTTAAAATCGCTTGATTTGTTCAGCCTGGATGAGACTGAGAGCAGAGCTCACGGTGGCTACTGCTTCCTCACAGGGGAGGAGGAGGGGCAAGCGCTGATCTCTCCCTTTTGGCGACCAATGGCAGGACCCAAGGGAATGACAGGACCCAAGGGAATGGCAGGAAGATGTGCCACACACGGTTTAGGTTGGACATTAGGAAAAGGTTCATCACCCAGAGGGTGCCAGAACACTAGAACAGGCTCCTCAGGGAGGTGTCATGGCCCCAAGCCTGACAGTGTTTAAGAAGTGATTGGACAACACCCTTAGACACACGGTGTGAACTGTGTGGTTGTCCTGTGCAGGGACAGGAGCTGGACTTGATGATCCTTGTGGGTCTCTTCCAACTCAGGACATGTTATGATTTTGTGATTCCGTGTATACATATATACAGAAATATAATTCACCATTCTTTTAGTCTATCAGCCATCCTTTTGAAATGTTCATTAAGTTCATTTAGTTAACAACTTTAAGCTTCACTTATCACAACAGTCTCCCAGGGCAGAAAAGATTGTGTATATAATGCAGCTCATGCCCACAGTTTGTGGGTTAAATACATCAACTTTGAACACTTGTTGAAGCAGCTCTGGTTTCATCACCACTGCATTGAACACTGTTAGTATGGTATATAACATCAGTGCAGTTCAATATTGAATATTCTTGTCTAAAATCAAATCCGCTAGAGTTACACATCAAACTTCTCCATCCTTCAGCATTACCCACCAAGTGCTTCCAGGTCCTTGGGCAAAAACAATCCCACAAATGAGTTTCCCTTGCCTAACGTATTTTTCATGGGCACTACAGAGACTTTATCTCTTTTTACAGTAGGCAGAATTTCTGATTGGGCAGGCCTGGCTTGGTTGATTGATCCTCTAGTGTTGACCAACCAAGTGGCTTTTGCTAAATGTGAATCCCAGTTTTTGAAGGTTCCACCACCCATTGCCTTTAGTGTAGTTTTTAACAAACCATTGTACCTTTCAATTTTCCCAGAGGCTGGTGCATGATATGGAATATGATATACCCACCCAAACCATGCCCGTTGGCCCACTTGTCTGTAAGACTGTTTTCAAAATGAGTCCCATTGTCTGATTCATTTCTTTCTGGTTTGCCACGTCCCCAAAGGACTTGCTTTTCAAGGCCCAAGATAGTATTCCGGGCTGTAGCATGGGGTACAGCATATATTTCCAGCCATCTGGTGGTTGCTTCCACCATTGTAAGTACATAGCACTTACCTTGACAGGTTTGTGGAAGTATAATACACTCAATCTGCCAAGGTTCTCCGTTATGATATTTTAATCATTGCCCCCCATACCATACAGGCTTGAATTGCTTGGCTTGTTTGATTTCGACATGTTTCACATTCATGGATAACCTGTGAAATAGTGTCTTTAGTCAAGTCCACCCCTCGATCATGAGCCCATCTATCTGTTGCATCTCCGTCTTGATGACCTGAAGCATCATGGGCCCACTGAACTAGGAAAAGTTCACCTTTACATTGCCAGTTCAAATCCACCTCAGCTACTTTAATCTTAGCAAACTGATCTGCTTGCTAGTTGTTTTGCCACTCCTCAGTGGTTTGACTTTTAGGCACATGAGCATCCACAAGACATACTTTTACAGGCTCAAGTAGAAGTAACAGAAAAGAGACAGGGCACAAAAGTCTCCCAGGCCCAATGAAGGGCTTCAAGGAGTAGGAGAGCACATCTTGGCAGGAACCTCAGGAAATCCCACAAGGACAAGTGCCAGATTCTCCCCCTTCAGAAGATTCTTCCTGACAATGGCACAGGCTTGGGGCTGACAGGCTGGGAGCAGCCCTCTGGGAAAGCTCTGTTTATGGTCATGCAACTGATGTCAGCCTGGATAGGTGCACTTTTTTTTTTTTCTATTATTTTTTATATATTAAAAAAAAAATGGCAAAAAGGACATTTCCAGGAAGTGTACTAATGGCTGGAAAAGAAATATCTTCCCCTGTACTTGTATTACCACTACTTTATTATTTCATCTCCCCTGTCATTCAGGCATTTCTTATCTCTCCTGATAAAAAGGCCATGTCTAAGGACATCTTTTCAACAGACTGTTTGGACATAAGCCCTTCCCATCGCTCTCAGGCTTCCTCCTCCACTTGCACTTTGTGCATTCAGCTGCCTCTCAACTGTCTGGTTTCTGCTTTGAGCTTCAGGGACTTAGAAATTTTCAGATGTCTAACTCTTCAGTCAACCCCTTAGTTATGTTTATATCTATCCTTTACTATCTTTGTCTAAAACTGTTCTTGTGTGGATGTCCCTTATGAACAATGGACCTCATTACATCCAGCTTAGACACAGAATTGAGAAAAGTGATTTACTGTTTATTAAATTTTTTAGTGTTTACACAGGAGAGTAGGTGGGAGCTGGTGTAGAGGAACTGCAGCACCCATCTGCAGAGCTCAGTGGAAAAGTCTGATGTGAGGAAAAGTGATGCGAGTCCCAGGTGGATGACGAGGGAACTGGCAGGCTTGGGGAAGTGAGGAGCAAGATTGTCCATACAGTGTCTGACCTCAAGGGACTGCTTCTCCTGCC
Source organism: Streptopelia decaocto (assembly GCF_964273445.1). Lineage (NCBI taxonomy): Eukaryota > Metazoa > Chordata > Aves > Columbiformes > Columbidae > Streptopelia > Streptopelia decaocto. Next base: position 88,145 of record NC_138665.1, read on the forward strand.
TGTCCAGATGTCTTCAGGAGACCCTCTGGATCAATATCCATTGTAGAATGGTACTACGGCTTCTTCTATAAACTGAAAAATGATAGAAAAATACCCTCGAAAGAGAAAAAAAACTCCTTTATGAAATCTTATTTGCAGTCTTCATCACTGAGTGCCCCACTGAGACCTCTCCAATTAGTTGTACAGGTCTTGATGACTTGAAAAAAATTATTGGAAGAGATGTGGCTTGTTAGGCCTTTTGGTATTTTAATGAGCCCCATGGCATATTTGGTGCTGATTCCATGAGCCTCAGATACCAAGAAGAGACTGAAGAATCTTCTCAAGAAGTCCAAGTAAGAAGCAAAGTCCAAAGTACCTTAATGAGCCCCACTGAGGGCCATTACTGACAAAGCCTCCCCAGGGACTCGTTAGAGCAGATAATTGGAGGTTGTGATCACATCAGGCAAAGGCAAAGCACAGGCAGTTCTAATGCTGAGAAAACCCTTGGTTTGTTTGATGAAGGAGGATGGCCAAGCCTTGACCCTCTGCCCCTAGGAAGGGAGATCCTGTCCCTCATGTGTGTCTGAGGGCTTTTCCTGGGGATGTGGGGAGTGTGATGCCAAGTGAAGGACAATGGTGTGACACCTCCTGGCCTCCCTGGGAGGGTGCAATGAGGCGACGAGGACCCATGGCCAGGATGACAATGTCTCTCCACTAAGGGCTCCATGGCAGGGACATCAGCCATAGCCAAGGGGACAAAGACCTTGGGTCTTTCAGGGACATCCAGCCTTGCCAGTGCCCTTGGCCATCTCAACCACAGTCCATCCTACACTGTCCCATGCCTGTGACTGTTTCCCTGCAGGCTGCAGACACCCAATGTGCTTCCTCACCTTGTTCTCACCCCAGTATATCCCTACCTGTGCTGCTGTCTCACTCTACTCACCAGCTGTTCCTTGAAACACAAAGACAAGGGCTGATCCAGACTCCCTCTGAACAACCACTGTACTATGCTTAGAATGACATTTCTTTATCCTGAGGTCCACTTAGAATGACATTTCTTTATCCTGAGGTCCACTCTGGACCTCCAGGGCTGCAGTTTCTGATGGTTTTCCTTTCTCATGCTTTTTCCAATTACCAAAAATAAAAGTACCATCATCTTGGAAAGCAATTTTCAAGATTTCTTAAGCTACTACTACTCTTTCTTGTCATGGTTTTACCACAGCCACCAACTAAGACCATAATAGCTGCTCACATCCTGTCCCCAGCCCTCCAAGTGGGATAAGGAAGAGAAATGAAAGGGAAGGGAGAAACTTGTGGGTTTAGAAGAAAAAAAAAATAATAAGACAATAAAAATAAAAGTAATAATAATACACTACTACTAATAATATGCTGATACTAAAATATACATAAAATACATGATACTCAGTGCAATCCACCACATAACTCCAGTTGCGCCAAACAGGCAGCCCAAAAGAAGGGGGCACCCTGGTCCCAAACAGCTGATCTCAGTAAGAGAAACCAAAAATGTAAAAGGCAGAAAGGCCTAAGGGCCAACTGAAAAACAGCAAAATGTCATAAAACTGAACTAACACTGAGCTCCCAATGGAATGGAACTTCCAAACAGAGCTAACCAAAGTAGCCAGAAAACCTGAACTAATTAGCTGGAAAAGGCATCTCTACCTTTATATTGAGCATGATGCTAATGGTAGAGAATAACTCATTGATTGACCTGGATGTCAACCAAGGTGCTGTCCTGTCTGTGCCCTTTCCTACCAATTTGCACCTGCATCTGGACTCCAAAGAAGTCCTTGGTTTCACTAACAACAACCAAGGTAAATCAAATAAAGACAGATCAATTAAATTAAGAAAATATACTCAGTGCAATCCATCATGTAACTCCAGTCATGCACAACAGCCAGTCCTGGAGAAGGAAGCACCTTGGTCCTGAACGGCCAATCCCAGCAAGAGAGAGCAAAAAGCCAAAAGGCAGAAAGGCCCAAGGGCCAACTCCAAAATGGCAAAACAGCAAAAGGCTGAACTAACATCACACTCCTGACAGAATGAAACTTCCGAATGGAACTAACCAAACTAGCTGGAAAACCCAAAGTAATGGATGTAACAAGCCATAAAAGCTGCCTCCAGCCAAGCATGACACTAATCATAGGGAATATTTCATTGGTCAGACTGAATGTCAATCTAGGTGCCGTTCTATCTGTGCCATCTCCTACCAATTTGCAACAGCAGCTGGATGGACAAAGAAGTCCTTGGTTTCCCTGACAACAGCCAAGCTATCAGTGAGTTCTGACATGCCTTTCACACCGAATGGCAAACACTATAAAGCTGCTAAAGGAAAAAATTAACTCTATCCCACAGAAGAAGCAGCATTATCTCATTATTCTCATAGTAAATCTAAACAAAAGACTGTTCTAGCCATGAAGGAAAAGAGATTCAAAATGCATGAAGCAAATTAACTCAGTTTCAGTAAAACCAGCATGTTTCCTCCACCTCCACTTCACCAGACTAAAGAAGTTTGGGTCTCTCAGCATTTCCACACATGACCCAGACTTTCTCTGGTCACGTGACAGCTCCTCCACGTTCCTCCAGAATGGGGAGACTCACACTGGGACAACCCACTCCAGATGTAGCCACACCAGTGTTGAGTCAAGATGGACAATAACTGCCCTTGTCTGGGTGGCCATGCCTCTCCCAGTGCAGCCCAATATGCTCATGACCATTTTCCTGTTTAGCACCATTGGCTGCTGTGGCATCCCTTGTAATGCCCAAACTCTTTTCCTTGAGACTGTTCCTCAACCAGTCATGTCTGAGCCTGCCTTGATGTACAGGTGTTGTAGTTTAAACCTGGTAGAAAGCTCAGTCCAACATACCTACTAACTCACTCATGATGTCATATGGTATGGAATATCCCTTTGGTTGCTTGGGGTCAGCTGTCCCAGCTGTGTCCTCTTCCAATTTCTTGTGCATCTCCAGCCTACTTGTTGTGGAGCAGCATGAGAAGCAGACAAGGCCCTGATGTTGTGCAAGCACTGATCAGCAATAACTAGAACATTGTTGTGTTTAAGCACAACAGTCAGTCACAAATTCAAACCGCAGCACACTATGAAATGCTATTATGAAAATCAATTCCACTTCAGCTAAAACCAGTGCAACAAAGTGGTTCTGGTCCCTGATGCAGAACCTCAGAAGACGAGAACATCAGAAAACTTCTTGTGGTTTCTGTTGGTCAAATCTCAGTTTCTTGAGATCTGTTTGGAGTGAAGCTCCATTGTGTCAGCAGTTAACGTGTGCCTGTAGACAGCTCACCTGGTTTGAAGGGTCTCTAACAATAACAGAGCAATAGGACTTAAAGAGCATATCACAAAACAAATAAAAAGAGGAGATACTAGGTAAATAACATTGCTGTGGGAAAGCCTGTAGCTCTGCCTTGGAAAAAAATTATGAACTGTGGAGACCTTGTGGATCAGGATTAGCCAGGCAGACCAACATGGGTGGCCTTTTAGAGTGTGTCTGTTGTTGACTAGCTTGATCAGGATTCATAGAAACATAAAATTATTTTGGTTGGAAAAGACCTTCAAGATCACTGAGTCCAACCATTATCCCAACTCTGACACTGATAGTGTCCTTAAGAATCTCATCTATATGTCTTTTAAACACCTCCAGAGATGGTGACTTCACTACTTCCCTGGGCAGTCTGTTCCAATGCCCGACAGCCCTTTCCACAAATATTTTTTTCCTAATATTCAATCTAAACATTCCCTGGCAGAATTTGAGGCTATTTCCTCTTTCCTCAGGTCATCAAGGTAATGAGTTCATCAAGGACACCAGATGGGAAGGCTGCAGACAGATGACTGAGCCCCTGGTGAGGCCCAGCCCTGTGGTGGAGCCACCTGTACATGCCATGGGAAACTATGGGATACATCATGAGAAACTGAGGGATGTGACAGAGGACAGCATGAGAAGGGACCGGAAGTATGGGAAGCTCTGTGTGTCCCATCTGGGTCTCACAGGTGGCTCCAGATGTGACAAGGTTGGCCAAACTGCACAGTGGAAATCATTGGGGACCATATGGGTAGTCAAGTCTTGCAAGGCCATCAGTGCCTGGAGGAGCCATCAGTGATGCCACTGACGTCCCAGAGGACCTAGGCAATGTCATTCAAACTATCAAATTTTAGTACAAACAGAGAAAACCTGAGCCCATTGGAGAAAAAGTAACTGATGATGGTTATGAATTGGGAAGGGGACTGGAGCAGAGAAAGGGAGGAATCAAGGTGGATCATGGAAGAATCAGCCCGTGGAAGAGTGGGGAAGAGGGGGATTCAAGGGACCAGATGCCTGTGGGGAGCTGACTGGCCAAACCCCCTGCCTGATCACCATGGTCTATCCTGCTTATTAGACTGGTTTCATTTGGGGTAGAGTTAATTATCTTCATAGTAACTTGTATGGGGCTGTGTTTTAAATTTGTGATGGAGAAGAAGGGAGGGGAGAACATTCAGGGTGATGGTTTTTGTTTTCCCAAGTAACTGCTGTGTGTGATGGAGCCCTGATTTTCTGCAGATGGCTGAACACCCACTTGCTAAAGCAAAGCAGCAGATGAATTCCTCATTTTTCTTTGATTGTGAACACAGCTTTTGCTTTACCTACTAAACTGCCTTTATCTCAATGCACGAATTTTCTTCTACTTTTCCGATCCTTCCCCCCTATCCTGTTGTGGGAGAGTGGGTGACCGACTGTGTGGTGCTGATGACCAGGGTTAAACTACAACATTTCTTAAACTCTGCTTGTGGCTATTTGCTGTGTGAGTGGGCTCATTACTGTGTATGTGCTTGGGTGTGAGGGTATGTACATGCTTACTTGGTCAATTCCAAGTGAGGCTAGCAAGGAAGAGGAGGACACCAGGATATGAAGAGACTCAGGGTTGGATGGCCAAGTGGGTCATATCTCTGAGTATGTGCAAACACAAAGCCCAGGTCCACACTGGAGGAGCCGCAGGGGTGTGTGAGACGGTGGGTAAGTTCTGCCCGGGATGCATGGACCACTCATGCAACCTTCACATCAGATCAACCTGAGAGGAGGAGCAGGATGGGATCAGTTGTGTTGCTCGTGGTTGTGTAAGTGCTGCTGTGTAAGTGCTGCTGTTGGTATGGCGGCTGTTAAGGTGCTATCGCCTGTTGGAGCTGGTCTGTGTCAGGTTGGTTGGCTGTGTCCATCTTTGTTTCCCTGCAGATACCTGGATTTAGTGCTTTTCCTTTGGTTGACTCCGCCTTCGGTGATCTCTTGCTCTGTGGGTTCCAGTCATTGCCCTCCTCAGGCATGCACAGTCCATGTGTATCTCACAGGCTCTCCAGATTCCTCTCCTGAAGGATGTCCGCTGCCCTGTCATGATCTGGGGATAGCACAGTCTGACCGTACATGAGCACTCACCATCTCCACTGTCAACAGACAACAAAGTATGTGTCCTAAATCCAACCCTTGTTCTGTAACAGTTGCCAATGTGGCAACGAGCTTTTTACTCTGGCTGGTTTGGGGGTGAAATTCCTGGGCTTGTTTTTGATATCAGCTTTAGAACAACAGCCAAATCTAGATGAACTGCAAGGGGAAGATGTCATTTTATCACAGACATGCAATGAAAGAGTCAGCTCTGAAACAATGCTAGGAAAAAAAAAAAAATTTATACAAGTTTTAGGTGTTTGAAAAACAAATTTCTACTGGGTTCATTTCTCAAGAGCGTGAGATGAATACAAATGGTTATGTAAGAACATCATAACCATAAATAACAATACAGGTGATGCTAACAAAATAAAAAGGATAAAACAACAAACAGAGTACAGGCCTGCACTGGCATACACTGGAAGTCATTTTTGTAGAGTCATTGAAAGTTTATCAACATCGACAAACAACCATGAAATCCCCTTCCTAATGGACTCCTTGAGCTCCTGATTCCTCATGCTGTAGTTGAGGGGGTTCATTGCAGGAGGCACAATCGAGTACAGAACTGCCATCACCAGGTCCAGGAATGGAGATGAGATGGAAGGGGGTTTCAGGCAGGCTGCCAGTGCTGATAAACAGGGAGACCACAGCCAGGTGAGGGAGGCAGGTGGAAAAGGCTTTGTGCCGTCCCTGCTCAGAGGGGATCCTCAGCACGGCCCTGAAGATCTGCACATAGGACAGCACGATGAACACAAAACAGCCAAATGCTAAACAGGCAGTAACTACTAGTACTGCAAAATCCCTGAGGTAGGTGTCTGAGCAGGAGAGCCTGAGGATCTGGGGGATTTCACAGAAGAATTGGCCCACAGCATTGCCCTTGCACAGGGGCAGTGAAAATGTACCGGCCATGTGCAGCAGAGCATGGAGAAACCCACAGGCCCAGGCAGCTGCTGCCATGTGGACACAAGCTCTGCTGCCCAGGAGGGTCCCGTAGTGCAGGGGTTTGCAGATGGCAACATAGTGGTCATAGGCCATGATGGTTAGAATAGAATATTCTGCTGTGATCAAGAATAAACAGAAAAAGACCTGGGAAGCACATCCTGCATAGGAAATAGTCCTGGTGTTGCATAGGGAATTGTCCACGGATTTGGGAACAGTGGTGGAAAGGGATCCAAGGTCAGGAACAGAGAAGTTGAGCAGGAAGAAGTACATGGGGGTGTGGAGGTGCTGGTCACAGGCTATGGTGGTGATGATGAGGCCATTGCCCAGGAGGGCAGCCAGGTAGATGCCCAGGAAGAGCCAGAAGTGCAACAGCTGCAGCTCCCATGTGTCTGCAAATTCCAGGAGGAGGAACTGGGTGATGAGGCTGCTGTTGGACACTTGCTGCCTCTGGTCATGAGGCACTGGTGAAGGAGGAAAAGAAAGTGAAATATTAGGAAACATTTTTCAAGCGAGAAAACTCTTTTTTTGTCTTTTTTCTTTTAGATATTTCTGCACAGGAGCAGTCTTCCTTCATGCTGTATTTCTAGGACAAACCTCCTCCTCCTCCTCTTTCAGCTGCAGACATCAACTATTTTCCATTTCTGTTTAAGACATCGTTTAAAGTTTCGCTACAACCATCAGCCACCCCTTGTTTCTCACTGACATCCCCCAGCTCTCTCTCCCAGACCTTCACATGGCCAGTCACTGCTCAGGGCCATTTGCTTTTCAGGAGAGACCTTGAACATTTAGCATCTCCATGGTGCTTTTTATAATCTTCCTCACTGTCTCCAGAGCTCTTGGTGACCTTTCCTGACCATAACAGGACATTTATGACCATGTCTTAGGAAATGGTTGTCTGTTTATGAACTTTTGAGGCTTTATGAGATTTTTGTGCTATTTCCCACATTGTTCTCCTGAAGCAACTGGCTTTGACAGGTGTACTCTTCATTGGGTAAAGAACTGGCTGGAGGTCCAGGTCCAAGGAGTGGTGGTGTTTGGAGTCAAATCCAGTTGGTCATGAGTGGTGTCCCCAGGGCTCAGTATTGGGGCCAGTTCTGTTTAATCTCTTTATCAATGATCTGGATGAGGGGATCGAGTGCACCCTTAGTAAGTTTGCAGATGACACCAAGTTGGGTGGGAGTGTTGATCTGCTGGAGGGTGGGAAGGCCATACAGAGGGATCTGGACCAGCTGGATCATTTGGCTGAGGCCAATTGTCTGAGGTTTAACAAGACCAAGTGCGAGGTCCTGCACTAGGGTCACAAGAACCCCATGAATGCTACAGGTTTGCGGAAGAGTGGCTGGAAAGCTGCCTGGAGGAAAATGACCTGGGAGTGTTGTTTGACAGTGGCTGAACATGAGCCAGCAAAGTGCTCAGGTGGCCAAGAAGGCCACCAGCATCCTGGTTTGTATCAGCACTACCGTGGCCAGCAGGACCAGGGTGGTGACCATCCCCCTGTACTGGGCACTGGGGAGGCCAAAACTGGAATCCTGGCATCTGGGACCCTCATGACAAGGAAGACATTGAGGTGCTGGAGGAAGTTCATAGAAGGGAATAGAGCTGGCGAGGGGCTGGAGCACAAGTGTGATGGGGAGCAGTTGAGGGAGCTGAGGCTGTTTAGCCTGGAGAAAAGGAGGCTGAGGGGAGACCTTATTGTTGTCTTCAACTGCCTGAAAAGAAGTTGTAGCATGGAGGGTGTTAGTGTCTTCTCCCAAGTAGCAAGTGATAGCTGGAGAGGAAATGGCCTCAAGTTGTGCCAGGGGAGACTGGATATTAGGAAAAAATTCTGCACAGAAAAGGTTATTAGACATTGGAACAGGCTGCCCAGGGCAGTGGTGGAGTAACTGCCCTTGGAGTCGTTTAAAAGACATATAGATGAGGCTCTTAGGGACATGCTTGAGTGCTGGAGTTAGGTTATGGCTGGACTCGATGACCTTAAGGGTCTCTTCCAACCAAAATGATTCTATGATGATTCTATGATCATCCACAAAGGAGTTGAAAATGTACTTTGTTCAGAGTGACAACAGTAAGTGGTTTCCAGGAGGACTTTGTACCACTAATGACATTTGACCCTTATCATTCAGACAGCTCTCATCTACCACATATTCCATTTCTTCAGTCCTGCTCTCAAAAATCTGGTTTTAAGTACATGACAGGAGGCCATGCCAAAGGCCTTTCTAGAGTCCCGATGCAAAATATCCCCTTCTTTTCCCTCCCACATCTGTTCTGCAATCCTTTTCTTGTCCTTCCAATAGCTGGACACGGCTGTGGGATGACTTGTTGTATCATCTTCCCCAGTGAGGCTGACCACTCTGTAATTCTCCCAGTCCTTCTTCTTGCCCATTTTGAAGACTGGTTGCACGTCTGCCTTTTCCAAGACCCCAGGAAGCTCTCTGATGGCTCTGCCCATCCATGAGGACTGGAAGAAAGCCAACATCACTCCAGCCTTCAAAATGGGCAAGAAGGACAACCCAGGAAACTACAGGCTGGTCAGCCTCGCCTCCATCCCTAGAAAGGTGAATGAAGAGCAAGGATCCAAGATGAGCTCCTGGACGGACCGCATGTCTGGGGCCAGTTACCGGTGATCCATAGTGTGTGTGTTTGCATGTATGTGCACGTGTGTGTGGGTGGGTGGGGGTTTCTGTACCACAGACATGCCACACCTGGAGTACTGAGTCCAATTCTGGGCTCCCCAGTACAAGAGAGATTTGGAGCAACTGGTCAGAGTCCAGCAAAGGGACACAAAGAGCATTTTGCATATGAAGAGAGGTTGGACACCCAGGGCTGTTCAGCCTGGGGAAGAGAAGGAACTTTGTGGCTGTTTGTACTCCAGTCTGGCTATATCCAGATGCCACAGCCCTTCAGAGTTGTACCTGCTCTGGTGTGGGCAATTCCTCACAGTCCCTACAGGGCTTTGCATGTTCTGATGTGGGTTTCTCCAAAGGCAACTGTCCCCTCAGTTGATGTACGTCCAGTGTGAGATGATGCATCAGTCACTGTGCATATTATTCCAGTCCACACTGGAGTTTTAGCAAGTTCCCTTGCTGCTCCCAAACCTACTCTCTGGTGGGAGCAGAGGGGAAAAAAAAAGAAGAGCCAGTGAGGTAAGGTCCCCTGTGGGACTTCGTACTTATCAACAAGGAAGAGCTGGTCAGAGGTGTAACAGGCAGTGATGAGAAAGTGGAGTGCAGGGTCCTGAGAGAGGGGAACAAAGCCAAGAACAGGACTTAGGAGAACAGGCCTGGTCCTGCTGGGCAACCTGCTGGGAAGAATTCCATAGCATACAGCCCTGCAGAGAGGAGGGGTGCAGCGTGCTGTTTGATGGTCAAGGATCTCCTCTTCAGACTGCACAACGGTTCACCCCCACATGCAGAAAGTCAAGAAAAAGAGGCAGGAGGCTTGCATGTATGAGAAAGGAGCTTTTGACTAACAGTGGGCATGAAGAGGAAGCACAGAGAAAGTGGAAGCTGGCTGCCTTCCAGCCTGAATGGTTCTGTGCTGCTATGCTCGAGACAGACATCTGTGTGTGAGTTTGTCCGTGTGTGGGGAGGCTGGGAGGCTGAGGGGATCCTGGGTCCAGCTCCCACACAGACAAAGGGTCTAAGACCAGCGCCTGGAGGGATTCGCATTTTCTGTGTGTCTATACGTGTATACATTTTTCACTGAGATAGCCTTGCATACAAACAGCCCAGCCTTCATTAGTCCTTTCTCTGCTCACCCTGGTTTTGTTTGCTTTGTACCCTTCTTTGGTGTTTTGGAGACTGTGTTCATGGCAATTCCTGCCTGAGTTTGCAGAGACCTTCAACTCCTCACACTGTTCTCTTGTGAGACCACACCACAGTCAGGGCGAGCCACCTGCACACAGACATTAACAGCTGAGCAAAAGGAGCTTGAATTGAGAGGGGGCTTCAGAAACTCCAGGATTTGGCCAACAGAAACCTCTTAAACTTTACAAGGAGAATGGGCAAGTCAGGCCTCAAGAGGAATAATAAACTTGCACATCAGGGCCAGCTGGGACCTGCCACCGTGTGACTCTGAGTGCTGAGGAGTGACACTGAGAAGAAGCACCTGGGAACTACACGGGAGGCCGTATAAGCCATTGATTTACACTCACCATGAACAAGGCCACATGCATACGGGGCTGCATTAGGTTGAGCATGTTCGCCCAGACAAGGGGAGTTATTATTGACACAGCTCTGGTAGGGACCCACACACACGGATTTGTCACAGTTATCAGCTCCATGTTGTGATGCAGATGAGAGGAGCTGGAGAGGGCCCAGAGGAGATTGGTAGTTTGGGGCTTTCAGCAGATGCCCTGTGTAGAGGGACTGAGAGATCTGGACTTCTTTGGTCCTTTTGCCCAGTGGCACAGAGGCTCAGGTAGCCTGAGAGTGCTTGAAGGGTGGCTTCAGAGAAGGTGGAGCTTTTCTCAAAACTGGGAAACAGCATGGGAAAGGAAAAATGCTACGAAGTGCAGCTGGGGAGGTTGAGACTGGACATGAAGAGAAACAAATGTCACTGCAAGTGCATTTCTGTGGTACAAGAGGCCACCCAGAAAGAGTCTGGATTAGTCAAAGCTTTGCCTTGCAGTGAACAGTCTGTGAGGATGAAGAGATGTCAGTAAGGGTGGGAAGATGCTCAGGTGAGACCGGGCTTGGCAAGATGGGTGGAAGTCAACACTGTAGCAGAACCAGTGGTAGAGAAAGCTGGGGCCACTGGCAAGGCTGAAAGCCCCCCAGACAGCCAAGGCCTTTGCCTCCTGGGCTGTGGTTGATGCCTGTGAGGAGGCATCCTTACAGCCCCAGGACTTCAATATCTCCTCATCACAAACTGTAATCCTAGGAGAGATTGTACTGTAGTCCTGCCCTTGGCCTTGCACAACGCCACATCCCACTGTCCCAGGAAAAGCCCTGAGCAACATGTGAGGGACAGGATCTCCCTTCCCAGGGGCTGGGGATCAGGGCTTGGTCTGTTGTTGGAAGTAACACATCCAGGTCACTCAGCATCAGAGCCACTTTCACATTGCCTGTGCCTACCTGTCCCTACTCTCTTCAGTTTTGTCCCCTAATGAGCACACGAGCTTGGCCAGTAATGTCCTTCAGTGGGGCCTATTAACACTACAAGAAACTTCTGAGTTTGCATCTGACTTTGACTTCTTGAGAGGTTTCATCAGCTTCCTATCACTGCCTGACATTCATGGAGTCAGCACCAAAGCCACCTGAGGGGTCATTAAAGTGCCTTGGACTGCTGCTGTGCTGCTGAGCTGGGCTGGGCTCCTGGGACACAGGGAGCTCATGGCAGCGGCAGCGCTGCAGAGAGACAGCTCTGCCCAGGAGCAGCTCCTCTGCAGCTCCCAGGGCTGAGGGCTCTGCCTGCAGCAGCGAGGGGAGAGGAGCCAGGCAGAGAGAGGTTAAAGGCAACACGGAGGGGGAGAAGAGTTTGCGGATCTGCCCTTTGAAACAGACCTCCCCTGCTCCCATACAAGTCCAGTTGTTTGGGTGTTTCCAGAGATTAATTTCTGTGTGAACTCATCTTCATGGCAGCAGAAGTGAAAGCACAGGGCAGGTGAGTAAAAGCGTGATGGACACTGCTGCTGTCCTGACTCTGCACTAAGCCACAGAGAGCTGAGCCCCTTGGCCTGTCCTGTCTCAAGACTCAGCGAATTTTTAGTCCTAAAAATGAGGATTTTTACATCGAAACTCCCAATCATCAGATGTGGCGGTGGAAAATAAAAAAAACAAAGACAAAATTATTGTAAAGACATGCTAAGCCTGTCCTCAGCAGCCCACGCCGCTCAGAGTCATCAGTGCAAGTGCTCAGCTTTTCCATTAACAGTGGATTATATCTTAGATTCCCTGTGAACACCTGAGTTGTCACAAACCAGCTCCCATGTCCCCACTGCAGCAGAGCAAAGCTGCCTGCTTGGCAGCACACGGGCAGAGGTCCTGCTGCTCACAGCACACTCAGCCGGCACACAGCAGGGAAAGAAAATGCATTCCAATTGGGGGTGAGTTCTGTGGAAAAGAGAGTGGCTTTGGTCAGAGGATTGCATTCCAATTTTACTTCGTTGTTTCCTTTTTTTTTTTTTTTAACAGAGCCCCCATGCCCACAGGCAGCAAATGTCCAACAGCAGCTCCATCACCCTCCTGCCGTTCACAGACACACGGGAGCTGCAGCTCTTGCACTTCTGGCTCTTCCTGGGCATCTACCTGGCTGCCCTCTTGGGTAATGGCCTTGTCATCACCACCATAGCCTGTGACCGGCACCTCCACACACCCATGTACTTCTTCTTCCTCAGCCTCTCCCTCCTCGACTTGGGCTCCATCTCCACCATTGTCCCCAAGTCCATGACAAATTCCCTCTGGGACACCAGGGCCATCTCCTTCACAGGATGTGTGTTGCAGATATTTTTTTTTCCCTTCTTGATCATAGCAGAATATTATTTTCTCACCATCATGTCCTACGACCGCTATGTTGCCATCTGCAAACCCCTGCACTACGGGACCCTCCTGGGCAGCAGAGCTTGTGTGCACATGGCAGCAGCTGCCTGGGCCTGTGGGTTTCTCAATGCTCTGCTGCACAGCCAATATATTTTTACTACCACTCTGCAAGGGCAATGCTGTGGGCCAGTTCTTCTGTGAAATCCCCCAGATCCTCAGGCTCTCCTGCTCACACTCCTACCTCAGGGATGTTGGGCTTACTGCAGTTAGTTTCTTAATAGCATTTTGGTGTTTTGTGTTCATCGTGCTGTCCTATGTGCAGATCTTCAGGGCCGTGCTGAGGATCTCCTCTGAGCAGGGATGGCACAAAGCTTTTTCCATGTGCCTCCCTCACCTGGCCGTGGTCTCCCTGCTCATCAGTACTGGCAAGTTTGCATACCTGAAGTCCCCCTCCATCTCCTCCTCATCCCTGAATCTGCTGGTGTCTGTTGTGTACTCCGTGGTACCTCCAAGATTGAACCCCCTCATCTACAGCATAAGGAACCAGGAGCTCAGGGATGCTCTGAGGAAGCTGATGACTGGATGTTTTTCAGCAGCCACAGACTTCCTGTTTCCCTCTGCAACGGGTCCTAGTATATGTCATGACAGGCCAAGTTTGTCTTTCCTTCTTTACTTTTTTTTTTCTTTTTTCCACTTACACTGTTGATGTCTTACAAGGAATGTCACTTTTCATCCCTTCCCGCTTAATTATCCACGTGTGACACAGAGACTTTGTGTAAATGGGAATATCTCATTGTATTTAAGTGAAATAAATGAACCAACAACACCATATGTTTCCAGGCTCTTCCTGGGGATGTGGGCAGTGTGATGCCACGGAAGGACAATGGTGTGATCTTCTGGTCCCCCAGGGGAATGTATAAAGGCAATGAAGGTCCAGGCCCACGATGATGACACATCTCCTTTCAGGTCTTTGTGGCAGGGACATGAGCTATAGCCTAGGAGACAAAGATCTTGGGGCTTTTAGAGACATCCAGCCGTATCAGCACCCTTGGCCATCTCCACCACAGGCCATCAGGCAAAACAGAGGAACGACAAAAGGCCAAACTAACCTCAAACTCCCAGTGGAACAGAACTTCCAAACAGAACTAACCAAAGTAGTCAAAGAGCCTGAACTAACAGAACTAACTAGCTGAAAAAGCTGGTTCCAGCTTTATACCGAGCATGACACTAATCATGCTCAGAATATTTCACTGATCATCCTGTCTGTGCCCCCTCCTGCCAATTTGCACCTGCAGCTGGATGGCTGAAGAAGTCATTGGTTTTCCTGATAACAAGCAATATATCAGTGAGTTCTTACATTCCTTTCATGCAAAATCACAAACACTGGAAAGCTACTGGAAGAAAATATATGTTCCATCCCAGGGAAGAAGCAGCATTATCTCATGATTCTCAGAGTAAATCTAAAAAAAAAGACCATTCTAGCTGTGAAGAAGAAAACATTCTAACTACATGAAGAAAATTAACTCAGTTTCAGTTAAACCAGCACATTCCCTTGGCCTCCACACCTCAGCAGGCTAGAGAAGCCTGGGTCACTCGGCCTCTCCACACATGACTTCAATCCAATCCTGGCAGACTTCCTCTGGTCACGTGACAGCTCCTCCACGTTCCTCCAGAATGGGGAGCCTTCCACTGGGACACACCGCTCCACATGTGGCCACACCAGTGCTGAGTCAAGATGGACAATAACTGCCCTTGTCTGGGTGACCATGCCTCTCCCAGTGCAGCCCAATGTGCTCATGATCATATTGCTGTTTAACACTGCTGGCTGCTCTGGCATCCCTTGTAATGCCCAAATCCTTCTCCTTGAGGCTGCTCCTCAACCAGTCACATCTGAACCTGCCTTGATGTGTGGGTGTTATTGTTTAACCTTGTAGACAGGTAAGTCCTACACAACCACTCACTCACTCCTGATGTCATGGTATGGAACATCTCTTTGGTCATTTGAGGTCAGCTGCCTCTGCTGTGTCCCTTCCCAGCGTCTCGTGCACCTCCAACCTACTTGCTGGTGGAGAAGCATGGGAAGCAGAAAGTCCTCAATGTTGTACAAGAACAGCTCAGCAATAGCTAGAATGCTGGATTTTATCAGTGCTGCTTTGCACACAAATCCAAATCATGGCACTATATAGGTTACTATGATGAAAATTGATTCCACCCTGGCCAAAACCTTACAACAGGGTGGTGTTGCCCCCTGATGCAGAACATCAGAAGCTCAGAAGGAGAACATCCTTTCTCTTAGGCAAACTTCTTCAGGATTTTTAAGTCTGTTTGGAGTAAAGCTCTGCTGTGTCAGCGGTTAACATGTGCCTGCAAATGGCTCACCTGGTTTGCGATGCCTCTAACAAGATCACATCAATAGGAATTTAAGGACATGACATACAGTAACTAAAAAGAGGAGACACTAGGTCAATGAAATTGCAGTGAGAAAGCTGGAGCTCCACCTTGGAATAGATGATGAACCTATCAAGAGCTTGAGGGTCAGGATTATTTAGGCAGACCAACATGGGTGACCTTTTAGTGCTGAGGGGCAGCTGTCCTGTGGTAGTGGGAGAGGCCAGGAATGATGCTGTCTGATCAGCACACTCAGGGTGCTGCACATCTGAAGGACATTAGGACTTTGGGCTTCTTATTCCAGCTTTATTAAAATCCAGCCCTTCTCCTGAGCAGAGCTGCACCTCCACTGGGCTTAGCGGGGCCAGCAGCACAGGGCTCGCAGGGTCCATTGTGATCTTGGCTGCTCCCTTGGATTGCTCAGGATGAGGATGGTTTGAGTAGCCAGGGAGCATACGGAGGGTCCACTGTCCTTCTCCAAGGGCTGAAGGGCTGCAACAGAAAGAAGCAGAGCCCAGATGACCTCCCACATCTGCAGAGACACTCCAGGCATCCCCTCCCAACCATGCTCCCTACTCACCGCTGCAGATCTCAGATAGCTTCTCCTCCTCCCTTCAGTCCCTCAGGGGCCGTGCAGTAAGCCCTGGGCACAGAGTTCCATCAGACCCCTGTTCCTGCCCCCTCATCAGAGCTGACCCCAGGGGAGACAAGTAGCTGAGATGGTGGAACTGACAAGGTGGCCACCAAGGCCACCTGTGCGGACAGGGCTGGGATGGGAGGCCAAGGCCCTGCACGGGGCAGCCGGGGCTCTGGCAGCCACAGGGCTGCTCCTTGTGCCAGGGCAGTGGTGGGGACTGGGGCCAGGCTGCCAAGAGAGGGACCCCAGGGACTGTGACTCACCAATGAACCTCACAGCCGCTTCTCGCAAGCTGGCCGAGCAATCTTCAGGTACCACAGGCTCTGACTCATGTAGTCTTCAGCCCTGCTCCTGTCCTGCTCCAGCTGGAGAGAGCACAAGGGTGTGAGCACGTCACTATCCACCCCATACCCTGAGCTGGCAGCATCAGTCTCTCCTCCCAGGAACCCATGTTCCCCTTCCCCTCCAGGCAAATCTCGCCTCCCAGCCAGGAGTCCTGTGGGGCTGAGGGTGAGAGAGAGACAGAGTCAGAGGGGCCTAAGGGGTGCTGAGAGCCCTCCCTCCCACTGAGTAGTGCAGGGAGGGGAGAGGGGCAGAGAGAAAAGCCCTTTGGGGCTCTGTTCTTGAGGACAGGTGTTGGAACGATAAAGGACTCAGCATTCCGATTCAATGTGAATCACACAAAGCCATTTATTACAGAAACGAGCCTCCTTATATATGCAACTATATTCTAATCACACGTCCACGCTCCAAGCATGGATTCGCTAAATGAGTATCATGGGCTGTCCATGCACGGGAGTCTCACTGATGATACGTCTGATGATTCACGCCACGCCAGGACCCCGCTGATTGAGGACGCCCCTCTTTCGCACAGCAGATTCTGTTCTCAGCTTCTTGAAACGGCCTTGAGATTCCTTTGAGCCTGACTAATTCAGCAACAAATCTTTATCTATCAAAACCCCTCCACACTTCTCCCTTTCTCTTCTTGAATTAGTCAGGCCCCTTTAACCGCACGGTGAATCATTTTTTAAATATACTGCAACATAGAACACGTGATTAACAATATAATTACAATTACATATAATGCAGTTAAACCTTACTTAATAAGATCAAACAATTACCTGCCTATTCTTATAACCTTAATTCTACTATGACAACCTTATTAACACACTATTTTAATAGATTCAAAATAACCAGACAAGTTAATACAATATATTCTCTTAAATTCCTAATAGATTTATAACTGTGCAGTTTATAGGGTAACATACTTAATACCATCAGCATATACTAATAATTGAATTAATATCTTAAAAGTTATCTTAACCTATTTAAAAGATCAATAGCTTAACCTTAATATCCCTTCTAAAAATTTATCAGTCGCTAAACTTTTATTACTATGGTAGGGATATCTCATAATTTTACCTTATCTATGCATTGACTATCTAATCATAATATCACCCTTTTGGATCTCCTGCTGATTGTTCAAATTGCCATCCTCCACAGAAGGTGCACCACCTGCTTGCTAATAGGCTTCTAGACCACCAGGTCTGCAAGCATCTGTAACACTGAATTAGGATCCATGGTTTACATCTGAAACAATCCTCACAACTTATCTCCCTCCTGTCCATCTGCATCTGTTGAATCTTTGTTGAATCCACTTCAATCCTCAGCCTGTAATGACACAAACATAACCTTTTCCCCAGGTTATCAATTGATGTGGCCTTTTTCATTGACTAGTGATTTGACCATAACTAATGTAGGTTCTTTCTGATTTAGCATGGTTTTGGGTCATACTTGCAAAGTATTTCATCACATACAATGTTTTTGACAATTGGTTTTGTGGTGTTTCCCCTACTTCCCCCTTTTTTAAAAACAAACAAACAAACAAACAAACAAACAAAGTTCAGAATGAGATACGTGCGTTGGATCTTGACTACGTACTCAGAATCACTAATCAAATTTAGAGGTTCCTCCTTAAAAAGCTCTAAGTAATTTAAAGCTGCGTCAAGTTCTGCTAATTGGGTTGAACCTTCAGTAATTTTTACAGAATGATGCCAATTGTTATCTTCACACCAGACCACTACAGTTTTATGAGACTTCCCAGAACCATCAACAAAAACTGTGCGAGCTTGTGGGATCGGACCAAATACAAGTATGGCCTATGACCTGATGTTAAAGACTTGCAGGTTCTGCAGCAATTTACATTTATGCTGCCAAGAGCTGTGCTGTTAAGAAAATCAGCTTAGTGCAATTTACAAGAACATAGATTACAAATAAAAAAAATCAAAATTAGATTTCACAAATGGTACATATCTGACAAAGGATCATGGCCTATTAAGACTTAAATTAATTCCCTGCATTGTTTGATCAGAGTAACAATCGGTATATGAGTCTGTTAGCATTCTCATCATACTGTCCTGCAATAGCCACAGGTTGTTTCTATGTTGTAGCTATAAACAGACAAACCTGCAAGTCCAATCGAATGCAGTCAGCCTGTGAGGTTGTCATAAATTTATTCACCAAAGTTTCTAACTCCGTTTCGGCTGTCATATTTATTGGATATTGTTTTCCCTTACCGGATCAAAGTCCTGTTTCAGTTCTATCCATGTAGTGTTTTCTTTATCAAAACATTGGCTGTTAATACTGGTGGAAATACAGCATTCAAAATTTCCTTGGAGTTTTCTCACTTGCACAAGCAGATCTGCACCATCCAAGCAGCTTCTTGTAGGACGTGCAACTAAACAGAATTCTCAGAAAACATTATTTGAGCTTACAATTTACTTAACAAATCTTGACCCAAGAGAGGTAAAGAGCTTTCTGGCAAATACGAGAATTCATATGGTAAAACTTTGTTCCAAATTTGGCATTGTATTGGTCTCAAAAAGTGGCCTTTCTTTCATTCTCTCCCATGACCTCAAAAACTTTTTTTTTTTGTTTAATTTCCCAGCTTCATTAGAACTATGGATCCACTGGTGATGCCTTTAAATTTCACCCTCAGACTCTTTCATGCAGTATTACAGTTCTCTAGCAGTAACATTGCTTGGGGGTGGGGGGGAAATAAAACCTCCCTCTTGCCCCAATCTGAGATGGCAAGACGTCCAGCCCAGCATGAAAACAAATCAGTTTGAACTCCACATCAAACCAGCCTGGCTGCACTCCACACCCAAATCAGTACCAGTCTGACCCAGAGAAGCACTGAGCACTCTGACCCCCCAAAGCTGACCAGTGTGTGAAAAGACCAACCTCAGCAAGGAGGTAAAATGATGAGCTCTCTCCCCAGATGTGCTAGAACCTAAGAAACAAGACGGAAGTAAAAAGAAACAGCACCAACAACCCCTGATTCAAAGACGAGAAGCAACGCAGTGCCACAACAAGGATGGATGACAAGACTTCAGGAAAAAAAAGACAGAGCGGGGGGAGTAAAGCCCCCCTTTCTCCACTTAGCAGTGGGCAAACAAGTTTTTCCTTTTTTTTTTTTTCTTTCTCTTCTTGCTGCAGTTCAGATGTAGCAAGGCCACGCAGCTGGTGTAATCGCTGGTACGAAGTGGGAGGCTCTGGCAAACTCCTTGGTTACAATGAGCTGAGTTTATCTTGCAGCTTGACACAGGCCTGAAATTTATGTTGAAGCACAGGCCTGGGATATTTTGCTTTTTTGTTTTTCCATTTCATTCCAGCCATAATACACTTCGTATGCAATTCCAAGTAGCTCAGCAATAGTTACATTCCTTAGCTCCATTTAGCTTTTGCAATTTACAGAAGTCAAAAACCAGCATATTAAACATCAATCCATTATTCCATTTTCCTAGATCCAAATCAGTTCATATTCTAGCAACTTCTAAATACAACCTCATACAATACCAAGTTCACAACCATCATAGCATTTAGGGTTTGTTTTGTTTCTGGTTTTGGTTTTTGGTTTTTTTTGGTTGGTTGGTTGTGGTATTTTTGTTTGTTTTGTTTTGTTTTTAAATGCGCATCAGAATTTAACAATTTAAAGTCTTTTCTGGTCTCAAATTAGCAAATTAACTTACAGTACCATACTTCACCCAATTTTTTCCAAAGTTCTGCAGAACAACAGTAATTGCAATACCGCACTGAAATCCAGAATGCCACATTTAAGCCACATTCGAGTAAAGTATCGTTTCAAGTTTTCTTTTATCAGAATATTTCCCCAAAAGTTACTCTAATGTGTAAGGATGCATCCTAAGGGGGAACAAGGTGATATTTTAGCAGCGGAACCGGTTCCCATTTTGTCATTATCTCCCCAAACATAATTCTTTTGGTACCAAATATGCAAACTAAAATACTGAGCTCAGATATGAAAACCAAACACCAAGTTCAAATATGCAGATGGATCACAGTTACACTTATTCAAGACAATATCTCGATTTTGGCATTGCGCCTTTGAACCGCTCACTGCTCAGCAGGTGGAGACACCGCTGGGCGTCCCTGACAAAACAGGTCAGAGTGGCTGGAGCCCCATCGGCACCCGGCCCCGCTGCCCTGGCAAGCTGGACTGGGCACGGCTTTTATTAGTGCCCCATCTGGGGTGCTATGACTGTTATCCCAAAACCAGGATTCTTTACTTGGTGTGCATACAAAAGAGCCAAATCCAGCACATCGAGATGAGACACAGCCTATCACAGAGTTGCGCAAGTCTGGATGCTGGAATAAAACTAGCATGTTAGAAAGAAAAATAACAGCTACTACACACAAAATTTTACCATCACATTCATGAAATAAAGAACTAAATTACTCATGATCTTCTGTATTATCACAAAACGCACATTTTGAGTCCATGGATTCTCATGATTTAACAGTCTGTGAACCTACCGTACCACACAACAAAGACCTACTAAAACTGCAACTTTCTTAAACAGAAACCCACAAAGAAAACAGGTTAATGAGGAAAGCATCTTGCAGACTTCAGCAGGTTTACTGTGACCTGTGTGTTATCAGTTAAATCTCTCTCAGCTTGTTGAAGTTAAAACCTGTAAGACTGTCTGTTATGATCTAATGATCTCTTGCAGAGATTTATTTTGTCCTGCTCTTCTCACCTTAAAAACAACATTAATTGCAACAAAGTGTTATACTTCAAGGTTCTATCCTCCAGCCACTTTTGCCATTCATCTAACTTACACAGCAGCTACCATTGACCATAATATTTCACAAGATCTTCCTTCCTCATATTTCCAAGCACTGTCCTGTGTTTCAAAACACCTCCCAATACCGATTTCTTAGGAACACGACTGAAAACAGTCATTCCTGACCCCATCTCATAAGTAAAAACCATGAGAAGAGGGAGGGAGGGGGGGAAGCACAGGGCTGTTTGCAGCGTGAGTGGGAAAAGTGAGGAGAAGGTTTTACGGCGCACTTATACCACAAAGAAACAATTCTAACAACAACCAGTAAAAAAAATAACTCACATTCCTGACAAGCTGCTTGATTTTCAGAGTGGCAACACAGAGAAACACATAATATGTACTGTAAAACTCGCAGATAACACGTTGATAGCAAACATTAGCATTCTCTACTGCTAATTTCAACACTAGTGCATCCTTAGCTTCTAAGTTTTCAACCTGCTTATTGATGGCCTCTTGAAGATGGTCAATAAATTGCATGTAATTCTCATTGGGACCCTGATTAATAGCTGTAAATGATTTGGCTGCTTTGTCAGTTTCACGCACCTTTATCACAGCTTGATATGCAAGGTCCGTTGACTGCCTCAGGATTTCAGAAACTAATCGTGCCTGTAATTGTGGTGTGCCAATTAGCGTCTCTTCCAAGAGCTGGGGGATACCCGCCCCTTTCAACGAATCCCCATTGTTCCGTCCTAAATTATCTATAACTGTTACATTACATAGTTCTAATTTTGCTTTGAGTCTTTCATGGTTTTTATCTGATCTTGGGGCAACATGTACACATACTCCTTTTCCTTTTAACTTTTCAAGCAAATGCTGCAGACCCTCATCCTCATCCAAGTCATCAGACAATGTGGACTTGAACAGTGCTGGAGAATCTGTAGTAACAGGGGGGTTCGGAGTTTGGAACAGTGCATTTTTTGCACTTTTTTTTCACCTTTTTTTTTTTTTTTTTTTTTCAAATCTAGCCCAGAGAAGCCACCCCCCTCGAAGTTTCTAGCAACAAGTGCCATGTTGTTAACAGTTCAGTTGTTTCTTTAGATCTTTCAGTAGTGCTTTGCCCCATAGTAACATCCTTTATAAAGTCAATTCCAGAAGGCTAACACCCCCCTTCTTCAGAAGCAACTTCCATGTAAATAATATAGTACCCTCTTTAGATAAGTTCCACCACCCCCCCATTCCTGGTAGCTCACCAACTCTTGAGTGGTGTCTTTTCAAGGATCCGGATCTTCGGCAGCTCCCCCCTGCTGCTCTATCAGCTGTACCGGGCTCTGTCTCCCCAGCTCTCCCACCTTCAGCTGTCACAGCTTCACCACTGTCTCTTCTTCATGCGAGATCCTCTTCATGCAGGATCATGTCGGGGTCACCATATGTCGCGGCTGAGACAGGCAAACGACATAGACAAAGTTCTTCCAGGATGAAAGTAGTAGATGCTATTTATTGCCACAAGTGCATTTTTATACAGTTTAACCAATCTTGCCACCTTTCCTGCAGGCCTCATAGCTTGATTGGCTGGTTACATATCAATCACAAGAAATGCCCAGCCTCCTCAAGTGTGATTGGCTGTCCTGACTCCACTGACTCCCCATAGACTTCTGGTTGGTTGTTGCCAGGCAACAAGCTCCACCTAAATGGAAACTGTGGGCTCTGAACAAAGGCCATGGGTGATAAAAGACACGTTGGGATCCTAAACATGAGGATTTGTCCCCAAGAAGGAGGCTCTGGGCACTCAAAGGACGGGCAGATGCTACAAATTGCACTTTGGGCCCTGAACACGAGGGGACCCTCTTGGTTCTGACCCGAGCTGGGTTTGGTGCCCATGACCCCACGGAACAGACACCTGTGCTGTCCGGAGTGGCCACAGAACAGACGGAGCCCAAAGCCACAGACTCCATGAGCTCAATGTGTTGTGACATTTCATGGACGATTTACAGGGGCAGCCCATGGACTGAGGGAAACTGTCTGTGTGTGACATCAAAGGGTGGTTGGTGAGGACGTATTGGATCGTGTGGGACCTGAGCCTGACGTTCATGGGGTGGAACAAGAGGTGGAGAAAGGACTGTCGTGGTCACGATACCACTCTTGCATGGAGCTCCAGAGGCTGCAGGGGGATTTCTGCTCCACCAGGGACCAGCACAAGCCCATGGCCCATTCATATCTGTCACCTGCTCATCACCAGTGACCTCACCAGCAACTGCACAGCAGGAGCATCCTCACTGCCAACACCCGGCATTTTGCTCCATCTCTACCTCTGTCCCACATCTCCCTGTGGTCTCCTCCTTCCCAGACACCGTTCCCACCTCCTCCAGGTCCCACCAGTGCCTCTCTCTGTCTCTGTGTTTGTGTGCCAGTTGTCACGTCAGAAGCATTGTCCCAGCCAGGTCACTGCATCTCTTCTTCCTCTACTGTCATCATGACTGTACCAGCTGTCTGATGTGCTTTTTGACCTCATGGACCCTCTTGTCCTGCCTCCCTTCCTCTGTTAAATTCTGTTCCTGCAAAAGAAGAGACACCCAGTCAGTGTCCCCTCTGTGGCCTCTTACCTGGACCTTCCAGAGCTGGACGGCTGGTGGGAACTGTCACCATCAACCAAGGCTCTGTGTGAAGTCTTGTCCTGGCACAGGAACAGCTCTGGCTGTGCTTGGTGAGCACCATGCTGCCCGAAGGAGAACAGCAACATTTGCAGTGACTCCTGTGCAATGTCCAGTATGGTTTGAAGGCAGGTTGGCAGCAGACGCTGAGGCCAGGCTCAGGGTGGCCACATCTGGCTCCTCCCAGCAGGATTTTGGAAAGCCCCTTCCCAGCTGTGAGCACCAGGCCAAGGGCACAGAACAAAAACAGCCCCCACCCACAAGGGCCGCAGCCCCCAACTGGCCTTTGTCCCCAAACTGTGAAAACTTCCAAATGGGTTCTCCCTCTTCCTGAAATATCTTCAGTTTTAAGAAAAAAAATAATGTTTACTTGTGGATGAGGAGAGACCAGGGTCAAGACCAAGGTCAGGACCAGGACCAGGGTTGTTGCAGGCACAGGAGCAGGAGTCTCAGAGCACGGACAAGCCAAGGAGGACCTGCATCCCTCACCTGTAGGCCTCCCAGTGCTCAGCCCAGGGACAGCCCCACAACCAGGTCAGGAGGAACAACAGTGACAAGCAGCAGGACAGAGGGATGGGGAGAAGAAGAAGGGCAAGATGGAGGACAGAGGGATGGACAGACACAGGCAAGGTAAGAGAGCGGGACAAGGTCAGAGAGACATAAAAGGTACCAGGAGAGCAGAGTGACAGAGAAATGGGACAGGGAGCAGGACAGAGGGACAGAGGGGAAAGAGGGAGAGGGACGGGAGAGAGAAAGGGAGAGGCAGGCCCAGACAGTGGGACACAGAGAAGGACAGGAAACAATGCAGCGAGTCTGAGAAGCAGAGGTTGTGGAGGACACAGAGACAGGGAAGGACAGAAACCATGATGGCATCTGAGATGGAGACGGAGGATGAGCAGGAGGGGATGGGGAGCAGGATGGAGGCTCAGAGGGGAGGGAGAAGTCTGAGCAGGGGAGATGGGCAGAGACAGGGGATGGGCTGCAGGGGAAAGAAATAAGACCAGGAAGCAGGACACAGCGGTAGACCAAAAAGAAGGACAGGGAGCGGGAGAGAGATGTGGAGAAAGAAAAAAATAGCAACAGGCTGTAGGACAGATGGGGAGGAATTGCAAAATACAGATGGGGAGTCAGAGAAAGAAGAAAATAGTGATGGGCTAAAGACAGAGAGGGGCAAATTACAAAACGGGGGCAGGGAGCCAGACAGGGAGCAATGGATAGAGACCAAAAATAGCAATTATGGGCAACTGCTGCCATTTCTTGAGCTCTCCCCAGGAGCTGCATTGCCAGGAGCTTCAGAAATGTGCTGCCTGCAGAACCCCTGCCCTGGACTCAGTCTTGCGTCCTGATACTGGTGACGAGCATCACCTTGCAGAGTGGCCATGACTGGGGAAAGAAAGCCCAGCTGAGAGGAAAAAACTCACACTACTTTTTTTCTTCTTGGTTTTGTTTTAAGAAAAAATCATATTTAACCTCCAATTACAACTGTCAAGGAAGAAGGACGCAGGTGCACCAGGCTGAACACATTTTAAGCCTGAACCCATTCAACAGCTGCTCAAACCACCACTCACTCCCAATGAGCACACTCCAGCGCTGTAGGTACAGGCAGCCGCCCTGTTTCTTGAACACTCCCCAGGAACAGCAGCACCAGGCAGCTCAAAAACCCAGACTTCCTGCAAAACCTTGAGCACAGCTTAATTCTGGACAATTTTTCCTCATAAAGCACCAGGTACCGCGGTGGGTGGGGTGCAGTGGCAGCAGGTCAGCCTGTCCTGCTGCCCCAGCCCCTGGGTGACCCGTCCCCACACCACTGTGGGACCTGTCTGGGTGCAAAGGCCACACCACCATCTGCCACAGTGACACCAGTGCAGAGCGGGGCCCCAACCGTGTCCTGTATCCGCTACAAGTTCTCCTCCAAACTCAGCTGTGATACAGTGACTTTCCATGGCCTCAACACTGCCCTGGGCAACCTGAAGCAACAAATCATGAGCCATGAGAAGCTGAAGGTGGCCAACTGTGACCTGCAGATCACCAACACCCAGACCGAAAAAGGTGTGTGGGGGTGTCAGGGACGGCCCAGCTGGCGGTGTCACAGACCACCTGTGGTGGCTGCAGCTGCAGGAACCAGGCTCTGCTCTTTGTGGCTTGTCCCCATGTAGCATGAGTCAGCCAGCAGACCATCCAGCCAATGTGCAGGGGCACCGGCAGGGCAAGCAGCATGGGCGACTAAGGGGGTGGGGAGTGATTACGTGATTCGGCCACGATCGGTGGCTGTGACTTGTGCTGGGGCCTCATAGAGCTGCTCTTTTGTAGCTGCTGTTTTGACAACTCCCTTCAGATCCATGTTTTAGATGTGTAGAAGAATGTGTGGTTGATGTACGACATAGAAAACTTTGGTTTCCTGGAGTTCTTCTAGGTAAAATGTGGGAGGATATCTTATAAAAACAAATGAGCCAGATTTCTTTGAAGTGTGGACAAGAAAGCTGAAAGTCCTGGAAATAGAATAGATGGCTAATTTGAAGCAAAAAAAAAAGTGGTTTTAGTGACTTAATTTGGTCTTCAGCTTATTTTACTCCACTGCATTGGAAAACTGGTTTTGTGGCTGTTGCAGAAACTGCTCACAGGCAACATTTCGGATCCAGTGTGTGTCTGTGAGTTATAATCTATGCAGAGCCTTTAAAGCAATCTTGCACATGAGTATTCCCCCTATCTAAATTACACTTTGGAATTTTTGTTAATGTGACTTCTTTTCTACACCAAAGACATTGTCATTCGGATGTTCTTGAGCCACATTTTATCATTCATTTCTAACTGTATATTTTTTTTTGGTGGTTGGGTTGGGCTGTGTTGGGTTTTGCTTGGTTTGTTTGTTTGGGTTTTGTCGGTTGGTTGGTTTTGTTGGTTGTCGTTTCGGGTTTTGTGTGTTTTGTTGTTTGGTTGGTTGGTTTGTTTTGGTTGTTTTTGTGTTTTATTGTTGTTTTTTTCCCTGGTACTACATGTTAACCATATCAGGGCACTACTGAAGTTTTAAGGCAGAACATTTATGGCAAATATACACAAGAAATTTTCTTGAGAGGTCATAAATACTTTAAATCTAAGAAATGGTCCTAGATTCTCAGAAATAATAATGGTTTCATATTACTTAGTACAATATTTCTGTTTGGGAATCTTCTATCTTGAAAAGTTTGCATGTGATGAAGGACTTTGGGATGTGACTTTGGAGAAATAAAAACACTTTCTAAGTTAATTAAATCCTTACTTTTAAGCACAGGTCAGATTGACAAAAGCCCAGTAGCCACTTACTGGCCATCACTGGCATTAAATCAAGTTTTGTGCTATAAGGGAATAGGAATCAAGAGGAAACAAGCATACATCAATCTGTATGTACATATACATGTAAAGATGGTAAATTTGGAGGGCAGATGTCAATGTTTCTCTTCTGAAGGTAAATGAATTGTCACAAAATACTAAAAGAGGACTTATTCTTCTTTTTGCATCATACAGCTGTTGTGCGTGTTCAAATTCATCTCGTCAGGCTTGCATAATTTGTGAAGAAATGTGTCGGTTGCTGTCCTCATCTGTATGTTCTCATTCTAGGAGAGGTGCTGCCACTTGTAATCTTCTGCAGAACCACCACAACCCTCAGTTCAGCACAGGCGTAGCCAACTCTGCCTTTTTGTGGAGTCACTGTTACTTGTCCTCTTATGCCTGAACTGTCAGTCCAGTGGTTTGTGATCTGGAGCAGAAAGAACACTTCGTATGTGGAAAAGCTGCTTTGGTCTCCTAGACCTGCAGCTGGCAGCATCTCCCAGTTGTTTGCCTGGACCCATGTACTGGTTGAGCTCCTTCTCCATCCAACAGTCCTAGTACAGGCCCTTCTTGGCAGGCGGCTATGTAATGGTTAAATTTTCCTTTGGAGAAAAGCTCAAGGGGGTTGTTTCAGGATAAGATTTCTGTTAAAAAGTCTGGTTTTGTCATTGGTAGTCCTTTCTCCTGCAGTTTGAAACTGCTCTGGAGTCCAAAGAAAGCTTGAGGTTTGGTTCCCTAGGTGGGAAGATCAGGAATTGTTTCAGCTCAATGATTTCTCAGTTTTCTGAAGAAGCATTCTGTCATTTGGAAATAGTAGAGTTCATTTCATTATTGAAATGATGTCTTCAGGCAGGGATGTTTTGGTCTACGATAGGTTCCTGCCTGTAGGAATAATACACTGAAAAATGGAGCATAAATTGTGTGTGATCACTGAGCCAAACCACCCTGACAGAACTTGGCTAGATATGCAGCATCTTTGGTTTCCAGACCATCGTTCTGATTTGGTTTGCAAAGGTAAGGGCTTTCAATATTTAAAACTGTAGGCAGACTACAGGGAATGGCTGCCGATAGAACTTTAGGCCATTTAATCATATTCAGCTTGTTTAAGTATGATATAAATCCATTCTCATGGAGAGGTCTTTGCATTTTAGGCTTAATCAGTCCAAGTGTCTCAGCTAGTTGTTTATTTTGTTTGTGCCTTATGCAAAAGATCAGAAGGTTTTCCTCCTCATCAAAAGACTAATGTGGTATAAGCCAAGGCAGAGCACAGGGAGCTTCAGGCACACACTGTTTTCAAAAGGCTTTTCAAAGCTGTCTTAAGTAATTTCATTTCAGTCTCTCTGCTCTGCAGAAAGGGAATTCTTGTGCCTTTGATTAATTCAAACTAGATAATTAATGAAGAGGGGAGATACCACTTCATTTGGAGCCAATTCTGCCCTGCTTGTGAAAACAAGCTCAAAAAGACCCAAAAATATCTGTGATCCAAATTCTAACCCTGCTGGTTTCTTTTGCATTTAAATGTAAAGCACTGGGCAGCTGAGAGTGTGGTGGTTGCTGGTATAAGCTCCAGGAAGCATTCAGAGGTGGCGGACGCTCTTCTGTGTTCTGTCCCCCTTGAGCACTGGCAACACAAGTGAATCATTTTTAGGTAACAGCTATGACAACAATGGGGCAGAGTTTTCACGGTTTAGCTACATGCCTGCTCTGCGGCAGGGGGAGCTGGTCATCCTTTAGAATCTGCTTTGTGCAGGTGAGACTTTGCTGTGGGGTTTTTTCCTCCAAAGATCTGTTGGTTTTGTAGCCTAACAGAAACAAGAACTATTTTAGACCAGGACTGAACCTCATTCATCACCTGACTTTAGTGATCTTTGGGGCCATTTTGCTGTTGGCATTCAAACTATTTAAAAAATAAAAAATAAAAATAAATAAATAAATAAAAGCTGCTTGTGTTTGATTATCAAACCTGAAGATTTCTTGAAATGTACTGTTGATGTGTTGAAACGATAAAAGTGTGATGTTACATATAAAATTTTGCTTTTGTATCTGTAAAGGTATTCTCTGAATTGCTATGCAATTTCACATTAATATATGTTCTTACGAACTGACTAATTTTTGTTTTCTGTATTTATGTTGGTTTCAGAATACATGCATGATAACACCCCGATTCCAAAGAACTCATCAGTAATTGTTAGAAGAGTCCCTGCTGGAGCAGTTAAAGCTCCCAGCAGAGCACATATTCTCTAAGTATCCACAGAGCATTCCGTTCTTCATGAGGGGTTTCAGGGGTTAACCTTTTTTATGGATATCTGTTTACAGAGGCATTCAGATTGTATCTTGCTTGCTAAAGCTGCTGTTAGTTTTTGTTGGATTAGGGTACAATTTAATGTATCTGTCCCAAAGTAGACTTACAGTTTTAGGCCAACCGAACATGGGATTTGAACTCCTATAGCATTAACTTTTCAGATTATTCTGCTGGGTTTGTTCTTGGGGTTGGTTGTTCGGAGACCCAAATTGTAGATGCAGTTTTCTCTACATGGAGAGATTCCTTATTATACATGTTTCCTTTTATAGTAAAGACAGATATGCATTGTATTGTAAACTTTGAATTTGTTCCCATGTTGGAAGAGTCTCATTCTCAGTGTTTGACTATTTTTTTCCATTTGGGTGAGGGAGGTGGATATAGTGAGTATTCTTAGGCCCCAAATCTGGGCTTTTTGCATACTAGCTGTAGGGGAAAGACCAAGCGTTGCAAGCTGATGAACCATGCAGGCAAGAAGTTTCATTCACAAGTGGTTCCTCTTAGTTTCCTAAAGACAATGTCTATTTCAGGCAAGAGGAAAACGACAGTATCCTAAAGTGTATTGCCTTTTGTGCAAGTATGATGACATCATAATTAATCCTTTCCAAACATGAATGTCGGTAAGCAGTTTGGCACGTTACCCAATGTTACCAGTTATCTTTCTAAGTCTGTTCTTACTCTGAGCTGATATCTGTGCTCCTGGTTTTGATTCTGTATTCCTAAGATTTACGGAGGACAGAGAATTGGATGTATTGTTTGAAATTACAGATATTCAAATGCAGTCGTGACTATGGGATTATTGCTGTTGTTTCTGTATTCATACAGTCCAGTTCCATGTCAGCTACATTAGCATTGTTTGAATGGTTGTGGGTTCCAGCCTTCTTAGAGATATTGCTAGCAATATCTAGGTTCTGCAGTGTCTTTCTAGTGTTTATTCTCAATAAATAAAGTAGACTGATGAGTTACAGGGTGTCTCGAACAAACAGGATCCTGGCACCCATGAACCATGTGCAAGCAAAAACCCCTGACTTATGTTGTTCTGCATGTGAACTCTGGGCATATTAGTGCAGTAATTGCTGCGGTGCTTTCAGGCACGCCCTAGTGATCCCGAATGCCGCAGCATCCTTGTTTTGGGGGTTAGTTTAAATATGTATGCTTAGTGCTGTCTTGTCATGCATCCTCCATTCCTGGTTGGGTGATAATCTAAAGTTTTTCTTTGTACTTCCTCATCCTCAGGCGGCCCATGGCTGTAATCGCAGCCTGGGGGTGTTCTGGCAGTGGCAGGAAACCTGAGCCTTCCTCTTTGTACATAAATTCCCCAGCAAACTTTGAATTGCCTCTGCTCATGGGATGCTCTGGATGACGTGTGAATTATTTGTTAACTATATCAATGGGTTTCGAATGTAACAAATATTTCCTAAAACATTGTGGCAATTTCAAGATTACCTTAAAGCAGATTCTGGAAATTAGGACGTTTGTTTTGGTTTGGTTTGGTTTTGTTATGTGGCTCCTAAACCACACACAATCCTAGGAACTCCTTTCAATTGACATTTCTACTCCTAATTTTAGTCAATACAGTATATGTAACATGTTTTGTATCTCGGCAGTTTCACGGCTAAACATGGTAGATATCTGAGCACAGCACTTGAGCTTCCACAACGAAATACTGTTCTAAGGGGGTTTTGTTATTTCTTTGTCAGATGACTAATTTGCACTTTGAAGTGTCTGGACTGTCACTGTTGTTTCTTAGAAACTCAAGTGCTGGTACCTGTTTGTAATACTTGGGATATACAGATTGGCTGAAGTTACCTTCCTGTTTTGGTGGTTGATTATTTAAGAACAAAAAACTGGAGTACAGGCTTCATATTTCTGATACTTATGTAGCAGAGACAAAATATCTGAGCACTTCCTGTCACACTGTTGTGTTCTGGATCTGTAACTGTTAGAGTAATTTGTAACAAAGTAGGAATGTGATTTTGGCTTGGGTTTTTATTAGTTGCACTGAATGTAGCAAGAGAGAACAGTTCATATGAATAAATTTCCATATTCACTAGCCTATCAGAATATAAAGTTTTTGATGTTCAGGTTTTATAATCTGTTTTCACTGCTTTATGTTGGGTCCAAGTGATTGACTTTAAGTTCTGATCACCTTTATTTTTTCTTCTAGAAGTCAAAAGGAGCTGGTGAGTGAAACATCAAAAACAGCACGTAAAAACACATTCTCACTTTTTTTTTCCTACACACTACACTGAATTCTAAACAATGTAGCCTTGTATCAATTTTCCAAACATTAACATAATGTATTTTCCAGTAAAACATAGTCTGTGTTGTAAATCCAATGTATTTGACTCAGCGAGAAAGAGAGTGAGTAATGCCATCGTTTGCACAGTTCTGATGTGAATATTGGTGTTTGTGCCCAGCAACACACTTTATTTCATATTGAATGTCCTAGAATATTTCCTGTGTGACTTTCTGTTGTACAGATAATGTCTGATCATTTTTCGATCATGTAGGTTCAAGGTTTGCACAGTTGAACACGGTGCCATGGTCTACATCTGTCTGTCTATAACTAGTAATATGTATGTTTCTATAGCTTGTTGTGTGCTTTCTGTTCCTTGCAATAAAAATTGTTTGGAGTGTAGTTTTTGCCATTTTCACATTGTATCACTTAGCTTTTGTTTTTCAGTACTTTTTTTTTTTTTTTTCCCCTAATGGTTTTTGAAAATGTTATTGTTAAACTTGGTGCTGTTTCTTAGTTTGGACTTGGGGGCTCAAAGAAATACCCAAACCAATATATCCCATATGTTTGGAGGGCAGTTCTGTGCAGCTAAATTAATCCTTTTCTTGCCCTGAAATACCTGGGTATTTGTTCCTATAACTGTGTAACAGAAGTGATATTGTCGGGGCACCTCTGAGTATGTGTTTGTCTTGAATAGATTGCCATGAATTTAGATACTGTTGCTGCACAAAGTGGTATTCTGAAGTTCTGAATTTCACCTTTCCACTTCATCTGATGAAGTAGTATAGTTTAATAGTTTGTCTGTAAATGAAAATACCTAAAAGTCAGTGTACAGGGAACCTGCAGCAGGGAGCTCCTGATTCCCACCTGACTCCTCCAAAGGTCTCTCTTAAAAGTGAGCACAAGTCAACAAAAGCTGCAGCCCCTCCCTCCTGGAGCACCACGTTGGACGGCTCCCCTGGGACCACAGGAAGGTCCAGGCTCCTTGTCCTGAGCGGTCAGGGCATCACTGGCAGGTGGCACCTGCCTGCCTGCTCAGGGCCACTCTTGGGTGCCTTCATGGCCCAAAATCCCTGGAGATGCCACAGGGCCAACCACTTTTTCCTCACAGATAGGGCATCAGTTCCCAGGAGGCACGATCTAGTACATAGAGATGGGGTGGGGACATGCAGATGTGCTGGTGACACAGAGATTGGCTGGGACATGGAAATGGACTGTGACATGGAGGTCTGCTGGGACATAGAGATAGGCTGGGTCATGGAGATGGGGTGGAACATGGTGAAGGGCTGGGACAAGTCAGACCCAGCACAGGAGCAGGGAGGTAGGGGCATCTCCATCCCTGGAGACGTGTGCTTGTCCTGGACATGCCACCCATGGGATACATGCCCCCAGCACAGACACCCACCCATGAGACACACAGCTGGGCCACAGGGACACCAGAGACACGCGCACTCGCTCGTGTCATCATTCCAGTTTTATTGGTGGAGCCAGGGCGGTGGTGGTGCACTGGTACAGCGGTGGTGGTGGCCAAGGCTCTGGGGGACACCAGTTCCACAGTCTCCCAGTGCTGGGGTCAGTTCAGTAGTGGCAGCGTGTCACCGCCACCAGCCACTCCTTCTGTACTGCCGGCATCAGCTCCGCTCATAGTGGTGGCAAGAGCGCCTCTGGTAGTGGCATTGGCCACAGTGGCAGCTCCGGCTGTGGCTCGTGATGATCCACAGTGCCACTCACTCACTCCCCGCAGTGGGCACTAAAGCTCACCAACAGAGTGCCCCCTTTTGACTTTGGAGGCAAGAGGTGACTGCACTAGCACTCCAAAGTAGCCTGTCAGATCATTACTGTGGTCACCGAGTGGATTGTGTGGCAGTTGCATATCCCCCTGAGATCTAGAGCCTTCAATGAGGCAGTTAATGGCTCTTTAGCACCTTCTGTGTCCCGCTGTGCCTGTCCCAAAGTACACACCTAAGGTGGTACCAAGGTGCTGTCAGTTACAGCCTCTCCTACCCCAGGGCAGGGTGACTTCACCTCCACCAGCTGGGGGGCAAGAGGGGTGAGGCCCTCAGTCAGTTGACAGGTCCTCAACAAAGAAGGTGCCCAGAGAAGCTGAGAAGCTTCTGGATCATGTTGTATTGTCCACAGCCACATCTGACCAGGCTATGAAACCAGGCCCCTGCCAAAGACCCCCTTGGAGTGGTCTTTTTGGAGCAACAGATCTGTGAAACGGAGCTCTCCCATTAGACTGGGATGCCGTTTAAGGAGACTTCCCAGGATTAAGGGCTCCTCACCTCCTCCTGTGATGAGTGGTTATTTTTCTCTACTGGATGTATCCTGGAATGAGTCCTTTCCTAACCCAGGCAAGTGATTCCTTGCCTACCCCAGGCAAGTGAGAGCCCTCGCCTGACCCAGGTGAGTAATTATTTCTTCTGGGTACCCGTGAGTGAGAGGCCTCTAGTTTTGTTTCTTGTGAGTGAATGCGTGCACGTTGTTGATCCTCATTATTCTTCAGTTGTCGTGCGCAAATAATCTCCTCAACTGATATCCGAACCTGAATTTTATGTTGTTGAAATGTTAAATAAATGTATACATCCTGTTTCTAGTTTATTTGCTATGCTTTTCTGGCTAGAATAAAGTCTGCTTTGGGATTTGTTGTCCACCTTTGGGGTGTCTCCTTGACACCCACAGTGCTGCCCAGTCTCCATGGCTACTGGCTGGCCCCAGACACAGGAGGAGGGCAGCTGTCCCACTGCAGAACCGGCCCCACGTCACCACCACCGTGTGCTGGCGGGTTCCTGGTCACTGCCCCAGTGCAGGAGATGCAGGAGGAGCCCCTAGGCCGGCTGGCAGCCCCGGGGGTCCGGCAGGAGGAGGCATCACAGGGCGAGACGTGCCGCTTGCAGTGCCAGTGGTGGTGGTGCCAGTTTGCTTGTGTGTGTGGCTTTTACTTTCCAAATCAAACTGTCAGCCAGTGAATTTTCTCACTTTTACTCTTCTGATTCTCTGCCCCACCCTGCTGGAGGAGGAGTGAGCAAGTGGCACTGTGGGGCACAGGTGCCAGCCGGAGTTAAACCGTGCCACTGCTCCTCCATGGAGCTCCAGAGGCTGCAGGGGAATTTCTGCTCCACCAGGGACCAGCACAAGCCAGTGGCCTGTTCATGTCTGTCACCTGCTCTGGGGCCTGTGACCTCACCAGCCTCTGCACAAGCCAGGGGCTGCTCCTGGCCCGAGCACCTGCTCAGCCACCGGCACCTGCAGCCAGCACGTCCTTCCTGCCAACACCCGCCTTTTTGCTCTCTCTCCCCCTCTGTCCCCCATCTCCCCTTGCTCTCCTCCTCCCCAGGCAACTTTCTCACCTCCTCCAGGACCCACCAGTGCCTTTGTCTGTCGCTGTGTTTGTGTGGCAGATATACTGAATATATACGCAGACAACTCCATACGCTTTCAGTCGTGCAGTCACATACAACTGTGTGCATCAGGTATAAAGCAATTACAAACATGTCTGCATCATGATCAAACTCGTGAAGCCACAGACTCTCCTTCTTTAACTATCAAAGTTCTTTGGTAGCATTTTTCTCATAGACCCACAGGTAAGTATTTTTCTTCATGATGTTTTGAAGAGTCTTCAAAGTTGTGTCCATGTTGCAAGACTTTCAGTTCTGCCTTCGTCTTTGCTGAAGCCTTACCTCATAGCATATTTCTCTTGTAGCTTTCCACATGCACACACGATTGTGCATCTACACATGGGCACAAGCCTTTCCACAAACAGGAACAAGTGTGAAAACACACCAGCACCCATACACTTACATGCCCAACTAAATGCCCGTATGTCTGCAAAAGCAGACAGGAAGGCATATGCTTGCAAAAACATACATTTATCCATGAGGACAACCCTCACGTTTATGTGTGTGAAGCCATTTACACAGAATCCCAGAATGTGAGGGGTTGGAAGGGCCCTGGAAAGCTCATCCAGTGCAATCCCCCATGGAGCAGGAACACCCAGATGAGGTTACACAGGAAGGTGTCCAGGCGGGTTGGAATGTCTGCACAGAAGGAGACTCCACAACCCCCCTGGGCAGCCTGGGCCAGGCTCTGACACCCTCACCCCCAACAAGTTTCTTCTCACATTTAAGTGGAACCTCCTGTGTTCCAGTTTGCACCCATTGCCCCTTGTCCTGTCACTGGTTGTCACCCAGAAGAGCCTGGCTCCATCCTCCTGACACTCCCCCTTTCCATATTGATCCCCAGGAATGAGTCCCCCCTCAGTCTCCTCAAGCCAAATCTGTATGCACAGTCACAAACTTATAGGTGTGAGGTGGTGGCAGCTTTTTCTTAACGAGAGGCAGCAAGGAGCGCGGTGCCACCGCCCCACGCGCAGCCCCGCAGCGCCGGTTCGGGCGGACGAGAGCCCGGAGCGCGGGGCGACAGTGACAGCGGAGATGGAGCTGCAGTGCCGGCCTTTAGTCACCGGGCGGCAGCAGCGAGCACAAACAGGGAATGTCGCCGCGCATGCGCAATTCAGAGCTGCTCTGCCAGATTCCATTCAGCGCAGAGCCCGTCCACAGAGGCCACTGCGCACGCGCCGGGCCTGAGCTGCAGTACCGGGTTGTGCTCACCAGGGGGCAGCACAGACGGCGGGCACAGCAATCCGCTGCGCATGCGCCGTTTTGCAGCTGTAGTACCGCGCTGCGGGCAGCAGGGGGCAGCAGGCGCGCGGACACGGGCCCCAGCCGCGCTCAGCGCGGACGTGTCACCGGCGGCACGGCCGGAGCGGCGCGGCCGGAGCGACAGCACCGGAGCGGCACCGCCGGAGCGACAGCACCGGAGCGACAGCACCGGAGCGGCACCACCGGAGCGACAGCACCGGAGCGACAGCACCGGAGCGGCACCGCCGGAGCGGCACCACCGGAGCGACAGCACCGGAGCGGCACCACCGGAGCGGCACGGCCGGAGCGGCACCACCGGAGCGACAGCACCGGAGCGGCACCACCGGAGCGGCACCACCGGAGCGGCAGCACCGGAGCGGCAGCACCGGAGCGGCACCGCCGGAGCGGCACGGCCGGAGCGGCACGGCCGGAGCGGCACCACCGGAGCGGCACCACCGGAGCGGCACCACCGGAGCGACAGCACCGGAGCGACAGCACCGGAGCGGCACCACCGGAGCGGCACGGCCGGAGCGGCACCACCGGAGCGACAGCACCGGAGCGGCACCGAGCACGCACCGGCCGCAAGCAGCAGGAGCGCGGCTTGCGGAGCAGGCAGCAACACCGAATATGCCTTTTACAGCCTCGGTGTCCCTGGAGCTGCAGTCACCGTGGCTCTCAGAACCCTGCCCATAACCTTAACCCTATAACTAACCCTAAACATAATCGCACCCAGCGACTGAGGCTCAGGCCCCCGCGTCCCTGAGTGGCCCAGCAGAGAATGGTGTGTGTGCCTTTGGGGCAGGGCCGTGCTCTCCTTGGTGCGCCTCTTGCAGCCCCAGTGGCCCTGGAGCTGCCTTTGTGGCTCTGGGAAACCTAATACTAAGTCTAAATGTTAACCTAATGGCAAACTGGTCCTTTGGGTCAGGACCCCACATTAATGGGTGGCCCAAATGACAGTGGTGTGGAGGGCGCATAGCTGGCGCAGTGCTGTGCTCCCCGTAGCATGCCTATTGCAGCACTAGTGTCACTGGAGCTGTAGGATTTGTGGCTCTCAGAACCGCAACAGGGTGCGGGTCCTCACCTGAGCGAGTGGCCCAGCTGAGAAGGGTGTGCAGAAGCAATGCTGGTGCGGTGCTGTGCTGTGCTTGGCATGTCTCCTGCAGCGCCAGGGTCCCTGGAGCTGCGGGCTGCCCAGGCATCTGCGAGGGGACAGCAGCTGCTGCTCCATGCTGGTGATCAGCGTGGGTGTCTCCACAGCGGCTGCCAGGGCTCTCTGACGGAGGGGGCCTCCTCGTGCCATTGTGACGGGGTGACGGTGGTTACCCCGGGGGTAACCTCCTCCTTGCCGTTGCCCTGCTCCAGCGCCTCCTTCCTCCAGCGCTGCAAAAAGCTGAGCTGGCATCCTCCACCCGCTGCAGCCGAGGCAGGGGCAGGTAATGCCAAGTTGCTCAGCCATGGTCTTTCTCCTGGCTGAATGTCTGCTGCTGACTTAGGCACCCGGTCTTTGTTTTTCAGGCTTTCTGTTCTCTCCAGCCAACACCTTGAGCTGTTTTCTACTCAGTTTTGCCGCTGTCTTTTCTCCTCCTTTAGCCTTCCATTGCAGTCTTGGGATTTTCAGTTTTCTGAAGTGGCTCTGATTGGTATCAATACCCTTGTGGACCTTGTTGTAAACCCTTGGCTTGTTTCTTGCCCTCCAGCTTCCCTTCCCATTCTCTGCTCCCTTCTCCTTAAAGCCTCTTTGCATCATTTCTAAAGACTAGAATATTTGGGTTTTGATGGCTTTCTGCAGGGATTCACTTTTAAGATCAAATATTTCCTTCCTAAAATTCAGCAGCCTTGGGGTAACCCTGACGCTGCTGTGCCCAAGTTTGCTGCCACCTCCCTGCCAGAGAAGCCAGCTAGCAGCTGGTGGGGCTGAGGGAGCAGCTGGCCATTGTGTCCCTTCTCTTGGGCTGCAGAACACGCAGGGGAGTCACCATGGAGTGTCTGCGATTTAACCTTGGCTCTCCTTCAGCGACCTGTTTGTGCAGACAGGTGTGATGCCCTGCAAACACTTAGGAACAGCTTTATCGTGTCCTTTGGTGGCCTCCCCAGATCCTGCAGCCCCTCTGCACCACGCTGGCAGCCACCGTGGCTACATACCCCTCATTGTCCCCGCGAAGCCGCCGATGTTCCCTGCTTCACCACTTGCTTCCACCTTTGATCTTGGCTCTGAAATGTTTGGTGGCCATCTGCCTCAAGCTGACTTTTTGAAACGGCAGCAATTTAATTGTACTGTTAAAATGCAATGCTTGCAAATAAAAGGGCTGGGTGAGGAACTGCTACTTACTCGCCACATGGCTACTGCAACAACCAGGAGGTACTCCTTTCCACTTTACCTCCCAGGTCAGGCATGCAAATACTGTGATGTTTCACCAGCACTTGCAGGAAAATCCCCTTTACCCAAAGCAGTGCGTATTTTTCCGCAGACTGAGTTGGTTTTCTGTGCATGCACAGACCCAGCCTTACAGAGACCCCAGCGCCTGCGAGGGTCCCGGGCAGCGCTGGCCCCAGGCACCATCAGCATCACCTGGGAGCTGCAGCCAGGCGCAGCACGGGCGCGGGGCCAGGCTGGGCCGTGGCAGCCGGCTGGGTGCGACGTCTCCCACCAGTATTTCCCACAGGCACCAGTGCTGAGCCGGACGCAGCTGTGGCAGGGCCGTGGGCAGGAGATCGCTGCCTGCTCCGGCACAAGAGCTTGTGCCCAGGAGAGCCCGAGGATGAGCGGTAGCACGCACCCATGCTGCCTTCTTCCGGGTCAGCTGGTCCAAAAGCAGAGTGAACAGTGCCACAGTTCTCCAGGCTGGGCTTGTTCATGGAATATATTCGCTGCTCTCCAGTGTCTTTGGTTTGGTACAGAGAAGTGTGCGCAGGTCTGACCTGCACCACGGCTGCAGCTGCATCTCCCTCCTGTTCCCCACCCTGCAAGCCCTGGGAAGGCAGATGCAGCCACTCTGGATCCAGCATGGGGATACAGCACCTTTTGGGGCCTTACATGAGTCAGAAAGGGGCTGCTGCCACCTCGGGGACTCATCCTGCCTCGGGCTGGATGGGAGCAGTGCCAGCACCAGTGTGGGTGCTGGAAGAGGGGGTGCAGTGAGGATCCCCCAAAGGGCTGGGGTGAACCTGGGCTGCAGAACCTGAGAACACACACTGACACACGCTCGCACACGTTGCTGCAGTGGCCGGCTGTGCACACGTGTGCACGCAAACCCGTGTGAACGCAGACACACACACGTGTGTGTGCACACAGACTCCCACCGCCGCAGCTGCCACCTCTGTGTGCACACACAGCCCTCCCTGCCACGGCCACCTGTGCGCCTGTGTTCCCAGCACTGCTGCCGCCCCGCGGCACTGCCACCGCCCTGTGCTCCCCCACTGCCACCGCCCTGTGCTCCCCCACTGTCACCGCCCTGTGCACCCCCACTGTCACCGCCCTGTGCTCCCCCACTGCCACCGCCCTGTGCACCCCCACTGTCACCGCCCTGTGCACCCCCACTGCCACCGCCCTGTGCTCCCCCACTGTCACCGCCCTGTGCTCCCCCACTGCCACCGCCCTGTGCACCCCCACTGTCACCGCCCTGTGCACCCCCACTGCCACCGCCCTGTGCACCCCCACTGTCACACCCCTGTGCACCCCCACTGCCACCGCCCCGTGCACCCTGTCACCGCCCTGTGCACCCCCACTGCCACCGCCCTGTGCACCCCCACTGTCACACCCCTGTGCACCCCCACTGTCACCGCCCTGTGCACCCTGTCACCGCCCTGTGCACCCCCACTGTCACACCCCTGTGCACCCCCACTGTCACCGCCCTGTGCACCCCCACTGTCACCGCCCTGTGCACCCCCACTGTCGCAGCCCTGTGCACCCCCACTGTCACACCCCTGTGCACCCCCACTGTCACAGCCCTGTGCACCCTCACTGTCACAGCCCTGTGCACCCCCACTGTCACAGCCCTGTGCTCCCCCACTGTCACCGCCCTGTGCACCCCCACTGTCACCGCCCTGTGCACCCCCACTGCCACCGCCCTGTGCACCCCCACTGTCACCGCCCTGTGCACCCCCACTGCCACCGCCCTGTGCACCCCCACTGTCACACCCCTGTGCACCCCCACTGTCACAGCCCTGTGCACCCTCACTGTCACAGCCCTGTGCACCCCCACTGTCACACCCCTGTGCACCCCCACTGTCACACCCCTGTGCACCCCCACTGCCACCGCCCTGTGCACCCCCACTGTCACACCCCTGTGCACCCCCACTGTCACAGCCCTGTGCACCCCCACTGCCACCGCCCTGTGCACCCCCACTGTCACACCCCTGTGCACCCCCACTGTCACAGCCCTGTGCACCCCCACTGCCACCGCCCTGTGCACCCCCACTGCCACCGCCCTGTGCTCCCCCACTGTCACACCCCTGTGCACCCCCACTGTCACACCCCTGTGCACCCCCACTGCCACCGCCCTGTGCACCCCCACTGTCACCGCCCTGTGCACCCCCACTGCCACCGCCCTGTGCACCCCCACTGTCACACCCCTGTGCACCCCCACTGCCACCGCCCTGTGCACCCCCACTGTCACACCCCTGTGCACCCCCACTGCCACCGCCCTGTGCACCCCCACTGTCACCGCCCTGTGCACCCCCACTGCCACACCCCTGTGCTCCCTCACTGTCACCGCCCTGTGCGCCCCTCCTGTCACACCCCTGCGCACCCCCAGCCCCGCCCGCTGCGTGCGGCGCTTCCGGAAATCCCCCCCGCTCGGGTACCCGTGAGCCTTTACCGTATTTACCGCACAAAGCCGCACACACTTTCTCCCGCACAGCCCGTGCCCGCCGCGTTCTGCAGTCGCGGCTCAGGCAGCACGACTGACCCACCCAGCTCAGCGCCAGGAGAAGGACGGGACCCACCCTGCAGTAAGGAGGAGGCTTAAAGGAACCCACAAAGAACCAAGGACACCCCTGAACTACCCAGACAACACCAGCACCACTGCCCGCCAGCACCTGCCACACCTTCCCCCGATCTGGTATCAGGATTGGTAACTCAGCTGGACCGGGGATGGGGGGGGATCAAGAGAGAAGCAGATGGAGGACGATGCCATATAATTATAGCTGCTTTCCAAAACGGGTGTGTGTCTCTGTGCGTGTTTTTCACACCACCCACGCACCCCAGCCCCGCGGCTGCCCGTGTGCACCCAGCCTGACACTTCAGGAGCTGTTCTGGGGCTCAGGTACATCCCAGGCACCTACAGACGCGGAGCCACCCCTGCGCCCTTGGAGGGCACTTGTGCTAAGGAATGGGAGAAATAGGTTTAAAATGTGTCTTTCCAAGGAATATTTCAAAGGAAAAAAAAAAAACAAAAACACAAACGAAAAAAACCAACAACATCCCAGCAGCGCCCCACGAGACCCCCCTGCGCCCGTGGGGGTGAGGCCAGCCAGGGAACGGCTGCACCGCGGCCAGTGCTGCCGGGCGCTGCAGCTGGGCACAGCCAGGGGCCATCAGTGACAGGCACAGCTGGGCTTGGCCACAGAGCTCCCAGCACCAGCATTAGTCCAGGTCCGTGCGCTGGGAGGAGCGGCAGAGTCTCCTCAACAGCTTTTTGGGCTCGACAACGTCCCCCGCTCCACGGCGCAGAAAGACATCGCTGCCTGCCGAGGCGCCGCAGCCCCCGCCTGCCCCGGCCCAGCCCAGCGCCGCTGCACGCAGCTCCGCCAGCCAGCCTTGCTCCCTCCCCTCGCTGAGCCCCAGGATCAGGCCATCACGCAAGGAAACCTGCTCGCAGCAGACACGGGACAAGGAAGAAGAGGCAGGAGACAGCGGGCCTGATGCAGGTTTTTTCTGTACATCAGTGTTTTTGACACCACAGCCTGTTGCTGCTTATAATAAAACAGAAATCAGAAAGAGCAACCAGAATACACACCCAAAGGCAAAAAACCCTCGGCTTAAACAAGGTGCTGCCTGGCCCCCAGGAGGGGGTCAGGCGGCTGGGAGTCTAAGGGGAAGGGGTAACACCTGCCCTGGCTGGGAAGAAACACAACACAAAGTAAAAACAAACCAACAAAAAATCCCACCCAACACTCCTGCTGGGGAGAGCCAGAAAACCCAAGATTGTCCCGTCCTCAGTCCTGTTAGCACCTGGATAAGAAAACTGGACCATCTCCCGGGAGCGGAGCAGCACTGCCCAGCGCCCACTCTCTCCCAGAGAGCTGCTCCTGGTGACACAGGAGGGGCACAGGAAGCAGGGCCAGGCCGAGCGGACTCTGCACAAGGCAAGGAGGGGGCTGCTGCAGTGGCAAGAGACCCTGGGATGGGGGGATGAGCTGCCAGGAAGCATGGGGTATGCCTGGGGGCCGCGGGCTGCACCCACCCGTGTGACGGCACCAGAGAGTGGGAGCAGCAGCAGGAATGAGATGGAGGAAGAAGGCCGGTGAGAGGCTGAAGCAGCAGGGCTGGCTCTCAGCCGGCGGGTGAGCACCTTCAGCAGAAGCCAGCTCCAAAGCTCAGGGAAGGGACAGTCCCCAGGCTCTCAACAGAGCTGTGAGAGCCCAGCGCTCGGGGGCTGCGTCCCCAGGGCTGCAGCTCAGGGGCTGGCTGTCCCAGGAGAGTGCTGGCCGCGGGGACTGGTGGAGAGTGACCAGGGGAAGTCCTTGTCCCCTAGCCCGGAGCTCACCATCACAGTGATACAGACTCAGCAAAACAAAGGAAACATTACAAATTAAATACTAATTAAATAAATACTATGGAAGACGCTGGGAGGGGGAGGGCAAACAGAGGCGCAGTTCCATGGGTCAGGTGGGGAGGGGCAGCGGCACCCACCGCCCCTCGCTTTGGCAGAGCCGGAGCCACCACTGCCCCGCAAGCTCCGGCTCACGAAGCCCCGTGGAGAGGGCTTCATTGCCCGCTGTAGCTGGATGGGGCTGATGACTGTGCTGCTGCTTGTCGTGAAGGGACCCTGGGAAGTCCTTGGAGGCGAGGGTCCTCTCTCCCCAGCTGAAGGAGACCCTGAGGAGAGGAGGGCTGGCTGGCCAAAGCCTCAGGTCTCTGCTGCTGGCGCTGAGACGGCTGCTTCCCATTGGTCCTTATTATTGCCTCGTGACGCAGGGAGCAATCTGCCCCGTCAGCTGCTCCAGGCCTGGTACTCCACTGCTGAACCCAGCAGCTGCAGCAGCTCGGGCTCATAGCACACCAGCTCCACTGTCTCTGCGCTGCCCTGCCCTGGCTCAGCGCTCTCCTGCACCTCCTCCTGCAACAGCACCTGGCTGAGAGAGACCTGGCGCTGGAACTCCGCCTTGGGCAGCGTGGCGATCTCCAGGTGCGGGAAGCGTGCCTGGAATATGCGGGAGGACAGCTTCAGCCGCTTGAGCACATCAGAGAAGAGGAACCAGTTGCAGGGCCTGCAAAGACGGCAAGAGGACAGCACGTTAGGGGTGGCGGGTCTGCAGGCACCCTGCCCACCTCACCAGCTCCCAGCTGCCCGCACGCTGGCCCTCCCCTCAACACAACGCTGCCGGTGAGGTCCAGGCACGATTCTCCATGTGGACAGACCACACACACAGGACCTAGGCTCAGAGACGAGCCTGGGTTTGATCACTGCTTTGCAGGTTGCATCTTCTTAAAGCACTCAAAGCAAGACAGGGACATCAGTGTTAAAATTACACCTTCAGAGGTGTCCTGGCAGCATCCTCACCCAGCGATAAGCCACAGCAGGGGATCTATTTCCCACTGGCCATTTCTCCTGGGTGCTGTCCACGTCCCTCTGGATGGGCAGAAATTGTCAGGCATGGAAATTCACTAAACGCAAATTAGCACTTCTGTTGCTGCTGCTGCTTCCAAGTCGCTGTTCTCCCTCCTGCCGCCCAAACAAACCCAATGGCCAGGGTGTGACAGGAGGTGGAGAAGGGAGGACGGCTCCAGTGCTGTGACCTGATTTAGCCCTCCCTGTGATGGAGGGGAAAGAGTCAACTCAGAGCCATCAGTGTGAGCTGCTGCTGACCATGGCTGGGGAAAAATGGGCTAGGAGCAACATCAGAGGGAGGAGAGAGGGGGGACAGAGGGAGGGTTCCTGCCAGGCAGGCACAGGGACACCTCACGCAGCAGAACAGTCTGGCCACGCAGGGGATGGCACAGGGAGACCCCTGACAACCCCTCCTGCCCACCGGGGACAGACGGTCTGTCCCAAGGGACCCAGCAGGGCTACCCCGGCCCTCACACAGCCCAAGCTCT
Organism: Streptopelia decaocto; assembly: GCF_964273445.1. NCBI lineage: Eukaryota > Metazoa > Chordata > Aves > Columbiformes > Columbidae > Streptopelia > Streptopelia decaocto. Next base: position 132,491 of record NC_138665.1, read on the forward strand.
GCAGGAACGTGAGCAGCGGCGCCCTGAGTGCTGCACGTCTCCAGACACCGACTGTGCTCCTGCAAGGCTCTGCCTTTAACTCGGCATCTCTTAATCCTGATTTGAAGGACAATAACCACCTAAGGTACACCTTGAGGAGCTGAAATGACCAACATGAGCAGGGTGACAGGGCTGTGCTGACCTGTGGGACAGAACAACGGGCACCAGACAGCCAACACAAAACCAACCATCTTTCTGGCTTTACCTGTGCTGCTTCTTGGTTTTGTTTTAAAACAAAGTCCTCTCTTAAACCTGTCCTTTCTTAAACCAAAGGGATCTTTCCTTGCTTGGTTCCCTCATGTATAGTCCCTCAGTCTCTCTCCTGTTTTCCTTAAGTCCAGAGAAGACCAAGAAAACGGGGACTGAAGGACTTCACAGGCTTTGTGCTGTGCCAGCCATCAGCCCATGAATCCCAGGCTGGGACTCTTCTAAGGATGTCTATGCCACGGGAGCGCCCATCTCAGCGAGTGTCCCCCAGGTTCCTCCACAGTCTCTGGAGAGCTGATCAGTTGCACCCAGCGGTTCATCACAGCTTGACATTCATTCCTGCCCTTGCTGACAAGTCTTTGCTGACTGCAACAAGAGGCCAAGGTGAGCTCAGAGGTCACCTCTGAGAGTTAGTCAAACAAATTCCATCTTACTCTGAATCTTCCACCTGCTCCTCTGACTCAGAGCTTACATAGTGTGGTTTCTACCCTCATATTTTTCTAAAAAGGAGTCTATGCAGCGCTTCATTATGAGATGGTGTATGATGGGGAGTGTGCCACAAGGCGCATGTTACTGCTTCAGCAGCAGCAATTTGCTCCTCCTGGGGAAGCTGCAACAGCCCCATTCCTCTGTGTCTCTACCTGCAGAACAGGGATAGAGGTGTCTCCTTCCTTGGAGGAATGCTCTCAGATCTACAGGACACAAGCACAACTCTCTGCATCTGCCTCCTTAGCATGCAGTCAGCTTGGGCTCTCAAAGTTTCTCAGGCAGGCATGAATTTTCCCTGTATGAACATCTCATGTTCTCCCTCACCTGGAGGGCAGCCTGAGGCTTTAGTGCACTGCTGCTGTGCTCAGGAGCTCAAGGGCTCTGTTCTGTGAGCTCCCCCTCCACCCCAGCATTAATGTCACCCAAATGCTCTCTGCTCCAGGAAAACATACTCACCCCCGAGAGACTGACACTTGGAGGTTATAGCTGGGAAGCAGTGGCTTGTCTGAGAACTCAAACATGAAGTTGTCTGCTTCTTGCTCCTCTTCCTCCTTGTCTGAACTTTCTGGAGGGTTGAGTAGAAGATCATATCCAATGCTATCTTTCCCCTCTGCAACAAGCAAAACAGATGTTGGCATTGCTCACAGTTTCGCACCAGCCAGTGCTCATCACTCCCTGGGGAACAGCTACCACTGCAACCTCACATGCACCCTCCCACAGTGTCACAGCAACAGTAGAATACAAGTCCCAGGGGCTCCTCCTGCTCTGCCTCCTTCCAGCGTCTTGTCTCCAAGTGCATCTCCAAGTGAGCGCTGGTTTCTCCGCACAGCGAGACTCCCCTCAGTGACCGGGTTAGGTACAAAGAACACCTTATGTCATAGCAGCAACCTCCGGGTTTACACTGATCCGGCACGTGAGGCGAGGCACTGCTTACTTGCAAAATGAGCCACTGCACCTGACAGCCTTTCCTTGGGTCAACAGCAGGCTGACCCCAGGCTCTCCCTGAATGGCCTCAGCCGCCTCTCCTTTGCCAGCACAGCTGTGCCCAGCCTGGAAGAACCCGCGCCAGGAGGAAGGAGGTGGATGCCCGAGATGCTTTGCCTGCACAGATCCTATAAAGGAAGGCACTGCACTCTGCCACTCCACTCAGATCCCGCTCCCGATGGCTGTCAGCGGGTTACTGGAGGTGTGTGCCAGCAACTGTGTCTAAATAAGGACTGCAAGGCTGTGCCACCAAACTGCGCAGCAGATCTAGAGACTAATACAACCAAACCACAAGAAGCACGACTTCAGAAAACTGACCCCAGAGATTTCTGGCATAAAACTGCTGTTCTAGGAGGTACCTGAGATCCAGCAGGATTTGCTTCTATTGAAGAAGGAGAATAGCCCACTTGATCCATAAACGATTTAAAGACAGTTAAATTTACTATTCACCAATCTGAAAAGCATCTGTTGAAAAATAGTTTGCTGCCTGCATTTTATTACTGAGAGGTATGAATAGTTTTGGTTTTTCAGAGTGTTTTTGTCCTGCTGAGATAATGCAGCATAACTCCAAAAACTTCCAGAAAATAGAGTTTAGATTCTACAGAGACAAGTCAGACCAAATGTGCTGGTGAGCAAATAAACCAACCATGCTAAAGTTCAACACCACACACAAGAGAAAAGGCTGCAAAAGAATCTTATAGTGTGCTGCATGAGAAAGATCCAGGCACCACAGTGCTTCACGAATAAACGCAGCACCCAGCAAGAAAAGTTATTTTAACAGAGAAACAACAGCAGATGATGGGAGACATAGGCTTAAACAGGGCCTCAGAAAAAAAATGAAATCATTTCTTAGTCCTGCCAAGGAAAAAGACAAGAATGTCAGTCCGATATCACTGCTAGGCAAAGCTCAAATGCCATCACTGAAAAAACTCAAACTTCTTGAGCAACCCATGAAAAAACAATTCAATGCATTTAATGTGGCAACAATATGGTCCAATGTCTGTCCCGAAAACTCTTCTCACTCAGTCCTGTCCATCAGGCTGGGTGAAGGCTGCGACAAGAACAGGAACATCCTGTACCACCAGAGAGTAACCAGGAGACAATCAGGCACAACAATGCTAGTCCCAGGTACAGAACAAAACCCCACAGTGGGACTTTGTATCTGGAACTACAGCAGCATGAAGTGCAAGATGCTGATGACTTTACCATACTCAGACCTCAGAGATCCCACACCCTGGCTTCCCTCATTATCTTCTGGCCCCCAGAGATTTGCAGACCTAAAGGAAAACATTAAACAACATTCCTGCCTCAAAGAATAGAAACAGATCAAGCAGGGGCTTGGGATTCCTCCTCCTCCCTGAGGGAGGTGTCATGTTGCGTGCTTCAGCTGGTGGATCTGATGGAAAGGGAAACTTTGAAGGAGGAGAAATGTTTTCTCCTGAGCTGGTTTGCTGCCTGTGACAGCTGGGAACAGCTCAGTTACCCTGGTGCAGAAGCAAGTACTTCCCTGCAGTATCTGCTCTTGGGGTCTGGAGGTCACTGCTGAAGGTAACTGAGCCAGAAGGGCCCATTTCAGAACATTCAGTAAACACCACTGCAAAGAAACCGGCCCCATGTCTCAGGTTTGGGCACCTTGCTCTTCCTTGCTGACTCACAAGCTCGTGCAGCAGTGCCTGGAAAAGCACAGGGGACAGCACGGGTCTGACTGCCTTTTCACAACTGCCGTAAGCTGATCTAGGTGTGGATGAAAAGAAAGGTCCCTTTCTGTGCCCGCTGAAAACAGACCTGGCAGGATAAAGGACCACTCCCCAGCCGGTTAGTTCCTTGCTGTGCCTCCCAAAGGCAGCACTGGGAACACGCCACGCAGAGCGGTGGAAGGAGAAGCAGTGTGTCCGACCCTCTGACAGCACTGTGGTGGTGCTGCAGCTTGGCATCTCTGGTGTCCTCTCTCCAAGCCAGAGACAGAAATACCCCACGAGGAACGCCAAAGCCACGGCACTTCAGAACATTTTGTGTAGCTGACATTTCTCCAGGGGTCATCACTCTTATGTCTAGGAGGAATCTACCTTCTCCCAAATGCTGTGCAGAGGTACCTGTTAAAGTCTGAAGCACCTGAGATGCAAGCATCAGCCCAACCAACACTGGAGGGATCTTCCCACTGCAGCAAAGATGAAATGAAGTTTCTAGAGAAAGGCACAGGCAGATCAGTGCTGGATTTGTCAGGCTTGTTGACTGACTTCAGGTAGCAGAGGAGAGAAAGAAGACAAGACCTGGCAGATGGCACCACGTGAGTGACAGAGACCCAGCAGAGACACATCCACAGAGGCCAGAATTTAGTGTGAAGTCCCACTGGAAGAGGTAGGATGTGTTTAACAGAGAGGGTAGCATTTTTCCACCCTCAAATGAAGAAATACTCTGAAAAGCTCAACTAAGGTCCAGGGGAAGGTCCTGTGGAGACTTTCTATGTGTTAGTCAAGTGTCTAAGCAATGCCCTGTGAGCAGTGAACTCCCGTCCCTGACTGAATTCCAATACACCTCATCCTCCTAAGAAACACAAAAAGAGTTGGTGATGGTTTGACTACTGAAAAAAGACAATCCCTTTCTTTTTGTCTGCAGAGGCAGAGGACAGAAATGTGGGAAGATGTGATGCAAGATAAGATTTTTCAAGATAAGCTGAGGAAGATGGAAATGGAAGAACTGAAACAAGGAGTTAATTTGAACCAAACACAGTTGGCTTCTTTTTCCAAGATATACCCATTTCAGTTCAAGCATTAGGGTATATGAGAAACAAGATGGCATATTTCTAAATTATTTCCATGTAACACTGGATCTCCTAGAGGGTATGAGAATTGGCAGTCTACAGTGCCATGCCAGGATCTTCAAGAGACACTGATGAACAGGACAAAAGCAGACACTGGAACTCAGGCACATAAGCTCCCTCAGTAACCAAGAACTCAGCTGTGGCAACCAAAGAGAGCCAAAGTCTCCGACCCACAAAGCCACACACAATTTTCCTTCCTTGTTTACCAGAGAAATCCAAGTGGGAATCAGCGATAAATCAAAATGGGTAACATCTTTAGGTTAAAAACATTACAGTCGAATAATAGCTATTTTTCTTGTGGTAAAGAGGCATCTTAAAGGATTGTGATAGCTTCAAGAGTCAGAAATCCAGAGGAAGAAGGCTGTGGTTTGAAGAGTTTCCTTGGCATGCCTGAGGCGCAAAAGCCTACAAACAAAGCGTTTTTAGGAGTACAGAATTCCTTCTGTTCTGAAATGAAGAGACATCAGCATCCTCCAAGGATAAGTCCTCTACCAAGGGTAAGTCCTCCACCAAGACCACCCTTCCATATGTTTCTGATTTTTTTCATTTCTAGAAGGATGTTGGAAATGACAGAGGTGAGCAACTAAAATCAACAGCCTTTTAGCTTGCCAGCATAAATAACCCAAGTCTTTAAGAAAGGCCTGAGAGTGTTGATCCACTGCCTCAGAAGTAGTTGGGAGGCACTCCGCAGTTTGCCACAGGCCCATGGCCAGATCCAGCACATCTTCATTCACGGACCCTGGGGGGACTGGAGCAACACAGTGAACAATTTGTGGACCTTGTGCCTGTATCATTTCAAGAAAACTTCTAAGCTGATAACCACAGCTTCTAGGAAGTGACAGTAAAAGGTCCAAGTCGTGCCTTCACTGGGAAACACCTGGCATTGCCCAGCGGACCTCCCTCTGATGAACGCCTCCGAAGCAGAGGACAGGGATGGACAGTTCCAGGAACTTTGAAGTTCAAGATTTCTACATCTTGAAGTAATAAGTATGTCCTCTGCCTTCCTCGGTCTTACCTTGATGACTGGTTAGCAAGACAGCAGCAAGAATTGCTACAAAAATAACATGCTTCAGGACTGATAACCAAAGGAATCACCAGCAGCACTTGGAATCTCGTCTCGCACACTGTGTTCAGCCTATTTGGAGGGATCCATACATGCAGCTTCCCAAAGAAAAAGTCCCTTTTCAGAAGCAGCTCCCAGCATGTAACATTACAGCAAGATCTCCAAGATGTGAGTCAGGAGGGATGTGGACAGACCTCAGTGAAGGATGTGCCATTACCCAGCATTACTTCTCTCTGCTCTGCTGCTGTAAATGAAATGGCACAGACCGAACTCACCTAGTACAGAGCTGCTGTAGAAGTCCCATGCTGTTCGAGGATCCCCATCAGCGCGACCCTGGAGATCCGAAAGGTAATCTAAAGACAAAAAATTGAGAGGCTTAATGCTTATCTACTGGTCAAAGCATGATCCTGGCACGCATATCCATCAATCCTGGGTGAGCCACTTCACCTCTGCTGCTTTTTCCCACTTTGCAGTTAGGCATTACAGCAAAAACTGAACAATAACTTGCAAGAAAGACACCCTCACTCAGGAGAGGACATGATCCCAGGCCTGAGAACATGAAATATAAGCTGAAAGGGGAAACCAACTGACAGCACCAAGTAAGTTGGAAAGAAAGGGTCTTAAGGTTGTCTTGAGTTCAAAATTACATCCCAAACACCTGCCTGGAGAGGCACAGACAGACAGCTGGAAAACAACATCTCTTTCAACACTGGCGATCTTCTGCCTTGTATCCATCTGGGAACCACCGCTACTGTAGCCGTCTCTTCCTTGCTGTTGTGTAGAAGTCACAACACTCATCTTGCTTCTACACAAACAGTGCAGAAAGCAGGCATGTGTCACTCTCAGGCAAAGGGATCCAAAATGGTCCTTTCTAATAATGGCAGAGAGACAGCACTTGGGCAGAGCTGTTTTTGAGTAGAAGGCATCATTACTTGTCAGTAAACATATGTTCACTTAGGTATGCAGTAGAACCAGGAACGCTGGAACAGTGTCTCCAGCCCTCATGCACAGCACTGTCTTTAGTTGTGTGACCACAGCATTGCTGTTTTCTTGTACCTCAAAGACTGAGAAGTGACTTGCATCTTGTTTGGAAAATGTTTTATAACTCTGTAATTAAAGATCAGGCGGTAAAAACAGACACGTGTGACAGGACAGAACTAACATTATTCCATCACCTTCCGATGAAGAACTTCTAAACCCTTTGCACCCAGATTTGGTCTGCTATGCTGCCAGCCAGGAAGGATGGAAGCACTGCCACCCCTGGGCTTGGCACCTACCACAGAGGAAGCGCTTCATCACTTCGCTGGTGGCAAGCTTCACGGCTGTCTGCCCAGAGTACGTGGCCAGAGTGGGATCAGCACCATAGGAGAGCAGAAGCCACATGGTTTCCAGGTTGTCATTTGCTACTGCATCATGGACAGGCCTGCAAGGACAGAAGCATTGGCAGAAAAATAAGAGACTGGAAGAGGTCACAAAGCAAATGCTCTGTTTTGGGTTAGGATATATCTAGTGATGACCTACAGCTCATCCCGCAAAACACAACCTGTGCCCTGCCCGCACACTTCTCAGGGCTTCCCCTGATGTTCCCCTCTTGCTGGCTTGCCTTGTGCCATCCTGCGCACTGCAGTTCACGTTGGCACCATGCTCAAGCAGAATGTGGAGAATGTCGATCCAGCCTCGTGCACAAGCCTCATGCAGAGCCGTGTAGCCAGCGTTGTCACGATGGTTCACATCACTGCTCTTTTTCTGCAGGCAATACAGCACTACGTCCTACAGGAACAAGAGCATTGCAGGCCTGGTTACACACAAACCGAGACAAGGCAGAGCAGGGGGAAAAGCAGCAAAAGGCACCAAAACTCACCTTGTAGCCCAGACGAGCTGCTCGCTGCAGAAGGGTCTCCCCCGCATTTTTGTTCACAATCAGTCGCCGAGCTCCAGGAGGAATGTTCTGGGTCACAGGCAATTCGGGGGAACTCTCTGAGCTGACCTGACGGGACTTACAAAGTGTCCATAAGTCCTCGGGCTTCTTCAGAGGGCACATTTTGGGCTGGTTCCAGCAGCCTTTCCCCTGGAAAAGAAAGGAATACATCTCCTTGGCACATGTGGCCATGGCTTACTAACAGAAGGCCCCTTCTCTCTCTTCTTCCCGTGCACGTTCCACTCATCGGCCCAAGCCATACCTTCCCCTCGTCACAGATCCCTGCCAGGTGTTTGGTTTTACATTTGCGTTTTCCTGATGGTTTCTCCAGCTCTTCTTGGACAGGAGAGCTGTCTGAGTGCTCCAGGAAGAAGCCATTCCGAAAGTCAGGGCGTCCTTGAGACTTTCGGGGGGATGGGGAAAGCCTGCTCCTCAGCCGCAGCTCTGTGCCTTTACACTGCACGGACTCCTTCTGCTTCCGGTACCTAAAATCTAGAGGAGAAATGAGAATGAGGAGCTTCTGTAGGTACCGCACCAGAGGCCGGCAACCCAGATCTCTGCCACCAGCTAAACAAACTGCCCATCTTTGATGGCTGCACATCCAGAAATCCAGACCACGGCAGAGGCACTGCAGTATGTAGAAGCAGAGTGAATACACAGCCTCTCCCCATCAGGATGAACCCAACATGGACACAAGAGGCCCAACTACAGACAGCCATCCTGAAAAGACCAAGCCTACTGAGCGCTGGGGCTTGCACACAGCTGACCAAGGCTTTTCCTTAGGTCTGACAAGGAACCCAGTACAAAACAGTCCAGCTCGACAAGCTTCCCAGTAGTTCGGTAATCGCGTGCTGCCACGTGGTGTGCTTCCCTACCTGTGTGGCCGGGCAGGACTCACACGGGACACCCCTTAGAGAGACAGAAAATGCCTTTTAAGCTCTCTGTGCACAGTCATTGTTTTGCTGCCTTACAAAACCAGACCCAGCTTTGCCCTCTCACATCTTCTCCTTAAGTAGCACATTAAATTTTCAGTTAATATTCCTGCAGGTAGGAAGTACCAGGATGCCTCAAGGGAAATCCAACCTTCCTTGCTCTATACAGAGCTACAGAGTTGCTCATTGCGGAGCCCTGTGCGTCGTGCGAGGCGGGGCGCTGTGCTTCCCTGAAATATAATGGCAACATCCCGTAGCAATGGCACAACAGCAATGGGAAAACAAAGTATGGAACGAGAAAACAAAGCCCTGTGAACAAATAACTGTCCAGGCTTCTGTGACGCCACACACCTCCCTCTGCACAGATGATCAGTACTACAATGGTTACATAGGAATAGCCCTGTGCAGACCAAAGCACAGAGGCATCTCTATACAGCTTTACAGAGTCCGAGTCTTTCAAGCCTGGCTCTCTCCACAGCTTTGGGCACTTTGTTTGGGCACAAAGACTTTGCTTCATTTCTAGGTAAAGAGTTCGGAGATGCCCCAGTGGGTTAGTTCAAGGGATCACACGGATAAACTACAGGAACAAAACTTTAGGTCCATTTGGGACTCCGCTGCCTCCAGAACCAAGGCAGGTTTTGTAGATCTCCAGGAGCAGCATCTTCAGCTTCCACGTTACGCTGAGACTCTACATTCTCCACATCAAGCACCACACATAACTTCCATTTATGTCTTGCTATTACTAAAAAGCAGGAGCCATGGGTCTTACACAGAAAAATCGGCTTGGCCAAGATACCATGACAGAACCACAAATAAAATCGAAGCAAGCACATCTCAAGTACTGTTGTGCTTTTTCTGGTCTCCACATCTCAGGAAGAATGGAGTGGAAGTGGAAAAAGGCAACCAAAACAACTGAGGGGTGGAGAAGCCGCCCTACAAGAGAGGCTGGGACCCCTCAGTCTGGAGAGAAGATGGAGAAGGATGTGACCAAACTTTGCAAAAATCATAAAATGGTTATATTGGTTGAGTGAAGGAATCTTGTTCCCCTAAACCTGCAGCACAAGACTTATGAGCACTCACTGAAATGAACAAAGTGGAATGCACCAGGGTACTCCTGGGAGACATGGTGTATCCCTACTGTCAGGGACCCACGTTTGTTCAGAAATATTCCTCTGTGCTACCTCATCTGATTCTCATTTTCCCACACCCTCTGTCTTGATCTGAAGGTAAGATCAGTATCTAATTAGCCACATAAGCTGCTGTTTCCTACTGCAAAATTCACTGTAAATATTTTTGAAAGAAGAGCTGATGAATTGAAGCAGCCCATGCTGTGGACATAAAGCCATTAATAATGATGGAGTTTCAACATTACAAAGAAAAACAAAACAAAACAAAACATGGAACTCTCCCCAAAATCCCACACATAACAAAAAAAAAAAAGCAACAAAACAAAAAATCTCCATGTTGGTCCCCAGTCTGATACCAGAAACCCCTTCCCAGATTGTACCTGCTTTGGATTTTCGCCTCCTGTGAGGGTAGCCCACTCGCTCCTCCTCGCGCTCAGTCAAATATTCTCCTGTCTGGTATTTCTGACTTTTCTGTCGTCTCCTCTTCTTCCTTTTGATGTGACTGTCATCTTCCTCCTCCTCGTTGGGCTCCCATAGCTGCCTGGGTGATTCCGCTCTCCAGTGCAGCTCCCGGCTCCTCCTTGCGTAACAGCTGCTCCTCTCGGACAGAGACCTGTCCCTGGACCTACGACTGTGATAGCGTGACATTCGGTGGGATTTTCGCAGCTTGCCACGTTTCAAGGATGTCTCTTCCTCCTCCTCTTCTTCCTGATCTTCCTCCAGCACCGGTAAAATCTCCTGACCAGTCACATCACACTCTCCCGTGACACCGGCAGAAGAGCCAGCAATACTTCCTGCAAGAAAGTGGGATTTCCAGCTGACCAAAAAGCCAAGACTATCCACAAGAAAAACCCTGCAAGGCAGGACAGCAGAGAGGGACAAGGCCACGTAAAAAAGGAAATGTTCACTGTCCACGCAGGACTCCCACCTGGGTCCCCTGGCACTGACTCACCCGACTGACTTCGTGTCCGGCTGCTCAGCACCACCGGAATGAAATCCCGAAAGTTGTTCTTGGGCTTCTTCTCAGGGCAACCTGTGGGGAAAACTGAGCCTTGAGAAAACATGCCACAGATCTGTGCACGCACGTCTGCTGGCCTGGGAAAGGCAGTCCAGCATCACGACGCAGCTCTGTTTTGGATCCCAATCTGCTACAGGAAGCCACCAGCTCCAGAGGCTGCTCAGCTTCAGGAGAGCAGTGGTTTGGGCCCAGGGGCATCAGCGTGACAGGAACTGTTGCAGCCTGACCCTGCAAGAACATATTGCCATTCACAAGAGTACCTTCCTCGTGGCTGTCCCCGCGGTGCGCCGGAGATGGGAACTCCATCTTCGCTGGCCTCCTGCGCTTACGCTTTACCCTGAGGCTGTTGTGATCCTTCACTGGTCCCAGGCTGGCTTGGCCTTCTCGCTTGCTGAGTTCACGTGGGTTGTCGTGGTGTTTTCGACACTGTGAATGCAGGACACAGACCAAAGCTTGAGCTGCTGACTGACTGAGCTGGAGTAGCGAAGGAGAAGGGACAAAATGCTGTCCTCTACTCATCATGCTGGTGCCCTCCAGCATTTTCAACACCCCAGATCCATTTTTGCTCTAGATAACCTGCAGACACGAGTACGTTAATCCACTGCCAGGTAATGCCAAAGAGCATGGGTTGAAAGCCCAGTGCACTCAGCTGCGCCCCCCGCCGTGAGAGCTCCCTCCTCACCCCCAACCTCACCTGCTGACTTTGCCATCACCCAGCAGTTCCAGCCTGTCCCACCCACCTTCCGGCCATGTATGCTTCGCCTCCCCGATCTGCCTGGGGACTCCTCGCTGTCCTGGGATTGGCACTTGAGTCTCTTGTGGGCCTGCCTCGTGTCCCCATCATGCTGCCGCTTGGACTTGCAGCGCACGCTGCCCTCTTGCTTGATTTGCCCTGCTCCTTTGAGCTTGACCTCAGCAAAAGCCTGGGGAGCAGTCCCAGCTTGCAGGCAAGTCACAGAAGTAAATGACACCTCGCACTCTGCTCGCTCCTTCTTGACCCTGCACAGATCCACCTGACGCACGGACTGGAGAGGCTCTGCAGCTGGCGGCTCCTGGGAGCCTTCACAGCCCAGCTCCTTGCGTTGACTCTCCGTGGGCACATTGGGCACATCTGAAATCATTCGCAGGCTCTGCTGTCCAGCTGTGGGCAGATCATGTGACAAATACGCTGCTAACACTTGGGTTTTAGGCTTTGCATCCGACTGTTTGAGGCTACCGACCACCTGTGAAGACTCAGTCTGTACATTGCTCTCCTTACTGGATTCAGCCTCTGGTTGATCACACTCTTGACTCTTCTGAGGGTTGTCCAGCTTTCCCTTCCCCCCTTTCACATTCAAAGCACTGGTCTGAAGAGATGGACCTGCATCCAACAGGGCTGGACTGGCTGGCTCCTCGTAGGGCTTGGGCAAGGCTCGGCAGCTCTTGCTCTTGGCTGCAGGTTCCTGCTCCTGAGGCGGGAGCCTGGGCAGCCCCTCGGGCAGGCTCTGGGTGGCTGTGCTGGACTTGGTGGGCTGCACACTCAGGAATGTTGGGAGCTCACCTGCACCAACTGGCTTGCAGGAGCCACTCTGGTTTGGGGGCAGCTGCCCTGTTGCGGAGATGCCAATTGAAAGCAGAGGGGTTTGATGATAAGGAGACCAGCCGAGAGGCAGAAGCTGAGGATTGGAAGGTTTTCTATTCATGGCGCACCGCGTGTACACACTTCCCTGGCTGGGATTCCAGATGGAGATGTCCTTGGACTGACACAAAGAAACTCCTGGAGCAACTCTGCCATGAAGAAGTCTCCTGGCAGGATCCTGCTGTCCTTCTGTGCTGACCTGGTTGGTTTTCTTCCCACAGGGAACCCCAGCGCTGTGAGGCTCTCCCTGATCGATGATGGAAATAGGCTCCTGCTTGGGAAGGTGGCGCGGGTCTCTGCTGAAGCTCACACCGTGGTCCTTGCTGAGCAGCAGCGAGGCAGGCACTGGGTTGGCAACACCGACATAGGTGCCTGGGATGGTGCTGATGAGCGTGGTGTTCTTCACCCAGGAGCCCTGCTCGCCATTGCGCAGGAACTCGGGGAAGATGACTAAGGGGGGGTTGGTGCCGAGACATGAGGTGACGCTGCTGCCTGCGGTCTGGGCCGTGCGCTGGGACTTGGACAGGACCGTGGTGAGAAGTGCTTTGCTGCTGGTGTGCACAGGTGTGAGGATGGGCATGGGAGGTGTTTTGCGTTGACTGGGTGGAGGCAGTTTCTGACGATTGGACTTAGAGGAGAGATCGAGAGGCATCTCGCTGCACTCTGGAGAGGAGACCATCTCACGCTCTAGCTGTGGAGGGGACTTGAGAGGAGAGAGAGAAGCGGCCGCCTCCAGTGCGTGCGGCTCGGGAGCCGTCGGGGCTCTGGCAGGCGCAGCGGTGCCAGAAGAGGGAGCAGCACTCCCACATGATGCTGCCAGCGGAGCCTGGCTGGTGGAGAGGGAAGGGCCGGCAGTGGATGCGGGAGCGCCCTCCGCAGCGGCCTGGGCAGCGCTTCCACTGGAGGGCGAAGGGGAGCTGAGCTGACTCACCTCCACAGACACCACTTTGGCGTCTGAAGCCAAGGGTCTGGTGACAGAGAAGGTGTAAGGGTAGGAGCGCAACTCTGGGGAAGCGATAATGCCTGGCAGGCAACGCTCGTGTAGGTAGGAAGGCAGAACGGGGAGGGTGAGTGTGGAGGAGACCCCCAAGGCGGCTGGAAGTGTAGCCACGCTGAGCGCCTGCCCGCAGCTGGGTGGTGGGATGTACACCAACGACTGGCTCGGGCTCAGAACTGCCCCAGGCTGAAAAGACAGGGGCATCTTTTGCATAGCAGGGGCCTGAGATGTGGGAAAACACACTCTGTTCAAAGTAAAAGCAGCGGGAGTGGAGGCAGAGGTGTTGCAGCTGGAGACAACCACAGACAATGTCCCTTCTGCCAGCACGCCTGGTCCTTGTGCTCCAGTGCTTGGGGTAGTTTTCTCCTTCCCAGCAGGCTCACTCTCTGGAGCCACGGAGCAGGTTGGAGGAGCATCAGCCTGCTTGTCACTGTGAGGATCTGCAGGTGTCCTGGCAGCATCAGCAGCACTGCCCTCTTGCTCAGCAGCTTTGGGGATTGCAGGCTCCTGTCCTCTGCCATCCCCCTGACCTGTCAGAGGGCCCAGGACATCATCTTTCACAGTCTTTCCCACACTCTCTGTGTTTGGGTTGGGATCAAGTGGCTGCTCTTCCAGTTTGGGCCCAAGCTTTTCCTCCACCTTGCCATCAGCATCCAGCCCCTGGGCACTGCTGCCACCACCACTGACTGCTGTGAGCTCCACCTGCAACAAGGAAGAAGGTGTTCCTGAGCACTGTGCAAGTGGCTCCTACATGGGAGGAGCAGGCAGCTTCTCCAGTCTCCCCCAGGACACAGAGGCAGAAGTGGCAAACAGCTCTTGCCCAACTAGAGTATTGCTTTGCCTTTACTGCACCTAGGTGCACCCCTCTCAACAAGGAGCCCACAGGACCCGTTACGGTAGATGTTCTTCCTTGGCCTGTTCCATCAGGGAAAGGCCTTCTCGGACCCAGACATGCACACAAGGAACTCACCTTGGAAAGGCTGCTGCTGACGCAAAACTCTTGAGACGCCAAGTGCTGGGAGCTGCTCGTTTTAGACTCCTCATCAGAAAGGGGGGCTCTCCTAGCCAAGGAACAAGACAGAGCATTACAAAACCCCAAGATACCCTCCCAGCACCCTATCCCTCCCTGTCCCCATGTGGAAGACCAGAGCAGCTGGCAGCCTGAAGAACCATGTCTGTTCCAGGTAGCCAGCTCCTCCTTACCACACGTTACACGGTGAGTACCTGTCACTGTAGACTGAGGGGATGAGGAGCGCTGCTGTTCGCTGCAGTCTTCCCCCTCCCAGAGCTCTGCCCACTGGATAGCACCTTCTCACACATAAATGTTTACCCGACAGCTCCTACGGACCCAAGAAGACCTTCTCCATGGCCCAGCAGCTCTGTGCATCTTCCTTACCCACAACCATTTTGACCCTTGCAGTCTCACCACAGGTCAGCCCAGCCCTCTCTGACTGCAGTGTGTCCCAGCCCAGCTCCACGCACCCGCTCCGGTCCTCTCCACTTCCCGTTCTGCTCCACCACGTTTCCAGTCCCATCCTCTCCCAAGCCCCATCCTGCTTGTCTCTTCTTCCACAGCCACCTCCTCATTGCCGTTTCGCTGTCTCCCAGCCATGCTCACGCCGTGCCCCAGGACTTCCCAGTCCAGCCCTGTGATGGGAGCAGCGGCTGCCTGCAGCCGCCCTGGTGTCCTGCTGGCCTGCACACTTGACCCTTTCTCTTTGGAAGACAGTTCCTGAGTGGAAAGCCTGAATTCAGGATAAGGACTGTGACTGCATGGAAATGGGGCACTCTGAGGAGACAGTGTCCTTATGATCTGCAAGAAGACTGGACAGGAGACAGAGCTCATGTGCTCAGTGCCCTGCCCCGGGACACTCCTGCCCCAGCAATATTTACCGGTGTCCATTCTCTGGTCTTTAAGGGTCATTTAGTCAAGCTGCCAGTGCCAGGACAAACGAGCTCAAGTTTAGTTTCTGCTGATGACACGGTTTCTTCTGGAGCTGTTCCCCTACCTGCCAGGCTTTCACAGCACAGTGAGCTCCCACAGCCCCGGCAGCAGGGCTGCTCACACCGCCCTGCTGGCCCCCGAGCCCCAGCAGCGGCCGCTTCCCCCACAGGGCTCGCTCCTCTCACCCCTCAGCAGCGGCTCGGCAGGGCCCTCTCCCGCCCGGCCTCCCGAGCCAGCCCGGCCCCAGGAGGCCGAACGGCTGTTAGTGCGGGGAGCGCGGGCTGCGGTGCAGCCGGGCCGCCTCAGCGCAGCCGACAGGGCTCGGTGTGCGGCTCCTCGGCCCCCGACCGGGGCAGGGCCCGGCCCCGCAGGGCTGAGAGGGCCTTGGGGAGCGGGCGGGCAGCGGGGTGTGAGCGGGGTCCCGGAGCCGCTGTGAGCGGGTCCCGCAGGCAGCCGCCGCCGCCGCAGCGCGGTCCCCGCGGAGCCGAGCGGCGGGCGGAGCGGAGCGGGGCCGGAAGGCCGCCAGGGGGCGCCCAGGAGCGGCTGGCAGCGGCGGCTCCGCCGGCGAGCGGCCGGAGCTGGACAGCGGGGCGGCCCTGCCCCGGCCCCGGGCCCGCTCCCGCCTCCTCCCGCCCTCCGCTACCTGCAGGGCGGCGGGCCCGGACTCGCCGCGGCGCCGCCGGGCCCAGGCCCTCTCAGCTGCCGGGACGGCCCTGGGGGCAGCCCCGTCTGCGGCGGCACGGCCTGTTTGCCTCCGGCCCGGCCCGGCCGCGGCTCCTCGGCAGGACAGCGCGGCCCGCGGCGTGGGGACGGAGCGTGGAGGAGCCCACGCCACCCGGCCGCAGGGGACGGGGACAGCGCGGCCACCCCGCGCCAGCCGCCTCCTGCCTGGCCCAAAGCGGGGCCAGCAGCCCAGGCAGCGAGCGCGGCACAGCCTGCCCGGCGCGCCTGCCTCGCTCAGATGCCCTCAACTTCCATGTCTGTAGCTCCAAGTGGTTTAAGAGAGGCAGAGGGCAACGCCATCCCCAGCTCTTATCAGAGTGACACATGCCGGGCCAACAGCTGCTGAGGGCTGAAGATGATCTCTGCCTGCGTTCCTGCCCAAGTGAGAGTCTGAACTCGTCCCTGTCCCGGCTCTTCCGAGCGGCCCTCAGAGGACTCGCAACCAAAAGCCTCAGCCCTCACGACAAAGAACGATAGGCTTGTGCCGCCTTTGAGCCCATAAAACTTTTCTGGCTACGGTAAACGTGCTAAACAGATGTAGTAGCCTCAAGGAAGCCACAGACTGATCAGTTTTGAGAACAAGACCCCAGAGCTGTGGGAATAAAAAGGCCACGCAAAGCCACAGGGCAGGCCGGGAACTCATCTTGATCGATTCTGCCTCCCAGCCACTATAATCCTCCCTAATCTCCTATTTGGTGGCATGTCACAACTCTCCCATCTAATCATTTGGTCTGCACTAACCCTCCTGGGTCACCGAAAGCTCTTCTTAGCAGCTTGGCTCACAGTGGGTCAAGCTCTTTCCTTCCCCCGGCAGTTAAGAGCACAGGTGTGGTGAAGCCAAGAGAACATGCAGACAATTATGGCCTCATCATCCACCAACGCTGTGGAGGCAACACAGCTACACAGCCAATGGCTCCTCTGCAGAGACCTCCAGCACGCTCCGCTTGTGGGTCCTCCTTGCTGGAGCACAGAACATGGGGACCATCACAGAATGCCACCATTTGACCACACATCCATCCCCTCACCGTGGCTCTTTTGAACCTCAGTCCATTTTACACCCTATTAAGAACATGCTGAGCCAGCACCAGCTCCTTTCCATAGCCTTTCCAGATCCCTTATTCAGTTTCTCCGCTCTCCTCCTCCGTCCCCTACCACACCACCCACACACCTCACCTGTCCTCGTTGAGGCCACACATACGAATCCGCTCTGTGCTGGTCCAGTTGTGCACCCCACTATAGAGAGGTGCTGTAGAGATCATGACAGCTGCTCGTCACTGACTGGAACTTACTGGGGCTCGAGGGGCCACTCTGCCTACAAAAGAAAAACAGAGGATTGGTAACTGTCGCATTCAGCCATGCTTCAGAGAGAGCCATCCACATCGTCGCTGCCAGGCAGATGGGGTACAACACCCGAGATACGACACGTCTGTCTGGAAGAGGGCTGGAAGAAAAAAGCAGCACCTTGGGACAGAAACCACAGTTCACTCATCCTCATATTAAATAACTTTATTGCCAAAAAGCCTCTGGCTACCCTGAGAATTTCACCCAGACGTCTTCACACACACATGCGTCCCCCCAAAGGATTCCTCCCCTTTTCCTCTCCCTCCAGAGGGACCATCAGCACTGGGCAGGGAGCCACAAGACTGAGCTTTACCCAAGATGATGGCCTGTTAAAAAGCTGACATCCCCAAGGCTTCGGAGGACTTTGATAAACCACCACATGGCAGGTCAAAAGGGGAAAGCCTCAAACAAGGAGGGAGTTGGGGGAGCCTGGAGGGCAGCAGAGGTTTGCCAACAGTGCTGTCAGACGTGCTGTCACGTAATTATCCCATCCCACTGTCAGGAAGGCGCTGGTATTCAGTGCAGGTACGGGTGGAAAACACGAGGAAATCCAGAGATTCGTGAGCATACAAGACACACTGTCGGCTGGATGGAGCTTTTGAGGGAGAATGTTGCAGCCAATCGTGCAGCGCTGGGTGTTCAAGCATTAAGGCAGCTTTGCTGCTTGAGTCGTATCAGGGAAGAAGCAACGAAGGAAGAGAGGATCTACTGTGCTAACAAGTGGACTCAGTCAAACCAAGTAGGGCTGACTGCAAAAGGCAGAGAGATGCAGTCAAAGAGGCTCTTGGTTCAGAGACATACTAAATACCCAAAGGTAAAGCAGGCACAGAGCCACGGCAACGCTCTTGGTACAGTGGGTCACAGTGGGAAAAAGCTGAAAGCGATCTGTGATCCCAAATCTCTGTTGGTTTTCTTCTCCCTGAAAAACTCCTGGCAACACAAGCTCTGAATGGGACGAGAAGCAGCTTGCACCATCCATTTATGCTGAAATGAGCTGTGCAGGGATCTACCAGCCAGCAGCTCAAGAGATCAAGCCATGGAATCGAATCACTCCTCTGAACACAGCTGCTGCTGCATATCCTGACCTCAGCCCGGACAGGATCCTCCAGACACAAGAGAAGCGCCAGGCACACAGGAGAAATTGGGGCAAGGTAGCTTGTTTGCAAAAAAGAAGCAACAGCCCCATCTGCACGTACTACAGACTATGGAAATCAGAGGTCAGGAGAAGAGGGGGAAACACACACTGTCAGATGCACAAAATACTATATAAAGACGTGGGAGCTGGGCAGATGCTAAAACAGAGAACAGGGTCATACCCAAAGAGATGAGAGGTGGCTTGGAGCAGGAAGGGGAGGAGTCTTTCGATGCTTGGAGAGAAACGCAACATAAAGGAAATAGGGGAACAAACAATCTGCGGGGATTTCACCATCTTAGGCTAAACTGAAAGAAGGGGAGGAGAAAGGTTCTGCCCCTGAGCACAGTGGCAGGATGATGTTTCGGGAGAAGTCAAAAGGGACGTTCTGTGCAACGGGGATGAGAAGGCGCAGGGCTGCACAACGTGGAACAGGAGTTGGGAGAGAGCTGAAGCCTGAAACAAGCACAGACCAGGCATGACCCGAGAGCAGGTCTGGCAAGGGAAAAGTGATAACAGGGTGGCATGAGGAGCTGGGAGAAAAAGCATGTTTTGAGTACTCAAGTAAGAGCTGGTCAACAGAGGAGGCACGACGGCCATGAGAAGAGAGAGAGCCGGGAGGACATAGCAACAGAGATAGACACTGTTTCGTGAATTCTTGGCTTCTGTCCTCTACGGACGATGTGCGACGTGCGCCAAAGACAGGCATTTCACAGGGAACGAGGAACAGAAGAGAAAAAGAATGAAAATTTCAACTAAGAGAAGGAATAAAACAGGGAGAAAACAACCGACGCGGTCTCAAGCACACACCAGAGTGAACAGCAAAAGAACAGCATCCTTAAGAAGGCAGACCAGAAAGTGTATTGAGAATTGCAGGGATGAGCAGCCCCTTGATGCAGAAAGAGCAACTGCAGCCTCCCTGGGTCAAAACACACTTTTAGTCTAGCGGACACAAGTCTCTCGTCTACGTTGGTGCAGCTTGAAGCAACTTTAAATGGATGTAATTAAACCAGTAGGAACCCTTTGGAGAACACAACTAGGCCATGGTTTCACACGCCTGTCTTCGAGTAGAAGCAGCTGTTGAAGAAACTGTTGAAACCTTTGTCTCCCCTCACCCCTTCAGTCATGTCACTGAAACTGTGTGGTGTCCCGGCAAACCTGACCAGGGAGGAATTGATCTCTGCTTAAAACCCGGGGTTTATTTATTTATTTTTGTCCTGGCTGGCTCGGTTTTACCCCATACTGGCTTCTAGATCAGCCTCACCAAGAGGGTGAGAAGGCACAGCCTGGCACAGAATTTGCTTAATCCTCTACGTCTGCCAAAGGAAGTGTATACGAAACCACGGTCTTATTTTGAATTAGCTAAATAGGTGCCCAGGCAATTCTAATTAACTCCAAAGAAAACTAGTCTAGAACAAAATAAGAACATCGATACAGCATTTTGCATGGAGAAGCTCATCATGTGATATTAAAGCTCCTTCAACTCTCAAAACAAAATGTCCATTAAGAATTTAAAACAAGAAAGGTGTTGAATGCGTTCGCCTCCAACAACAAGCCCTCAGAGAGATTTTCAACGAAACTAACATGGCGAATTAAAAGCAAGGGATTTCTTGGTCACTAGGACAAAACCTCTCGTCATTTTGCAAAAGAATAGGATGCTGCTCTGAAAACCAGTCTCTTCCAGGCTCCAGAAACAACAAAAAGGATGTTTTCCTTTTAGTAAAAGCATGCTTTTGCTCAGGTTAGCAATGACTTGGCCACACTTGGAAGATCCCTTGGATTAAAGCAAGAAATTACTCTCTCTTCTGAAATACCACTGTACGGCCTATGGAAACACGTTTCCTGAGATTAAGTTCTTTGGGAATGGATATTTTCTAACAATTATCTCTACACAAATCCTCCTTGCACTAAAACCCCAGCAGTGCCAAGACAACCAGTTTCAACACAGGCCGAGCTGAGGATGACGGGACAGGCTGCCGCTGCCCTCACCTATCAGCTCCCACAAACCTGAAGAGAATTAAGCCCACGGAATCTCCATGCTGACCACTGTTAAAATCCTGCTTGCTCTCGGGGATCCTAATTTGAGTTGCCTGAGGTGAGGCTCCCTCATTAAGTTTTCCGTTGCAATGCTGGCCCACACACTCACACCTCCCACCCCAGCGTTAAGGAGGCAGAAGGGTACAGGAGCAAAGTAGGTTTGCAAGCTATATCCCCTTCCAAATAACAGTGATTCCTCTGCTGGATCAGTTCCGTGAACTGACTCAATGCTCGGTTTCTTGAGCACTTGCATTGACAAACATAAAAGGCAACTTCTCTGAGCTGCCACTGAACTTCCAGCCACAGGCAGCAAAGAGTTCGTTTTTCACTGGAGTGTTTGGTACTGTCGGTGTTTGCCCTAAGAGATGTCACGCCCATGTTGCCACTTGGTCTAACCCACTTTGACGCTGCTTTGATCGGGTCAACCAGAGCCATGATCTACAGCCATCCACCTCCACGGCAGCTGGGGGGAACCCGGACTCAAAGGTACAGGAAGGGGCTTTCCCTTGTTCCTCACAGGGACGACCTGTGCCAGCCACTTCCAGTGCAAATGCATTCCGCTTTAGGACTCTGCTGCCCTGTCCCCCTGAGAAGATTTCATGCTCTGTAAATTTCCAAGCACTAAAATGACTTGGATTGCAAGACGCTGACCATTCTTCTCCCCTATCGCAGCATGTGAGCGACACAACAGGTCACCACCCTCAGCTGCACCCTGCCTGGGCAGGCAAGAGATGGAAGGTACTGAAACACCAGCAGCCAGTCTCCTAAAATCTCCCAGCGCAATCTTTCCTCTGCCTGGGCTCCAGGCTGGCGTATCATCGCCAGCACAGGTCAGAGAGCGCCTCGCAATGGCATCGAGCAAAGGCCCGACGAGCGGCAACGTGCACCGTTGCCAGGGTTCAGATGATGGCACAAGCTCCCTGAGGGTGAACAGCAGCTTTGCCTTTCCCTGCTGCAAGAGCAGCAGCCAGAGCACGAACTTCGCGAGGCCAAGGGCCAGCTCCGGATATCCCACCATGGGTCGCGTTGGTAGGAACTTGGTTCAGCTCAGCAGACAGAGCAATGTGTTCAGCTGGACTCCAGGGCCTTGGTGCACATGGTAAAACGCTGCCCACGGGAGCTCCTGGTTGCAGTGTTAAGTGGGCCAGTGTCACAGAGGAAGGAAAGGGAGGCTTCCCAGCCTCAGGAGATCAACAAAGAGAAAGCCCAAGACATCCATGTGCAGCGGGAGCTGGGGAGGACACGGCAGCTTGCCTTCGCACGGTGCTGCGCGGCTCCCGTGGGCAGGGGGCACTGCAGAAGGCCAGCAGGGACGCACTTTGACCCTGGAAACACACCCGCAGCAGACACCTTTGTAACATTCGTTCCCAGAGAGCAGTGAAATCTCAAAGACAGGCCTCTTTTTCCCTGGATGGCTACAAAATATAAAACTACATAGGCTGCTGGAAACTCAAGCAGGACTTGCGGCTTAGAGCGCATCGCCTGCAAGTCAGCTGCTTTGACGGGAGTTAAAGCAGCGAAATAAGGTGGCACATGCCCCTGCGGCTCTTTGGTGGGGCTCAGATGGGCCAGGAAAGAAACGTCCTGCATTGACAAGGAGGGTGTCCTTCACTCGGGATCGTTTGTTCACTTCGGCAATCTTTGTTGCCATTAGTAACACAAGCAAGAAATTATATTTGTTTTCTATATGTGATGGTTGGGCATCCATTTGAGGTATAGAGGTCCGGAGTAAGTGCCGATCCTGAGAGTTGCCTGAGGTGCCTTAGCAGGGATTCAGCTCTGAGCATGGCTTCCGAAAACCCCTTCGTAAGCACACTGTTTGCAAAAAAAATAATCTAAAAAATCATGACTGTCCTCTCACAGGACTCACAACAGGCATGAAACACAGAGAGGGAAAAATTTAAACTGAAAAAAAAATGAAACAGTTTATCTTACGTTATGTTACTGCTCACGCAGAGGTCGGGAGCTGTATAAGAACAACTAGTGTGTAACAAAATCCAGCGCGGCCAGGCCAGGCCGGCGCTGCTGCCGCTCGCGGGAGGTGTTGCCAGGCGCGGGGTCCGGCCCGTGGCCCGTGCGGCAGCACCGAGCGCTGTTTGGGTTTCACACTGGCTGCACAGCAGCTCCGACTGCTGCGGAGCTGAGCCAGGCTTTGCCTACACACATTTGCTTAAGCTCATTTAAAGACACAGTAACACTGCAGGTAATTATAGATACTGAGCACGATGAACTGGAAATTTAGAAAAAAAAAAAAAAGGAACGAGAAAATCATCCCTGCTTAAAAAAAAAAAAAAGTTCGCCGCACATTCGGTAGTCCTTAACTACTAAGTCCCAGCTGCTGGATGGCTGGTGTCACTAAGCCCTCACTCACTCTGGACAACCAGGCTGTCCCCACTGTCACATATTGTTAAGAACTGAAAAAGAGAACCACTAAGGGTGGACAGCACTAAGAAATTTTGTATCTGAGAAGGTGCATATCGTTCAAAATACCGCAACCCAAGCGCAGCCTCCCGTCCTCAGGAGACAAGCTGGCACGCCAGAGCCCAGAGATGCCAGAGGCAGCTGCCTTCTGAAGGCCAAACCATGATGGAGTCTGGTCTCCAAAACCCTCCCAGAAACATCTCCAGATCCAGGTAACAAAGTGACAGAGCCAGTGCCCTCGACTGGTACCGCAAAGCCTCCAGCACTGTGCTGGCACCGGGACTAGCTAAACCCAAAGGCTGGTGACAGCGATGAAAAAGACAGGGTGGGGAAAGGGAAGGCTGATGCAGAGATGGCAAAAAAAAAGGTGCAGGCAAGCTGCAAAGGGTGCGGGATGCTCCAGCCCTTCCCTCACACTGAAAACCTCTAACTCCAGCAGCAGCCAGCAAGGATGAGGGTGCTGGAGAGTGAATGCTGTGGAAGGAGAAACTTGCTTCCTCTTTTTTAGCCTGGAAGACCTTTTCCCAGTGCTTTTCTGAGCTGGCTTCACCCGTGCTGGGATGAAGGTACTGATGCCACTCACCGAGGAGCCAGCAATGAACCTCCAGAGTACCAGCACTCCAGCCAAGGAGTTTTGGTTTCCTCTCCAGCGAGAGCGGCAGGAAGTGCCTCCTCCTCCTGCCCGCTCCTGCCGCTGCCCGACCATCACTCCGGGCACGGGCTGGGGGCCCGGCCGTCCCCAGCGCACCCGCGCTGGGCTCGGGGGAGCGCGGCGCAAGAGCGGCACCGCCCCGGCCCGAACCCAGCCTGCCGCCCTGGGGCTAGGAGCGCCCGGGGAGCTCCCCTGCCCCAGCCCCCTCCATGCGGTACGTTCCGCTCCCCGAGCCTCGGCCCCCGGCCCCAAGCCGCGGCCGGGAGCCCCGAGGGCAGGCAAGGGCCCCGGCCCCACCGGAACACACCGGCCCCCGCGGCCGCTCCAGCGGCTTCGCCCCGGCGCTCCGCAGCCCCGCCGGGGGCCAAGCCCCGCGGCGCTGTCCCGCGCCGGCTCTCGCAGCCCGGGCGCCCGCCCCGACTCAACAGTTGCCCCCGGGGCCGCTCCCCAACGGAGCGCGGCGCCGCTAACGCCGCTCGTCCCGCAGCCCCGGTGGCCGGGGCCGGGCTCCCGCGCTGCCGCACCGGGCAGCCCCGAACACGGAGGTGACGGCGGCTGCCGCGCTGCCCCCGGGGAGGGCTCTTCCGCCATCGCCCGGCGCCCGGCCGACCGGCACCCGGAGCTGCTGCCGGCACGGCCGGCCCCGGGCACGGCGGCAGCCGGGACAGGCTAAGGCCACGCCGCCAAACTCCGCGAGCGCCCGGCGCCACCGTCCCGCCGCCGGCAGCCGCCGCCCCGGGAGCGCTGCGCTCCGGCGGCCGCCCCGCCCCGCCGCGGCGCCCCGGGACCCCCGCGCCGCCCCGGGAGCGGCAGGTGCCGCCGGTGCCGGTGCCGCCGCGCGAGGCAGGGCAGCGGCACGCCGCGCCGTCGCGGGGCAGGGAGCGGAGCCCACCGCCGCCCGCCCGGTGCCCCCGGCCCGACGCTGTCAGTGCCCTCCGTCCCCGCCTGCGTCCCCGCCGCTGTCCCGCTGCAGGACGCTGCCCCCCACCCGCACCGCCGTCACCCCCGGGGGATGTCCCGGGACCGTTTCCATGGAGACCCCCGTCCGGTCGGGTGGGGGGTCGCACCGCCCGCTCCCGTCCGCCTCCCCTCCGGCGGTGGGTGCGGGGCCGCGCGGGCCCGGGGTGCCCGGGCAGCGGGGGCCGAGCGTCCGGCGCGGGGCGGCGTGGTGGAGGGGGGCGGGCACGCACCTGCTTCCCGAGCCGGGCGGGCGGCGGGGGGCAGCGGGCCGAGGCGGGCCCCTGCCCGAGGCGGCGGGTCGGACACTGGGCGCTGCGAGCGGCGGTTCGGCGGCGGCGGCGGAGACACTGGCAGCGGCAGCCGGAGTGTGAGGGCGAGAGCGAGCCGCCGCCGCGGGGGCTGACGGGAGCTGTAGTCCGGCAGCCGCGGGCCGCCCGGCCGCCGCGCCGCCCCGAGGACTGCGGCTCCCGGCGTGCCGTGCGGCCAGCCCTGCCCGCGCGGGGGGGCTGTGCGGAGCCAGCCGAGTCCGGAGAGGGAACGGGCGGGCGGGGAGGGAGGGGGCTCCGCGCCCGGCACAGCCCGCGGGAGGGGGCGCGGGGGGAGGCCGCTCCCGCCCGGGGAGGGGCCGCGCGGCTCCGCGTTCCGCGGACGGTACCTCTGGGCGGCGCGGCACGGTGCGGCGCGGGGGGAGTCGTACACACACGCCCGACCCCGCGCCAGGGCACGGGCGCCCGCACCGGGGAGCGGCGCTCGCTCCGCACCGGGGGAGGAGGATGGAGGAGGAGGAGGCGGCGGGGGCGGGCGCTCGCTCCACGCCCGAGCAGCGGCTGGGCGCCCGGCGGCGAGAGCGCTGGACGGGCAGCGCCGGCAGCGAGCGCGGAGCCCGCAGCCCCCGGTGCCCCGCGCCGGGCGCGGCCGCAGAGGGTGTTCCCGGGCGCAGCCCCGCTGAGCCGGGCCGGGACGGCGGAACGGGCGCGGAGCTGCCTGTCTGGCCGAGGTGGGCGCGGGGCTACAGAACCCGGCGGCGGCACAGCGATGGCGCTGTCTGTCCCCCTGGGCCCCGCACCGCTCCGGGCAGGGGCGGCCCCGGGCGGGGGTCGAGGCGCCTCCCCCGCGCCATGTGTCGCACCGAGCGGCGCGGCACGGCGGTTTGAAGTTTCTCACCGGCCCTCGTCCGCGGCACTGGGGCCCGCAGGCCCCGCGGTCGCCGCACCCCCCGCAGTGCCCGGCCCCGCAACCGGCCTGCTCCGGCCCGGCCGCCTCGGGGGACCCGCCCCGCACCGCCCCAGCGACTGACAGCCGAGCCCGGGGCTGCGCCGCCCCCGGCCCCCGCACGGGCCTCGGGGACCGGCGGCCCCGCAGCGCCTTGGCACGGCCCCTCTGCCGGTCCCCGGCCCCTGTCTGTCACCGGCCCTGCTCACGCCGCCCTGGGCCGTGCCCCGGCTGCCCGGCCCTGCCCGGCCAGGCACCGCCCCGCTGCCCTCTCCTCTGTCCCGCTGCCTCAAACGGGCAGCGCTGCCTGCGCCCTGTCTCTCCGCCGGACCCTCGCTCCGGCCTTTCCTCGGCTCCGTCCCCCGACCCCGCAGCCCCATCCTCTCTCTCCGGCCCCTTGCGCACGGGCAGACCCGCCGCCTCCGCGACCTTTCGCTGCCGCCCGCCGGGGAGGCGGGGGGAGCGCGGGTTCCCCGTTCCTGCCGGCGCGGACGGAGCGGGGCTGGATCCTGCTCCCGGGCTCCGCGGTGCGGGGCCTGCGGGCGGAGCGTGCAGCCCGGACCTGTCCCGGCGCTGCCGGGTGCTGGAGCGTCAGGCTGGGTTTGGACCGGGGCGGTGCTGCGCCCGCACCGCAGTACCCCGAGCCCATCGTGAGTGCTGGAGGGGCCGGCTGGGTCACCTCCCCGTGCCCGTGGGGATCCATGCTGCTCTAAACCCCCGCGGTGTTGTGCTGTTCAAGGGAGTGTGTCTGGCACCGACCGCTCTGCTCCAGTGGCCATTTTCTCCCCAGGATTTGGCTTGTCAGACAGCAAAGTTTCTTCTCAGCTCGATGTCCAGGGCCCTCCAAAGAAGTGGGCTATCCCACAGGGCACAGGCGACTGTGCTGTCCCCCCGGCTGGCACCTGCACCCTGCTGTCACCTGCTGCTGCCGGGAGCATCCTTCTCAGACTCAGCAACAAACCTTTCCTCTACCTGAGACAGGGAAAATCATCTTACAAAGGGATCAAGGTCTGATTTTGGCCAAAAAGGCCACAATGGCCGCGGGCAGGAGATGGCACATGGCCCTTTGGGGACGCAGGCACGCTCGGGGAGCGGTTCAGGGCGCGGGTCTGCAGACAGGATGGCGCTGAGTGTGCGGGTTGGGACGAGGTTTGGTAACTGCAGACAGCGCTGCAAAAGGTGAAATGCAAGGGGCTGGCAGCACGAGGTGAAGGTGGAGAGCAAAGGCTAAGCTGAGGAAGGCTGGGAGGGAGGAAGCTTCCTGCAGGGGGGAATTAGTTTCTCCTCCATTATATTCATACCTTCTCCTACCTGTTGCCTCCAGACAGGCTGTGGACAGAGAAAATGCTCAAAAAAGTGTTTTGGAGGCTGGGTAGATGATTAGGAAGCTGGGCTGGCATCACCTGCAACAAGCGCATGACTGGCCCCAGGCTTATAAGGAACTACCTTATTTGCACCTTAGTGCAATTAAAAACAGACCATTTGAGTAGTGGCCTCAACCCATCCCTGCAGGAATTGCACTCGGGGATGTATGGTCCCGGCCAGGACACGCTGCATCCCACAATCATATCCTCTAACACCACTCTGCTCCTTCCTGGTTTATTTAGAACCTACTAATGCTTTGACATCTTCGGGATGGGATAATTTGCACCCAGGGGCTTCGAAGGGTGGTGCTGAAAAATTCTGTGGCTCTCGTGTTAGTGTTCCGGGGAAACAGGAAAGCCTGGGGAATAAGGAGCATCCCTCATGGGGGAGCGTGATTAATCGGACACCAGTCACGGATTAACTTGCAGAAAGGCCAACGTGAATTATCTATCAATATGTCCTGCAAAAATATGATTGGGAACACCCACCAGAAATGTCTCAACAGATAAAAGCCAGGCTGCCCGCATCTCAGGGACACAGCCCCCGGAGCCTACCTGGGCACAGGCAGCGCGGGGTGGGGGGAACCCTGGGCTGCTGCCTGGGCGCCTCCCCGCCCTGCCGGCCCCGGCAGCGCGGCCCCTGCCCAGCTCCGCGGCTCTGGTGCCACCCGAGTGCTCTCTGAGGGGCTGTGTGTCCTCTGCCGGCCGCGGTCACCGCAGCCATCAGGGCTCTAGCACTCGGCTCTGATCTGGCCTACAGCCAATGTTGCTGCGCCTTTTATTACTACTGCTTCATTTTGTTTCTTTTTATTTTTTTTTAATTATTATTATTTATTCTGCTCATTCCCTGTGTTTTTTTGGGGCAAGGTCTGCACTACTCCTCTTTCCACAAGCCAGAAACAGAAACACGTTGGCTAATGCACCCAGCCAAGCTGCAATGCTGCTGGTACATGGCACGCTCCACTCACTGCCAGGCTGCGGGCAGGGAGATCTCAAACCCTTCTCAGGACCATTTGGGTCTCTCTGCCCAGCCCCAAGCAGCTCTCCACATCTCCAGCTGGGCTGGTGGGCCAGGAGGTGCAAATGGATCTTTCAGGTTCAGTGGGGCATCTCAGAGCCTTTTCCTCCTGTGGTGGCAGCTGGTGACAGCGAGGATGGCTTCATGGCGCCACCAGAGGAGTGATGGGGGTGATACCTCACGTTTGCTGCAATGCCACGTCCACCGCGGACAGACAGATCACCTGATGTAACGCTGATGAGATGCATCAGCTCTGACTACAGATCTTGTATTCTCACTTTCCGCAGGCCAGCCCCACGCCAATGGCAAACACCTTTTGCACCATGTTTGAAGGTGCAGTTAAAGACGACAACTCTTTTGGAGCAGCTGTCTTCTCCGCCTGCCAGCTCATGCCTGTGGGACGGAGAAGAGTGGGTAGGAAGGCCATGAGTCCTCCTGGGGCCAGGCTCCTGCATGCTTTTGTACTGCATGGCCTGTCTTCCCCCAGCTCCCCAAAGGGGCTTGCACCAGGGACTAAGGAGGGATGTGTGATGGAGTCCCACCTCCTGCATGAGAAACTGAATCTCTTTGTTATGAGCTCAGAGGTTGAAATTTTGAACCCAGCCACTGGGGCTAAAACAATGCTGCTTCTGTGTTGGGAAGGGGATTTCATGGCTTGAGGCTTTGGATTGCTTCACCGTGGACCTTCCATGGGGAGCTCAGGGCTGGGGTCTTCCTTCCCACATTCTCCAAAGGGCTTTTTTGGGACTGGCCTCTGAGCTGGCTGGAGAAGTGAGACATTGGCTCCGGTGAGCATTGCAGACAGGAGTCTGTGCTGCCTCTGCTGCCCTTCTCCACAGCATCCCCAGGAGAAGCTCTGGGCTGGGGTGACACCACCGATGAGTGAGAATTTGGGATCATGGGGTAAGGCGGGAAGGAACCGGACTGTGCCTGGGAGCTGAGGAAGAGCTGGCAGCTTGGGCAAGAGCAGGCAGGATAGAGTGAGAAGGATTCAATGGGTGAGCTGAGCTTGGGGTGCCTGAGGAACCCCAGAAAAGAGGCAAGGAGCCCAGCGGGCTCCTCTCCAGCCCCTTCCAAGCCTCTTGCCCCAAGACCGTCACACCAGTTTCCTGGCTCCTTTATTGTCCGTCCTTCAGCCCTGACCCCCCACATCCAGCTTTGGGAGCTGCTGAGGGCTTCTAATAGTAACCAGAGACAAAGAGCTGGTCTTTGTAACACACGTTCCATCTGGCAGCCTGGAGATGCTGAAAGCACTGCCAGCAGCCCCAGGGATGGGCAGGCTGCATGGGGGCCTATGGCCCCCCAGGAGCTGAAGGCTGGGACGGCCACTGATGCCCAGCCACAGTCACCCCCTGGCACCCTGTTGCAGCTCCCCACCGCTGAGCCACAGGGGTAAGGGCTGCCGTGCTCTGCTCGGGGACGCAGGGAGGACCCGGCTGCTGTTGCTCCTGAGCGGGGAAGCCCCTGCGGAGGCTCAGGACTGGCCTTGGCTCAGGGCAGGACGTGGGCAGACAGAGGAAGGTCAGGCGGGGAGCTGAGGTGGTGGAGTGGGGAGCACAGAGGGCGCTGAGGTGGGGAGAGGGGTGCAGGCTGAACCGGCCCCATGTGTCCTGCAGGCATGAGCATGTCCCAGCAGTGCTTCCGCGCTTTTGTATCATTGTCTTTGCAGCCAGAGCTCACTTTTAATCAGGATTTCGCTGTGTGCAGAACGAATGGCTGCGACCTCTGCAGTAGCTGTGTTTAAATGAAGGTTGCTTTTGTAGCACTGGCCAGGATACACATACAACACAGCCGCTTGCCATGAGGACATCTGTCTGAACAGCCTCCACTCACCCCTCTCAAACCTGCCTCTTTGGGGACCCTCATTTTCCCCCTGGAAGGTTTTTGGTGCAGTGGCTCTGCTGGGACCTGGCCAGGGACGCCCCAGCTCTGGGATGCTGCTGGTTTGGGGCTTGGCTACCTGGTTTCTCCAGGTGTGGGGTACAGCGCGGTACCCTGCCCCCTGCCCCTGACATCCCTCCCTGGCCCTGATGTGCCCAGCACAATGCTGTGGGAGTTGCAGGGTAGAAACTGAGACAAAGTCATCGGGGGCATATGGGGACTTTCCCCCCCTCCTCCCCAGGCAGCTGAGGACAGACAGGGACGTGTCGCACTCGGGAGACCCAGAATGACATTACATCATGACCCAAGTGACCAGGTCCCCACCCCAGATGGGTGACAAGGCCAGCAGCTGCTCCAGCCCCAGAGACTGTTTCAAGCCAGCAGCTGCTCACATCCCAGCACATGTCACCGAACTTAGGGTGAGAAACAGTTGGGTACCACCACATGCTGCCCTGGAAGCTGTGGACCCTGGCCACTCGTCTCTGTGGGAGCGGCCCTACTGTGGGTGCAAAGGTCCCGGCTACAGCACCTCGGCAGAAATCTCTTGCTCAGGTTGTGCGTGTTGGATACAGCATCTCCATGGAAACCCTCCTGCTCAGGCTGTGCGGACTCAGGAGATGCCATCTCCACGGAAACGCGGCTGTGGCGGCTGTGCAGGCTGGGGATGCGCTGGCCGGGCACGGGGTGCCCACGGTGGGAGAGAGTTGGGGTGCCTGGGGTGCTCCTGGCTGCGGGGTGACGGAGGACAGCTGGGTGCACCTCTGAGACTGAAGGTGCTCCAGGAGAGCACGATATGGAGCTCAGGCCACCCCTGTTGCTGGTACAGGGGCAGGAGGGACAGGGAAATTGCAGCGAGGACTCCTGTGCCTAAAATACTAACTCAAAATCTGCCTCTGCTACCCCATTCGCTCTGCGCTGTGCCAAGCAGAGCCTCCTGCCTCCACCACCTCACCCCATCTCTCACCCCAGGGCTAAGTCAGGCCCGTTCTGGGAAGGACCGTTTCCTGCGCTGTGGGGGCCAGAGGTGTTCGAGGACATGGAATTCCACCCACCCCAGTGATCAAGGGTGCAGGTCACCCTGACAGCCGTGAGGGCCCCATGGTGGCCCCAGCGCTCACACTCGCATCCCACGGCACAGGAATCCAGAGGGTCAAGATTTCACCCTCAGAAATAGCCCAGACAAAATATTTTACAGGTTATTTATAGCCTGCTCTTACATTAAAAAACAAAACAGAACAAAACAAACAACTTTTATTTGTTGATTTTAAATCTGCCTTTTCCTTTCATTCAGCTCCCGCTGGTCGCCCGTGATGGCGGGTGCAGGAGCCCGGCTGCACAGGCAGCTCCGCAGTGGCTGGAGTGGCCCTTGGGCTCAGGCACCGGCTGTCCCCGACTGGGTTCCTGCCCTGGGGGGACTCAGGGGAAGACACCGGCGGTGGCTGTGCCGCTTCCTTGGCACGGCCCCCGCCCTGGGCGCACGGCGCCGGAGGCACAGCCGCACTGCAGCACCGCGCGGCCCGGCCCGGCCACCCCACGGCGTCCTCTCCCCGGCCCAGCGCCCGTGCGTGCCGGCCGGGCCGCGCTGCCCAGCCCGGGAGCCGCCGCCACCATTCATGGCCAGGATTAGCCACCGCTCCCTGCTGGCACCCGGAGCAGCTCCGCCGCCCTCGCCGAGGCTCCCGGCTCTGTAAGCCTGGCTTTGACGTAGCCCAGAAAGTAGGCCAGTAAGAGCAAACTGCAGCTGCTGGCAGCTCTCTCAAGGGACGCGGTGGCCGTGCGGATGGGGAAGGTGTGTATTCTCACACCATGGCTCCCCAGGGGCTGCTGTCGCTGAGGAGGCAGCCAGCAAGGAGCAGGGTTTTCTCCCGGCACCAGAGCTCCTGGTACCCACTGACTCACACCTCATGTGGCAGCCGGAGACCAGTCCTGCCGCCACACCGGGACGGGAGCCAGGCTGGAGCAGGCCGTGGGAAGGGCAAGGATCAGAATGGGGAAGTCCCCACGGGGAGTGTCTGCTCCATGCCAGGGTCCTGTGGGGCTCCCTGGCCCATTTCTGCCCTGCCTGCAAGCAAAAATCCCCTGCAAGGGGCTCCCCAAGCCACAGCTCCTCTCCCCACTTCTCCCTGCTGCCCCAGGAGCTGCCAGCAGACGTACCCAGCGCCCCCTTTTCCTGCAGCAGTTTGCAGACCTGCAATTGTTTTTTCATTCAAAACAAACCCGCAAGCACTGATATTCTTTGGCCCAGCAAATTTATTTCTGCAGGGAAGTCAGAGGGACAACCATTGCCCTTGATGCAGGAGCACAGCAGCTCTGGAGGAGCCTGTGCCGGAGTGGGCAAGCTGGACCGGCAGCCTGGAGGGGCCAGCACAGCAGCACCAGTGGCTCTGCTGCACCTCAGCCCTCCTCCAACTCACCCCCAGCAGCTCATGCTGATGCTTTCTGGGTTTATTTTTGAAGGATCTCAGATACTGGAAGCCCCAGTTCTAGCCCAGTCCAACCCAGTGCTGCCCTTCCTCGCAAGATGAGGCACATCCAGCTTTCTGGCTTGAAGCTGTCCCCTCCCAACAATGGCTGAGCATCAGCCACACTCACACTGCAGGACCCACCAGCCAAATTCATTGTGAGGCAGCCTCTGGACTGGGCTGCATGTCAGCGGGTTCTGCTTACTGCTTCAGGTGGTCTCAGCTATAAACCCGCCTGTTCCACCAAGGCCTGAGCTGGTTTCAGGCCCAGTGGCCTCCGTCCTTTGCAGGGTCATGCACTGCGCTGGTGCCCCCATCGCCCCAGCCCCGCAGGGCGCTCGCTCCCGCTCTGGGGAAGCTGAGGAGGTCGCAGCCCAGCCTGGGCCAGGACGAGCCCCCAGCGGGCTGCATGGCCCCCCCTCGGGGCTGCAGGGGACACCACACACAACAGTGGGCACAGCGTCCGGCAGCAGACGGCCCTTTGCCATTGGGTGGGTCAAATGTGGGGACAGAGGGGTGCGTGGCGCCCCCCGTCCTTGCAGAGTCAAACAGTGGGACACCGCTCTGAAACCCCTGGTCCAGGCCTGAAGCCAGCTCTGATCTGACTAGTACTGGACCTTCAGGCCTCTCAAGACGCTTTCCAGCCCAGGTATTCTGAGCAACCCAGGGCTGGGAGCTGGGCGAGGTGGCCCAGCCACTGGTGCATCCCATTGAGCCCAGCCGGGCACCATCTGGGACTGGGCAGGAGGCAGAGCCCTGGGTTGGAGCAGATGAGGAAGGGCCCCCACGAAGAGGGACAGGGACAGTGGTCCCACAGGGGTCTGGCTGGCCCCAAAAACTGGAGCTGCAGGGGAGCCTGGGCTGACTGTGAACAGGTGGAGGGGCAGGCAGAGGGGCTGCACACACCCCAAGCGGGGCACTGCCTTCCCCCGGCTGCAGGGCACTTCAGCTTTTACTAAAACAAACCAGAAATCCACCCTATGGCCTGTGACAGCCCCGGGGTCCAGGGGCGAAGGCTTCCCGTGGCTTTGGGGAAGACAGGGCAGAGGGAAGCTGGTCTCGGAGCTGGGGCACCAGCCCAGCAAGGGGCTCTCCAGCATCATGGCACAGAAATGCTCTCAGCTTCCTTTTCTTTTTTTTTCAGCCCGGCCTAAATTAATACAATGCAACCACGAACCTGTCTGCAGGCAAGCGCTGTCAGGGTGCTGTGCAGGGCCAGCAACATCCAGCCCAGGTCCCTGAAAGGTCACGGTGCAGGCAGAGCTGGCGCCCACAGCAACCCCCACCTTCCCCCCCGCCCCGGGAAGAGTGTCAGAGCTGGCGCCCTGTGTGGTTTTGGGGTCGGGATCGGGGAATTGCAGGGCACTGACTCTTCAGCCCTGTGGGTGCCTGTGCCCCAGCCCGGCAGGACAACCCCCCCTGCCCTGGTACCCCCTGGCTCCAGGGCAGAAGGGCGACCACGTCGGCTCCCTGGGGCCGGCTGGGGTGCCAACAGCGGAGGAGGCGTCTCTGGTGAGGGACGCATTTCCTGGCAACAGCAGCAGCTCCAGCTCCTTCGCTGGGGCTGGGCAGTGTTCCTCAGGCTGGGCACGGCACATGGAGAGACCTGCGGCCTCCCCACCCCCTGCTGTGTCACCATAAGCCTCCAGCCCAGCCTTCCACCAGTGCTGGGCACACCGAGCACCGGGCTGTCACCTCGGAGGGGCGGGTGGGCAGGGGGGCTGGGCGCAAGAGCAGAAGAGGCAGACGTGGGCAGGAACAGGGCAGGGTGGCTGCACCGGGGCAGCACCAGCTCCCAGCACGTGCAGAACAGCAGCAGCACCGCACAGACCCATTTTCAAACTAATCGGGTTTATTAGAGCTGAGCAGAAACTACCCTGGAGCCGCAGGCGGACCTGAGGAGCAGTGCCCCACTGCCAGTAGCGTGAGAAAGCCCCTTTAGCCACGATTTAAAAATATATATGTTAGTCTATTAAAAAATGGAGGTATGAAAGAGCAAAATCCCAGGGCAGGCAAAACCCAGCCCTGCCAGAGCACTGGTGGCTGCTGCACAGCTCTCACCCCTCCCTCCCAGACCTGACCAGCTTGTTCACATTACACCAGGCCAAGCCCCACAGCTCCCGTGGGGCTGAGAACAGGCAGGAGGGCACCAGCTGTGCCATACCCGGGGCAGCCATGCAGACGGCACAGACAAGGCAGCCCGGAAGTTTTATTGTGGGGGAAGCAGTAGAAGGTACTGGACAGAAGCCGGAGTCTCCCCCAGTTCCTCTGCCGGCTCCAGTCCGAGCATCAGAGCCACAGGGGCACAGAGCTATCGCGCTCTCCCACGTGGGTGGCGCAATGGCTGCCCTTGCCCCTTGGGCACAATTTCTAGTGCTGGCTTGGCTCCATTGCCAGCTGCGGTGGCCGTGGTGGGGACATCCTCGGCAGAGATGGGCTGGATTATGTGGCCTGCTCGGGTAATGACGCGGGGTGCAGTCAGCTTCTGGAAGGCACGCTGTGTGTTCCACGTGGGGCCCAGGGGTGTCTGGATGCTCTGCTCAAACTGCTGGTGCCTCTCAAAGGGGAAGGGCAGCTCACTGACCTGCAACGAAACAGTGCAGTTGGGTAACTCCCCAGCAACCCAGCCCAGCCCACCAGGGCTGCTTTCATCCCAAACTACTGCCGACTCCCACTTGTCCAGGACCCACTCATGCTCCACTTCCAGTCCCTGCTCCACCGACTGCCTTGCTCCATCCCCTCCTTTAGCAGACCACAGGAGGGCTGGCACTGCAGCAGCAGCCCTTAAGGGAGCAGTCCAGAAAATTCCTCCTCCCTCCATCACCCTGCTGGCCTTGGGGCTGTCAAAGCTAGAAACGATGTGGCTGGCCAGGATGACAGGCAGGGATTCAGGATGTTTTGGGAACTGGTCACAGGAAGGTTCTGGGCCAGCCTGGGTGCTGGAGCACTTGCTGCCGCTGCTCACGGAGGCAGAGTATCACCTACCTGATGTGCTGCTGCATGGATGTTGCGCTTCTCGCTCATGATGACATGGGGCAAGTGCTGGTCCTTCCTGGGAGGCGCCGGAGGCGGCTTGAGCAGGAACCTGCCAGGCAAGCCAAGATGTCAGAGCCCGGTGCGGGGCTGAGGCACGTTGCTGCAGCTCTTCTAGACCTACCGTTTTATTTTCTTGGTGCTGGGCTTCAGTCCTGTGCCTCCCCACTCGCCCCAGCCTGGCAGCACCAAGTTCACCGGCTGCGGCTTTGTGGCCTGCTCTGCCTTGCGCTTCTCCCGGCGAAAGTCAGCCACCACATCATCCCCAGCAAAGGCCTCTGTGATGACACCTCTTTGGTCAATGCCACCCTCCTGTAGAGAAAAGAGTCAGTCCTCTGCAGTCAGCAGCACCCTGGGACCGAGTGGGAGGCCTGTCCTGCTCACCTCCTCCTCCATGACCATGGGCAGGCTGGGGCACTGAACCTCCTGCGGCTTCCCAGCCAGCACAGCCTGCAGGCTGATGATCTTCTTCTTGGCTGGTGGTTTCTTGGCACACCCGTCCCCAGCTCTGCCTTCCTCCTGCTGCTGTACTTGCTTCTTGACTCTTGTGGCCATTGGCTTCTCCTGCTCTTCCACATGCTCCTCAGAGGCCAAAGCGTCAACATCTGCCATTGACTGCACCCGGCGCAGCTGCTCTGACAGCAGGATGTCCTCCTGGGCCTGGGGAGGCTGCTCAAGCCCCACGCTCGCCTGCTCCTCCTCAGCACAGGTCGGGTGGATGGGGCTGTCCCCTGGCAATTCAGAAACTGCCTTCCTCTCATCAGCACCTATGCATGAGGCAACAGGTGAGAAACAGCCACCCACGAGCAGGGAGGGAGAGAGCAGGAATCAGGCCCACAACCCACTTCCCTCTGCCCAACCTGCAGCACACCAGACCCGCGCTGCCTGGGGCTGCAAGCTCCTCACCTGGTCCCTCGGGGCTCCCTGCCTGCTGCTGACGCACATTCCGCTTCTGCGCAAAGTCTTGTAGCAGAGCTTCCTCCTCTGACATCTCCTCCTCCGACACCTCCTCCTTGCTCTCCGCAGCACCAGGCACTGCATTGTCTCCAAGACCCTCCTGCACCTCAGGCTCTTTGACTGGGCCACTGGGCTTGCCCAGCATCCAGGGATTTGCTCCCCTGGCACCCACAGGGACGGTCACTGACGCGAGGTCCTCCTCAGGCACATCACCTGGCTCATCCTCAGGCAGCTTCACCTCCACCTTCTGCATCAACTCTTTGCTCTTGGCCAGCTGCTCCTGCATGGCCTTGCGGGCCTGGAACAGGATTGAGATGTTTCTAACACAGGTCAGAAATAACACACTCTCTCTCATTGTCCCAACTCAGCTGTATCCCCCTTCCCCAATCTGCATTAGAGACCTTATTGTGGTATTTCAATATACAAAGGCTGCTTCTAAGACAGATACTTTTTACCAAGGCCTATAGTGACAGGATAAGGGGCAAGAGTTTTAAACTGAACGAGGGTAGGTTTAGGTTGAACACAGCAAGAAATGTTGCACAATGAGGGTGGTGAGACACTGGAACAGGCTGCCCAGAGAAGCTGTGGATGCCCCATTCCTGGAAGTGTCCAAGGCCAGGTTGGACAGGGCTTGGGGAAACTTCATCTAGTGAAAGATGTCCCTGCCCATGGCAGGAGAGTTGGACTAGATGGTCTTCAAAGGCCCCTCCCAACCCAAATCCTTCTGCCATTCTGTGATCTCACCTCCAGGTCATACTTAGCCATAATGGCCTTGGAGCGGGCCCATTTTCCCTTGTTCTGGTGCTTAAGACTCATCCGCTCCTGGAGGCAAAAGGAAGAGAGAAGCATCAGAAAGAGCACTCCCATGAGCGGGGACTTCCCAAGGTGTCTGGGAGAAGCAGCACCTGCATCCTGAGCTGCTCCAGCTCCTCCAGCCTTGCCAAGGCAGCCTCAGGGTCCGACTTGTGCAGCAGTTCAAACTCCTTTAAGGCCTTGCGTCTCTTGCTTTTCTTCAGCACGCGATGGTACCTGCAGCACAAGGGCAGAGGGCCAGGGAATGAGACTTCAGGGTGCTGGGGAGGCCTCTGGGAACGCAGCGCTGTTTTGGGCAGGTGGCAGCCTGCCCAAATGCATTGCAGATCCCAGGAAGGAAGGCCCGCTCTGCCCTCCTCCATCTTCCACCGTACCCACACACTGGACAGGGCGGGCTCCAGCACCAAAGCCAGGACTGAGCCCTCACCCCTCGCTCCAAGGCCAGCAGTGGCAGAGCCTTACTTCTTGCTCTTGATCTTCTTCTCTCGCCGAGCCTTGGCTTCATAGTAGGACTGCACGACCCGAGCCTTCTGCAGCTCTGCCCGCCGCTGCCGGGCCTGCCAGGGAGCACAGAGTGAGGACAAGCACTGAGGAAGAGGCTTCCAGAGCCAGAGCACGGCCCAGGGAGGGAAGCACCCACCTCCTCCAAGCTCATTGCCTGCAGAGAGGCTGTCTCGTCTGGCGTCAGGAGCGGGTCTGTGACAGGCTGCTGTGTCTTGTGGAGCAGTCCGAAGATCTCCTGCTCCAGGGGAGTTCGGGCCTGTTGGGACAGAACAGACACAGCAAGACCATGATGAGAAAAGAACTGCAAGAGCCAATGCTCCCACAGACATCCCCAGCCTTACTGATGCCTCTAGCAGGTCCCCAGACGAGCGTGTCCCCCTCCTCCTGGGCTCAGGGCATACCCTGCTCACAGGTCCCACGCAGCAGCCCCAGGCTCGCCGTGGGGCTGCCCAGGCACCCTGCCAGCCACAGCACCACAATTCCTCCCAGGGGAAGGAAACAGGCTTGCAGGCGACAAGCAGTGCTGACCGGGCAGCATCGGGCAAGAAGCAAACAGCAGAAGTACCAGGCCACATGACACCACGTCCCACTGAAACGGAAAGGGACCTTTGTGCAGGTGACCGTGAGCACTTGGTAGCTGGGAGACCTCGCAGGAACGGCAGCCAGCAGCACAGCTCCCACGACAACTCACATTCAAAACCAAAAGCATCCTTCTTTCGTAACGAAGATTTACAGATATGCAAAGATATACAGCTTCGGCAAATCAAAACCCCCTCTGCCTCAGCAGAAGTGGCCAAAGGCTGCCAAGGACTCAGCCCGGGACAGGGAAACAGCAGAGTCAGCCCACAGGTCCAGGGCTGAACAGCTAAAAAGAGAAGAGGGGACAGAGCAGGCTCCAAACCCTCTGCTCATGCCTTAGTCGGCCTTTCCCCAAGAGCATTTACACATCTACTATGCGTGAGGAATGCAGAAGACTTCCCTTCTAGTATTGCTAAGCTCAGTGTGTCCAGAGCCTCGGCTAGAGGAGGGGCCTTCCTCACACCTTTCTCACTCCTCCCAACGCAGCCAGGAGATATTGAGCTGTCCCAGACAACCCCTGGGAACTGTGTGACATGTGGCAGCACCCACCTTCCATGCTGAAACCACTTGTTCCAGGGGGACGACTGTAGCGATCTCCTGCTTCAGAGGGAACACCAGCTGCTCTGCCCGTCGGTTCTGCAAAACTACCTGCTGCCATTTGCCCACATCTTTAGAGGTCCGGACATAGGCAGCTTCCCTCACAACCTGCAGGCAGGGGTGAGAAGGGAAAAGGATTAGTAGAGAAAGGCTGACGTAAAGAACAAAATCCAGTCCGCATCAGAGGGGAGCAGAGGGGCACACAGCGACTAAACCCTCCTGCCTCCTAAGGCCAGAACTCTCTGCTGCCTGCACAGGCCCACTCACCCGCTTTGCCTCCTCTTTGCTGAGGGGAAGCTCCACTGCCTTTTTCTGCTTCACTCTGGTCAGTTCTTTCTTCACGCTGCTCAGGGTGGATTTGGGACGGATGGGCTCCAGGAGCTCGGACAGAACCAGCTTCTCCCCAGTACCTGCACAAGGTCCCACAGGTCAACATAGGCACAGCACTGCCAAGTCAAGGGGTTGCAGCTGCATTCAGCCCAAAGATCCGGGGCAGACACAGTGAACGTCAAGCTGTCAGCTGTGGGCGGGCAGTGCTGCCCCAGTCAGACAGCAGAAGCTCTGCTCAGCCCCATAGAGATCTCACCTTTGCAGCTGACATTGAACTCGGACACCTGCACACTTGCTTCTGTGCGCTCTGCCAGCTTCCGCCTGCAAGAAAAGAAAATAAATGCAAAGACTCCTCCTGGGCCCCCTCACGTGCTTCTTCTCCAATCTGCTGCTAGAGCAGAAGCGCCAGTGGCAGCGGGAAAGGGAACCAAGTGCTCTCCCACCCGTCCCCTCTCCATGCACTCCTGTGTGGCCTCGCAAGGGCAGTGTGGAAGAAACACAGCATCACTGCTTCAGGAATCGCGGAATGTCAGGGGCTGGAAGGGCCCTGGAAAGCTCATCCAGTGCAATCCCCCCATGGAGCAGGAACACCCAGCTGAGGTTACACAGGAAGGTGTCCAGGCGGGTTGGAATGTCTGCACAGAAGGAGACTCCACAACCCCCTGGGCAGCCTGGGCCAGGCTCTGCCACCCTCACCCCCAACAAGTTTCTTCTCAGATTTAAGTGGAACCTCCTGTGTTCCAGTTTGCACCCATTGCCCCTTGTCCTGTCACTGGTTGTCACCCAGAAGAGCCTGGCTCCATCCTCCTGACACTCCCCCTTTCCATATTGATCCCCAGGAATGAGTCCCCCCTCAGTGTCCTCTTGTCCAGCTCCAGAGCCCCAGCTCCCTCAGCCTTTCCTCACACGGGAGATGCTCCACTCCCTGCAGCATCTTGGTGGCTGCGCTGGACTCTCTCCAGCAGTTCCCTGTCCTGCTGGAACTGAGGGGCCACAACTGGACACAAGATTCCAGGTGTGGTCTCCCCAGGGCAGAGCAGAGGGGCAGGAGAATCTCCCTCGGTCGTGCCCCAGGGCTGAGCCACAGGAGCCCCTCAAACGCCCCGCACTCACCGCTTCCGTCCGGAGAGCTCACTGACCGCCTGCAGGAGCCGCTGGTGCCGCCTCTCGCCGTCATCCTGCCCCTGCACACGGGGACACGGTTACAGACGCCGGCCCAGCCCGAGCCGGCGCGGAAAACGGGACAGCCCGGCCGGCACTACCGGGAGCGGCGTCTGCTCCCCGGTGTCCCCCCGCCCCACCCCGCCCGGCCAGCGGCGCCCCCGGCCGGGCCAGACCGCTCTGCAGTGCGGCCGCCCCGGGGCGCAGGGGACGGGGGAGCGCCCAGGGCTCCGAATGCGGCGGCAGCGGCGGCCGAGGGAGCGCGGCCTCGGCCCGCTCAGCCCGGCCTCGCCCCGCTCGCCTCCGCCTCGCCCCGCTCGCCTCCGCCTCGCCCCGCTCGCCTCCCCCTCGCCCCGCTCGCCTCCGCCTCGCCGTCGCTGCCGCTCACGGCCGCCTCCACGCCCAGCCAGTCCTCCGCCATCGCGCCCCACGCCGGGCGAGCCGGAAAGCGCCGCGCCAATCCAGCGCGACCTCGCCGGAGAGCGCACCACTTCCGCCCGGACTGCCGCCGCCAGCCGCCGCGCTTCCGCCCTCCCTGCCTGACGTCACGGTTGCCGTGGCAGCGGGGCCCGGCGGGCAGAGGCGCCCGGGCCCCGGCACGGGCTCGCAGCGCGGACCGAACTTTCTGAGCCAGCGGCCCCGCGCAGCTCCGCCCCGGGGCGCCGGGGAGCTCGGCCGGCCGCAGTGGCGGGAGGCGTGGCCGCGAGCGGCACGGGTGTCAGCGGTGTCACCCGAGGACCAGCGCCCCGCAGAGCTTCTCCGTCCTCCCCCTCCTCGTCCTCCGCTGCCTGCGAGTGCCGCTCCCGCACGGGGCGCCACGGGCGGGCTGTGGGGCCGGGGCTGCCGCAGTGAGCGATGACAGCCCGGTCCTCGAGCCTTCCCCGTCTCCATGGCAACCGCCGCGGGACAAGTTACTTGTTTCCCTCCCGGACCTGAAGCGCCCGGGGAGCTCGGGCGGGGGCTGCACCGCGGGGGCTGCACCGCGGGATCTGCGGCAGGAGCCCCTGGAGCGGCGCCGGGACAATCCCGTCGGGGTTTCATCCCGAGCCCCGCTGCCTGTCCCGACCCGACCCCGGAGCCCCCGCCCCGTTCGGCCCGCCCCGCCGCCCCGGCGCTGCGCCCCCGGCCACGTGCCGGGCCGGCCCCGCCCCCCCCGCCGCTCCCTGTCCGCACCGGGGCGGGCGGAGACCCTTCGCGGAGTGACGTCGCGCACGCCCAATGAGAAGGCGCCGAGCGGCGGGGCGGGGCGGTGGGCGCGGAGCGGCCAATGATGGAGCTGGCTCCGCCCCCGCGGCACGCGGGGTGTGGCGGCCCCGCCCGCGGCGCTGGAGGAGCGGAGCGAGCGGCCCGGCCGGCGCTGCCCGCAGCGGCGCGGGGTGAGTGCTGGCGGGGCGCGCGCCGCTTCTCTCCTTCCTTTCCTTGTTCTCCTGGGCTCGGGTCTCAGCGCGGGCGCGGGGCGGGCCCTGCCCTGCCCTGCCCTGCCCTGCCCTGCCCTGCCTTGCCTTGCCTTGCCTTGCCTTGCCTTACCCCACCCCGCTCCTCCCCCCACTCCCCTTTCCTCCCGTGGGGCCCGTGCGGGCCCGCCCCGCCGCTCCCCTCCCGCCGGGCGCTGCCCCCGGGGCTGGGGGTTTCCCCGGCCGCGCCCTGCCCGCCCCTCTTCCCGGTGAGTTTCCATGGCGACGCCCCTCCCGGGGCGCGGGGCCTTTCCATGGTGACGGCCGGCCCGCCGCCCGAGCCGCCGCCCCGCTGCTGAGGCCGCTCTCCCTCCCTCTCCCCGCAGCCCCAGCCGAGCCCAGCGGCGCCCCCGATGATGCTGGGCGTGCGGGCGGCAGAGGAGCAGAGCCTGGACGTGTGGCGGCTGCCGCCGCCCCAGTGACGGCCCCGCCATGTCGGTGATGGTGGCGAGGAAGAAGGTGGTTCGGAAATGGGAGAAGCTGCCGGGCAGGAACACCTTCTGCTGCGATGGCCGCATCATGATGGCTCGGCAGAAGGGCATCTTCTACCTGACGCTCTTCCTCATCCTCGGCACCTGCGCCCTCTTCTTCGCCTTTGAGTGAGTTCCCCGCGGCACAGGGATGGGACCTGGTCAGGGCTTGCCTGCCCGGTGGCTTCGGGAGAAGGTGACAGAGGAGCCTGGCACGGTGTGGCTCTCTCAGACAGGAGCTGCTTCTTCACCCTCAGCACGTTGACCCCAGAGGTTTTGGGGGAGGACGGGCCCTGCTGGAGCTTTCCCCCAGCTCTGCCTGTGGCGTGATGCTGGCTCCTCACCCCTGCCAGTTGTGCTTCCGTCTGTTTGGGACTCACAGTCCCTTGTCCTGAGCACAGCAAAAGGGGATGAGGGTTTGGGGTGAGTGTTCTTTGCCCAGGGGTAGCTGCTGTGCAAGGGCGCTGCTGTTGCAGACAAGGCCAGCAGGGCTGAGCTTTTATCCTGGCCTGCCAGGTATGTGTGCAGCCCGCATCTCAACCTGGTTAGGGAGGTGACCCAGCTGGAGAATTAAAAAAGCCGGGAGCTTGGAGGCAGGGAGGTTTAGCACTGAGCCAGCTTGCCCTGCAGCTGCCTGGTCGCTGGGTGTTGCAGAGTACTGCACTACAGCAGAGCCTCCCATGGGCTGAAGCTCTGGTGTTTGGAGAGGATCTGGCCAGCCTTTTAGATCAGCTTGGCAGCCTAAAGACTCGCAGCCAAAGTCTTGGATACTGATAAAAGAGCAAGACCTGCCCCTTCGCCACAGCTCTGCCCTGTGAGCTGGGTTGCGGAACAGATCTGACTTCCAAAAAACCCCAAAACAAACCCCAAACAAAAAGGAGGAAAAGGCCTGTGTTTGCCTAATTGCTGATGTTATGGAGAGGGGGCAGGGTGGCCCTTTTACCTTCTTTAAGGATGAGCTTTGATCAGCTAAACAACCATGAAACTTTCCTTCCTCTGTATCCATCAGCATGATTGTGTTGTTTTGGGGGAGGTGAAGGTCCTAAACAGTGTTGGGCAATACAAAAGCTCCTTAGGCCAGGAAAGCAAGCAGAGGAAACTCCTCACTGGTTAACCCCTGGCTATTTCTCCAAATACAAAAAGCTCTCAGCTGCTGGCCTCTGAGACATCTTCCCCAGACCAGGGAATTTGTCTCAGCTTCCCCTGGCCTGGCATTGCTCACCCTAGCTTCTGTTGTTAGCTGGCAGCCTTGGAAAAGGCTTTCTGGAACAGTCTGCCAGGGCTTTCCACATCCCGACAGCAGTGATGAAGTGGCTGACATCGGTTCTCAGTCAGGTATGAGACTGGTTTTTCTGCTCAGTCGTCGTGTAACTTTGGAGGCAGGTGCCGTACAACCGTAATGGGAAGTGTTGGGGTTCCCAAGTGTGGAAATCCAAAATTAACCCTGACTTGGTCTGGATCCAAAGGTATGAAATGACACAACTCTTTGTCTTGTTGTTTGTTTCGTCCTTATCTGAAAAATGGGGGCAAGATTTCCTGCCTTGCAGGAAGAACTAATAAGCATTACTGCTCTAGAAATACTTATTACTGCTCCAGAAACAGTTATTACAAGGGAGAATTGCTCTTGCTCCCTGTGGAGCCTGTCCTTAGCGAAGGAACACAGCCACATCCCGCTCGGCCACGTTGCACATGGCACAGCAAACCAAAGCTGCTGCTGCAGTCCCTGGCCGTGTCGGCAGAGCCAGTGGCAGGATGGTTGGTCTGGCTGTGGGTGCAGCGGGTACGTGACTGGAAATTCCTGGGGAAGCCCCTTCCCCTGCTCCGGGAGGCCTGAGGAGGGGTCGCTCATGCTGAGACATCCAGGCTGTGCCTTCTGTGCAGAGCTGGAGCGTCTCTGTGGGGCCATTGTCCCAGGGGAGGCTTTGCTGGGAGCAGAATAGTCTCTGAATTTGGGTTAAATCAGCTGACTGGTATCGGCTGGGGAGATGGGGAGAAGTTTGAGAAAATCCAAAATATCCATTTGATGCTGTGAACGCACAACACCTTAATGTTTGAAAAAGATGGGTTTGTTTTGAAATTGTTTGAGGACTTCTGAATTTGGGATGAGGTGAAATGTTGCCTTCCCAGCCAGAAACACTCCACGATGTTTCTGTTTCATCGCCCAAGCTGAGAAGAATAGCAGCTTGGTTGCTGAAGAGCTCCGCTTACCCTATATGCCTTTTGCACGCATTA
Source organism: Streptopelia decaocto (assembly GCF_964273445.1). NCBI lineage: Eukaryota > Metazoa > Chordata > Aves > Columbiformes > Columbidae > Streptopelia > Streptopelia decaocto. The sequence continues at coordinate 176,982 of NC_138665.1, forward strand.
GGGTGCTTTTGCATAAGGGTCTTGGCCTTGATCTTTTTGCTGTGTTATCTATTCATTTCAGCTTTTGGCAGATTCTTGGGTGTTTGCATGGAAATTCCTGGTTTCCTCCTTAAAGTTTGTGCTACAGAGAAATTATTCAGGTTGCTAAGATTGGGGTTTGGAGAGAAGCAGACTGTGGAGGAGTCCTTTTAGCTGTTGTACGCTTGCTGCAGGGGTGCCAGTGGACGCTTGTTCGTTCAGCTGAATCACTTGCGCAGTCACACCTTGCCTAAACAAGGCTTGGGGATGCCTGAAGCCAGAAGATGTCTCGCTCTGCCATCCGAGCCAGCGCGGGTTTGATCCTCGCCCTCCAGGCTGCTCTGGCTCGGCTCTGATTACAAGCACTGTTGCTGGAGAGCGAGTGGTGCCTGGCATCTCATGTCATGAGATAAGCCACTGCGTTTCTTGCTGAAAGAGTCCTCCCTGGCTGTGAAATGACAGCCTCTCTGCTTGGGCTGCTGCTGGGGGTGTTTTTTCTTTCCTCCAAGTAGCTCTGATGCCATCGGCTCACCTGCTGTATCTCCAGTGGAACGGTCTGAAGCCACCTCAGCACCCCGTGTGGGAATTTTGATGGTTTTATCCCCTAGACGGCAGGGCTGTGCTCTGGAATTGGGTGAGTCTTTCCAGCCAGGAGCGAACAGGACCCAAAGGCTGATGGAGCAGTCAGTGCCGTACCCGGAGATGCGACTCTTCCCTGCCAGGTGGAGCAGAGGCCCTGGCGCTGTGCTGGCTCCGGGGGAAGCTCTGCAGTGCTCAGAGTCCTCTGGCCAAGGGCACCTCCCTCACCACCACCTTGGCAGAAAGCAGCTCCTGCTGCTCAAGAGCTGAGGTCCCCGCAGGATCTGAGGCCTATATTTAATTGGGTCTACTCCGTGACCATAATGTGTCACATAAAATGCTGTTTAATATCCTCCTGGCGTTATTTCAGACACTTATTGGGTATGTCAGCTTTTGTGAGAGGACACTTAGTTGTCTGACTATGCTTGTGGTGTTTGAGCACGAGAAGCCAGGGTAAAGCACTTAGTGAAATCCGTTTGGGAATTAAGACGGTGGTATGTTGCATCCTCTCTCTGGCTGCTGGGAGTTTCCTCGTTGCAGTTTGCTGGTGTCTGTGATGGCCTTCCTGAAGGGACAGTTCTCCGTGCTGCTCTGCAAAGCAGTGCAACAGAGCTGGATTTCTTTTGTCTTCAGCTTTTCAGCATGAACATTCAACATTTGTAAATGTTACAGGCAAGATAGCTCCTGCAGTGCCAGGCTCCTGCGTGCGGAAGGGGGCTGCTGTTTGCTTTTCCAATAACCAAGCGTGCTTATCGCTTCTTTTTTTCTACTTTCTTATCTCTGTAGAGATTAAAATTGCTTTGTTTTCTGATGAGTTGAAAAAACTATGATTGACCCTTCATGTGACTTAATATTTTTTTTTCTCCCAACCCAAAGATCCAAGATTTTGCACTCATAAAGAGATGCTTCTGAGGTGTTTTTTGCCTCTGGTCAGTGCTTTTTAGTAGCTACAGTTTCTCTCAACAGGGGTGAACTTGTTGGTATCCAGAGTCCAGCTCATTTTGCTCGTGAAGGCGTGTTTGTGTGTGAAGTGGCTGCTCCTGGGTGTTTGAATCGCGTGCCCTTTTTCTCGTACGTGGGCTCCTGTTCAGAAGGCCGTTTTGCTCTCCCTGCAGCGTGCGTGTCCTCCCCAGCGCCACCGCTCCCCACGTGGATCCCGCGCTGCGCCCTTGCCTGTGCAGAGATTCGAGTGTAGCCGGGAAAAGAGCAATAACACCAGCGTAACCTTTCTGTCTCCTGCCTGAAGTTGGTTGCAGCGTTGGTTGGGTTGGGAGCACGTGCCGGCAGTGGGGCCGCGCTCTGAGCGGGTCTCTAGCGCGTGTTCTCGGTGTCGCCATTGGCAGACAGGGAGAGTTTCTGCGGACGGCTCCGGTTCCGCGTGAGCGCCGGTTGGGAAAGGGTCCCGAACGCGCAGCGTTGCAGTGCAGGGCTTACCCAGGTGCTCAGGGCAACTGTTTCCACGCTTAGTGCAGGTACATCAGCTTCTGGAAACTGTCCCAGCTCTGGGAGATGTAGGTGACAGGAAGGGCCCTGGTGGGGGCCAATCATTTCGTAAAGATACTCTGCTTTGCTGACATTTGGGACAAGTACCTGGTGTGGTTATGGGTTAGTTTATGGAAGTAGGTGATTTGCAAGTGAGTTGTAAATTAATTATACGCAGAGCTTGCCCTGAATCCTGGAGGAACCTGGCTGTGAGATGTGCTGCCCGATGGCCATGGCTGAAGTCCACTTCCACCATGGCTGTTTGTTTTCCCTTTCTGCCAGAGCTTTGCTTAACATGCTGGTTACAACAGACCTTCTGAAGTGGTCCCAAAATAATCAGGCTGTCCTTGCACCATAAACTTGTGGCACCTCCCAGCTGCTGCTTCTTGCTGGTCCCCCCCTGCCATTCTGATGATGTCTTTGTTTAAGCTGTTCTCACCCCCAGTCCCCTCCCCTGTGACAGTGAGCTGTGATAGTGCTGTTATTGTCTGTTATTAGATGACAAAATGCTCAAGAACACAGATATTGCACTGGGGGTGGAGGAGGAGCAGCTATGTCCTTACATGCCAACAGTATGTCTCTGTTGACTCTCAGCTTTCCCAAACAAAAGATCTTTAAAATGTCTGTTACTTAGTGCTGTAAATGAATAGCTGAGCGTAATCGTGCTGTAGACCAGGCACAGGCTGACGACTCCCCAGCACTAGCGAGTACCAAGTCGAAACCTCACACAGCGGCCTTACCTGTTGCTCAGCCGTTCTGGGCGGCGCTTGGCTTTCCGTGCCGCGGCAGATGCGCTGGACACGCTCCCCAAAAGACGCCTCCTCAGAGCAAGGCTCTGTCAGCACGGGGAGGGACGGGCTGCACTCGGTGTCTGGTCCCCGGAGGCTTCAGCACAGGGCGGGTTTATCTCGCTCACGCATCTGTGACCTCGGAGGGGACCAGCGCTGCTCCCTGCTCGGCCCCTGCTGTGCTGGGCGCGGCTGAGCGATGGGGCTGAGCATCCAGCACAATGCCTGCGCGTTTGCTTCGTGCTGGAGGAACGACGGCAACAGGACAGCGGCTTTGTGGAGCAGGCATCCGTCGTGCTTCGGTGAATGGTGTCTGAAGGAGCTGGTGTTACTCCTTCCTTGTGTGAGTTTCAAGGTAGCTTTTCCACATCAGACAGGAGAGCAGACATCTGGTGTTCCCTGGGGCTTTGGCCCCCAGCCCACCCACCAAGCGGTGTGACCGGGATCGCTTCTCCCCTCTCCTCAGCTGGGGCCCGAACCTGCCTTGTGCCACGTGGGAGATGGATGGAGGAAGGGCTGGAGACAGCCTGAATGGCAGTGCCACAGGAGCAAGCATGCACTCACCTCTCATCTCCTGAAATTGCAGGCTCTTCCCGCTCCCAAGCCGCGCTCTGCGATGCGGCGGTATCAATCTTGCGGCCTGTCTTGCTTTGCCACGGGGCTAGCTGCACCCCGAAGGGCAGGTTTCCCTACACAGATGGGCAGGAAATGGTCAGCAGGGAGTGTCGCGTCCCACAGGCTGAGCGAGCACCACACGGCTGCTGCCGGCACTGACCCCCTGTGTTCTCGTGTGCGGCTGTGTGAAGCTTTTGGGTCTGTTCCTGTGAGAGTACACCTGGCACTGATCCTGGGCTTGCAGGTAATAAATCTCTTTGCTGACAGGACACTGAAGAAACTCATAAGGTGTTAGCACAGTTTCGGCTCAACTGTGACACAGTTCACAAATCCATATTTTAAACCTGTGATATGTTCATGTTGTTACAACAGTTATAAAAGTTGTCCTGTCAGCTGGACAAGGGTCAGGCTTTGGGGCAGACCGTGCCCAGCTTTTAGAAGAATAACCCCATATTCCTTCCGAAAACGAGATGCAATGTTTGTTTAATCGCTGAGTGACTTGCAGCTTTCTTTCTAGACTTTGCCCTTGCAAAGAGAAAGCAAAGTTCTCTTAGGCTGCCTAAAGACACTAAGCTCAGCCCTCTGGCCTGGCTCTTCAAGTGTAGGCAGGACCCTGCACGTGGATGACTCTTAAGGGTTGTGTTGCTTTGAGTAACTGCAGAGTTCGTAGTATCTAAAATTAACAATATTGATGTGTGAGACAGTCCCTGTGCATTGCTGTGAATGCCCGGTGTTGCAGCTGTGGCCCAAGCATCCTGTAGCTTCAGCACACAGCCCTTTCTGTACCTTGTCACACACAGGGGACAGTCGTTGGAGTCAAGCAATGGCAAATCAAAGCCTGGTGAGCCTTCCTGCAGCAGTGGTGGCCTCGCAGAACTCAGTGCTGCAAAGGAACCAGCTGGGGCTGGAAACTTTATTGCATTTGGAGAAGCTAGGGGTGGGAAGGCTACCCAGAATTAGATATGAATGTTGTAGAAATCACCTTGCTTAGGATGACAAGTCCCCTGGGCAGGACGATCCCACGCCTTTACCGCTGTGGCCTTACGCTTTCTCGGAGAGCAGGAGTCTGGGTTGATCCAGCCCCTGGGGCTCGCCAGACAGCCTGGGGCCTGCCGTGTCGGAGGAGCCGTGGGAGCAAGGCATGCGGCGGGCGGTGAAACGTTGCCCAGGTGTTAGCATTTGGGTGGGATTTCCCTTAAACCACAGGAAACCTCCATAGGAACTTCACCACAATGTAAGTGGGGTTTGCTGAAGGAATCGGGGTGAAAATATCTTTTCTTTCAGCCCAGTACATCTCTAGCCCATAACTTAAGTACAGGCCTCCTGCGCGGCCCGTGCTGCGGTGCCCGTGGAGACGTGTCTGTGGGTGCCCAGAAGCGAGACGATCTCCCTGCTCCCTCTGCGCTGCCTCCGTCAGCGGGATTAGGAGCATGAATTCCTTACGGAACCTTTCTGGATTTGTAAAGCAGCCCAACCTTATGCTGTGTTACCTCTTTGGAGCTGGGGTTGTCTTGGGTCAGGAGCCTTTCTACTTAATTGGGAACTTTTGAGTCCCTTACCTCTGAAAGGTCGAAGGAAGCCAGACGTCTTGTTGAGAATCCATTCCTGAGAAGCACAGGATGCAGTTAACCCCTGGAAAGCAATTGTTGTGGTACTGGAAGCTGCTGCCTGTTTAGGGGACAGCCAGAGATTTCCGCCATTGCAATGCGCTTCCACGCGTGCCAGCTCTCGGACCAGCCCCCGGGTGCTTCTCCTGGAGGCTCGGTCCGTCTCTTGGCAGCCGCCCGCAGCAGGTGTCCTCTAGGCAGGATCCCTCTGGCTGCATGGTTGTACTTCTAGCATTGCCCATGACTGAGCAAAACAGGAGCTGGAAACAAAAATTCTGCAAAGTATGCTGTGCCTGGTTGGTTAGAAACATGGTGGTGTGTTGATGGTGGCTGGTTGTTAGAGCTGCTGCGGGGTAGTTTCCCTGTGGTGCTGGGATCAGAAAGAAGTGCTGAACAGCTTCGCTTCTCCAGCTGTAACCAGTGTTCAGAATTGTGGCCTCTGGTGCCCTGCCAGGCTTTCAGGTCCTTGTGCTGGTCTGATTCACCGCCTCCCGATGTCTCACTGCAGGTGTCGGTACCTGGCGGTCCAGCTGTCCCCAGCCATCCCGGTCTTTGCAGCCGTTCTCTTCCTGTTCGCCATGGCCACGCTCCTGCGGACGAGCTTCAGCGATCCCGGGGTGATCCCAAGAGCCCTGCCTGACGAGGCAGCCTTTATCGAGATGGAGATTGGTGAGTGTGGAGCCAGCTGAGCTGGTGATGGCTGGAAAAGCCTCTGTATTTCTGGCATATCTAGAGGCTACATGCTCTGCAGAGCCTTTCTTCCCAGCTGGCCCTCCAAAAGTGAGGATTGCCCCAAATGGGGCATCTTGCTGCCTGCTGGCTAATTCTGCTTGGCTGAGCCTCAAAAAGATGGTGCAGTGTACCTGTTTCCCTTTCTGGGAACCTTTTCACATGCTGTTTTCTGTCTTGCAGCTGTGTACATGCAAACTCAGTTTGCTTTTGGGAAGGGGTGCAGGGAGCTTGGTGTGGGCCCTTGATCCTTGCCCTTGATCCTTCAGGTAGAGAGGAAGTTGGGTGGATGTGGGTCTGTACAGTGACACCGCCCCCACTGGCCCCTCTCAACGTGTCCATGAAAGCTCTGGCATCCCTTCATCATTTTTCCTGCCTCCAAGCTGCCAGGCTGGCTCTGGGCCGTGCAAGCCGAGCTGCAGCTGCTGGCTCCAGATCCCACCTGTAGGAAAAGCGGGGAGCTGAGTTGTCATTCTAGGCCTGTTGTGTTGTAGCAGCAATTCTGACCTCTGCTTGGTTCTCTCTCTCAGAGGCCACCAATGGGACTGTGCCGCAGGGTCAGCGCCCACCCCCGCGGATTAAAAACTTCCAGATCAACAACCAGATAGTGAAGCTCAAGTATTGCTACACCTGTAAGATCTTTCGTCCACCCCGTGCCTCTCACTGCAGCATCTGCGACAACTGTGTGGGTGAGTAGAAGAGGCCACGCCTGCACCAGGGTGTTAGGTGGGAGTCTTTGGAAGAGAGTGGTTGAAGATCTGCACCTTGTCTTGCTCTGTATCGGGTCTCTCGCTGCGCCTGCTGAGCGAGTCCAGAATGGTGTTGTGTGAACAGATGGGGACAGTCTGCCTCATCTCCAGGAGCTTGAGACTTGCTCAGAACCTGAAGCCAGATGGCTTGTCTTTGCCAGTACTTCTTTGGCAATAACTAGGCTAACAAAAGTCTAATTTGTCTGTGTAAACATGCAGTCCATTTTAGAGTTTCATGGAACTGCTGGCCTTGCTGGACCGGAGGGTTCCAGCGGAGAGCCTTGTCTTGTGTGAGAGCAGGTCCTTGCATCACCCTGGGGGTTCTGCCATTATGTTGAGTGCCCCTGGTTTTTGTTCCCCTTGCTGCATAGAAGCTCTCTTTGCCCCTTTGTGTATCATAACTGGCTTGTGTTCAGCATCCCTTCTCAAGGCAGAAATCCAATTCTTTTGGATCCCTCTCCTCCTTTGCAGGTTCCAAGCCATTTGAGTGTTTATGCAGTTCCTTGAACCCTTTTCTATTTAGTCTAGTACAAGTAAGGTGGCACATGGGTTAGACAAGAACTTCAGAACCACCAGGCCTTCATCTAACCTGAGTGCTGCTTTGGTGAAAGCTTTCAGAAGACTTTCATGGGGCCAGGCTCTTAAACACTATCTTAATGTGCAGAATGACTCATTAATAAAATGGTTTTGCACTTTCTTACCTGGCCTCCTCTTCTGGAAGGGGACTGTAATATGGGACCTTGAGTTAGCAGAGGGTTGGACTTGATGGCCCAGGGAGTCTTTGTCAGCTTTATAAATTTTGGAGTTCAGGGCACAGGAGTGTCTCCAGGCACACAGGACTGTGCTGGAGCAGCACTGATCTCCATCTTCACTTTCCTAGAGCGCTTCGACCATCACTGTCCCTGGGTTGGCAACTGTGTGGGGAAGAGGAACTACCGCTATTTCTACCTCTTCATCCTGTCGCTCTCACTCCTCACCATCTACATCTTCACCTTCAACATAGTCTACGTAGCACTGAGTGAGTCTGGCTGCAGGGAGGTGGATGGCTGGGCTGGCTAAGGGTGAGAGGGGGCTACAGGTGGTGTTGCAAACCCAGAAGTGCTGAAGTGGGAAAGGGAAATGGACTTGGTGTGATGTTCCAGAGGAAAAAAAGAAAAATCTCTCTTGTATTGCCAGAATCTCTGAAGATTGGATTTCTGAACACGTTGAAGGAAACACCAGGGACATATCCTTAAACAGTGCGGAGTGGTTGTTTTCTCCAGAGCTGGGGATTAGTGTGAGCTGCATTATGGAGGACCTGGAGTCTTGATGCCCAGGCTTTTCTGGGGAGTCTTTCAGGACCTTTTCCCCCATGATTACAAGGCAAGGAGCAGTTTTCTGGCTTTTGGGAGGAGGGTGAAACAGAAAACCATGTCTAGGAGAAGCAGAGAAGTTAGGGTAGTGTGCCTTGGGGTAGGGACACGGCTTGGCTGGGACTGTGCCCACTCTGTTACCAGTCCTTAACTGTTCTCACTGTACTGGAGGTGCTCATCTGTTTCTTCACCCTGTGGTCAGTGGTGGGGTTAACTGGGTTCCACACCTTCCTGGTGGCACTGAATCAGACAACCAACGAAGATGTAAGTAGAGTCTTTCTGTTCCTCTGAGCCATCTCCATTTCTCATCACTTCCTCAGTGTATCATGGCTGTGTCTGTCTTGCTGCCATGTCCTGTGGGCTAAGACAAGGGCTTCATGGGCTGGGGGCAGGTGTTGGTGGAACTTACCTGAGCTTGTGCCCTGACTATTGCAGATTAAGGGGTCCTGGACTGGGAAGAACCGTGTGCAGAATCCCTACAGCCATGGCAACATAGTGAAGAACTGCTGTGAGGTGCTCTGTGGGCCTCTGCCCCCCAGGTGAGCTCTTGAGGGTAGCCCTGCAATTCTTGCCCCCAGAGCCCAGAGCGGGACCCTGGGGAACTCCTTGCTTGGGTACAAGACCCAGCTGCTCTTCTGCTGGTGCTGTGTGTGTTGAGGGCTTCCAGAGGTCACTTGCAACAAGGCTGAATGTTCTGGGGAGGAACTTGTTCTGCCTTCCTTGCGTACCTTCAGAGATTCAAGCTGGCAGTGTGCTACCTGTCACCGTGTGCTTGGGAAGCTGGTAGAGGAGTGTGTCCCCTTCCCTGGGGCAGCTGATGGAGCAGAGGCTCTTTCCAGGGCACTTGGCTCGGTGGGCTCCCACTCTCAGTACTGGGCTGCTCACCAAGGGGCTTGGTTTGCACAAGAGGAACACGGACACCGTAAGCTGGGCTGTGCGCAACCTGCTTTGGAGAGGAACCCCTTCCACCCAAGTTTGTCTTCCACCGGCACTTTTGCTGCCAGGAAAAAAGTTGGCCTTGGAGGAGGTGTGGGTCTCTGATGTGGTTCTGTTCTTGCAGTGTCTTGGACAGACGGGGCATCTTGCAGCAAGAGGAGAGCACAGCTCAGGAGGAGTCATGCCCACGGGGACCCACGGCGCAAGAGCCCCCCACTGGCAAGGGCCCTGGGGGGCAGGCAGAGGAGAGCAGCACTCAGCAGAAGGATGGCAGCCTTCCTCACCCGAGCGCTGTGAGTGATTCCCTCTAGGGAAGGGCTGAGTGGGCCGTGCCTGCTTGGAGTTACTGGTGCTTTGGGCCAGCAACAAGAAAGCTCATAGTGTGACTGGGCCGGAGCAAAGCAACGGTTTGGGCTTTGCTGAGAGGTTGCTGATGACAAGCCTGTTGTGCTCTGGCCCTGGAAACCAGCATCTCTCTGGAGCTAGGTGGGAGGGTGCTGGGCTCCTCTGACTCCTGGGTAAACCTCAAAGCAAATAGCGGCTGACTGGTTTTGGAGATGTCACTTTTGCCGTGAAGGTACCTATGGAACTGAGGAGGGGTGGGAGGTAGCAGCCACCTTGTTTTGGCCTTGAGTACAAGCCGAAGGGTTGGTCCTGGCAGGGATGGGGTCTCCATCCCTGAAGAAGGCCATTGCCCCACTCGATATGGCCCTGAGCAGCCTTTTCTGTCTTTGAAATTAGCCCTGCTTTGAGGATATGGTTGGACAGGGGACCTCCAAAGTCCTCTTCCCACTTAAATTTTTCTTTGAACACAGTGGGAAATGGTTGGGCCTGCTCCTGCTTGGGCATGAGCTGCCCAGCAGTCCAGACCACTTCTGCTGGAGCGGTCTGGTGCTGCAGATTTTCGTGAAGCTGCTACTTTGCCTGTTTGATGGCCCCTCGTTTCTCCTTTTCCCCAGCACAGCTGAGACCTCAGCCTGGTGGAGCTGGAGGCAGGGCAGTGTGGCCAAGTGTCTGTGTGCTCAAACAGATGCTCTGTATGGGGTGTATTCATGCAAGTCACTGCTTTCTTCTCTCTCCAGGTCCCTGTGCCATCCCTGAGCAGTGCTGAGGTGCCAGAAAAGCAGCAAACGTCTGGGGAGCTCCCGGTCCCATCCCAGGACACTGGGCAAGCAGAGCACTAGCCTCTGCTTGAAAGGGAGAACTTTCTTGTTTTGTCTAATCAAAGCTGGAAGTGATTGAGGAGAGGAGGAGATGGGCTGGATGGCAGGCAAATGATTCCTCATGGCCATTTTGCTTTAGTCATTATTCACCTTGATGTGCAGGCTGTGTGGGCTGGTGCTGGCCTTGCATGATGTCAAAGGATAACAAGCACGAGTGGCCCGCCTTGGTCACTGGGCATTCACCACCACTGAGGCTGGTTTGCCTGCGGGCCGAGGCAGGACCTCTTGCTCTGCAGGTTGTCCTGGATGCTAAATCCTGGCTCGGTGGCTGGGGCTGTCCCTCCGTCTGGCCCTGACTCTCTGACAAGATGACTTGTGGTCAAGCAGCTTGGAAGCAATGTTAGGGTCAGCCTGCTCCCTACTGCTGAGGAATCCTGATGGGAAGGGGAAAGCAATTTATGACAGTAGCATCCTCTCTCCCCTCCTCCCTCCTTCCTCTAATTTGTGGCATTGTTTTATTGGTTGACGTGGCAGGGGTTGTCAGGAGACATTTTGGTGCCAAAAGGGCCAAAACAGCCAGGAAGGTGTTCTGCTGGCAACGATTTTTAAAGTAGCTTCCTTACCGTGTTCCTTATTTCACGTGACTTAGCTGGTGTGGGAGCAGTTGTGGCCGGGGCCCTCCTTGCCATCCTTCCCCAGGGCTCACATCTAACCAGGGGCTTGAAGGAAGGAGCAGGACAGCCCCATCTTCCTGCTGCTTGCATCTACCCCACACTGGCCCCAGAGCGGTTGTGCAAGGGCTGTGTGGAGCTGCAGGGGAGGGCCTGGCTGTGCCTCTGGCTCTTGAGCTGGTGCTGGGGCTGCATTTCCTCCCGCCCGCCTGCCCCGAGCACAGCTGTTCCCTCCCCTTGCCTGCCAGGCTGTGGCACACTGCTGGGCTGCTGCCCTGCGGAACCCCAGCCCTGATTCTCTGTCATGCCACCCTGTCTACTCTGCCTTGTCCCGCGTTTCTCAGCCATCCTTGGCTGGCTTTCAGGGCACTGAATCTTGCCGGGGCTTTGCTGGCTGTCCTGGGACTGGCTGTGTGGTGTCAGCTGTCTGCACCTCCTCTGCAGAGCAGGGAGGAGGCGCCAGGGACACCTCTGCTGTGACAGGGCTCCTCTTCCACTCCCACGCCCCGTGTCCTGCGCCTGGCAGCTGGGCTGGGAACAGCCTTGCGTCTGCGGGGTCCCCCGGAGCCTGCTGATGTATGGAAGGCTGGTTTGTGTTCTGGCAGCTCTCCATCCTGTACTGCAAGTGCTGGGTGCTTTTGTGCCTCCCGTGGTGAGTGGGTGGCAGGTACAGGATGATGTCCTGCTTCTTTCTCCATGATGCTCCTGCCTGGCAGCGCGAAGTTGCTGCTTCTCCTTCCCTGGCTGCCTGGGGCTCTGGCAGCAGGTTCACAGTTGCCCTGCAGCTGCCCCTGCGGGCGCTTCCCAGGGCAGGAGCTCTGGGCTCCCACTGTCAGCGGGGCTGGAGCCACCTGGCTCATTGCCAACCTGCCCCCAGGCCTGGCCTGTTCCTCTGGGGCAGGGGCTTCCTGGGACAGGCCCCAGGCTGCGGCGCCTGGCCCCACGCACGCCCCGCCAGTGGTGGGACCACTCTCTCCTTGCCCACCCACCCCAACTTGCTACTGACCAAATCTCAAACTCCTTGTGAAAAAGTGTATTTTTTTGTTTGTTTGTTTTACTGATCTGTTTTCTAAGGTGATGTCTCGAGTGCTGCCTGCTCGGACCATCATGGGTGCTGACTGCACCTCTGGTTCCTGTCTGCTCTGTTCAGGTTCTCTGTGAAGGAAGTCGGGGGTAGGGTGAGGGTTGGGGGGGTCTCTTTTTTTTTTTAATTTTATTTTTAAAACAATGAAGGAAACTTAATTGGTTTGCAAAATGGCTGAGCTGTAGCCTCTGCCTCTGTCTGTGCCTCCTCAAGCCAGCTGCCTTTTTCCCCTTCCCTCTGCCTTTCCAGCCTCTACATCTCACACTTCCAGCATGTTTTATCTGTGTTGTCTTATTTGCGTCCTGCTGTCCCCCCAGGGTGGGTGGAAGAGGGTCCCGCTGGGCAAATGCTGCAGCGTGGGCTGACTGGGTGCAGCTGGGGAGCATCTGGGGGAGCTTGCAGTTCCCTGCAGCTGCTGCTCCCTCCCTGCACCTTCTTGCAGGTGGGAACCAGGCTGAAGGCTGGAGCCAAATAGACTTGCATGCTTTTATTGGGACTGAGCACAAAGGAGCAAACTGGGTGCCCAAAGGCTGATGCTGCAGAGCAGGGGCTGGCCGTGTGCAGCAGTGAGAGCTGGGCTGAAGGGGGCTGGGGTAGGTACTCCCAGCTGGGGACCAGCCTGCTTGGTTGGATTGCCCCATGCTTCCATATGGCTGCCTTCCCTTACCTGCTGCTGCCCCAGCTCCGGCTGGAGGCTCTGGGGGCCCTGCCTGGGCTGCCGCTCCCCCGCCCCTTCCTGGGGGCTGCTTTGGGGGCACCTGGCAGTCTGGGAGGGGCTGTGCAGCCTGTGCCAGCCTGACCCCCCTGAGCCCATCTGCCCGTGGGGCTGCAGTGCAGCTGCTCCAGCTCCCTCTTGTAGCCCCCCTGGCCAGGCCTGGTGTCAAGGTGTGGGCAGCCTTTGGGGCTCCCCTTGAGCTGCGGGGGGGGGCTTGCAGTGCCCTTCTGGGCTGCTCTCAGCTCAGCTGAGCCTTTCCCCCTACAACCCAAATGTCCCAGTGAACCTTTCCCTGCCTACACTGGCGGAAGGAAGGCGGTGTGGGTGTCCCCCGATGGTGTGGTGCTGGGCTTGGTGGGGCCTCTCACACCCTACTGCTCAGCACAGGGTTTACTCCAGCCCCATCTGCTGTGGACCTCCCTGTCCTTGCAGGTTCCTGTATATTCAGCACAGCAGATGAGAACTCTAGGAACAGCTCTTAAAGCTTTGGATAAAGTGGGGCAAAACCAGGCCAGAGACATCTCAGTGGGGAGCGCGGTGCCCCAGCGTGCCCGGAGTGCCCATGTCTGGGCAGTGGTGCGAGGCGGCGCAGAGCAAAATGTCCTGGGGGCAGCAAACGGGGCAGCCTCTGGGGCTGGGAGCTGAGCTGCCGGCACCCTTGCAGTGCAGGGCATCCGCACCAGGGCGGTGGGGCTCACCCCTTTCCCCCGTGCGCAGCCATCCCTGCCAGTCCAGACCCACAGCCAGGGTCCAAGTGGGAAGCAGCTGTGGGCTCTGCTCATGGGCTCAGGAGGACTCTACCAGGGAGAGAGCCTGCAGCTGCCCCTCCGGACCCCCTAGCTCAGCCTCATCCCGGCTGCTGTCTAGGGTCTCCGATCCCTCGAAGCAGCCCGAGTCCCGGGGAATGTCTCCCTTGAGCTCCGAGGGTGAAGGCTGAGCTTCAAAGCTGTCACCTTCCTCTGGCTCGCTCGCTGCTGGGGGAGATGAGATGTGGCAGGAGCAGACAGCGAGGCTGCTGACGGGGCTGCCTGGTGCGTTACCAAGGGCAGCACGGGCTGTCTCCCCCTGCCACCCCTCCCAGCTCTTACTGTCGTAATCCAGGAGGAGCTCGGCAGCGGTGAGCAGCTTGGTGCGGTGCTGGGGGTCCGTGATGTTCAGCTCGATGAGGTGGGTCTCCCGCAGCTCCTTGAAGTCCTCCAGGGTCTGGTAGCCGTTCAGCAGCAGGGTGGAGGTGTGCTCCTGGGCGGGAGGGCAGCAGAGCGGTGAGCTGAGCACAGCGTAGCTCCCCCGAGCTCTCCCTGCCGGGCCATTGCTGCCAGCTGTAATGGCTCCTGCCTCGGTGCAGATCCCTGGCAGGCATCTGCCCGAGCATCATCCAGAAAAGCCCCGTGTTTCCCCTCTGCCCCCTGGTGGTGCTCAGACACGAGGTGGAGGGACCCGTGGGGATGTGGGGCAGCGAAGGGCTGCTGGGGAGCTGAGGGTGGTCCTTCTGCTGGCACCCTGGGCTTGTGTAGGTACCACTGTCCTCCCACAGGCTCCCGTCCCCTACCTGCAGGTTGATGCGCTCCAGCAGCTCGTGGAGGGTCTTGGGCTTGAGCCGCTTGCTCTTGCCAGGGCCCCGGCTCTTGCGGGCAGGGGCTGACTCCTCGGGGATGATGTCCACGTAGATGAACTTGAAGGAGCCCACCCTGTTGTTGAGCAGCCCGGTCCAGGTGCCCACGGGTGGCTTCTCAATGATGCCGATGATGTCCCCTTTCTGGGCCGAGGGACATGGGGGTGAGGGTGGGTGTAGGCTTGGGGATGGCTGGGGAACACTCCCTCAGGGGTGTCCCCAGCCACCCTCCCTCCCCAGGGCACGCGCCCTGGTCCTGCCCTTCTCCCCAGCCCCGGGTTGGCGGTGATGTGGCTCACCCGCAGTTTCAGCGAGTCCTTGTCATAAGGGCTGGGTGTGAAGTCTGTGTGGACGCGGGCACGACCGCAGAAAGGGCCGGTGTAGGCTGGGCCGCTCTCCTCCAGCCGCAGGCTCTCCCGGTTGCTGGGGCTGGAAACGTCGCTGCCTGGGGGGGACAGGAGTGGGGTCAGGATGTGCCCGTGGATTGTGGCGAGGGGCCCGGGTGCTGCCAGGGCCAGGCTCACCGCTGGACAGCTGGCGGCTGATGGACGGGTGCCCGTCTTCCTCCATCTCCAGGTAGGACAGGGGCAGCTTGTCATGGCTCGGCTCCTCTGTGCTGCTGCCTGGGGACAGGGGGCACAGGGACCCCTCCTCCTCCTCCATGTCTCCCTGCTGGGGGGAGCAGGGTCAGGCCAAGGGAGGGGGAGTGGGGAACCACCCCCAGCCTGGGCCCCTGCTCACCTTCCCCTCAGCGAGGGCTTTCACAGCCATCCTGCCCATCTTGCGGTTCATGGTGCGGGAGATGACGGCCCGCCACTTCTTGCCCAGCTTCATCCCGCTGCTCCGTGCAGCATTGTCAGCGCCGGTGCTGCTGGGCTCATCCTCGGGGATCTGCCGTTGGGATGGAGAGTGAAGGCAGAGCCCGCCCGCCCCCCCGGGCAAACCTCAGCTGGGTCACACAAGACTCTGGGGGAGTGAGACCCCAAATGCTGCTGGTGCTGGAACCCCTGGGGCTGCCCCATGGCACATTGGCCATTAGAGGACCAGGAGTTTGGGGGAACAGGCTCTGAAAAGGGCTGTGCCTGGTGGGAAGGTGGTCCTGGGGGAGCAGGATGTGGCAGGGGGTGCTGTTGCCCTGCGGGGGTCGGACACTCACGTTCTCCTCCAGGTTGAACTCTGTCTCGCTCGGCACGGGGGAGCTGACTTTGGACTTGGCAAAGTCCTTGAAGCTGCTGGAGCGCTGAAGGGAGAGCTGGTGGACACAGAGAGAGGTGAGGGCTCCTCCCTGAGCCCTCCTGCCCAGCTCCCACTCTCCTTTCGGCAAGCCGGAGCAGACCCAGGGTGACACTGATGCTTGAAGAGTTTTTTGGCTGGCACAGCCTCACCCTCCCTGCCCACACTCGAAGAGCCATCATGTGTTGTGAGCCTCACAGGGCCTGGGATGTAGAAACCCAGCGTTGCTCTCAGTGCACGTGCAGTGGCTTGGCATGGAGTTCCCAGGGCCGTGGCTGCGCCACACGGTGCAGCTGCCGGTGAGCAGCACTGGGAGTCTCTGCTCCGGCACCCGCTGTGGCTGCTCCAGGGCCGAGCCTGGCAGCGCTGCGTGGGAGCAGCCGGGACCGCACCGTGCGGCTGTCGTGGCACACGAGCTGAGTGCTTGCTGGGAAAACAAAGGGGCTCTGCAACACAGCCCCTCTGCTCAGCACCCCCCTGGAGCCTTGCTTGTCCTGCTCCTGTACCAGCCGTGCCCTGGGGCAGCCCCTCCCTTCCCTGCAAGTGTCTGACAGCTAAAGGCTGTTTTCAGCATGAGTGCTGCTGTGACCCTGACTCTGCCCTCATGTTTGGCTCCAAGGCCAAAAGTTGCCCATGTTTTTTGCATGCAAACATGGTCCCATAGCCCACATAACACCTCACCAGCAAGCTCAGTCTCACCTTTGTGCCAAAGACACCGATGTGGGGTTTGGATTTTGGTCCCAGTGCAACCCTCCACCTCTTCCAGGCTTCCCTGTGTCCCCTGCCTGTCTCTCTGGCTCTCCTTCCCTCCTTCCTCTCTCTGTGCCCTCAGGTGCCTGTCCCATGTGGGAAGTGTTTCCCCGTGCTGGGAGCACCCTTGGTGCCAGCCAGGGTGCCCCCATGGCCACACAGTCCTGCGTCTCCCTCACCCGGGATGCCCAGCACCAGCACTGCCGTGGGAGCTGGCTCGCGTGCCGGGCCGGGACAGCTCAGCGCTTGGCCGCTGGCACGCTCACAGTTCACACCGTGGTGCTTGGTTTTGCCTCCACTGCAAACACAATCTCCTTTCTCAAGTTACTCTACCCGCCCCAGGATCCTGCTCGCACTGGCGGCTGCGGCACTTCCCGGCCCCTGCACCGCCTGGCCCTGCTCACACACTGCCCTGCACCTTCCCCTCCTTCCTTTTATCAACTTGACTGAGCATCCTTTATTACTCGGTTTTGCCATTTTCTTATAGAGGGTTGGTTCAGACGAGGGAGACCCAGGTCCATCCGCACCGTGGCTTTACTTAGCATGAACAGCTCAGCTGGTGCGTCCATACAGAGGAGATGCCGGCGGTTTGCCACACTCCAGCCCAGCAACCCTGAGCCCATGAGACCCAGGTGACTTGAATGCCTCAGGTCTCTCCCCCTGCATCCTTCAGATGAAACAGCTCCCTGTCCATGTCCCCCACAGCCAGGAGAGCTGCAGCATTGGCAGCTGCCCTGGAGCTGGAGGAACCAGGAGTGCAAGAGCAGCTGTGGAAAGCCTGGCTGCCAGGCCCCCAGGGAGCACGGCAGCGAGGGGGAAGTGAGAGCAGCAGCTGCGGCTGGGCAAGAGCAGGGGATGCCCGGCGGGCCCACTGGGTCACCCCCAGCACAGGGCGGGGGGCTTCACACAGATTTCCCCCAGGAGCTTCCCAGCACAGAGGAGCGGCCGTGGCCTGCAGCCCTGCTGGGATGTCTGCGTGCCGTGGGCAGGACCATGGCACCAGGCACTGTCTGTGTCCCCCACCGGTGGCTCCAGCCCTCCAGGTGGGGTGGCATGGGATGGCGTATGGCCCGGCTGTGGCAGCAGCTCTTTGTGAGGCTACGGTGCTGGCAGCCGGTGCTGCCGGTGGCTCCCAGCCCTTGGCACGGCGCTGCTGGCGGAAGCCACCAAGGCACGTGACGGAGCTGCAGCCTCGCGCTACCTCGACCGCAAACACCTTGCTGTGCAGGCTGGGAGCTGCGCGCTCAGCACCGCCGCCATCCCCCTCTCGGCAGGAAATGGCAGGCAGCCACCCACACTTCAAGGAGGGGGAGCCACTGCCCCCCAGCAGAATCCCATGGGTCCCACCAGCACCCCGGTTTGCACCCACGCTGAGCCTGCGGGTGTGGATCCCAGCGGGCTGCAGGGCGTGGGGCAAGGTCAGGACCACGCACCAACACGGTCACGGTGGCCAGCAGTGGCAGGCGCTGACTGCTGGCAGTGCTGGCCCCAAGCCCTGTGGGACTCAGCCCCACATCTGTCCCACATCTGCCCCAGCCCCGGCACCACGTTGTCCGTGCTCGGCATCCCATGGGCAGCCCAGACTCAGCTAGTGCTGAGCACACATGGAACCCTGGGCAGCTGGACACCACTGGCGCTCACCTTCCTGTGTCCTGGCTCCTTCTCACCGGCGTTGGAGGGCTTGCGGCGCAGCATGGTGCTGTGGCCGGTAGCAAAGGTGCAGCGTTTGGGCAGCGTTTGGCACAGCACGTACCGAAACGCTGGCACTGGGGCCGGGAAGCACACAGGAAGCCAGCGGTCACATGAGAGATGCTCGTAGCGACGCGGCTCAGGGTGGCTGGCGGGTGCGCAGGCTGGGGCAGGAGGAAGGAAACCCTCCACAAAGCTGCTCCCCTGCCCAGGGCCCCTGGGGCGGGGTGCCTGCCTGCACCCTGCCACCCCGCTGTGATGCTGCTGCCGCTTGGTGATGCTGCTGGTGGGCACCGCGTCCCCCCATGCAAAGGTGAAGGTTGCCCCGCTCCCTGTGCCCACGCATTCTCCCTGCCAGCGCAAGATGACCAAGCCCTCTGTGTAACACTGGGTCCGGGATGTCCCCTGCACCCACAGGTCCTCCTGGCCGGGCGTTGAGCCCAGTGGGACGTTGCCATCAGCACCCCGCTGCTGGCACCCACGGGCAGCCGAGATGGCCCTGGTTGGGCCAGCTGACCTGAACCGTCTTGCTTCAGTTCCTCCATCTCTTGTCCCGAGAATTAAAATCTGCCTTGAATCTGCCTCCTTGCTGCCGGTACTGGCTTGTCCAGCTCAGGGCAGCGCAGACAGCATGGGCAGAGTCATGTGTGGGACCCAGGGCCATGTGGGGCCAGAGCCCAGCCCCACAGCAGGCAGTGAGGCGGCGGGCGGGCTGGCAGCACGCAGGGCCGCCGCGGCAGGGAGCGGCCGTGCGCAGGCACCCGCCGGTGTTGCTCATGTTTAATCACAAATGAGCAAGTAGAAAACAAAAAAAAAGGAAGTGAGCGACAAGGAGAAGAAACAGCTACAGCAGAGAAGAGGCTGGCGTGGGGCCAGCACAGGGTCAGGCCTGCAGCCCAATGAGCAGCGTGGAGAGGAAGGATGTGAGGGCCAGCATGCCCGTGGTGGCGGTGGCGGTGGTGGCGGCGCTGCCCAGCGGGAAGGGCTCCGTGCTCCTCTGCAGCCAGCGGTGCTCCTCCTCCAGCTGCTGCCGCTGCAGCTCCGGCCCCACGCGTGCCCGGATGGTCTCGTAGTAGGTGTTCAGGTACCTGATCTGCGGCCAGGCGTCACGGGGAACTGGGGGTCTGCCCCAGCTGCCTGCACCCCGTCACTGCCCGCATCTCCCTTGTACCCTCTTGGCCCTCCCCATCCATTTACCCTGTTGCTCCTCTCCATCCTTCCCTGTCCTGGCCCCATTTACCCACCCTAACCTCATACCACCATCTTGGTTTTCTGCTACGTCCACCCCTCAGCCCCCTTCGCTCTCCCTGTACCTGCTCCGGTGACAGGAGGCTGAGGTCAATGAGGTTGCGGTCATAGGGCACCAGTGATACCACCTCGAAGGTCAGGAAGGGCTTCTCGCCGCTCTGGTGCTGCCGCAGAGAGGTGGTGTTGGGGGTGCCCCCACCCCTGGCCTGGTGCAGCCCACTGGTGCCGTGCCACCCCTGCAGCCCATCCCCGTTGCACTACCTTGGTCTGAGCCTCCACCACAAGGGCAACATCCTCAATGCGGATCCCAAACTCGCCGTCCTGGTAGTAGCCAGGCTCTGGGGGCCGGGAAGGTGCCTGGTGAGTCCCAAGCCCAAGCATCTCCCCCAGCCCACCCCACCCTAGAGGGGCCAAGAGCTCCATGTCTCCTCCCTGGCCAGACTCTACTGCCCAGGGACATCTCTGAGAGCCCAAGGCTCTGGCCAGAGCAGTGGGCACACGTACCAATGGAGGTGAACATGCCAGCTGTCAGCGGCACGTTGTTGGACTGGAAGCCCACGGGCCCTGCAGGGGACATGGGTGGGTTACAGCTCCTGGAGATGGTGTGTGCTGTGGGGACAGCTTGACAAAGACCACAGCACCCTCCAGATAGGGTGACATCTGCCCACAGCAAGAGGCTCAGCTGGGCCATGAGAAGCCCCAGATGGACCCCTGTCCTTGTCCTTTCCTCCACAACTCAGCCCATGTCCCCTGTGCTGGTGCTGCAGCACCTACACTCATGGACTGAGAGGAAGTTGCCGATGCCATGGCCAGTCCCGTGGCCATAGTTGAGTCCCACGTCCCAGAGCGCCCGGCGGGCAAAGGACTCCACCGTTCTCCCTGGGGAATGATAAGGTAGGACAGGGCCAGTGAGGTGAGGGCTGTCCCCTGCCCTCCTCCTCCCCATGCCTGGGGGCCTGGGCAGGGCTGAGCTGCCAAACGCCTGTCTCAGCACCCACCTGCCGTGTTGGACGGGAAGACGAGGCGGGACAGGTCAATGTTGCCCATCAGCACACGGGTATAGGCTTCCTACGAGGGGCATTGCAGGGGGACTGAGTGTGGTGGTACCTGCATGCCACCCACGGCACATCCAGCCCTGTCTGGGACCTTGGTGCTGAGTGACACGGGGGGACCTGGACACTGCAGGGGGCTGCTGGGTGGCGTGGCGGGACTGCTACCTTCTGGAGTGGGGTCGGCACGCCCCAGTGCACAGTCCGTGTGATGTCTGTTGTCCCATCGCTGCAAAGGGGGGACACGAACAGAGGCAGTGAAGCACCAGTGCTGGCCTTGGAGCCCCCTGCCACCACGTTGCAGCAGGGGCATGGTGCGGGCATGGGGGGCTGTGCAGTGCTGGGCGGTCCAGGTTAAGAACTACACACAGATATTGCCCGCCGCTGTCCAAAAGGTACATCTCATCCACAGACAGCTTCTGGCTGCTCCTGTTGGAGGGGCTGCGAGAGGAGGGGGGTCAGACCCTGCTCCCAGCCTCCAGTTGCCCGCTCCCCACCGGGCCATACCTGTAGTGGGCCAGCGCTGCGTTGAGCCCGCTGGCAGAGATGGACTGGAAGCTGGGCCCGCGGCTGTGCTCCTGGGCCCTGGAAGGCAGCAGAGAGGGAGCTGCGGGGGCTGTCTGGCTGCCCTGCACCGGGCAGGGGGGGCCACATCAGCAGTACTGACTGGCGGAGCATGTCGATGTGCTGTGCCCCCGAAAACTCGTCCACCTGCCCCTGAGGGACCATCTTCTCCAGCCACAGCAGGTGCTGGATGACAGCCACCGCGTCCCGAACCTGGGGGTGGCACAGCAGCAACAGGGGAGGGGGCATCAGCACCCCGCTTCCCCCAGCTGCCCCCCACTGCTGCTCAGGACTGCAGGGACAGGGACAGCCCTTACGTGAGCGGCTCGCAGCATCTCCTGTTCCTTGACATTTTTCACAGCCTTGGCCAGCATGACGGGGGAGTAGCTGTCCTCCAGCAGCTTCTCCTGCAAGGGCAGGCTAGGGGTGACATGGCCAGGCACAGCCCCCCACCCCTTCTGCCCCAGGGACAGCCATGGCACCCCCTGCACCCCCATGTCTCAGTGGCACAGGTCCGTCCCCGAGCCCAGCAGGACCCAGGTTACCCACGGCCCGGCTCAGCAATGCCGGTGCTATCTCCGGCATGCGGTGGTGCCCACCTGGGGGATGACACCGTAGAGGCCGTAGGTGGTGTACTGGGTGCCCAGCCAGATGGTGACATTGCCGTGGGCATAGAGGCGGAGGTGGACAAGTGCCTGACTGTAGTCCTGCAGCTCCACGCACAGCGGCCCCGGGCAGTCTGCCCGCAGGGACAGCTGTGCCGCAGCCGTCAGCCGCAGCTTATCCACAAACAGACTGGGGAAGGAGGCGGGATAGGGTGGGCACAGCTGTGGGGTCGGCCTGCTGCCCCTGGCTTCCCCCAAGCCTGACCATGTTGTTGAGACTTCGAAGGGGGCTGGCTGGGGGGCTCAGAGGGGATGCTGGGCTGGGGATGGGGGGTTGGCCTCAGGCTGTGCTGGGTGAGAGGGTGCTGCACCCCAGGGTGGGCTGGAACGGTTGAGGCTGGACCTGGGAATGATGTGAGACTTGGAGGGGACAGGCAATGAGGCTCGGCACTGCAGGATGTGATGGGCTCTGGGTAAGGGGCCAGCCGGGCTGAGGGAAGGGTCCCATGGGTGCTGGTGCTGGAACAAAAGCAAGGAAAGAGCCCCATCTGTGCCCTTTGCCTGCAAGGAGATGCCACCTACCTTATGCTGGTGTTGGTCAGCAGGGTGTAGGCGTAGAATACAGGAGTGTAGGGGATGTCATCTCCACGGAGGTTGAAGAGCCCTGCCAGGAATGAGACCTCTGAGCCTGCGTCTGCCAGCTGCCCTCCTACCCCCAGGGCTCTGAGCCCATGGCTCTCACCACGGCTCTCACCACGGCACACACCATGGCTCCCACCATGGCTCCCACCACGGCTCCCACCATGGCTCCCACCACGGCTACCACCACGGCTCCCACCACAGCACACACCATGGCTCCCACCACGGCTCCCACCACAGCACACACCACGGCTCCCACCACAGCTCCCACCATGGCTTCCACCACGGCTCCCACCACACCACACACCATGGCTCCCACCACAGCTCCCACCATGGCTCCCACCGTGGCTCCCACCACAGCACACACCATGGCTCCCACCACAGCTCCCACCATGGCTCCCACCATGGCTCCCACCACGGCTACCACCACGGCTACCACCACGGCTCCCACCACAGCACACACCATGGCTCCCACCATGGCTCTCACCACAGCACACACCATGGCTCCCACCACGGCTCCCACCACAGCACACACCATGGCTCCCACCACGGCTCCCACCGCAGCACCTCGGCTACTCACAGGCTGTCTCCTCCAGCCCTGACAGCAGCACAGCTGTGGGCCGTCGAACGTGCTGCTCCATCTGCTGCCGGATCCCAGCCACCTTCTCCTGCCAGCTGCTCCCTGGAGGGCAGTGAGAAGCTGGCTCAGCTCAGGGACCACCACGGATCCCCAGGCTGGGGGCTGCTGTGGGTGAGCATCTGCACAGCAGCCTCAGAGACAACGATGGTCGTACCTGTGAATGCTGCCGGGAGGCTGTAGATCTCACCGGAGGGTGGAGGGGGTCTCTGGTCACCCCACGCTTGATCCACAAGGTTGGTCTCGATGGGCAGCAGGGTCCTGCCAGAGCCATGCAGAGCTTGGCTGTAGCTGTTCCAGGTGTCTGAGGTGGCAGGGGAGCAGCTTACAGTTGGGGGCACCTGGCAAATCCACACCCAAGAGCTGCCCTCATGTTGGGAAGGGTCACCCTGTGTGATGGCCAGCCCTACCGATGGAGAAGAGGAAGGGGTCCAAGCTGATATTCCCCCCAACAGGAACTGCCTCCATGATCCACAGTCCTATGGACTCGATCCATGCTGCAGGAGAGAGCTGGGTGGCACCGCAAGGAGCCAAGTCCCGGACCACACTGAGCCCAGACGAGTGTGTCCTGGGGGTGGGAGGATGCAGCAACCCCCCAACCTGCCCCCCACTGACTTGTCCTCTGCAACTCCCAGTTGCAGTCCAGCTGCCGCTCTGCCTGGGTCCAGTAGCGGCTGTCGGTCCAGAGCGCGGCCTTGTCCTGTGTGACCACACCGGTGCCTGGGACAGGAGTGGGGGGTCAGGTGTCACCTTTCCCCCCTCTCCAGGTGGCCAATGGGGACCCCCAGGGATTCCTGGCCTGACCTCATGTGTTGAGCAGGACCATCCCCTGCCCTGAGGATCCCCAAGGATGGGGACCAGCAGGCAGCTGGGTGCTGCCCCCCCCGAGCAGGGAACCCAGGGCGGCGAGGATGCTCTCACCTGCAGAGCCCGTGAAGCCGGTCAGCCAGCCCAGCCGGGAATCCCGCTCCGCAATGTACTCACTCTGGAGCCAGGGGCAGAGCCGTGAGATGCAGCTGCGTGCAGCGGCCGGGGACCCCGTCCGCAGGGGCGCGAGCAATCTGCTGCCTTACCATGTGGGCGTCCGTGGAGGGCACGATGTAGGCATGGACACCGTGGGCTCGCATGGTGCCCCGCAGAGCAGCGAGCCTTGCTGTGGTGTTGGTGGCAGTGGATGGCAGGTACTGGTGGCACAAGGAGACACGTGCTGGGGGGTGCACACCAGCTGCAGTGGCGGGACTACAGGGGGTGACCCCATGCGGGGTGTCTCAGAAACAGGTAGGGCTGGTCATGGTGGGGCTCACCGGTGGGTCTGCAGAGCAGTTCCGGACATCAGTCCTGGTGGAGACAGCCTGTGGTGGCTGGCCTGCAGCACAGCCTGGGGATGTGGGGACACCCTGAAGACTCAGAGTCCTGCTCCAGCCCAGAGCCAGAACTGGGGCAGCTGTGACTCTTGACCCCAGCCCCAAACATGAAGCCAGACAGTTTGGGAGCTTTTTTGCAAAAAACAGTGTTTCTAGCCCCAGGAACAGTGGGTGAAACCCAACACCATTAGCCAGCTCAGGAGGAAGTAAATGCTGCCAGGCATGGCCAGCGCTCATGGCACGCCTGGGGACAGGCTCCGGGGTGCAGTGGGATCATCACACGGTGCAAACCGTGCCTACTGTGCCTGGGAACCAGGGAGGTGGTTGGCAGAAACCAGCCTTGAGCATCCCTGCCACTGCGGCTGCTGAAGAACCTGGCTGGCAACCAGGGATGTGCCCTGGCAGGACCTGGCCTCTCCCTGCTGCTGCTCTGCACCTGCTGCCACCACCAGCACTGCTCTGTCACCGCTGCAGTCTGTGGGCAGGGACCTGGTTCTTCATCTCGGACCAAGGGCACCAGGCTTGGGTCCATGGGGCAATGGGAAAATGGGGCACCCTGAGCAGAGTGTGGCCTTGGGTGCCTAGCTGCTGTGTCCCTGGGAGCTGCTCCTTACCCGTCACCACCCCAGAGCTCATCCCTGGGTCAGACAGGTAGCATTAGCTCCTCTCAGCAGCCGGGCTCCCCTGGCCTGGGGCAGTGAGGCAGGAACAGCAGCACAACCAGTCTCCCTGTGGGCAAACCCACCCTTGCTTCACCCAAAGCTGTGGTTCAGACTGCTGACATCCCACGCTGGGAGCAGCCTGGGTCCTGGGGGTTCCCAGGATGTGGTGTCCCTTGGAGAGCCTACCCCACTCCCCAGCCCAGCCCCTCTGACATACCGTGGAGCAGGAGCACCCAGGCTGCAGTCCACTGTGGGAGGTGCATGGCTGCTCTGGGGTGCCCAGGGGATGTTTCCCCAGTGCCTCGGGTGAGAGGTCCCTCCTCCTGTGACTTTGCCCCAGGGGTGGAGGGATGATGGATAAGAGAGTGAAGGCAAAGAGAGTCAGGGGGAGAGGGGGCAGAGGGCAGTCCTATGCATTGAAAGTGAATCGTGCTGCTAAATAAAAGTAAACATCAGCACGAAGTCCAAAGATCCTTCCAGAGCAGGGCTGGGGCTGTGCCAGCTCAGCCTGGCACATCTCAGCTGCTCGGGGTTAAAAGCAGAGAAGAAGGGGCTGCTCATGCTCTGCTCCTCTGTGTCCCCAGCAAAACCTCCATTCCCTGGAGCTGTGGAGGGCTGACATGGAGGCCCCTGGGGTGAGGGCGCAGAATCCTCAAGCCAGCCCTCTCCTCCAGCAGGACACAGAGTGGTGCGGGGCATCCTCCTGGGCACGGCTGCAGCGGCCCCCACCCCAGTGCCCGGCGGGACCCCCAAGCTGGGGCTGGCAGAGACCACTGGTGGGAGCAGGTGGAACTCCATGGCAGTTGCCGAACAGCAGAGCTGTCATGGGGAGGCAAAAATGTTCTTCTTCCCTAGAGCTCCAATGTCATGAGCAGGGCTGGGAGCTGGCCATTGGCAGGGCCAGTGGGGAAGCCAGAGCACCGATGAAACACCTACCCCCATTTTTGGCTCCTGCAGATGACTGTGTGCCCATTACACATGGTTTTGCATCCCCTGGCCATGGCTGGGCCCCTAATATATTTACATGACTGTTCTTCCACTGCAGCTCTAGTAATGTGTTCGGCAACCTTGCACAGACAGGCTTTTTACCTCGGAAAAGCCAGTCAGCACGGGGGACCTCGTCAGTGCCCTTACCATCGCACCTCTGTGCCTTTGTGCCAGGCACGGGCACCTCTGCGCCCCTTTGTTGAGAAGATGTGTCAGTATCCAGTGGGCGTGAAGGAGATGACCACCCTCAGCAGTGAGCTCTGAGCTAGCCGGGGATGCCTATGAGCAGGGCAAAGTGTTGGGCATGGGAGAGGAGCAAGGAATGGCACAGGCAGCATTATGCTCACTGATGCCTCTGGTCTTCACGCCGGCTGTGGGTCCCACGTGCCTGCAGACGCTTTGGGTGGTGCAGGAAGAGCCCAGGTGCTCTGGGGAGGACACGAGGCTCGCTGTGTCCCCCTGGACTGAGCGATGCCAACCACAGTCCCCCAGGGGCTGCAGAAGGAGCAGAAACGAATGCTGCTGCGGCTCCCGCCCGCTCTGCCCGGTCCCTGTCCACAGGCAGAGCTGGGGCGTCATGGGGAGCATGGGGACCCTGCAGGACACAGACATGTTGTCTGAAAGGAGTGTGGAGAGATGGGGCGACAGCGCGTGTGGTGCTGGCATGCTGGCTTTTCGCTGGTGTGGTTAAACAGAAGAGGGACCGAGCTTTGGAGAGACAAAGCTGAACGTCTGACCCCACCTTTGCCATGCAGATGTGGGTTTCTGGGAAGCAGGAATACGTGTAAGGCCTTGAAGGTAAACACAGGTTAACTTCAGTGCTAGTGAGAGCACATGGTCTGCCTAATGAAATGCAGGAATAATAAACCAAGAGTGCATTAGTGGGTCAGGTTGGAAATCCTGGCAAAGGAGACAATGGCAACATTTTAGCATTGAGCAGCCTTACGCAGTCAGAGCCACATTTGATGGCAGCACACACAGGGAGAGGAGCACGATGGTGGCAAACAGACCAAGCTTTGCCATGCCAGCAGGGTACCAGCCGCTGCCCACAGCAAAGGCAACAGGGCCACCAGTGGCCACCTCCAAGGGCTGGGAGCCATTATCTGCAGGAAGAGCACTGTAGCATGTGCCCTTTGTCCCACCAAGCCTGTGAGCGCCGAACCGCCGGGACTTCTGCCTTGCTAAAAACCTCATTATGTTTGTCATAATGAGCATTGACCCCAAGGCCTATCTCATTTATTGTACATGTATTTCCTCTAACTGCTTCAGTGACTTCTCTGTGGTTGTTGAAGAGAAAGTCTGGCTGAGGGACAGCCTTGTCATTGGCAGGCAGTAGAGATGTCCATCCATGGGTCAGACACAGACTTTCAGGGGAGGATGCACGTCCCCACCCAGGACAGGGGCACCTGGGGGAGTCCCTATTGGACAGTTGCTCATCACAGACTAAGCAGGTCCTTTTCACTGGCTGGGGTGTCCTATGGACCTGCTGCACCACAGGATGGGCACAGCATCACTGTTGGAGCCAGCTGACCCTGGGCTCTGTCTGAGGGTACAGCCAGCTGTGTGGCACCAACACGTGTTTGGAGGAGGGTAAAACAGAGATGTGACCAGGTGAGGTGCAGGGCAGGGACAGGAGGTGCGCTGAGAGCAAACCTTGGGAGAAGGGTGGAAGGACCTCACTGCCATTGCAGCAGGACCTTGTGCTTGGTGGATGCAAGTTGCAGGAGACCTGGTAGGTCCTGTGGTAAATGAATAAACAGATGTTTTACAAACAAACCTTGAAAATGTGAGAGGTCCTTCAGGAAACCTGTGCAGCAAATCGCTGTGACTCGCAGTGGGATTGGCGGAGGGGAAGCCTGGGTTGTGGCGGCTCCGCAGGGCTCCTGCCACCCTTCTGCTGCCCCCTCCCTCCTGCTTACAAGACTCTCTGCCTGGCCAGACCCGTCTCCTGGGGTCTTCTCCAGCACTGGGCTGTGGGTCCCTGCACCATCTCACACCAGCTGTCTGCTTCCCCTGCACAGGTACAGCCACGAGGATGGCTACAGACAGGCCAGGGGTGGGAGCCGTGGGTTCCCTCAGTGGCCATGGGCTCCCTCATGTGGCTCCTTCCAGCGGCATCTCATGACCTGTTGGACAGCCAGTTTCCAACCCATTTAAAGTGGCAGAACCTCTGTGGTATCCTTTGAGGCTCTTGGCCAGCAATGGGAATCCTCCATCGGCCCCAGGACACCTGCCCACCACAGGCCCTGGGCCACGCTGTTGTCCCAACCTCGTCCTCCCACCCCCAGCCCCGCTTTTGCTGGCATGAGCCTGCTGGTCAGCTCGGAGGGGGCTGGGGCACGTCGTTCCCCCTGTGCACAGGCACGATACAGGCAGAGACGTGGGGCTCATAGCGCTGTGCCCCTGGCACACCCCCGTGGGGCTGGAGACCAGCTCCGCTGTGGTGTGGGGCCGGGCCCCTCCCGCCCTGTGCCCCCGAGCCACTGGCCGTCCAGCAGCGCTGTCTGTCCCGCGGCTCTGTCCAGCGCTGCCACTGCGGGGGCTGGCTGCTCCGTGCGGCCACTCCAGCTGTGTCACCGCAGCTGTGTCACTGGGATCTTGCTGGCCACGAGGTGGCACCAGGACTGCGCCGTGGAGATGCACAGAACCCTGTTCCCCTGTCACCTCCTCCACACACCCCGCCCCTCGTCTCTGTCTTGTCCCCTGTCCCCTGTCCACCCGCCCGGTCCTGCCACAGCCCTGGCGCAGTGGGGGCCGGCAGCAGCAAAGCCTGGTGGTCCCTCCCGCCCACCATTCTGTTCCTGAGGCCTGATACGCTCATATCATGAATGGTCTCAGCTTGCCTGTGTCTGGTGTCACTCTCTGGTCCCCTGCTTGGAGGAGTCAGGGTGGATGGGGGGAGTGGGCGATCCCCTACCCCAGCAGGGGCAGGACATGGACAGGAAGGAGGGGGATGAAGGGCAACACCAAAGCTGCCTGGAATTGTTATGGCAACACAAATTTCTCGAGAATATGTGATGTGGTTGCTGTGGTGACAATCAGGCAGCGGTTTGCTGCCATCTCCCTAATTAGTGAAATGTGCTAATGATGCTTCCATCCTCCCTGACGGGTCCCTGCCCAGTGCCAGGATGGGGGCTGCACTCACAGCAGTGCCCAGCTCCTCTGTCCCCTGCCTGCTGGCTGCCCCTCACCACACAGCAGCATGCCTGGTCCCACGCAGTCTGCACGGTGACAAGGGTGTCCCCTCACCCCTTTTTTCCAACCCTGAACCCAACTCTGCAATGCCAACCCTGATGCCAACTCCCCCACGCCACATCCAAGAGACAGGGCTGAGACGGGCCTGTCCCACCCTGTGGGTACAGCGGCACTGTTGGCCCTGTGGCTGCACGTCCCTCCTCCTCCTCCTTGCCCAGCACAGGGGGTGGCACCAGCCATCCCTGGAGACCCTCAGGGCCACATGCCACTCTGAGCAAGCCAGCGTCAACAGGACGAAGCTCATCGGCCGCCACACGTCCGGTGGGGCCCTTCTCTCCCGCGGGAGGTTTCCTCGAAGACGAGCTGAAGGAAGGCTTTAGGGGGACATCCTCCTTTTGTGGGCTATTGTTGGCCTTCCGTCACCTGCAGAGGCTGTGGGGTGACTCAGGCCGGGGTGACGTTCCTGGCAAACAGGACGTGGGTCAGTGAGGGAGGGTGTGCGCGGCCATAGGAATGCGGAAGCGAGCAGTGGCACGGGGATGCTGCCACAATCCCTTGTGAAGGCAGCACCTGCCTGCCCTGAAGCCCAGCAGGTGATGTGTGCCCAGGGGGCTGGGCCGTGGGGGTCCCCGCTGCACCCCAGAGCCTGGCAGCTTGCCTGCAGGGATGGGGATGCAGCTCCAGGACACGAGCTCATGAGCTGAACCTCCCTGGAGGATCACCCCGTTGTGGGGGTGAAAAGTGCTGGCTGGGAGCCCAGGGCCCTTGGCCAGGCTGGGCGGGGCAGGGGGGGCACAACCAGCAGGACTGGAAGAGGCACAGGGGGTGCAGGGTGCGACATGGGCACCACACACCCCCTGTAAGCTCCTCCTCACACCCAGTATGGCCTCTTCCTCGCAGCCCACACACCCTGTAGTTCCTCTTACAGCCCCCAGCCCATCCTCACAGTCCAACACACAATCACCTTGTCCAGTCTCTCCTACAGCCGCTCTCAGCCAGTACAGCCCCTCCTGTACAGCTCCCCACACAGCCTTAGCATCCTCACTTGGGGAAAATTAATTTATTGCCAATCAAATCAAAGTAGGGTAATGAGAAAATAAAACAAATCTTAAAATACCTTCCCCCTACCCCTCCTTTCTTCCCGGGCTCAACTTCACTCCCGAATTCTCCACCCCCGCACCCCGAGCAGTGCAGGGGGGTGGGGAATGGGGGTCCGTTCATCACACGTTGTCTCTACTACTCCTTCTCTCACACTCTTCCCCTGCTCCAGCCTGGGGTCCCTCCCACGGGAGACCGCCCTTCACGAACTGCTGCAGCGTGGGTCCTTTCCAGGGGTGCAGTCCTTCAGAACAGACCCCACGGGGTCACAGGTCCTGCCAGCAAACCTGCTCCAGCCTGGGCTCCTCTCCCTGGGGCCGCGGGTCCTACCAGGATCCTGCCCCACGGGCTGCAGGGGAAGCTCTGCAGGGGTGCATGGCCTCGCTGGCAGCACCTGGCTGCAGGCAGGGCAGTCCCCAGGCTGTGGGACGCTCAGCTCTGCCATTGTCATCCACCACGACACCACGTCGGCAGCGGTACCCGCACACGTGGGTCGATGAGGGGCTCCGTCAATGCTCAACAGCACCCAGGCTACACAGCACCGGTGCCCACAGCCTGCACCTCTGCGCACGGGGGGGGCAGGTGCTTTAGCCCTTGCCCTGGCCCAAGTGGTGCAGAGCTGGGGGGCTGCAGTGCCCATCCTGCAGCGACGGTCTGTCCCCCTCCCCACACAGGCAGTGGCACCCTTTCTGTGCCGTCTGGCAGAGGGGGCTTCATGCCCCCACCCCCCCCGGCAGTGGTTGGATGATTTGGGGGGGCAGCAGGGTCAGAGGGGGCTTCGGGTGAACCCCTCTGTGGGCACCAGCTGACCTGGGGGACAGAGGGGCAGGGTCTGCCAGGGGCAGCGGGCAGGACAGCCTTCTGCCCCCGTGGGTGCCTGCGGAGGGGGCTGGCTGGAAGGGGGGCCTGATTCAGGCAGGGTACGGGGTCTCAGGGTCCCAGGATTAGGCGGGGAGGGGGTCTCCCAGGCTGGGTAGAGGATCCAGGGACCAGGCTGGGAGGGGGTTCCTGCAGCCTGGCTGGAGGAGTTCCAGGGACAGGACGGGGAGTGGGGCATCCCAGAGCCAGGCTGGGCAGGGGTCCTGGGCCAGAATGACAGCAGTGCTGAGGGCTGGGGGCTGGGGTGGGTGCAGGGGTCCCACAGTCAGGGGGGTAGAGGGTCCTGGGCCAGGCTGGGAGGGGGATCCCGGGACAAAGCTGAGGGGTGGTCCCAGAGCCCTGGGGCCGGGGCCCGCCCAGAAGGGATGCCGGTGGGGGGATCATCTTTGGGGGCGGGAAGGGGGTGTCCCGGGAGGGATGCGGTCGCTGGGGCGGGGCTGGGGGCGGACACCCCCCCGGGGGCCCGGCGGCCACATGACCGGGCAGACGGCGGGGCCGGGCTGGGCTCTCACCGCCTACAAATGCGGCTCCCCCGGAGCGGGGCCGCCACCGCCGCCTCCGCCGCCGCCTCCGCCGTCCCGCAACCCCCCAGCATGGCCGCGCCGCGCTGGCTCTGGGCGCTGCTGCTGCTCTGGCTCTCCCTGGCCGCCGCCGGTGAGTGCGGGACCCCGGGCGGGGGCAACCCCGGCTCCGCGCCGTACTGGAGGACCCCCTCCCCGCCCCCCTCCCGGTCCGGCGTCGCTCGATGTCCGGGCTGGCACCGGGGGACACGGAGGGGACTGTGGCCGGGTGACCGTGTGCTGAGCAGGGCTCGGGGGGACTGGCACCCCCTGCCCGTGCTGGCCGGGAGCCACTGTCGCCGGGCTGGGGAGGACAAAGCGTTTTTCATGATGCCAACAAACCCCCCCTGTCTGTCCGGGCAGCGGAGCAGAACAACAGCCATCCGAGGGCTGGAGAGCTGTCAGTGTCACTGCCTCCGGCTGCCGGAGCACACCCCACCTGGTGGGTGGCAGCGTGGGGCATCGCCGGGATGCTGGCACTGGGAGCCTTGCCCTGCCATGCTGCCACCGCGGGCCTCGGCTCGCTCCCCAGGCTGCGCGCCCTGTCCCAGCTCAGCAGGGCGCTGCCACCTGTGTGCGGATGCAGGGCTGGTGGTTCTGCGACTGCTGCCGCTGCCGGCGCGTCTCTGCCAGGCGCCCGGGGAGCGGGCTGCAGGGAGAGGCCACTGCCCGCGAGACGGGACGAGCGTCTCGGTGGATCGTACATTGCTGGCAGGGAGAGGGGCACAGGATGGTGGCTTTGAGGAGAACTGGGAGCCAAAGCCTGAGGCTGCTCTGTGTCCCTCAGTGAGGCCAGTGGCATCAGCGCACAAGGTGGCCGTGCTTGGCGCAGGTGGCCTGGCCGCCTCGGTGCAGGAAGCACTCAGCCGGCGAATGGCTCCTGCTGGGGGCAATTCAGGAAGCGGGCGGCGCTGCCTGGCCCTGCCTGCCTTGGGCCAGGCGGCGGGGAGTGCAGGCAGGCCCCGCAGCATCCCCATCCCATGTGCAGGGTGGGGGCACCAACTAATGCTCTTCCTGCTGTCCCCAGGGCCACTGGGCCAGGCGCTGGATGGGAAGGATGCAGAAAACAGCCTCATCCGAACCCTGGTGCGGCCGCAGGCTGCGCGGCGCGGGGCCGGGCACCGGCCGGGTGGCTGGCGGAGGTACCGGCGGCCCCGACCCCGGCTTTCCCACAAGGGCCCCATGCCCTTCTGAGGCAGGTGAGGAGCAGCAGGGTGTGGGGGGACACAGGGACATGCGATGCTGCTGGGAGGGGACTCACACATACCTGGGTTTGCTCTTGTTGCAGGGTTGCCACCAGTCCTCCAGGGATGCGGCTGCCGTTCTCTGTCCTAGCCTGCTCTGCACATCTTCCAGCCCTGAGCGCAGGGTCCCTGTGAGCCCTCAGCTGGTGTCACCTCCTTCCTGCGGCTGTCCCTGGTGGCGCTGGCGCCGTGGGTGCCTCCTGCCTCCCTCACCACCCCTTGGGGCTGGCTGGGAGAGGGCTGCCCACGGTGGGGCTGGGTGCTGCCGTGATGCCCCTGTCCTGGTGGGTGTGGGGCTGCCCTGGACATCAGCTCACCAGGACCCATAGGCTTTGTGCAAAGCACTGTGTCACGTGGAGGAGCTTCTCTGCAGGGGTCTGTGAGCTCCTCTGGGGCTCCTGCCTCATCCCTGCCAGTTGCCCACAAGCCAGGGTGAGCACGCAGTTTGTCCTGCTGGAGTTTCTATTTATTCCCATGGTGCTAACGCTGCACCCTGGGTGAGCTGCCCTCCCCTCCTTGGCAAGTGTGAGGTCCCCTTCCCTCTGACAGACCAACTCCTGGGCACCCCCAAGGCAGGGGGTGTCCACTCAGGACACAGCGTGGGGCTCTGGGCCCCTCTGCCTGCTCTGCACCATGGGGCGGCAGGAGAATGGTGGGGCACTAGGGTCTCTGTCAAACACTGACACGCCAAAGTTGGGGCCCTTGCTCTGAGTGCTGCTGGGTGCTGTTGTTCATGTTTCTTGTGTTTGTAAAGATTTATTATGTTTAAATACATCTTTATAATAAAGAGTTATGATGACAGTAAACCCTTATTTTTGCAGGTGTGGGCACAGGTTGCTCACAAGTGGGGAGGCCTTCCAGGGGCCCTCTGCTCCCCCCGGCACTGCCCGGTGGTGGCTGGGGGCCGAGGCAGCCCCTTCCCCAGCCTCGTGCTGGCAGAGAAGATGCCCAGCAAAGGGAGAAACAAGCCACAGGGCTGCCTGGCCCATAGAACTGGGGAGGAGGGTAGGAAAATACAGGAGGTCAGCATCTCCCAGGCTTGCAGAGGGGCTGGGTGATGGAGGTCGGGGTGCTGGGAGGTGCAGGGGTGCTGGTCCCAGCCAGGGCAGCATGGGGTGAGTGGCTGGGGACCCTTGGCCCATGGAGCAAAGACCCTGGCTGCAAATAGGGTTCTGGGCACACCTGTCTTTATCTCCTTCTGGGATTGTTTTTTCTGCTCACCTGAATTCCCCTCCACAGTGGGCATCAGCTGCATGCTGAAGGGTTGAATGGTAGTAAAGGCTTTAAAAGCAGGGAACAGGGTGGTGAGACAGGCTCTGCTACTGAGGGGTCATGGAGGGATCCTTCATGCCTGGAGGAGGGGATGTGGCCCAGCCTGTCCCCCGGGTACTGACAGTGCCTGGGTCTGGGGACTCAAGCAGCTTGTTAGCTGAAGCCTTTGCTGGAATAATGGCTTTTGTGGGGCAGTTTCCACAGGGAAGTGCTGGTGCTCCTGCCCTGCTCCTGTGGTGCTGCCGTTGCCTTGGTTACCAGCACCTGTGGGTGCTGGGTGAAGCCAGGCGTGCAGCACCCGTGTCTGGCAGCGTGGTGCCAGGGCAGGGAGGAGGGTTTGCGCCCAGCACGGCCCTGGCAGGGGGAGGGTGAGGCTGGTGAGACAAGCGAGGACCATGCGGCAGCCCTGGAGCTGCCCCTGCCAGCTGCTGAGCTCCCGGCCGGGATGCCGCAGCCGCAGGTGAAGGGCAGGCAGCTGCCCCAGTGCGGCAGGAGGGTGGCCCAGACCTGGGTACGGCTCTCTCACTGGTCCCATTTGACGCTGCTGCCTTCAGGCAGCCCCAGTGACTGCCAGTTCCCCTTCGTCCCCCCAGCCTGACCCCAGCAGCCCTGGGCAGCTGTCCCACAGCTCCACACACAGCTGCAGCTATGGGTGCCTGGTACCTGGCACCTCCATCCATGGCATCCCTGTCCCTGCTGTCCCTATCCATGGTGTCTGCACCCCTGGTGTCCCCATCCCCATGAGGCTCTGTGCAGGCAGGAGCCATGCAGGATGCAGTGGGTCAGGACTCAGCAGATAGAGACTCCCTGTAAGACCTTGCAGGTGGGTGGGGGCTGAGCCCTGCAAGTGATGGGACCCCCCTGGGACAGGACCTTCCCAGCCAGGACCCCTGAGTGAGGCAGTGCCCATGCAGGGCCCCCCAGCCCCATATTGTTTGCAGGAGGCCACCCACAAGTGACGTCCTCAGGTGGAGGGCAGCTCAGCCCCAGCAGCGTGCGGGACGGCGGGCAGGGGAGCACGGCAGCCCTGGGGGCACGGGCGGGCAGGGCTGGCAGCACCAGCGGGGAAAGGGTTAACGGGGCCACTGAGGAGCTGGGCGGAAAGGCTGCAGCTGCGGGGCTGGGAGCAGAGCCGGGGGAAGCAGGGCTGGGCCCAGCTGGCCTCCATTAGCTCATCCTCTGGGACCCGGGAGGGATGTGCTCCCCGGCCACACGCCAGCGTGCTCCCGCCACGCCGCCCATCCACGCCGGCCATGGCGGCCGGTCGCCCCCGTGCCCTGGGGAGCCGCTGCCTCTGCCCCTGGGGCAGAATCGGGTAGGTGGGCGAGGGCAGCCAGCTCCCTGTCCAGTCCTGTCCTGGCCCTGGCTCTGCTGTTTCCAGCCCCAGCAGCCACTGGCACTGCAATGGGGAGAGGATGTGGTGCCCTGGCCACAGCCTCTCTATCTGACTCCAACTCCTGCTCTGGCTGCCTCAGGATGGTGGTGGCAGGGGTACCTTTCCTCCACTGCCACCCTGCAGTGCCATTGCTACTGGGTTTGAACTGGGAGGGCTCTCCCCCTGCACCTCAAATTGTCCCTCAGCACCAATGGCTTGGCCCCCCACCAGCTGCAGGCAGCCAGCACCCTGCCCGCGACTTCCCACGGGGAGGTTTGCTGCCTGCACAGGTGCCGGCAGGACAGGCAGCCAGTGCTGCCCAGAGCAGACCGCTGCAGCCCGGGCCGGGCCAGGCCAGGCAGCAATGCCCTGCTGAGCATCGCCCAGCCCTGAGCACGGGGCTTTGGGCTGCAGCCAGGGGATGCACAGCTGAGCCCTGACCCCAGCCCTCCCACGCCAGCCTGGAAGGAGAAGGCCAGGGAGGACCCCCGGTTGGGCTGTGGCCAGCGGGTGCCGGAGGAAAAGGCTCCTGGGCCAGGAGACCTAAGGAATCTCTGGCTTTTCCTGGCCTGGCTGGCTGCCCGCAGGCAGGTGGGAGGCTCTGGGCTCTGCCGTGTTCCCCGTGCACCATGTGCCACGGCAGCTCCCTCCTGCGCTGCCTGTGGTGCCCGAGCCCCTGCACCGCAGCAGGGAGCAGCGGCAGAGCAGGTGCCGGGCAGTGCCGGGGACAGAGGCGCGGGCAGAGCCGGCAGCGGTGGGCAGGCAGGAAAGGCACTGCTGGAGCAGCATCTCCAGCTCAGGGGCAGTGGCTGCTGCAAGCGCTGAGCGGGGCTTGGAGCCAGAGGGCTGCAAGGTCCCCAGAGCCAGGGGCAGATAGCAAACGTGTACAGGCAGCTGCCTGGTGGCTGTCCCTGGGTGCAGGTCCCTGCATCTTGAGGACGGGGTGCTCTGATGCGTCCCAGCTTGCTGAGTAGGGAAGCTACTGGGTGCTGGGTGCACTGGGAGGAGGGATGGGAATGGGCTGAGCAATGGCTGGAGCCCTCTAGTCCTTGGGGACCTCTGGATGCATCCATGGGGATGGACAGGGCTCATTGGCCTGGCTGGGGCTGGCCCTGGACATCCAGGATACGTGGGACAACAGCTGTGCCAAAGTCACAGGCTGAGCCCCACGGCTCACGGCAGGCACATGCTGCTGGGATGTTCCCAGCTGCACCAGTCCCACTGCCAGCACCCGTCAGTCCCCAGCATCCATGGTGGGCTGACAGGAGTGAACCCCTGCCTCCACACAGGGCACAGAGCCGTGCACTGACAGCCTCCGAGGTCCCCAGGGACCCTCATGCCCACGGCCAAGCCTGGAGGATGGGCAGGCCTGGCCTTCAGCCCCATCCCCGGTGAGCCACAGGGCTTCACGCTCGCTCTGGCATTTCCGCCGGTAGCGGCAGGAATGCGGTGGCCACGGGAACAATGCCGGCACCTTGCACGGATCGCCTCGGTGACACGGCTGGGAGCTCTCAAGGAGCCGGCAGGAAGCAGATGGTGATGACACTGGCGGCCGTTTCCTGCAGCAGGACACGCTGGCTTTCTGCACTGCTGCTCCAGTTGCAGAGCCAGAGGGACCCAGTGTCCCTGGGCAGTGCTGCTCAGGCCTGTCCTACAGGCTGGCCCAGGCCCTGCTCCGTGCCAGCCACTCCAGCTGCACTAGCCCCACGGTGGGTGTGCTGGGCTACTCTGCCAAACGGGCAACTGGCATGGGGCTGCACGGTGTCCACGCGTCAGGAGCCTGCAAGCTACTGCCCAGGAGCAGGAGCTAAACCAGCAGAACTGGAAAGCAGCAGGAAACTGCCGCTGTCCCCCAGCTCTGCCCGCCACGTGGCCGGGGTGGTGGTAATGGCAGAACCCGAGGAATTGCTCGGCTGCCTTTGGAAGGCTCCAGGTCCCCAGACGGAGCGCGGGGCAGGGAGGACAGGGAGCCAAGCTGCAGCTTTGTGTCACGGGATGCTGCAGCCTGGCAGCAGCCACCCGCAGGCCGCGCAGCACAGAGCTAGGTGAGGGATGGCAGGCTTGGTGTGAGCACCCAGAGCAGCCCCGCTAAACCTTGCACAACGGAGGTTTATTTGAAATGAACAGTTTCCCAATAAATTATGTAATTTAAAAATTTTAAAGAAAAGAAAATAAAAGAGCCACAAGGCATGGGAGAACCCAGCAGCTCAGCCAGTGCACAGGGACCATGGAGCAACAGACACCCGTGGGCTGAGCACAGGCACAGGTGGGGGGCCCAGGACCCCCCACCCTGTCTCTGGCAGCTGCCTCTCTCAGCCGAGGCCACGCAGCCCCCGGCCCAATCCGGCAGGACTCTGCTTAGTGTTTGAGTGGGACAAGCCTCCCTCTTGCACTCATCAGTCGCCACCCCCAGGGTGTCCCCTCCCCAGCTGCGTGTGACCTTGGCACTCCAGCTCCCCGCAGCACAACACCCCCACATGCTCCTCAGCCCCTCCTCTGGGCCTTAAGGTGGATTCCAGCTCATTTACCACCCTCATCTTCTCCCCCCAGCCCATAGCCTCTGGTAGCAGCTCGAGGAGGGGAAGCACAGCACCCAACAGCACCCCGGTCACCCGGCCCCGCTCCTACGCCTGCTGCTCTGCAGGCAGGGCAGGGAGGGCCAGGAGCTGCGTCCTGGTCCGTGCCACGCACAGGGGCAGCCCTGGAAAAGCCAAGTGCAGCTCACTGCCCCGCCTGCCTCAGGGCCCTCTATGTCACCCCATGCCCTGTGGCCCAGGAGGAAGCTGGTGGGGCAGAGGGGAAGGGAGAGAGGAGAGCAAGGCCCAGGTGACAGTGGTAGAAGGCTGGGAGGGCAGAGAGATCTGTGTGTCCGAGACCTACACCCCAGGAAGGAGGAGAGAGGATAACGCCCCACTGAAAGGAAGAGGCCAAACATCCAGATAACCCTCCCGGGACAGCCACAGTGCAGCTTTCATAGCACAGTGATGGGGCACCGGGGGTGGCTGGGCCTGTTGCGTGGCAGAGGGTGACACAGCGCGGGGCTCTCACTGGCACAGTCAGCACACACCAGCACGCAAGGACACGGGGCACACGCTGAGCATCAGCCACCCGTGCCACGGCCCTCCGGGAGCACTGGCAGTCTCCACCCTTCCCTGCAATGGCTCCAGGGAGATGGGGGTGAAAAAGGAGAAAGAAGCGTGACTTGGGGAGCTGGTGACACTGCCATGGGGATGGTGGCACAGTGCTTGGGTATCAACAGATCCACCCACCTCCCAAGGAGAAAGCAGGAGGCTCCTGTCATGGATGGCAGTGCAATGAGTGTGCATGTCCTCTGCAGCGTAGGGTACAGCGGTGAGAAGGAGAGGGGAACACGTCCCTTCCAACTGTAAACACAGCACTTGGGGTAGCTCAGAGCCTTTTACCCTTCTGGAACCGTCAGAGGCCCAGCCTCAGCGCAGCACTGGTGGCAGAGGCCTCAGCTTTGGCACACAGGCACAAGTCACTCCTCATCCCCAGCAAGCAGGAAGCTGTAGAGGAAGTTGATGGCACGCTGGCGGTCCTGCTGAGTCTGCTTTGCCATCAGGTTGGGCGGAGGGCGCAGGAGGAGGCTGGAGAACAAGGCAGCTACAAAGGCAGGCAAAACTAGTTATTGGTCAGGAATGGAGACCTTGAAAGGCACTGGGAAGTGGTTATGTTTCAGGGAGAACAGCAGGAGCACAGCAGAGAAATAAGAGGCTTACCGATCATGGCGACACTGACATTGTTGTCTTCTGAGTATTTGAGCAGCTCTCGAAGGAAGGACATTAGGTACCGAAACACGCTGCGATGGCAACGAGGCAGCTGAAAAATCACCTGCAAAGGAAGAGACAGGAAGCTCTCCCAGCTCACACTGCGGCAGCCGGGGCACGCTGTGGCACTCCAGGCACTCAGCCTTCCCCCTTCTGTTGCCTTGAGGCTGCTGTGTGACAACTGGCGTGAGCCACAGGCCCAGAAAGCAACAAGCCACCAGCTGTAGCCCAGTGTTGATGGCACTCGTGGGCCTGCGCTCCAGGTAACGCTGCCTCTAGGATAACTGTGGCACCTGGCAAAAACTACCACTGCCCTGGGGCTGCTTCCCACTTGGATCCCAGCTCCTGCCTCCCTGACTGCACAGTAGCAGCATGAAGATGAGAGGTTTCCCGATGCCAGTACTGACAATGTGCCCAAGACCTTCTTCCTCTACCCAAGGACATGCCTGGCCTTGCTTGCTGCCCCACCAGCTATTTTTAAGAGCCACTTGGTCACAGTCCTTAAGGGATATACAGGAACTGCAGCTCTGAGCAGCTGCTTAAGCCCTCAAGACCAGTGGAGGCTCTTCTACTCCCCAGGGTTGCTATTCCACACCCCATGTGCTCAGGTTGCCACAGGACACATTTGAGGTCTCTTTGGAAGCCACCAGGACTTGCTGGGAGACACTGTAGTGCCAACCTTGGGGCAGCAAAGCACTACCAGAGCACCCAAGTCATCCTGCCCACTGCAAAGAACCTTCAGGTGCCTGCTCCCAAGGCCCCTTGCCAGCTCCCGGGAAGGGAACCGCAGGACCAAGGCAGAGCTGTAGCAGCCCCGAGCCTGCTGCGAGCACCTGGCGGCACAGCCGGCTGTTGTGTGACCAGTCGAGGC
The DNA here is from genome assembly GCF_964273445.1 of Streptopelia decaocto. Lineage (NCBI taxonomy): Eukaryota > Metazoa > Chordata > Aves > Columbiformes > Columbidae > Streptopelia > Streptopelia decaocto. The sequence goes on from NC_138665.1 coordinate 216,791, forward strand.
ACCGCTGATACAGCTCATAGCAGATCACCGGCTCTGGCAGAGCCTCCAGGAAGATGAGGAGCGCTTCAGCCACAGAGTGGTTACTGCCCGCTGGACCGGTGGGAATCAAGGGGCACACGCTGAGCAGAGGCACCACCTCCCTCCCCCTCTGCCCCCTGCCTCCCCTCCTCCCCAGCTGCTCAGTCTCTCCTTCCTCCTTGCAGCTCTGGCAAGTTCTCTGCCTGCCCAACCGCTCCCTGACACCAAAGCCCTCCTGGACATCCCTTGTCCCCCATCCATGGAAAACGTCATTCCATCTACCCGGCGCTGCGTTTGCCAACCCTCTAGCCCCACAGAAGTCCTCTCCTTCATCAGCCCCTTCTCCGGATCATGCTCCCCAGTGTCCACCTTCATCATTGCACTTGGCACAGCCTCGCAGAAGCTTCCAGAGCTCTGGCCCCGTGGCTGCTTTGGCCAGCACATGTTCAGCTTCAAGAAAGGTTCTCTCTGAGGGGACAGAGGGAAGCCAGCCCCCCAGGAGGAACCCTGCCAGCTAAAGCTCACGGACAAGCTCTCCTGAGAGCGAGCCCCCTCAACAGAGCTGAGATCCAGCGGGCTCCGGGCAACGTCAGGCACAGCAAGGATACGGATTGTCTCGGGGATACTGGTGTCCAGGCAGTCAATGATTTGCTCCAACTCTTCTTGCATTCCCGGAGTCTGGAACAGGTCCTCCTGCCAAAACCAGCACAAGTATGGACAAAGTCACCTTCCTTACAAAGGCTGAGGCACATAGTGACAGCGGGGTGAAAGCCGGTACCCCCAGACAGTGCCTCCAGCACAGGGGAAAAGCCCTACTCTATAGATACCAAACTGGAGCTGATCTCCAGCTGCTTATGATGAACCAGGTCAACAAGCTCTCCAGAACTTGCCAGCACAGCAGAGGTCTCCTCCCTCACCTGGTGGCAGGCATGCTTGAACAAGTGGTCCACCAAGAGCCAGATCTCCTTCGGCACCTGCAGTGGCATCTCACTCGCATCCTCACTGTCCAGGGAGCCCATCTGCAGAATGGATTTCTCCTGGTGGCAAAGAGAACACGAGGTTTCAGAGAAATCCCAGTCCCTCTGGAAGGGCCTTGGTGAAGAAAGCCTGGGCAGGAGAAGAAGCAGGAGCCAGGACTCATCTGGCCCTTATCTGCTCCACAGGTCCCAGCTCCACTCCCTCCCGCTGCCCCACAGAACAACCTGCCCGCTCCACCACGAACTGCAGCCAACAGCCTGAGCCGCTCCCAGAGGAGCTGCACAGCCACAGCAGCTCCCAGCGGAGGGGCCTCTCGCTGGCCAGGACGGCCTGTCCGAGCCACAGCTCCCAGCTCACACCCTGCGGCCGACGCTCGGGAGCGCCGGGGCCTCACGAGCCTTTCTGCCGCATTGGCTTCCACGTTTTGGGTTCAACCCAGCCATCGTGCCCGCTCATGCAGCCGATCTCCTCTGGATGCGCAGTCGAGGACAGGCCTTTCCTGACTCTGTGCTCCAACCACGGCTGCCCTCTGGGCTCTAAACCAGTCCCATTTTCTACAGCTTCTTTCCTCATTTTCCAAATGAGAGGTCTCTGCTGAACACAGACCACCGTGACACCATTGTTCCCTTTTCCCATTTACTCATGCAAAGCAGCTGATGAGCTCAATTGCTCAGAAGTCTCCATCACACCAATCTTCAATGGGACTGATTGTTTTTTTGCTGGATTTTACTCTCACTTCACAATTGCTCATGCTCCTGTGTGCTCCCAAGGAGGCAGCCATGCCCAGATCTCCTGAAGCACATTCAGCAGAAGCACCCAGAAGGGACAGCACAAGCAGGAACACAACCCAAGGCCACCAGCAGAGAGGAATGCCACAAGCCAAACGCAAAGCGCTTAATTTCAGCTGTCAGCTTACATGACAACTGTGATCACTGTCCCTCTGTAGCACAGTCACAGCTGGGGCTGGGTTTGGCTTCCCCCAGTGCATCCCCAGGTTGGCACAAGCCATAGCCGCCAGCACAGAACAGCTTTGCCCCGCACACCACTCGATATCCCTCAGCCAGCAGATGCCGGGTCACAACAGCACGTCTGCCTCGCTCATCCAAGCACACAGGAAAGGTTCAGAAGCAGCATGTTAGACAAGTGCGTTAAAATCTTCCTGTGAGAGGGAAAAGGCGAGAGCTGTGGACCCTCTGAGAGTTAAGGACTCTTCAAGAGAAAATCCCCACGCCAGGGCACCGCAGCACTGGGGCCAAGTGCCAGAGCAGCACTCGACTCCGCCAGGCACCACCTGGCGAGCTTGGAGACCCCCAAGGCGGGAGACCCCGGCTGGGGCTCCTCAGGGCGGAGAAAGAGGAGGAAAAGGAGGAGAAAGAAGGAGGAGGAGGCAGCGCTGGGCCTCGGCTGGCCGGGCACCGAGCGCCCTCTCCTGCCATTGCGGGGAAGGGAAGGGACAGCGCGGTCCATCCTCTCCGGGGGAGGGAAGATGCTCCGCCAAAGGAGGAGGCAGACACCAACTCCTCACTTTCCCGCTGCTAGGAAGGAGTCAGGGAGCTTCACCTGGTGCAACACCCAAGGTCAGTCCCTCCTGGCGAGGGGCCATGCGTACCCTGTCCTCTGTTACCCTGTCACTGCACTGACCGCCCAGAGAGGAACAGGTCACCCAGCCCAGGAAGCTGCACAGAGGCAGCTCAACAAGCAACCAAACGCCCAAGTCGGTGCAGGGAGAGCAGGAACAACGCTGCTACACACGCACCAGCATCTCCCACTTGCTCTTTGTGTGACTGATTTGACTTGCCTGGCCTCCAGTGCAGAGCGTAAGTGCCAAGCGATGCAGCGATCCTGCCCCAGCACGGGCAGACCCACGCTCTGCTGCTCGAGGAAGCACAGAAACGGGCGTCTCCGCTGCGAGGCCCTCCCTTGGCCTCCATAAGGACACACCAAGATGGAAAGAGCAAAAGACTTCAGCTTTCTACCTCAGCCCTCTCCCCGCATGTCTGAAGAGGGTGATGTGGTGAACCCCACCCTACGTGCATGGTTACAGTTGGTTCAGCCATGTCAAGGGTTGCCAATCTTTTCTGAAAATATTTATTAATTGCTGCCAGGATCATAAGAGTAGTTTTTTTTCCCCCCAAAGCAAATTTGGTGAGCTTTAAGCAGCTAGCTGGGCTGGCCCCATCTTGGTTATGGGGTCACTCTGTGACATGTTCTCATCTAGCCCACGGCTGTGCTAAGAGGCTTTGCTGGAACAAGCGCTCCCTCTGCTCCCGCCTCCCCTTCCCTCTTCAGCAGAAAACAAGGGGAAAACTCTCATTCTTTGCAAACAAGCCATTGAGAAACAGACTTCCCCAGCAATTGCTTGTGTTACCTTTTCTAAGAAGTTGTCTTCTCCCTGAAAGCAGTGGGAAAGAGAGAAGAGGAAAAAGCACTGTTAAGAGAGAGAACACACTCTCAGATTAAGCAGAAACCTAATTTGCATTACAAGAACCTACTGAATGCCAGGTCCTTCACACATTTTGCTGACATAGCCAAAGCTAAACCCGAGGTGAGAGATTTGCCTGCCAATTAGCAAAAATCCTGCTCACATGATGCACAACCTTGTCAGGATTTCTACAAACTCCTCAATGGGGCCTTGCAAGCAGCACTGTTCACTATCCAGCAAACAGGCCACGGGCAGATCAGAGGTGTCCACCGGGAGGACGGTCCCCTTCCTGAATCTTCCTGGACAGAAATAAATACCTCTTCATTATTCCAGCCATCTTCCCTTGTGACCAGGTCAGAGACAAAACATTCACTAGGTCAAATCTGTATTTCTGAGTGCGTGGCAGCTGTAGAGCTAACAGGCCCCCTAAGCAGCTTTGTGTATAGTCAGGGAAATGAGTGTTTGTGCTCAGAACCTCAGGCTGCTCCTTGTTCTCACCCTAATAGCATTAACAGGCTGCAAGGGGGAGCACGCCAAACCTCCTCCAGCCTGCATGTCAGATCCCTCAGGTGATCCTAAAGCATCGCACCTGTTTACCAGCGCAGTGCAGGCTGGCAGCACAGGGCACTGCTCAGTGGAGGCTGCCGGAGGAAGCAGAAGCAGGTTGCCCAAGCTGAGTTTTGGCAGATTGACCTTTCAGGGTGGGAGCAAACAAACAGCATTCAAGGGCTGAGCTGGAAACACCAGAGCAGCCACCACAGCACAGGACATGCCTGGGAGGGAGCAGCACCTCGAGCTCCCCTGCAATTTCTGCAGTGCCTGCTTCCTTTGGGGGCTCACCGAGCTTTAACACAACCACAGCAGACTGGCCTCTTGCAGAGAACAGCTTGCTCCAAACACGAGCTGGCACAGGTTCTTCCAAGGCACAGAGGGAAGGATGCAGTCACAGGTTTGGGACACCAGATAGCCTGGGTGAGTCATCCCAACAGTCTCACAACCACCTACTGCTTGCCCTGCCCTTCACCGCTCTTCATGTAGTGTTCAGCACAATTAGCTCTGAGAGACTAACCTGCTCCGGACAAAGATTCTTCAATAGGCTTTTAAAAGCCCACTGTAGGATCCCAAGAGAGAGAAAAAAAAGGATAAGATACGAATACTGAAATCCCAAAGGCAAGATGCTCGAGTGTCAGCAGTGTCTTCCAGGAGAACTAGGAGAGCAATTTCCAAACAAGCTTCCACCTATATTTCACATCACGCTGCCTCTCAGGCCCTCACTGACCTGCATTCTCTAGATCTCCCTCTGTTGAAGACAACAGATACAGTCTAGCCAGGCTGAGAAAGATGCTTGATGCAGTGAATGACAAGCCCTAACACTGCATAAGTGCGGGAGGGAAAATGGTTCTTCATACACAAACATGCTGCCCTCCTCGCACACAGTCTAAACCTCAGCTAAATACACATAACTGGGACAAAATGCTACTGGGCTGCTACTGGTCAGCATGTGCACCACTGGCCTGTACAGAAAGTGCTCAGCTTGTCCCGTTTCCAAGAATTTATCAACTCAAAGGTATGATCAAAACCAAAAGACCTAAAAAAGCTCTACCATGACAGCAGCTTTGTAATCTAATTGACCAAATTTTGCTTTGGGCCATTACACGTCACATTCCTTGATTTTGCTTATCATGTTCCGACTGATGTACTGCAGTCCCCCTGGCCCCGCTGACACAAGAGACTCTTTCCTTGCTGCAGGTGCTGGGACAGGGTGCTCTTCCACAACTGTTCTGCTTCTTGTACTTCTATGTGTCTCACTGAATAACAAGACTGAATAACAATAAGTTATTTCACTGAATAACAATAACAACTTAGAAAAGTAATAGCGTGTGTCTGTGAGGGCAGAAGCTAAGAGTGAAGGCCCAAGCAAGAAGTCACCGCCAAGCACTGAGCAAGAAAAAGCAGATAGAAAAGCCACTAAAACTGATGAAACGCTCCACACCAAGTTCAACACATTTCTAGAACAAGACCGACTTTCAGTTGAATCCTGAGAAGTATGAGGAGCCTGAGGCCTGGATTAGCTGCTTGAATTGAGGAGGCAAACATATCTTGCCACCCAGATTCCGCATAGCCTGATCTTGTAAGTAGAAAATCAAAATTCTGGGATAAAACCAGACTTCCTGCATGTTTGGTCTACGAAAAAAGCAGCTGTCTACAACAAAAAGGTGAGAACTGGAAGAGGCAGCAAGAGGCATGGTGTAACTGCTAAACGGAAGTGAAAGAAGTGTAAGCAGATGGGAGGGGAGGCTGTCAAATCTACAGATGTGAAAAAGCAGCAGCTCACTGGAACAAAACAATGCATGCAAGGATGAGACTGCAAGATATGAGAAGAGAGGAAAGGTATCGCATGTCAGAGACTAAAAGATTGGGCTGATCTTTCATGCGAACAAAAAAAGAAATGGCTTTCCTGGCTAAACAAGAATGAGTAAATATAGTAAAACTCAGGAACTGCTAAACCTCACTGAAGCAAGGCTGGGAAGGGCCGCCAGAAGAGAGGAACGAACGCAGGCTGAAAACAAGGGTTAAGATACCCCAAATTTGGCTTAATCTTGGAAATAGCTATAAGATACCAAAAAGACAGAAGGTGACTAGGGCAGAGCTGCACCCCATCATGCACACACAAGTGGCCTCAGAAGGATGAATACTGATGCCTGGGGCCGGTGAAGCCCTGGGGAGAGGAACAGTTATCTCTGCAGCACAGAAGAGCTTCCTCATTTCAGTTGGTGTGAGAGGAACTGGCCGAGAGAGGCTGTGACACCGGCCTTTCGCTAAGCGGCACTCAGCAGCACACCCAACAGCAAAGTCCTCCTTCGGTCCTCCTGCTTCTGCTTGTCCCTTCTCCTGAGCAGTGCGAGTGCCACGCGCGGCCAGAAAGAAGAGGATCCTGGAGCTCTCGTCACTGCAGAAGCAGCCTCAGCACCTCAGAGGAGAGCATTTCAACGGTACCAGTGCCGCCCAGCTGAGCCTGCCAGCACCAACGTGACCGTAACACAAACCCCAAGGTGCCAGGATAACTTATTCATCCCACCCAACAATATTTAGAACCTATTCAGAAGTTGGGGATGAAGTACAGGCTGCCAAAAAACATTGGTTGTGGTGGAGGGAACTAATAAAAGCGCATCTCAAGCTCTGGAAAATGTAAATCAGCACAGCTGACCCAAGCTGAAGGCATTGCCCCTGCTTCTAGGAGTGAACAGAAGGGAAGGAATGTGCTCTCTCCCTGTTAAGAGAGCTGCTCCAGAACACCGCTACTCACCAGGTCAATGAGTTTGGTGACTGGAACTTCTCGGATTGGTCGTCTCATTCGGCATAAGGCCTCCAGGGAGGTGCCAAAGCAGCTGGGCAGGTAGGTCCCACTGATGGTAAGGAAATAGTCCTTCCCTCGGTCCAAGTGAAGGACCAGAATGTCCTCAATTTTATCCTCGCCAGAGTTCAGAAGGGTTACTGAGTCCTTACTGACATACACATCCAGGGAGATGTCTGTGCTCTCATCTGCAACAGACAGGAGCTCTCAAGAACAGGCAGACACTCTCCAAAAGGGATGACAAGGACAAACATACAGTGGCAAGGACAAAGGCCACGAAACTGAGAAGACAAACAGACAAAGAAGATGGCAAGAAAGGTGAGACACAGGAAAGACGGGAAGGGCTGAATGGAGATGGAACAGCAGTTTACAACAGTACACACTGGCGAAACCGTGGTAAAACTCACCTGGTTCCAAGTAACCTTCACAAGGCTCGGCCCGAAGCCAGGGCTTACAGTAGTGGGTATCGTTGAGCTTTGGGATGAAGGAGAAGTGACAGGTGACCTGCCCATTATTGGTGATCTGGAACTTCTGCTTCTGCAGCTGACGGAACTTCACATTCTCAAACTCAAACTGCAGAGCAAAGAGAAAACACAAACGGTGTCAGTGGCCACGATGGGACACACAGCCAGTCACCCAGGCTGCAGTGGCAACTGCTGACTGCAAAGTGCCCATACAATGCAGAACTCCTAACAGAAGACCTGCCAAGAAGCCAAGGCAAGATGTCCCTCCTAATCCAATCATAAGATAATGGATGAAGTTCAATTTCCTATAATCTAGTTTACTGAATCAATCCAGTTCACTGAATCAAAGTCTTTAAAAGTAGCTCTAGCACTTTAAGGCTGTTTGCAAAGTGGACAGTGATTCAGGTTTCATCCTCACTTCTCTCCTGCTCAGCTCCAGTGAAGGAAGGAAGTCATTCTCCATCCTGTCCATCATACGAACGATGTCTTCAAACAACTTCCGATACTTCTGCTCATCTACAACCTTCACCTGTGGAAGATCAGAAAATACTCAGCAAAGCTTCTGACCACTTTCACTGGAACTCTTTTGGTCATGAGTAAATTGCATAAGTGAAATACTTCTCTAAACACTTGCTACGTGCAGCTGAAAGGTTAACAAGCTGCATATGCACCTTTGCACATATTGTACCACTACAGATGTTACTAAGGTCTTTCTGGCCACTCACACTCCTGGGAGACTACTGGGGGTGATGTTGGTGGGACAGCATTGATATTCTACAGCATTACTCATGATTCTCCAGAGGAAGAGGACAAAGGCTCTCCTTTAGGGAGACTTGAGCTATCTTGGGAGCAGGAGGTAGCAAAAATGGACATGGACTCTCTCTATTTAGTAAGCGAGGCAAGCCAAATCTGCTGCCAGCCATCAACCACGAAAGGAATTCAGATATGAACCAGTGATACATTCTCTTAACACATCAGAGCCAACACCAGAACAGTGGGCACAACTCTACAGGTTTCTGCTGTGTCTCCTTGTGAAGGAGAGAAAACAGTGGCTCACTAGTGGCTCTTACTAGATATTGTGGATTATACCCTGGAAGCTAAGCAGCATCATTAAAGCAGTCGATGGGAATGCCTTTCTATTCACTACGTAACCACACCTGCTTGGGTAACCTCCAGTGATTACCATGGTGTAACACTGTCCCGGTGCTCCACAGATGAGCTGCGCTGTACGTGACAACCGGAGCTGCCGAGCTGCTTGCCGAGCAGGGGCTGGCACAGCTGCCGCACAGCAGCACACCTCACTCGGTCCATTAGCAGAGGTGCCTCGACTATATAACTACCTCCCAAAAAAATGCATGACAATATTGTGATCCTAGCCTAGCATATAACAAAAAAAGTTACCCCGATGCGGAAAAGCGCGCTGACTGGCTTGTGGTCACTAGTCTTCAGCTCCATATGGCTGCAATACCGGAGCTGATTTATGTTCCCTCCTCTCCAAAGGATTCGATCGCACCACGCTGGCACACGACACTTTCCACTACAAAGAAAGACAAGTTACCGGGGAAATCTGACCACCCTAATAAACCATCCAAGCTGCTCCTCTTCCCAGCCAGGCAGCCCCCTCTACCCCCGGCCAGGGCTGTGTCAGCAGTGATGGGATGAACCCCTGTCACTTCCCTCAACTTGAATACTATGTTGCTGCTTCGGCTGCCTTCCCCTTTCCCTGTGCAGTGGCTAAAATTCCCCTCCTTTCCAGCATCAGGAAACAAAATAACCTCAAAACCAGACTGTTTCACAGCCTGAAGCCATGTGTACTGTGACCCAAGCTGCACCAGTTTCTTTTGCTGTCAGATCTTTCTGCCCACTACAATCTGATCAATCACTATTGTTTCCACTACGGAAAGTCTACTCCACTATTACTACCACGTTAAGAAGTCTGAATCCTGGGTTATCCCTCTCCAGATTAACTACTGTGCTGATTCACAAACACAGGCAGAATAAAATCCGATCGCTATACGGTTTCAAAGTCCGGAGTGCCCCTGTCTAGGGCAAGCCTCTGGAGCAGACACACGAATGTCTGTGGGAGCACCAAGCAGAGAGTGGCGAGCAGGAGCTGCTGCCATCACAGCGGGTGTGCAAGTCAGGAGACAGGGTGACTCAGAGACAGCGCTTCCTCATCTCTTCAGTTCCTTTTACACCATTTGTCTGTCCCTGGTAGCAGAAACCTCATTCCCCCCAGCGCGGGGCCACCCCCTGAGCTCAGCTTTACCCGCCTTCACCTACTTGGAATCAGCAGTGACCGAGGTTTAAGGCATGTGCCTGCTCAACATACACAGGGTCTGCTTATTTCAGAAAGTAGGGGAAATGAAGGAGAACACACTTGTCTGTGGACTCCAGCCATCACCATAACACTGAGAGCTATTTCCAGCTCCAGGACGCAGAAAATCAAGTTTTGTGAGAAAATACTTTTTGCGTCATAGGTAAACATGTGCATCGGCAGCTGATTTACCTGGAGTCCCAGCGATCTGTTTTAGAGTCATATTTATATGTGGGGATGAATTTAATCTCTCCCTCGGTGAAATCTGCAAATGCTTTCTTATGAATGCGCTGGATATTCAGCTAAAACAGAAGAAGTACACTTTAAGAAAACAAAAACCAACAAGCAAGCCAAACCACCACCAACAAAACCCAAAAAACCAACAAACTACCCCAAACTCCCACACGCAGAGCAGAGTGTCAGAGAGCAGACCTGCAGGCCGAGCAATTGCAATCTCCGGCCACAGGATTCACCTGATATCCCCAAATCTGTCTCTAAGACCTTATACCTTTCACACAGCACATCAGTGGAATGTTTTCTAAAACAGACAATACAAATTGTCACAGTGCTACTTACAGATCAGCATAAAACAATAGTTAAATGAAATATTAATTGCTGCACTTGTGCTAAATGCCTTCATTAGTTTTTAGACTGAAGTATCGCCATCGTTAATATTTCACTGCCAATCATTTTAACAAAAGCCTCCAGGAGTGCGTTTGGCTGACAACCTGACACTGCCTCCCCTTCCTCATTTCCCCTTCTAAAAAATCTCCTAGTTGTGTTCCTCACAAACCTCTAAGCTACAGTTTCGCGCATGAAGCTCCACAGTACAGCAGGAATGAGGTACTGAACAGATCCCATCAGATTTACTGCTAAACTGTGGGTCAAAGACGATATTACACCGTTTCTGTTCATGTTTCACAGGTACAATCCTTCACCTTAAAGACACATCTGGTGCTGTCTTGGTTTTCCACGTGCTGCGAAGGAATGCTGAGCAGGGGAGACCCGCAGCAGAGAATTTAGGTCAAACTGGCCGAGCCTTGGCTACAAGCACTGCTCTCCAAATCAATACCTCTTCCAGAACACTGACCACAGCAGCTTTCACTGCTGCTACAAATTCCTGCGTTCTAGCTTGCAGTTTGTATGCAAGAGAGTCACCCATTGCCCGAGTCACCCAGCTAATCCCAGTACAGTGTAGTCTGGTTTTGTTTGGGCTCTGTCTGGGGTCTAACATCTGTGTGCACACACACTTATTGCAGAGTGTCTGACAGCTCCTCCCCAGCACAGGCGCATCTCAAACCGTGACAACCCTCACAAGTATGGAGCAAATGTAAGCAGAGTTCACTGACCTGGTCATATGTCAGCAATTTCTGAAGCTCATTCTTACTGATGAGACTTTTCACTTCATTGGCATCAGGGAGACAAAGCCTGTAGTTCAAGTCCCCTAGCCAGATGACAACGCTGAAAACAAACATGGAAAAGAAGATCAGTAGTTCAAATCACAGGCCACCAGGGAAGAAGGGGCGTAGGAGAACAGATGGTTGATTGCTGGTGATTAAGGTTAAGGCACATGGAAGACAAAAGCAGATGTGAAAGATCGAGTCTGACAGCAGAAACTTCTAGTGGCAGCAGAACCTACAGTACAAGGTCCATCTCCTTTGGAATTCCCATGGGATTGAAGACTTAGTTTAATGGGAGATACGCATATTTGCCTCAGCCTGAAAAAATCCCGACACCACCACCAACTCTCTCATGAAGTGTATCTCCCCAAGGTTTATAAGCTCCCAAGTGACACAAAATCCATCTAGTATTGATGCTCTCCTTGTGCACAGCAGAGGGCAATGACAGCTCGTTAAGCGGAGCCTGCTTGTAACGCAGGCAGGCTGACGAGCACGTACCACATGCCTCATGCCATACCATGGTTTCACCAGTTCTTTTTCCACTGCCTTTGTTGCAACCAGATCAGGCCATGACTGTATCACCTGCCCAGCAAAGACTGAGTGATGCATAACTGGCAAAAGCAGAATTAGGTTCCTGTTGACTTTCTGACCTCCAGAATGTTCTTGTTCTATCTCACCCGTCAGCCATACCTGCTCACCTCAGCACCCATCAGCACCTACTCTTGCTCTGCTTCTCTCTGGGCTTTCAAACAGACCAGCAGCTTTCTCATTACCAGCTGCTGAAGAAACACTTGCATTCACTCGTTATTCCATAAAGGTTTTTTTTAAAGATTAAAATCTAAACCCCTCTCTAGTATCGAAGCTCTTCCTGTTTATAGTCAAACCTCGAAGTTCCCATTAGTGGATCATCAAAGATAACCTACTATCTGAAGATTTCTCTCTACTAATCCACTCTACTTTTTATTTTCAGTTTTTAAATGGTTTAAAATTTAACTACAGAAGTATTTGTATCAAGTTTAAGAAAATCTAATTTATGTGCTTTGCTGTACAGATATTTGAATTTGATTTGGATTATTCAGCACCACCACCTCACTAAAAATAATAACAATAATTTTTTAAAAAGCATTGCCTTAAAAAGAAACTGAAAGAGCAACTGTCAGCACTTGGTGCCTAAACAGCACAGCCTCTGCTCATCCTGCTGTCTCGTTTCTTCCCCTAATCAAGGTCCCATTTGTCATCACAAAAACCCCTCAGTTTCTTCAAGCCCTGTAACATTCAGCCATTGACACAGGAACGGTGCCCGCTGAAATGGAACTATCATACCCAACATGTGAGGAAAGGGACCTTAGTGACAAGTTTCACAAGTCACCGCAGTAAGAACGTGACCACGTAGTTTGACTGCAGAAGCTCCAAGTGCACCAGGGGCCTTGGCATTTTCAGTTATATTATTAAGCCAGAAAATTTATCTGCATGAAATCTCCTGTTTCTGTGATTCTGACTTGATTTGGTTTATTAAACACCACTTCAAAAGGGAAAACAGCAAAACAAACTTACTCGTGTTTCATGATGTTGAGCTGAGGTAGACTGTCATCAGGGGTGACAAAACTCATCCGAGCACAGATGTCCTTATAATCCTGATTTCGCCGCTCAAAGTCCTCCACGTGAGCAGCGAGGTGCGAATTGACAACGCAGAAGGTTGTGTTGTGGAACACAAACCTCACGGCCACACCGCCCTTGTTGCCCTGGGGAGGGTGGGGACAGTGGTCGTTAGAGGAGGTGGCAGGACAGGCACCGTGGAGGAGATGGGATGGCACAGACTGGTGAGCAAAACCAGGCGGTGCTGCTCCTTGCACAGATACACGGAAGCAACAAGTTGGCCTCGGTGACTCACCATCTTTCCCATGATTCCTGTGCCCACGGACTCTGTCATAATCTCTCTGATATTGCTCAAATGATCCTTCTTAGCAAATACAAGCAACATCATCCCAACTAGACGGACCATTTGCACCTGCAAAAATAAAAGGGATCTTGATTTCCCAGCAAGTCAGTGGAAAGGCGGTTCTGATTCACCTGCTACACCTCATGTTCTAGTTCTCCCTGTTCCTGATCGTGTTCTGTGCTCAACTCCTGCATGCAACAGCCACCCAAAGGACCTCATGTCCCATAGCAAAGCTCTGGAGGATAATCTGTCACTCCCCAAAAGCCATCAGCTGTGCTGAGCTCACCACATTCCCTGCTCCGGTGCTTCCCTACAAACAGGGTTGTCTTGCAAGGCAACAGAAACTTAATAAACACACAGCAGATAGTTCATGAACAGTCTTTTGCTCTAATCAGCAATAGCACCAGAAGAAGACACCAAGTGCTCTAGTTAGGCGCATCAGAGACTGCTGCTGTCGCTGCGGGTCCAGCCCGGAGTCGGCGCTCACCTTTGCTTACTCAGAGCTACAGCAGAGCCAGCGACACGCTAGAGAGGAATGGACAGAAAAGCTCTTATTTCCTGAGGCAAGTGTGCCTGACACATGGGCTGTCAAAGGGCAGCCATCTCTGAGCCGTGCAAACTGTTTGCTTTTGAGAAAACACTCATTCTCTAATGCAGAGTCTCCTTCTGGAATGAAGATGTTCTCTGCTGCAGAGCTCGAGCCCCGGGTGCAAACACAGCACTGCCACGCACCATCCCAGCGGGGACCTCAGCTCCGCCACTGGCTCTTGTGCACGTGCTGAGCCCGCGCACTTCCCGGGCCGTGACCCACCCTGCGCCTTCAAACCAAACCGTGGGACTGTCACTTGGAAAGCCAGAGACAAGACCGCATCTTCTTCAGCACAGTCTACACGCTCACTTTAGAAGTATAAAAACATTAAGGTGTATTCAGATTCAGTCCGTGTAGTGAAAGAACAAGCTGAAACCAGAAAATTCAACTAGAAAAGCCCAAGTGCTCAGTCCACTCTGCAGGAGTGAAATTTGCATGCAACCGCAAGTCTTATCTACGGTTTCAGTCACTTCCCCTCTCTGCTGCCATATCCTGTGCTCACCCTTTCATGAGAGTGAGAGAAACTCGCCTAAAACTCAAAGTAAAGGGAGGGAACAAGAGCCTCTCTGCAGTTCAGGGAGCCCTGGCTCCTCCATGGCTCCCTCCTCGATGGGACCTACAGCAGAAAGGTTTGCTATGGCTGAGATAAAAAACAACAGCTTGCTCAAACCCAGCAGAATAAAGCCCTGCTGCCACAACTGAAGCAATTCTGTCCCAAAGCAGCAGCCTCTGGAAGGTTTCACCTCATAAATTATCACACTCCTTCAAGGAAAAGCTATTAATTTCATTTACCAGCTCGAGACACACCTTGCTTCTACAGTACAAAGGTGAGAGGATAACACAGCTAAAGAATTTGAACCCACTGCTGTGATTCTATAGCGCGTACTACTTCCCTGACACCTACCTCGTATTTTATAAAGTTATTTTGTTCCCCATCTTCATGAATTTCTACTTAAAAGTACAACGTCCCCCTACACCTGCAAGGCAGAAATAGACTCTCCAGATGTAATCCGGCACACCTGACACACGTGCAGGTCCACACACACCAAGTATACATCCTTGGTTTCTCCAGTCTTTGGGACAGGTGAGGAAAGGGGAAACCTGTTTCTGTTTTCCTCCCAGTCACGTCAGCTCTATGCCCCACAACTCCAAACACAACTTACTTTCTTATACTTGGCCTGAGGGTGCAGGGCCTTCTCCACAGCAGCCAGCCATTCTTGTTCCTTTGCAGAATCAAAGTAGAAAAAAGCCTCCGTGCTGAGGTCCAGCTCCTGGAACCTGAAAACCGAGCCAATTTAGCACATCCCGCCTCTCCTACAGACCATCCTCTTTCTACAGAAAGGTCCAATGTGAAATCTCTGGCAACAGCTCTTCTTGGAAGAGAAGCTCCTTATTCACCCTTGCTAAATAAAGCACCAGAATTTCACCACAATGCCTCTGAGACCCTACTGCAACACACTCCAGCAACCGTCTCTCTGAGAAATATTCCTGTAGGCTGAGGACCACCAGAGAGCTCCATGGATGCCTCAAAGAACATCCATTTTGTTATGCCATGCCAGCCTCATTTAACCCAAATCTCTGTCTCATCCAAATGGCTCTTTTCCTTCAAAGAGCTCTTCTGAGACATAGCTCAGCTTCATGGAACCCCTGAGAACATAGCAGGAACTTAAAATAAATGCAGCCCATCAGTACCCAAGCAAGAGCGACAGGAAACCCAGTACCACAAGTAACACGAGGTCACTGCTCCTCACCCGATGCAATAGAAGTCTGGAGGCTCCGCATCGCACACCAGCCAGGGCTCCAAGCTGCTGTCTGGAGACTGCCCGTTCACATTCCACGTCCCCACGAAAAATCTACAACGCAAAAGCAGCTGAACTGTTAGAAAACACAGTAACAACGGCTTTAGCGCAGTCTCTCCAGTGCACACACAGCAGCATTCAGGTTGGCAGCACACAACACGTGAGCTGTTGGTCAGGACATCTATGGGGTAACTGGAAACTCTTCTAGGCTTGGCTCATTTTCAGGGGCACTTATCTGAGGGATTTCGCAGAATGCTACAAAATTGCAGACATTTCACCAGGGCCAGTGAACATATGGCTCTTTTAATATCATGTCCTGTGTGGCAATGCTCAGACAGTGTGGTGGGACAGCTGCCTTTACCCTCTTTCTGCCCAATTGCCTCTGTCTTGAGGGTTAAGAGATCTGACACACACAGGGGAAATGATGCAAAAGGAAAAACTGCCCTGCAGGCACTTATTGTCCTTCAGTCTGCGCTGGTCCTCGGTTGCCACCCAAGCTGGCCACGCATTAGCAGTTGTCAGCTTTCAAACCTGGGCCAGGTTTGAGTTCACAGAAGAGATTCAAGAGCTTTGTCTCTATGCACTCTCCGTTCCTCAGTCACAGCTCTGACCTGAAGTTGTGAAGGTTGACGTATGCCTTCTCTCTCTTGGCAAGCACGTGTCTGATGAGGCCTTCTCTTTGTCCCGACTGGGTACTGGGCAAAAACATTTTGCGCATAGTGTTGGTCACTTTTGGCTGGTCCCTTGATGTACCCTCTCTCTCTCGGTGAAATCTAGGAAGGAAGCAGGAGCAGAATTAAAACTGGTTCTGCTGTCTAGGAAGAGAATGTAAAAGGGGAACAGATTCACTATTTTACTTACTGCCTATTTTGAGGCACAGGAGGAGGTGGGGGTTCCCGGCGAGATCCCGTTTGGTGGTTTTGCATGTTTCTTTTCTCTTCTAAGCTTAGAGCGTTGAAGTCATCCTCAAACTCCAGAGCCCCTATAATGAAAAAAAACAAGTACGATGGCCTGAGAGACAATTTAAAACAGCTCAGATCAAGAAGGAAAAAATCTAACTCCACAAAAAGCGAAAAAGCAATATATCAACTCTGATGACTCAGGGAATGAGAGAAAGGGGTGCTAACCACAAGTCAAGGCAGGAGGGAGGTTAACAGACACAAACCAAGGCACTAGGCAGAAGACAGCACTCAAGGAGGAATGAATTGTCCAGGGCAACAGAATCCAAGGACCGAGATGTTTTATTTTGTGCAGGGTAGTGTGAAGTGAGGAAACGGGGCAGAGGCCAGACTGCTGAGTGCAGGGTCCGACACAGCTCCCTGTCACTGTACAGACACAGAGCGTACAAATGTGGCAGTCAGTTCAATACCCAAAGAGTCCTGCGACAGACCCGGGAGGTTCTTCTCCACCTGATGGCAGGTGTCCGAGTCCTTTGGTTCAGGAAGAGAAGCTTTCAGCTGGGCTGGAAAAAAAATCAGCCCTGTCAGCAACTGCTAGCAGTCAGAGGATTTCACAAACACAACTATAGCTCTGCTTACCCTCCTGTATGCTCTGCACTTCTGAAAGGAATCCCAAGCAACGCTCCTCATCGGGGATTTCAAAGAGCCGCTCAGCTGTTTTGTCACCTTGTATCCGGACCTTGCAGCCTGCTTCAGGCACAAACACAGACTCACAGAGTCAGTCAAGGCTGGTTCACAGACAGCATGCCCTGGGAGTGACCGTGCTTTCCCGGTATCCTTTGCATGCATCAATGACAGCCAACGTCCCCCTATTGCTTCCGACAGAAATCTGCACCTAAGCTAGCTTCCCTGTGCTTCTGACATTCCCTCCCGCCTCCCTTGCGGCACCACCAGACACGTTTTCCTGGTTTTAGGAATAACTCTCCCTGCTGCTATCTCAAAAAGAAGAGCTCTAAAAGTAGTAAGAAAAAATTATTGAGAGAATTTGTGACTAGACAGAGCATTGTCAAGACTGAAAAAAGCAGATAGTAATCTAGGTTCAAGTACAGGCCAAAGAAATGGAAGGGGAATGAGAATGGCCCAGAGTGCAACTCAGGGCCTGGAGGAAAGATTTCAGAAGTTTGACCAATTGCCAGTACTTCAGTCCGGTCATTTAAGACCATGTCTGTCATGACAACTGACTGCCTAAAAGAGCCAGACAACATTAGAGGAAACACAGCCCCTGCTTGATCAAAAGACAAACACAAAGTACGGAGGAAGATTATGAAGTCGTAGGTAAAATAATTATGCGTCAGTGCCATACAGGCAGCCTGCTTCCTGAAAGGAGGTTCAGCCACGTGACTGCAGTTATAAAACTTACTGTTTGTAGCTATATCAATCAGCAGAGTTTCTTCTGCCTCTGGAAAAAGAGAAAAAAGGGATGAGGAGATTTAGACTGAATGCTGCAGTGACCGAGTACTCAAAAAAGCATGCCCACTACTAGCCAGAAAACCACGGGAACAAACAGCTTTAATTTACATCTCCACTGTTAATAAAGGCTCCAGCAGAAAGAATGGTCATATCTGGACAGCCAAAGTATCACAGGAAATTCCTAATATTCAGAATTGTCACACACCTAGATGGTTTGTTTGGCATCAGTGTAGATCCTTTGGGAAAGACCTACAACAAACTTCGGAGCTTGTCTACACGGCAAAAATGACGGGCAGAAGCACACTGAACTATCTAGAAGGGTACAAGCTAATTCAGGAAAAGGTGCTTTTATTTCTGAAGAAGCATTTGGCCCAGACACATACACTGCTACTGAAGTGCTTCCAAGACAAGACCTAAAGCTCCTTCCTAAACCAAGGGTGGCTCTTGCCAGACTTTACAATTTTGATCTAAACAGGCGGGAATCAGATTAAAGCTCCCAACACTTGTCATTATGGAGAAGACAGACACACAGACATCAAATGTCAGCCATTGCCAAACATGCTGGCTCTGTATCATGCCAAGCCCACCACTCATCTGAAGCAGCCACATTCCTCATTACTGTACGCTGACATGGAAAGAGGGATGAGGGGGAAAAACGATTCCACAAATGGTGAGTTTAGTTTCACAGAGAAGCATTCAATCCATACGGGTGCTCAGGAGGCAGTTCAAGAAACGCCACTAAATTCTCGTTTTGCTGATAAACAGCAGTGGATTCCTGCTGCCACAAGGCAGCCCACTCCGGGAGAGTCAGTACCTTGCACGCATTTAAAGCGGCTGTTGATGGGAATGTAATCCGGATCAGAGTTTTCTTTCTCCTGTGAATGAATAACTACCCTGGAGACAGAGAAAAAGCTTGTAAAAACACAGAAACAACTCCCTCCTCATATACAAACGTTAATATAGTCAGAAGAGCTGTATTTACAGAGAAACACAACGTGTGATTTCTATTGCTGTACTACTGGGATGGGAGACAAGAAAGGGAAAAAAAAGTTCCCAGCCATACAGGTCGTGGTGCCAACAGGCGAGCGTGCGGTGACACAGTCAGCGCCGTTCAACCGCACCGCCGGCGGGCAGGTTCGGCGGAGCGGCCAGAGCAGCGGGAGCGGCGGAACGTCCGCTCACAGCCGGTTCCTCAGCCCTGTCCGCGGGGGGGACGCAGGGAACCGCGGGCACCGGCTCCGCGCTGCCCCGGGCCCGCTCGCGGCCCCGCCGTGTCCCGCTCAGGACGGGCTGGGCGGCCCGGGCGCTCGGCGGGGAAACAGAAACGCGCCGTTCCGGAGCGAGGCGGCCGCACCTGCCGAAACCCCGCAGGGCAGCACCGGCACAAGCGGCCAGACCGGTCTGGGCGGCGGCGCCTCCGCCGGGCACACAACAGGAGCCGGGCCGGGGCTCCCGCGTCCCGCTACGGGCACGGGCGGCCCAGAGCCGAGCTGCCCCGGCTCCCCCGCGCCGCGCGGCCGTTAGCGGCCCCGGGCCCGCCGCGGCCCGGCACTCACCCGTAGCGGCCGCTCCGCCGGCCCAGGCTGAGCACGCACGGCTCCCGCCGCCCAGCCCGCACCTCCGTGCCGGCAACGCTCTGCGCCGCAGCTAAGGAAACCGGCGCCGACTGCGCTTCTCCCCACCAGCCCCCCGCCTGCCCGGCTCCCCCCAGCCCTCCCCGGCCCCCGGCAGGTCCCGGCGGATACGAGCAGGCCCCAGGCCGCGGCGGGCGGCTCCATGGCGGCGCCTCGGTCTCCCCGGGACTCCGCGTTGGTCACCGGCGCGGCACAGAACGGCGCCCGCCACACTGCCCCCTACCGGCAGGCGGACTGCCCCACTCGTGCCTGGAACAGAGGAGGCGTGGCCGGGAGGGAAAGGGGCGGGGCTTCCCCGGGGGCGGGGCTCTGGGGACTCGGGGCTGCACTGTGGGGTCCTCGCCCGGGCGGGAGGGCCTGGGAGCGCAGCCGGGCTCCCCGCGGGGTGCAGCGGACCGGGGTGTCCCGCACCTCGCCTTCCGCCGCGTGGCTGGGGAGCCCCCGGCGCTGCTCCCTCGTGTCAAGGGACCGTCTCGGGAAGGGGCGCGGGCACAGCCTCGCTGCCGCCAGCAGCCCCGCCCCGCGCTGCCCGCGGCCCCGTCCCTGCTGGCGTTGATTGGCCGCGAGCCCCGCTCATTTGCAGCCGTCGTGAGGCAGCGCGGGGCAGGACGGGAAGGGCGGGCGTTTGAAGCGCGGGGCGGCAGCCGGATCGCGGGCGCTATGGCGGCCCCGGGCCTGATGGCGGCGGCGGAGGCCGAGGAGCAGCAGCAGTACCGGAGGTGAGCGGCGGGGATGCGTGTGGAGAGCTGAGTGGGACGGGCTGGGCTGGGCTGGGGGCATCACTGGGCCCGAGGGCGGCCGGGGTGGTGGAACCCCGGGGTGCGGTGCGGGCTGGGCCGGCGCGGGCGGTGCTCACGGTGGCTCTTGCAGGCTGGTGAGCGGCGCCAAGGCGGCAGCGGGCGACGGGCAGCTGGAGGAGGCGCTGCGGCTGTTCCGGCTGGCGGCTGCCATCTGCCCCTCGGAGAAGCTGCAGAGCCGCATGCGGCGGGTGGAGGAGGCGCTGGCGGCGGCCGAGCAGCAGCAGGAGGAGGAGGAGGAGTGGGAAGGCTTCGTGGACGTGTGCGGCAGTGGCCTGCTGATCTACGGGCAGATGCACGAGAAGCTCTTCCAGCACCAGCGGGAAGGGGTTGCCTTCCTGTACCGCCTGCATCGGGAGGGCAGGCCTGGCGGCATTCTGGCAGATGACATGGGCCTGGGCAAGACCATCCAGGTCATCGCCTTCCTCTCGGGTATGTTTGATGCCGAGCTCATCCGCCACGTCCTGCTCATCATGCCCACCACCCTGGTCAGCAGCTGGCTGGCGGAGTTTGCTGGCTGGACCCCTGGCCTCCGTGTCAAGGAGTTCCACGGCACCAGCAAGACAGAGCGCACCAGGAACCTGGAGAGGGTCCAGAGGAAGAATGGCATTGTCATCACGAGCTACCAGATGCTCATTAACAACTGGATGCAGCTTGCCAGCAGCAACGAGCAGGAGTTTGTCTGGGACTATGTAATTCTCGATGAAGCACATAAAATCAAGTGCCCGTCTAACAAAACAACCAAGTGTGTGTATGCGATTCCTGCAAAGCATCGTCTCCTCCTCACAGGCACCCCAGTGCAGAACAACCTGCAGGAAATGTGGTCCTTATTTGACTTTGCATGCCAAGGCTCTCTCTTGGGAACGGCCAAAACTTTTAAAATGGAATATGAGAATCCTATTACCAGGGCAAGGCAGAAGGATGCAACTCCAGGTGAGAAAGCACTGGGGCTAAAGATGTCTGAGAATCTAATGACAATTATAAAGCCGTATTTCCTCAGAAGAACCAAAGAAGATATCAAAAACAATTGTGCTGACAAACCAGATGCTCCTTTTCTTAAGGATCCAACTGAGAACGTTACTCCTGTTATGCCATCTCTCACCAGGAAAAATGACTTTGTTGTGTGGGTGTACTTGGCACCAGTGCAGGAAGAAATCTACAGGAACTTTCTCTCTCTGGATCACGTAAAAGAAGTGCTGATGACAACCCGATCACCTTTGGCTGAGCTGACTGTCTTGAAGAAGCTGTGTGACCACCCCAGGCTTCTGTCTGCAAGAGCGTGTATCCAGCTGGGCTTGGAAGAACAGGAGAGCTCTGAGCAGGATCACGGGAGTGAAGCTGGTATGCTTCCCTGTGCTAGCAAAATAGATCATCTTTCTGACGAGACTCTGATTCAAGAGTCTGGGAAAATGCTGTTCCTTATAGGACTCCTAGAAAGACTACGAGAGGAGGGACACCGAACCCTGGTCTTCTCGCAGTCGAGGAAGATGCTGGATATCATAGAGCGCGTCTTGTCTTGCAGACAATTCAAGATCATGCGTATCGATGGAACAGTAACCCACCTAACGGAACGGGAGAAGCGTATCAACGCCTTTCAGAGTAACAAGGACTACTCTGTCTTCCTGCTCACTACACAAGTTGGCGGTGTTGGTATAACCTTAACAGCCGCCAGCCGAGTGGTGATCTTTGATCCCAGCTGGAATCCAGCTACAGATGCTCAGGCTGTAGACAGAGCTTATAGGATTGGGCAAAAAGAGAACGTAGTAATTTATAGACTGATTACCTGTGGTACAGTGGAAGAAAAAATATACAGGCGGCAAATATTTAAGGATTCATTAATAAGACAGACTACTGGTGACAAAAAGAACCCGTTTAGATATTTCTCCAAACAGGAACTAAGGGAGCTTTTCACATTAGAAGATACTCGAACATCTGCAACTCAGATCCAGCTGCAGTCTTTGCATGCCACCCAAAGGAAGACCGACCTGCAGCTGGATGAACACATTGCTTATTTGCACTCTCTGGAAATGTTTGGCATTTCTGATCATGACTTGATATATACAAGGGAAATAGCTCACGAGGAGCAGGTTGAGAGTGAAGAAGCCCATCAGTACATTCAACGGAGGGTACAGAAGGCCCAGGAGCTAGTTCAGTTAGAGTCTCAGCTTAGAGACCAGAGGATGGAAGGAGCCAGAAGAGCCTGTGAAGAGATGTGGCAAAGACCGCCAGGATTGGTTTCCCAGCCAAAGAAGTTGTCTCCAGGGTTGAACAACATAAATCACTTTGTTTCACCACCTGTAGCTGATAAATATGAAAATGATGAAGTTATTGATCTTACAGAGAATAAGGAGGTTCTTAATGTCAGCTCCAAAATGACAAGTCTGACTATTGATGACTTGGATGAAGACAAACTGGCACAAGATGTGTCCAGTATGGATACAGAGCTGCTTAATACCAGCAAGACCATGAAAAAATCCAATATACAAGAATCAGAGCAAAATCTTGAATCAAGCATTATACCGTCATCACCTGAACTTCACCCACTTGGTAAAGAGAGTGAGAGTCTTGAAAAGAAACAGTGTTCCAATGTACATGCAGATAGCTTGACTGAGACAGGGAATGGCCTATCTGGGCATCAGCAGCATTCCTCTAATGAGTCTGGTATGGCTGACAATCACAAAAGATTAAGAGATGCAGAAATGTCAGATCAGGTACTTGAGCCATATGCTGCCTTGGGGACAGATAGGAATGACGTTCCTGAGCTGGCTGTGGCTGCTGCAGTGCCAAGTGTATCAAACACTACACCAGAAATCCACGCTGACTTCCTGAAGTCTTGTGCACCAGAAGCCAGCTTGGAGGATATGTCTGTGCCTTCTCTCCAGGATCAAGTCGACTTCAATTTGGTCTTGGAAGAGTCTGAAGATGGATGGCAAGATGCGTCAAATAAGGAAAGCTCACTGGAACACTCAGAAAAGCAGGGCCTCCAACGGAAAGCAGAAAGTTTTTGTGAATCTCCAGTGAAAACTTGGCTAAGTGAGAACAGTAACTGTGGAAAACCCTGTCACACAGCTGGAGAAGAGCCAAATAACTCTACGCAAGGAAGCGAAGCATCGGAGGAAAGCAGTGTTGTTTCTTCTATTGGTAGAAAGAAATGCTTAAAAAGAATTGTTTCAGACAGTGAGGATGAAGATGCTTCCATTATGATCTTGGAGGAAAACCAGTCTGAAAAAGGGCCCTCTCCCTTGAACAGCCCTCTGCATCAGTTTCTGGAAGGAGTTAGTGCATCCACTCCTAAAGGTTACAGAAGCGTAGGAAAAGCCATCTTTTCTCCCAGACTAACTAACAGTGGTAACAGGTCTAACGCTTCTAGGCGATCTCTAATCAACAAGGTAGTTGATGAAGTTGAGGATATTGGAGAAACCATGGGAACCGCTGATGAAGATGATGATGGTGACAGTGAGGAGGAGCAAGATGACCTTGTGGGAGAAGCTGAAGAATGCAGTGGGGAATCTGCCGAGCCTGAAGAAGAACCTACTGGACAAACACTCGATACAGATGAAGAACCCTCCCATCTAGACAGTTTGTGCTCCGAGGAATCGGAAGCACATGAGACAGAGTCATCTCAGGAGGAATCCACTGGTGATGCTGAGCTTCAGTCAGGTGAGCAGATAGACCCCTTCACCCAGGAAAGCGTCTCGGAAAAAGAGGTTGGTCAGAGTTCCTCTCCTGACGTAGGTGATTACAATACCTTGGTAGACAGTGGGAAGAAACTTAAGGATGATGGAAAACTACAGGAGGCATTGAACTGTTTCCTGCAAGCTCTTGACATAAAGAGTGGAGACACTGAAGTTATGCTTATGACTTTAAACTTGTATAAACAGCTAGCCCAGAAATGAAATATGTATACTTTTATTAAGTACAGTATCACTCTTTCTCCTTAAATGTTTGTCTGAACCATAGCACTGTGATTTTTTTTTTTTTTAACTGATGTCTGCAATGTACATTTTTTCATGGTGACTGAACAAATTTAGCATCTCCTCCTGTGTGAGGAAATGGTTTAAGAACCTACTTGTCAGGTGCTGGGTGCTGGGGAAGGGACTTCACTGTGGATTCGGTTCACAAAGCTGAAAACTGTTCATGCTCCTGTCTGATTATTTAATAATAAAAAAGTCCTTCTCCAAGGCTGCAGGCCCAACTTCATCTTTTAGTCCTTCAGATTCCGTCACTGCCTGTCTCCTAAGAGGATTCTGAGGGTGCGATTCCACAGCAACTTCACGCAGTTTAAACTCAAGCTACTCTAGTTCTTCCCTTCTTGACTTGAAATAAGCTGATATGTCTGCCTGAACATGTCTGCCTGACCATCACCTGCCCCTTAGGTGAGCTGGAGAGTGTAAAGGAGAGAACAGAACTACTGCAACATGGTTTTAAGTTGGTCTGAAACTGTATTTGCTCTGGAGAAGTGTGCTGGTTTGGCTGAAAGCGAGTTAATTTTCTTTGTGCAATTAGAAACTTTTCTTTTTTGTAGCTAGCATGGTCATTGTTTGGATTCAGTTTGAGAATGAGAAGATAACCCCAGGACACTTTCCAGTGTTTTTTGAGTTGGAACAAAGAAAATATAAGAGCTTAACATTATCTTAGTTGTTGTCTGGGACCCAAGGTCTTCCTGAGCTCTGGCCGCAGATGCAGGGCAGCGGGGAAGGGACAGAGCTGAACTGACATCCAGACAGACCAATGAGAATATTCCGTGCCATTACCAACAGGCTTCATATTTCAGGAGAGTTGGGTTTTCCGGCTGGGGAGATGGAGACGTGTTCCGGTTCTCCTCTGTTTCAGTGGAGGTTCGTTTGGGAGATTCTTTAAGAGCAGCTTTTTGCTGTTCTACCGTTTTGCAGAGGCCTCTGGGCCTTTCTACTGTTTTCTCTCTCCTCTCTCTGGGATCAGCTGTTTGGGAGCAGGGTGTTCTCTCTCTTCGTGGGACCAGCTGCTCGGCATGGATGTAGTTTGTGAGGAATTGCATAGAGTACCTTTTATATTCTATTTTCCATTTTATATATATTAGTAGTAATGGTATATATTTTTTTTAATTGAACCATGTTTTTCTTAATCCATTAGTTTCTCCCTTTCGGTTCTCTGTTTGGGGGTGTGGAGGGGGAAGTGAGTGAGTGGCTGTTGTAGCTGTGATTGCTAGCTGGGGTTAAACCATGGGAAGGAGGCAGCGGGTGGGGGAAAAGAAAAAAAAATGAGCTGCTGCTATAAAGCCTCAGAGCACTGGAGAGCAGCACCCCACCTGCAGGCGCCCTTCTGCTCCAATCCCTGCCAGACAGCGGTTACTGTAGAAGAAAACTGAGAAGAAACTTGTTGGGGTGAGGGTGTCAGAGCCTGGCCCAGGCTGCCCAGGGGGGTTGTGGAGTCTCCTTCTGTGCAGACATTCCAACCCGCCTGGACACCTTCCTGTGTAACCTCATCTGGGTGTTCCTGCTCCATGGGGGGATTGACCTGGATGAGCTTGCCAGGGCCCTTCCAACCCCTGACACTCTGTGACTTGTCCCTCTGCCACACACGGAGATCAGCTTGGCTGGGGGTGTGCTCATCACTCTGACCAGCTTTGTCCCTTGACAATACAGCAGTGAATTTTGATGCTTTCTCAGGCCATGGGCATGCTCAGTGCCTAGCAAGTTTGCCTTTTATATTACAGTGTAGTAGCAAGGGATACTTTCACACCTTACTGAATTTTGCAGTTTTTGGAGAAGAAACTCATCTGTTTAATTAGAATCCTTTGTACTAGGAGACATGACAAATGCAAATAATGTTCTTGTTGGTACAGGAGGTGTGTCAATGTGCTCTTGCTAATAGGTAGAACAAAGCTCTGGTAGCCTGGAAACCAGTAGTTTATTAATAGAGCATCCCTTAAATCAAGACCCATCTGGTCTTGTACTGTAGAAAGGCCAGTCTGTCTTTCCTAACAAAATATTAACAAACTGGAGCTGTTCAGTCACTCATCAGCCTCTCTGAGCTCTGCATTCTTTTAATAAAATGAACACCCCAAAAAGGGAAGGGGGAGAAAGACCTGCCCCGATTTTGCTCTTGTCTCTTCTTTATATGTGATCTGGGCAGAAGTCTTTTGTTCTCTTTGATATTTTCTCCCTATCTCTGAGCCCTCTGATGCTACATGATACTCACCTGCAAACACAGCCAGACTCTGGTGCTAGAAATGTATCTAGTGTGAGAGCTGGCTTTCAGCAGAGAAGGGATTGCTGCACTGGCACGTATATTGCTAAGATCCAACAGGGAGGAGATGCAATTTGCTGTCTCATTTGCATCAATCATTCTGTCCTTTGGGTAGTTTTACCAGAAGGATGAAGTGTAGCCTGCAAGACTTGAGACAGGTACTGCACACCTCGCACTTGGGGAACACAGGGAGCAACAAGCGTTTAGTGGCTTTTCTCCCATTCATGCCTAAGTTACGTGACTTCTTCCCCCAACTTTGAGTGGGTAAGATGTAGCTTTAGGTATGGGGAGCTTTGTATTCAGGGCTCCTTTGCCACCAGTGCTCAGCCATGGTGTCTCTTCTCCTGGGTAACACCAGGAACAAGCTGCTGGCCTGGACAATGAGCTCTGCCTGTAATGTCACCCACCCTCCACCACAGGGACCATCCTCTGAGTTCTGGCTCTGGTACAGAAACTGTGGCATAGGAGCTCTCTGCACCCTCATGGGCAACGATGGGGAGAAAGAACACAGCCCTAGGAAAACCCTTCATTCCCTTCTTGGATCATTTACATTTTACATTTGCAGATAAAAGCCTGGGCACCTTATTCAGGGGGACAGATCATGGTCTGCAACAGTGAGGGACTTGCTGGCCAGGCATATTTACACAGCTGTGAAATGCCCTTATTACGCCTTCTCCAGGGAACACTTTACATCTCTAGGCAGGGCCCTCTTCTCTGCCAGCTGTAATCTAGGTCCTGCCATGACAGCAGGGATGGCCAGCTGCCTCCAAACATGCTGCTCGTTATGACCAACTTGCTCCAAGGTCAAGATATCTGGGAAGTTCTTGGGATTCAAGCAGTCAACAAGGTTATGGTCATACATTGTTTATTTTCTGCCTTCCACCATAATAATGTGGTACCCGAACTTTGTTTTGACAGGAGGGTCTGTGTACACAGGCTTGTCCATACTGCTCACGGGCAAGGCAAATGCTGCTTCCTGGAAAGGTCCCACCATGGAGCCTCTGGTCATCCAGCCCAAGTCTCCCTGGGAGAAAGAACCATCACAGAATGTCAGGGGTTGGAAGGGACCTCAAAAGCTCATGCAGTCCAATCCCCTGCTGGAGCAGGAACACCCAGCTGAGGTTACACAGGAAGGTGTCCAGGCGGGTTGGAATGTCTGCACAGAAGGAGACTCCACAACTCCCTGGGCAGCCTGGGCCAGGCTCTGCCACCCTCACCGGGAACAAGTTTCTTCTCAAATTTCAGTGGAACCTCCTGTGTTCCAGTTTATACCCATTACCCCTTGTGCTGTCACTGGTTGTCACCCAGAAGAGCCTGGCTCCATCCTCCTGACACTCCCCCTTTCCATATTGATCCCCAGGAATGAGTCCCCCCTCAGTGTCCTCTTGTCCAGCTCCAGAGCCCCAGCTCCCTCAGCCTTTCCTCACACGGGAGATGCTCCACTCCCTGCAGCATCTTGGTGGCTGCGCTGGACTCTCTCCAGCAGTTCCCTGTCCTGCTGGAACTGAGGGGCCACAACTGGACACAATATTCCAGGTGTGGTCTCCCCAGGGCAGAGCAGAGGGGCAGGAGAACCTCTCTGACCTACTGACCACCCCCTTCTAACCCACCCCAGGTACCATTGGCTTCCTGGCCACAAGGGCCCAGTGCTGGCTCATGGTCATCCTGCTGTCCCCAGGACCCTTTCCCCTACACTGCTCTCCAACAGGTTGTTCCCCAACTTATACTGGAACCTGGGGTTGTTCCTGCCCAGGGTTAAGCTTTGGAGAGTCAAACTGCAACAGCAACCTCAACAGCAGGGAGGGTGGGAGATGTGGCTGTGGGAGGGGAAACCTGTCCTGGCAGTGTCTGTCAGTGTGCACCACGGTGAAGGGGGACAGCCCAGGGAAAAGCTTCTCATGTAGGGCTGCCCCTCAGCAAGTGCTGGCTGGCTAAACCCACAGCATGCTTGGGCTCTGCCCTCTGTGACTGCTGGCCTGCTGCTATGGCATTTGTGTGCCTCAGCTCTGCTGCAAATAAGTATTTATGGCTGAGCTAATGCCACGTACTCGTGCCTTTGCCTAGCAGTGTTTGCCTATGCACTGCAAACGCTGGGTGTGCTGTGCTTCAAAGCACTGAAACAAGCTTTTTGAAGGCACCCAGGAAGGACTTCCCAACAGCAGGCTCCTTCGGGCATGCAGTGCAGGCCAGCACAAGCCCAGGTTCCCCTAAAGGCTCCTATCTGGCCACGCTCCCCTGAGCGTGCAGTCAGCGCAGCGGACACAGCACCTACCCCTTGCCGGGCTTTGTCCTCGCTGTACTGCGAGGCAACTTCGCTGAAGCGCAGCCCTGACTTCAGCTTCTCCATGGCCTCCATGGCTTTGCCGTGCTTTTCGCACAGGATGTGCCGAACCTGGGAGGGGGAGCAAAGCAGGGCCGTGGCAATCGGCCGAGCCGGCTGCCCGCTGCCGTGTGCCGGGAGGGGAGCGGGGAGCCCCGGCCGCCCCGGGTCTCACCTTCACCGCGCTGCCGCCTCCCTTCGGGCCTTGGGCTTTGCCCTCGCTGCTGCCGCCGCCGCTCTCACCGCCTGTGAACGCAGCGCCCTGAAGCCGGCCCGACCCCCACCGCGCCCGGCCAGGCCGCCACGGCCCCCGCGCCCCGGTGCTGCCGGCCCGGCCGCTCACCCCCGCCGGCCCCGTCCCTCACCCCCGCCGGCCCCGTCCCTCACCCCCGCCGGCCCCGTCCCTCACCCCCGCCGGTCCCGCCGCTCACCCCCGCCGGTCCCGCCGCTCACCCCCGCCGGTCCCGTCCCTCACCCCCGCCGGCCCCGTCCCTCAGCCCCGCCGGCCCCGTCCCTCACCCCCGCCGGTCCCGTCCCTCAGCCCCGCCGGCCCCGTCCCTCACCCCCGCCGGCCCCGTCCCTCACCCCCGCCGGCCCCGTCCCTCACCCCCGCCGGCCCCGTCCCTCACCCCCGCCGGTCCCGTCCCTCACCCCCGCCGGCCCCGTCCCTCACCCCCGCCGGCCCCGTCCCTCACCCCCGCCGGCCCCGCCGCTCACTCTTGCCGGCCTTGCCGCCGCCTTTCCCTTTCGGAGCCATCTTGCTGCCGTCACGCCGCGCCGAGGTCCCCGGGCTGCCCGCGGCGCGCCGGGCTGGGGTTGCGCCTGCCCCGGCACCTCCGCCCAGCGCTCGGCCGAGCATCCCAAACCCGCCCCTGGCTCAGGACCCCGCGCCCGGCCCGGGACCCGCCCGCCTGTCCCCAGGCCCCGCTCCGCCCGTGCCCCCGCGCGCCATCCCCAGCGCCCAGCCCGGGCTGCTCTGACCGCTCCGCTGTCCCCGCGCTCACCCGGAGCTACTGGGGAGACGCCCCGGCCGATGGGTCTGCGTGGGCCCTGCGCTCGCCGGAGTTACCGCCGGTGTTCCCTACGGCCAGGCGGGGGGCGCAGGGCGGCCCCGTCCTCCCCCCAACACCCGCGGGATCACAGAATCCCAGAGTGTCAGGGGTTGAAGGGCCCTGGAAAGCTCATCCAGTGCAATCCCCCCATGGAGCAGGAACACCCAGATGAGGTTACACAGGAAGGTGTCCAGGCGGGTTGGAATGTCTGCACAGAAGGAGACTCCACAACCCCCCTGGGCAGCCTGGGCCAGGCTCTGCCACCCTCACCGGGAACAAGTTTCTTCTCAAATTTCAGTGGAACCTCCTGTGTTCCAGTTTGCACCCATTGCCCCTTGACCTGTCACTGGTTGTCACCCAGAAGAGCCTGGCTCCATCCTCCTGACACTCCCCCTTTCCATATTGATCCCCATGAATGAGTCCCCCCTCAGTCTCGTCTTGTCCAGCTCCAGAGCCCCAGCTCCCTCAGCCTTTCCTCACACGGGAGATGCTCCACTCCCTGCAGCATCTTGGTGGCTGCGCTGGACTCTCTCCAGCAGTTCCCTGTCCTGCTGGAACTGAGGGGCCACAACTGGACACAGTATTCCACAGTATTCCAGACCCTTCCCCGGCGCTCCGGTCCCTTGGCAGCCACAAGAACCAGCAGGCAGAGGCGGCCGTCAGCAGGGAGCAGTTTATCAAGCTAGCGAAATCAAAAATACAACATTCACAAGTCTGTACCACGGTGGCTCAGAGCCCAGCCTGGGACCAGGTGGTGTCACCGCTGGCTGGGCTCCAGGGGCCGCAAGCTGCGTTTCCCACAGTGAAGCAGCCGCAGGAGCGGTTCTGCAGCCCTGGCCGCAGGAGGAGGAGCGAGCGGCTGGGACAAGCCCTGGGCCCAGCGCTGGCCGGCTCTGCTGGGAAGGGCCCATTCCCGCAGCCAGGGAAACCAAGATCCATCCCGTGGCCTGAGCCTCGGCTCAGCTGCCAAGGTTCACCGCGGGCCTCCCAGGCCTTCCCTGTCTGGTAGCAGATGACCACTTTCTGCGGTGCCAGGTTTTTGCAGGGTGTTTTCGCCCCCACACTTGTCCCCAGCTCACTTCGCCGGCTGCCATCCCTTGGCCACCACCACCGCCGGTTTCCTGAGTAGTCATGTGCAAAATGTACCTGTCCCCAGAGCTTCCGTCTCCTGTCCCAGGGCCCCATGCCCTGCTGCCAGCCCCAGGAGCAGCGGGAGGACTGGGTGCCATGCGATGGAGGTGAAGCGTGGAAATCGTTAGAGCTTTTTTTTTTTCCTGAGTTTCTCAGCCTGGGTCTTCATTACAGGCTTAAATCTGTGACCCTGGGAGAGGGAACAATGTGCAAGTAACCAGGGGAGGGGGAGCCATCCACAGGAGAGCGGAGCCTCATTTGGGGTCAAATCCAGCACAGGTGCGTGGATGGGGAGGTGTTCACGAACGGCTCTGCTCCTGGGGGGCCCAGGCTGTGTGCAGAGCTCCCAGGGGCGCAGAGGTCCCCCCAGAGCAGTCCTGGCCCTTTGGAGGGGCAGCTGCAGTGCTGCTGTGCTGCCCTCCTTTCCCCACTGCTGCCCGAAACCAGCTGCATCGCTCTCACACACACACAGAAGGGCTGGGGCACACCAGAGCTTGCAGAAATATATCAAGAAATAAAGCGGAAATTTTCCTAAACACGGTTTCCTCATCAGCCGCAGCCTGGCCCTTTTTCTGCTGCTGTGGGCACACAGCCGTACTGGGGCTGGCATTGCCTCCCAGCCCTGCTCTCCTGAGCCCTCCCTGCCCCTCAGCATCTGGCCGGGTTTGGCCAACAGCTCAGCGGCAGCCTGGGACCTCCAGCGGCTGGCGCGGCCCGTGTCACCAGGCGGTGCTGCCGCAGGTGGTTTGGTGCGACCCGCGCAGAGCTGGGGAAGGGCTCTCCTGAGCAGCGTTGGCCTGCCGCGGCCCTTCCTGCGGCGCCGGGGCACCCACACCCCGCATCACCCAAAGCTGACGGTGCAGGAGCTGCTCACGTGGGGAGCCCGGTGGACCTGCACAAGTGGTGCTGCCGGCAGGGCGAGGCTCCCCCGGCTGCTGGTGGAGGAGACCCTGGGGTTTGCTTTTGGACCAAGAGCTGAGGAGCTCTGAAA
This sequence comes from Streptopelia decaocto, assembly GCF_964273445.1. Taxonomy (NCBI): domain Eukaryota; kingdom Metazoa; phylum Chordata; class Aves; order Columbiformes; family Columbidae; genus Streptopelia; species Streptopelia decaocto. The sequence goes on from NC_138665.1 coordinate 248,594, forward strand.
TGCAGCATTTTGGGGGCTTCTGAGGGGCTGGGTTTTGGCTTGAGGTCACCGTGCTGGGTGTGAATGCCGGGGTGCCTGTTCCCCATGGGGCGGGGAGGATGCTTGAGATGATGAGGGGGAACTGTTTGTGGCTCTTCCAAAGCAACCTCAATTCCAGCTGGCCCCCTTATGTCTTCCCAAAGTACATCTCTGTGTATCCAGCCGAACTCAAACCCGGGATCTTTGCCTGGGAAACTCAAGGTACAATGTCAAATGAAAGAGAATAAAACATCATCACCACTGTGCATTAGAAAAGCCATTTAAAGTACCACATGCCGAAGTGACCAAACAGTTTCAAGCTAGCTTTGCTGCGGGTGCTGAGCGGTGCCAGGGGCTGCGGTCAGTCCTGCTCTGCTTCCAAAGCAGGTGCCTTTGGTCCCGGGAGTCAGCTCAGCCGGGTACAGTCCCAGCTGTGGTGTCACCGATCTCCCCTCCTGGAAACGGTCCAGCTCTGTCAGAGACATGGGGGCTTGGGCTCCAGGTGCTGCCTCTCTGCTGGCGGCTCTCCAAGGAAGAAACAAAAGCAGAAGAAAACCCCCGCAGGACACACGGACTCACCCAGGCAGCCAGGACACCTTCTGCAGCCATCTCCAGCCCTTCATGGCCAGAAGGGACCATGCAAGGTTACGGCTTGCTTTTGGGGCTGTTTGCACCATCCAGCTCAGGGGCAAACTCCATCATGACCCTCCGAGCCAGGGGGTTTGTGGTCTTGAGCAGTTCAGTGGCAGACGGCCGGGTACCAGGGCTGGCTTTGCTGCTCTTCTTCTGGAGAAGGGCTTTAAAGTCTTCATTCCTGCTGGAAGACTTCCCAGTGCTGCCCGTTGCTGCTGGGGACTCACCGGTCGGGGAGACCAAAGTCTTTACAGGTGAGTGAGAGTTAGGCCGGCTGCCAAAGGCGTCACCAGGCTCTTTCCGCCCCAAGACCTTCCTCTTCGACCTAGGCACCAAAGAGACAGGCAGCAGGATCAACCTGGGCAGGAGCTGCCTCTGCTGCGGATGGGGCAAGGTCCTGCAGCAAGGGGCACGATGGCTGCCCAGCTGTGCTGTGCCTGCTCCACTGGGGCAAGAAGACAACCCACGCAGGCAGGCAATGTACCTGGCTACTGGCCAGTGCTCTCCTGGCAGCCACGTCCGACCTGCCCAAAAGCTAAGGGAGCAGTGGACCCCGGCCCCCGCAGGCTGCTGACCCAGCCTGGCTGCAGGCTCAGGGTGTTCAACTCAGAAGCGCTTGAGGCAGCAACAGCCTGGTTGTCCCCAAGTGTGAGCATTGGCTCCGGTGTGGAAAATTCAAGGTGTCGTGGTGGGGAAGACACTGAGGCCAGCCCCGTGACCGTGGCAGGATGCAGGAGGCACAGGGGGTTGTGCCCACCCGGTGCCATGCACTGGCCCTACCTGTGGATCACAGTGAAGAGATCCTCTGTGGTGCGGGACGTCATGAACACGTCATCGTCCTCCTCCGCGATAGAGTCAGCTGTCTTGTCACTGGCGAAGCTCTTCTCCATGCCAGCCTCTGCCGAGCTGCCTGTGGGCAGGGAAGAGAAGGCAGCCATGAGCTGCCCTGTGCGGGCATGGGGCGACCCCCCTGTCCCTGGGGGGAAACCCACCATAGGAGTGGGGAGACTCTCACCTTGCTCTGAGGTGGGGTCACCGGCTTCTGTGGTGCCCTGAGCCTCTGGGAACAGCGGGCCCTCGGCATTAGGGTTGCAGCAGGTGGGGTCAGTGTCCAGTGTGATGATGGGGCTGGGGGTGGGTGCCTGCTCCCCCATGCTGGCTCCCAGCTGCACTGGTGCTGGGGCAAGTGGCAGGTAGAGCACGCTGGGTTTTTTGGGCACTGGTGGTGGCACCTTGGCCTTCCTCCGCTCCCGCTCACTGGCACCGCTCCGCTCTGGCCTCGGCTCATCCTCCAGACTGCCCTGTGAGAGCCGCCGGGGTGCCACCGGGGTCAGGGGTGAGGGGGGCTCCCCCAGACCCCTCCTCAGCTCCCCGTTCCGCAGAACCACGAAGCTGTCCTGCGGCAGCCCCTTCTCCTTGGCAGTGGTGCCTGGCGGGGACGTGGGGGACAGAGGACCCTCCTCTCGCAAAGTTGGGGGTTTGGGCAGGATGCTCGGGGGCCGCTTGGCCAGCGGTGGTTTCTCTGCCACAGGTGGCTTCACCTTCCTCTCTGGCCCCAGGCAGGGACCGCGTGCTGGCTCCTCGGCATGCTCTGGGCTGTCGGCGTTGTCCTCTGGCTCTGAGCGGCTGATGGAGCGGAGGCGGACGGAGCGCAGGTCGGACTGTGTGACCACTGGCATGATGGGCGCAATGGGGCTGGTCTTCTGGGCCAGCTTGGTGCCGAAGGTGGAGTCAGAGTGGTGCCGGCTGACCTTTGTCTTCCCCTTCAGAGAGATCTTCAGCCCCGAGAGGTCAAGGTGTGCAGGTGGCGTGAGCGGCAGGTCGAAGGACAGCCTGGACTTGGGGCTCCTCTCCATGGGGGATGTGGGGGGCAGTGAGGACTTCCTCTCAGGGACCAGCGGCCTCACCCGCACCTGGTGTGGGGAGTGCCCGAGGATGGCAGAGGTGGGGATGGTGGGGGTTGGGGTCTCCGACTGGCTGGAGTACCCGCTGGATGGGGACATCAGCCCTGTGGGCCTGCATGGGGAGGAGGTCTTGAGGTCTGCCTCGGCAGAGAGCTGGGAGGGCGTCGTGGCCCTGGAGGTGGAGGGGGATGCAAGGGACTCAGAGCTGCCCCTCGCCTTGGTGCACTCGATGGCCGTGGTCCCAGTGGCCGTGCTCGAGCTGGAGAGGGACTGGTAGGGATCACCTGCCTTCCAGTCTGCAAGATGCCACTGATGGGGGGTGGCCAAGCTGTCAGACTCCCTCCCCACCCTTCCCTGCGGGTCGGCGTGCACCAGCCGGTGGCCCTGGGGCTCCGGTGGGATGCACAGGCTCTTGGGTCGCTGATCCTTGGGCAGCGCCAAGCCGGGCTCCGTGGCGGCATCCAGACCCTCTTTAATCAGAGAGACGCTCCGTGTGGGTGGCGAGGGCTTCTTCTTTGCCTTCTTGAGGGAGATGCTCTTGGAGCGCCGCCGCCGCTGGCCCTCCTGCTCCAGCCCCAGGGAGACGTTGTCGGTGCTGGTGCTGCCCTCGGAGCTGGCGCTGGGGTAGCCCAGGGCGTAGTTGGCGCTGCCCCGCCGGGTCTCAGCGTACGCAATGTCCACGGAGCAGAGGGAGCCCGAGTCGGTGGGCACCGACAGTGACCGCTCGCGGAACCGGCACCCTGCCCGCTCCACCTCCAGCCGTGCCGGCTCCACCATCGGCTCCAGCTCCTCTTGGTTTCCTGGCAAAAAGTTCACCCTGGCTTCTGGGCCCTCACACCTCTGGCCACCTCCAGAGGTGGGGGGGGACTTGGGCACCATGCTGGAGAAGGAGCCGGGCCCGTTGGTGCCGACATGCTCCTCTGTGGCGATGAAGAAGGAGGCGGTGGGCGAGCCCGGGCTGGGCGATGGGACGGAGCCACCTGGTGAGGCACAGGCAGGCCCCTTGGCCTGGCCAGCAGCCGGGCTGGGGGGGCTCACATAGCCCAGGGCGCTCCAGGGCGGGGGGAAGGGGGTGCCCTGCGGCCCGTTGCAGGCACTGGCGCAGGCGCTGGCCGCACTGTCCATGGCGGCAGGTGGCTGGCAGCAGCGGGCCCCAAGGTCACTGAAGGTCTTCCTCAGTGGGGCAGAGAGGGGCTGGCAGGGGCTGATCTCCTGGGGTGTCTTCCCCCCGCTCGCAGCCTCAGGCACGAAGCTGCAGGAGAGGGACTCGGCAATGGGCGTGTGCGTGGTGAACGCGGGGCCGTTGGTGCTGCCTGTGAGGAGAGACACAGCCTGGGTAAGCATCGTCCCGCTCTGGGCTCTGCCGGTGGGTTGGTGCCATTGTCCTGCCCCACGTACCGTGGGGCCAAGACCGGTCCCCCTCCATAGCTGATATCTGGGGCTGCATCTCTGCCCAGACATGAGGCATACCTGGGTGGGCTGGAGGGGACAGGTCAAATCCTCTTACCAGATGCTCTCCTACCCCTGTGCTGGCATGGCCATAACCCAGCTGGGGACAGTCCCTAGCCCGCGTTAACCCTCAAGCCTGGGATCTGTTGGTTGGGACATGCCATGGACAACTAGGCAGCCATGGCAGGAGTCTCTGTCCGTGGGGACATTGGCCCCACGGCGGCCAGAGTGCTGCTTCAATGCTGCCTCATGGCGGGGACACAGATGGGGACCAGGAAGAGCAGAACAAGGCATTGTCACCTGGGCCAGCGACGTGACAGCTTACAGTGCCACCTCATCTCAGAACAGCTTGGATGGGGAAGGGCCTGGGGACCCTGCTCAGAGCACACCCAGCAGACCAGGATGCTCAAGGCCGAAGCAGAATGAGGTCTGACTGTCTCTGGGGAAGGAGCTGTGACAACCTTTTGGAGGTTTGACCACTGTTGAAGTGTAGCTGGTGCTGTGGCTTCTCCTCCTGCTGTCCCTGCCTGCCTTTGAGAAGAGCCTGTCTCTGCTTTCTCTGCATCAGGGGTGTGAAACTCATTTTCACTGGGCGCCACATCAGCCTCATGCTTGCCTTCAAGGGGCCGAATGCCATTTTATATTTTAAATGACATTCGGCCCTTTGAAGGCAAGCGCGAGGCTGATGTGGCCCCTGATGAAAGAATTTAAGACCCCTACACTACCCCCTGCACAGGGGATGCATGACAAGGCCTCCGAGCCAGGATGGCTGCTGTTCCCGTGGAGTCCAACCCTGGTCCGTGGCCACGGCAGGAGTGCTGCTGGTAGCGCAGCCTCAGGAGGACCCTCAGCCCCCGCACAGCCCCGGCACCGCTGTGCAGGCTCTGCCCACAGCCAGGGAGCGTGGCCACGGGCAGGAGCTGCTGGGTGAATCCGGTCACTAGGAGAAACTTCAGTGGCCTTCCCACCCCATAGGAGTGCAGGACACCGACTTCAGGCGAGTGGCTGTCCCCTATGCCATGCCAGCCCCAGGGCCAGCACGGTGTCACCAGCATGCCCAGCACCTTGCTGCTCCAGGAGGGAGAAGAGCCAGAGTGGTGGCCTTTACCTCCCCAAAGCCAAGGCGTCCTGGATAGCCCATCTGTGCCCAGGCTGGCTGCCACCCCCTGGGGTGGCTTTGCCCACCATCAGGGCAGCTCCAGTGGGTGCCAGCCCTGTCCAGGCACTTCCAGGGCACAAAAGTGGCTGCGCGGTTCTTGCTGTCACCTTGGTCTCGCAGAGACAGGTTAGGGAATCCGATAATGGTCCGTCTACGCCGCAGGGTGGACTTGGGGTTCATCGCAGTCTCTGTGTTAAACAGGGAGTGACGAGCACTCGCGTGCCTAGCAAAGTGCTGCCCTGTAGCCAAAACAAACATGCTGTAGGTGGTGGTGCTGGGAGGGTCTGCGGCGGTGGGGGCTTGTCCCCCCTCCATCACCGCGTGTCCCCTGGCCTGGGACGGCAACTGCAGGCAGGAGTGTGGATGGCCGGAGGGTGGTGAGCCATGAGGGGCGAGCCACAGGGAGATGGAGACACAGGGGGCACTGCTGGGTGACAGGAAGATGGAGGTGCTGCAGATGGAGGTGGGGTGCACAGAAAGCTGTGGAAACCAGCCCCGCTCTGTGTGGCAGGTTCTGGTCTGCGCTGGTGAGGCTGGACCCTGCACCTCTGGGCTTTGTCGTTAATGGGGCCAGTGGTGCTGAGCCACACTGGGGACATGGGTATAAAGGAACAGCAGGGCAGGGTGAGGGACTAGTGTGGTCCTGGCACATCCCTCCATCATGGAGGGAAAGGGCAGAAAGACATCTTGGGCCTTCAGAAGATGCACCTTGCTCAGCCACCGGCCCCAGGCTCTAACCTGTGGGTAGAACATGGCACTCGTGTCTGCGAAGACCGGGCAGGACCATGCTGCTGGGAGCTGCAGCCCCACAAGGATGGATGGATGGACCAACAGATGGACAGACAAGTGAGACAGGCTGGCTGCATGGAGCACAGCGAGAGCCAAGGTGACAACAGAACCAGCTGGCTGGGCAACGCGGCAGAAACAAGAGACAGGCCGGTGGTGTGGCCGGTGATAGGACACACAAAGTTGCGGATGGCAGGAGAGATGGCTGGGAATGACAGATGGCAGTATGGCCCTGCTGACCACTGCTCTGTCCCTGCTGCCTGCTGGGCCTGTGGGGACACAGGCTCACAGCCCCAGCCCCCGTCCCACCACCCTGCACCCTGGCAGTCAGACGCTGGGGAGTATCCTTGCCTGCACCCGGCATCCTCCTCCCAGTGCCGGCTTGGCGCTGGGGCTGCCTCCCACGCCTTTCCCCGCATCGCGCCGTGGGGCGCTGCCCTACCTGAGACATTGATGGGGACGATGTTGGTTTGGATGGAGCAGGACTGGTGCCACTGCTTCTCCTCCACGGTGGGCAGGTGGAAGGCCCTGGTCCAGGATGGCTGCTTGTCTGGACTGGTGGGGAGGCTCAGGGAGGCACTGGGTGCCCGAGCACCGAGTGCAGTTGCGCCAACAGTCTCCTCTTCGGTTGCTCGCTGGCTCGGGGGCTGTGGAGGGAAAGGCATGTGACCCACCAAAGGGACAAGGGTGGGATGCAAATAGTTCCCCCTCGGCCCTGCTGCCCCAAGCTCTCTCCTCCAGGTGATGCGGGGGCCACACCACCCTGCCCCGCCACTCCAGCACTCACCATAAGCACGAACTCGAGGCGCTTGGCAGGCAGGGGCCGGGGCGATGGCTCAGGGGGGGTGTCAGGGGGCAGGTGACCAGTGGCACGGAAGGTCTGCCCAGTGACCCTGTTCTCGGCGTACTGCTCCTCATACTCCTCTGTAAGAGAAATGGTGTCTGGGACCCTGCTCCAGCTGGGGGCGAAAGCTTTGCCCCCAGGTCAGAAGGAACACGAAGGCATGTGTGTCCACAGCCATCTGTCCCTGGGGCTGGCTTGCCACCCCTGCTCAATGTGGGCAGCTCAGGAGGTAGGGAAGAGAGCAATACCAAGGAGCAATGCCAGGGCTGGCAGGGAACCAAAGCAGCGCTGGGACCCTGGCAGCCCACCCCACTCCTCCTGGGGGGCTTGCCCGGGGACACAGAGCGCCACTGGGGACAGCCAGGAGGGAACTCAGTATCTCTCTATCCTGTAATTGTTGACCTAATCAATGCTGGTCCCTACAGCCTGGCGGAAAACAGGTCTGCTCGGGCTGACACTGAGATTACAAGCTGGGGCAAGGCCGGGTGCACGTGTCTCAGCCACTCCTCGGACCTCGCCAAACTGTAGGAGTTGGGTCCCTCCCTGATCTCTGCTCCCAATGCAAAGCATCCAAGCAGAAGCCGCGTGATGGCTTCGTTAAGAAACTGGAAGGGAACAAAATCAATGGCCATGCTTATCCAGTTAGACAGATTGGTGGCTGGGTGTCTAAGAGCCTCGTGGGCAGAACCGTGCCACGGTGGGGCTGGCGGGTGCCCCAGTGGCCTCAACAACTGGTCTTGGCCCCAACAACTGGTCTTGGCCCCAAAAACTAGCCACAGGTGCTTTGCTGCTTGAAGCAGTGACTTGGGAGCAGAGATCAGAGAGGGGCTGCTGGAGGCTGGGACTCCCCAGGGACCCAATTGCTTCAGTTTGGCGAGGTCTCAGTCGCGGCTAAGACGTGCTTGTGGGAGACGGCCTTGCTGTTTGCGTGGCGGTCGTGTACCCGGGGCAGCACCCATCCCTGCCACCCTCACCCGCCTGCTGGCCCCTCTGGCCCCACTACCTTGCAGCAAGCTCTGGAGGTTGAGCTGGGCCTCCTGGTGCAGCTGCTCCATGCCTGGCGGGCGCCCGGCTGCCAGGAAGACGTTCACTGGCTGCTGCCATGACAGCTTGGTGTGGGCGGCTTTCTTGCTCTCAAGGTCCAGGTTAGAGGTGGCTGCAGGCGGGAGGGAGCAGAGTGAGAAGGAGGCGGGTGCTTCCCCGCGAGCGCTGCCATGGCTGCTGGCTGCCGCTCACCGGCACAGCGCGCTCATCCTGCCCTCGGTCTCTGCACAGATGCAGGGACTGGGATGTGGCTGTCCCCCACCGCAGCAAAGCCACCAGGGCAGGCTGCTGCGGGGCAGGACCAGACCCCATCACACCCGCCACTGCTGCTCCGGGGCTGGACACGGTCCCCATGGGCTGCCAAAACAAGGCACGAAGGGAGCAGGGTGAAATTGGGGAAGGAAGCAAGCCCTGTTGCCCTGGGTGACTGCCCAGCTGCTCCTGGGCGCAGGAAATGCTGTACACTCTGGTGAAGCAACCTCTTGGCTGCAGAAGAGCAGAAGTTGCAACTGAAAAGGAGGGAGCGAAGGGGACATGGTGCCTTTCATCACGCAGGTTTCAGCCTGCTTGGCAAGGTTAGCGTGCCCTGCCCCGCAGTGGACACCCTGCAGAGGTCTCCTGGGAAGGAAACCTCTCCACAGAGGTTGCCCAGACCCTCCAAAACACCCATACAGGTGAAAAAGTCCCTGAGAGAAGGATCTGAGCTCAGCGGAGAGCTGGCTGTGCTGGGAGCTGAGCGGTGCTCCAGCAAACTGGCTTTGCCACAGGAGCCCCTGCAGCCCCAGCCCCTCTGCACCAGAGCTGCGCCGGCCCTGAGCAGGTGTGGGTTCCCACGCAGCGCGGTTTTGTGCGGGGTGGAGGGAGTGCAGCTGCCTGCCAGGGGCATCCGAGCCCTGACCCAGCCAGCAAAGGCAAAGTGCAGGTTTGTGAGCTTTGAACATGGTGTCGCGGATGACCAGGGTCTCATCCCTGGGGATTTAGGACTAATCCTTCTCCAGCTGCCCCTGATGTGGGCAGAGGAACAGCCACTGTCGGCATCAGGCGCTGCACAAGGTCCTGTGCCCGGTGTCACCCACTGGGCTGGGTGTCACCTCTGGGGTCTGACACTCCTTGGCTGGGCCAGTCCTGCTCAGCAGCTGGCACCACTTCATCCACCCGGCACATCCCAAGTTGGACTCATGTTTTGCAGGGAAGAACGGCAGGCGTGGGGTGCTCTGCTTGCACGCCTGTCCCCATCCCCATCAGTCAAGGCGTTCCTCCTACCAGCGTGACAAACGCTTCCCCTCTGTCAGCTGCAGTGCACAGGGCCACAGGGTGCCCACCCTCAGCGAACCTGCCACCGTCCCGGCTGCCAGACCAGCGCCCTCCTCTGTGCCAGCCCCCAGCTGAGGCAGTGCCAGCAGTCCCGCTGGCCTGGGTGATGGGGCTGGGCTCCCCAGCACCCCCTGCACAAGCCGTGTCTCCCCCGTCCTGCAGCGTTTGCCCGGCCATGCCCCAGCTCCCGCACTGCACCCTGCGCATCGCCCGGCTGCCCTGGTGCCATCCTGCCGCCCCTTCCCCCCGCTCAGCTGATGGAGCAGCGCAGCCTGCACAACGCCCAGCACCCAAAAACAAGGTGCCACGTCTCTAGCCTAGTTACTTTTATAATTTGTGTTACCATAACGACATGCCTTAACACTAGTTGTTTTTTTTTTTTTTTCCTTTCTCCTTTAAATAATTTGACTCGTTTCCATATCAACCGAGAGGTGTTGGGGGGTTGTGCGTGTGTGTGTATAAACCACGCCGAGGTTTGCCCGGCTGCAGACCCTGCCTCGGGGGGCAGTGCCATGCAGCCAGGGATGAAGCTTTCCCTGCTGTGGGGGAACGGACCCCACTTTTCTCACATAGGGATGTGGCTTTTCCTCCTCTTGTCTCTCAATTTGGTGCCTGCCGAGTGGCAAATCCCAGAGGGGCCAGGGGTCCTGGCAGAAGGAGCCACATGCCCTGGCCTCTGGCTCACCCTTTGTACCCAGTTGTCCCCTGGAGATGGGAGTCAGGAGTGCAGCTGGGCACAGGGAAGGCTCAGGGCATCTCCCCAAAAACCTGACCTACAGGGCTGCATGGAGGGAGCTGGGGGCACAGGGTGCGGGCAGGGACTGCACGTTCACCTCTGCAGAGCCCAGCCCCACAACCTGCTCTCTTTGGTGAGGTGAGAGCTCTGCTGCTGTCCCCTCCGTTTCTGAGTGCCCCCCACCCCGGCTCGCTGCCCCCGGCTCGCACAAACGCAGCCTTCGGCCCAGCGGGTGCTGATGCTCCTCGCCTTCTGCTCACACGTTCCCAGCAGCCACCCCCACCACCCCCCACAGACCCCACAGCATCCCCAATGAGACTCAACGGCACCCCCAAAGCACAGCCCCCCCACCTCCCCACGCTGCCCAGCACCAGCATCCTGCTGGGGGGCAGCCGCCCTGCCCTCCCGGAGCCGCGGTACGGGATCTCACCTCTACAACCTCGACCCGCTCCGGGGCGCCCCAGCACCCACCCGGGCACTCACCCGTGGGCCCCACCCATGCGGGCAAACCGCAGCAAGGAAAGCGGGGGCCGCCCTGGGGCGAAGCGGAAGCCTGCGGGGGGCAGTGCCCTGCCCTGCCCTGCCCCGTGAGCTGCAGCAGGGAACAGAGCCGTGCGGGCAGCTGGCACAGGGCGAAGAGGAAAGGGCAGTGTGGGGCTATGAGGGGGGTCCTCGCCCTACAGGGCTTTCCACCCTTTGCAGACACACGCTCATTTGGGAACACAAGCAAGCTGGCACTGTCCTGAGCTGACGCAGGCAGCAGCTGAGGAGTGCGCAAGAGCAGATGAGCCAAGCATCCATCCAGTGGCGCAGGCACCCGAACCTGTGCCCCCTGGCCTGCACTGATCTTGCACAATCCAGTGTGCAAAAGCAAGCATAACACCCCGACATTTTGACTTTTGATCTTGGGAGCAGTTGCTCAGCGTTTTTTTTGGGCACAGCCCCAGCATCACACAGCGGCTCTGCGATGTGACGTGAGGAGCCAGCAGCACGGCCCGTGGTGGGGGTGATGAACCGGTGCTGCTGCCAGCACTCCCGAGGGCCGGGCAGTATTTGGAAGCAGCGTGGTGCAGGAGCAGGTTTGGGATGGCTGTGCAAGCTGCAGCTGCCACCCACGTCCACGGGACTTGGGATACCCCAGCCGAGCTGCAGCAGCCGGCAGGAGGACGAGGTGGCTGGCAGGAACGGTGCAGCCGGAGCAGAGCCTGCTGCCCTTGGCTGTGACCCTCCTGCCAAGCTTATCGGTGACAGGCTCAAAATACAAAATGCCTTTGAGGGGCCCTCACCCCATAGCAAATGCCTGGAGGTGAAGGGCGTCCTGGGAGAGCAGAGCCGGAGGGCCGGCTCCATCCCACACAGCCCCAGCACTCGATCCAAGCCCAGCCTGCATCGCTGCTGGGGACAAACTAAGGCATGGCTGGCAGGGGGGCTCGCCCCACACAGAGCTGGCCCGGCTCCCTGCTGGTGTCAGTCCCCACTCCCTGCCCTGAGGCCTGCAGAAGGGAGCAGGCAGCAGGCATGGGCAGAGGCATTGATGACGGAGGCCGGGGCTGCCAGAGGCTGCCCCCTGCATGTCCCCATGTCCCTCAGGGCATCTGTCCCCTCTCAGAGCTGCAGACTGGCAGCAGCAAGCTCTGCCCCTTGCCTGGGGGCTGGAAGCAGAGGCAGCGCGAGCAGGCAGGGCCATGGCAGCACCCGGCTCGGACGGCCCCCGCTGGGCTGCCCCGGGCAGGGCTGCAGCCAGCACCACCAGCCGCGGTGGCTGCTGCTACCTCTGTAACAGCTTGCAGAGTCTCACTGAGCACTAACAAGTGGTCAGGCCTGGGATGCCATGGCCACTGCGGGTGTATAAGGACCAGGGATGCAGCCAAGGGGAGTTTGCTCCAAGGGGAGCATCCCCGCAGGACCCCCAGCCACAGGGCACAGCATCTGTGCCCTCTGCGAGCATCTTCCTGAGTCCCCCCACTCCACGCCAGGATCCCTGTTTACCTACTGCCCAGGCGTCCCGAATCCACAGGGAGATATTCGACAGAGCCATCAGGAGTTCTTTCAGTTCAGGCTGAAGCTCCCATGAGATGATGCCTCTTGCTCGAGCTCGCCACCAAACTTTTCCTCCTCAAGCTCACTCCAAGCTCATGGGAAGCACCGGCAATGCAGACAGTGCAGCTCGGCCCCTCGCTGCCGATGCAGAGGTACCACAGGAGTGATGTAACGGCAGCAGCAGGCGATGCACCATTAGCAGAGCAGCCATGGCAACGGGTATCGGCACAGCAGCAAGTCAGCCGCTGCCGCCAGTCCTAGCACGCCGGAGGATGAGAACTGTGAACTTGCAGGCTGAGACTGATCCCAAGAGCCATCCAAACCCCACCCCACGGGAGCCGATGGGCCACAGTGCCGGTAACATATGCCAGCGGCTTCGAGCAAGTGCCCCAGCTCACCACAAGCACCGCGACTGCTCGCTCCCAGCGCGTGCGGCTTGACGACATTCCCTGTGTTACGGAGCCAAAGCGCACGCTGCTCCACAACGAGCAGAGAGGAAGAGAAAAGAGCAAACAGCGGGAGCTGGCAGTGGCCGCAGAAAGCGCCTCCTGTCCCAAGCTCACCCCCCGCTGGACACGGACCTGCCGGTCCAGCCGTCCTGCCAGGACACAGACCTGTCCCTCTTGCCACGAGCACCCAACATGCACAGGCTGGAGTGTGCCCAAGATGAGCCCTTGTCCTCACAGCTGATGTACTGTGCCCTGTCCAAATCTGGACCCTCCCCAGCTCACTGTCTCTCCATCACATACCTTGTGAGCGCATCTCCAAGCCACCAGAGAGGCCGGGCCATCCTTACAGACATTTGACCTGCTGGTGGTTGAAGCCAAAGGGGCTGGAAGCTTTATAGGGGGTGCCCAGGCCAGGACCCCAATATTGCCCTGTGTAGCACACCTGTGTGCTTCTGTGCAGATGCCCAGCAAGACCATGCGGCAGTGGAGAATACCACCACCCTGCTGCACCGAGTCTGTCGGAGGCTCTTCTCACTCTCCCTGTTCAACATGCAATCAGACGATTTTTGTACAGCAGATAACGGCACTGCAGATGTTGCTGGCAGGAGTGGTGGGTTTGGCAGCTGTGAGGGTCACTCAGCTTAGAGGGAGCAGGCTGGATCATGGGAGAGGTTTCTATTAAAACCACCACCAGCAGAACAGTCACTAACATCCCTGTCCATCAGTAGGGCTCAGAGTTAACAGTGTGCTAAGGCACTCTGACTGCCCAGCCCTGTGATGAGATCCAGTAAAAGAGAGAAAAGCACCTTTCCCCAGACAGATCTCAAGTGATCCATCACCTTTGCCTCATGCCTTGTGTAGGGCAGGAGTGGAGGGGACATTGTCAGCTGTGACCCATACAGACAGCCCGGGGTAGCCTCCTGTGGTGGGGTGTCCTGCCCCAGTGGCACCAGGGTAAGAAGACTCCACGAGCTGTGGCACCGCTGGATTGGCAACTGCCCTTGAGCCTGGCAGGTGCAGAGGCTGGGTGGCGTGGGGGGGCGCTGGTGAAAAGCCACAGCGGCTACATTTGGCTCCAGCACCGTGAGCTGGGACCCTGTCAAGGAATTTTGGCGGGCAGGGAGGTGCATGTGCTGCAGGGACGACTTGGCCGGCAGGCCTGGCACAGGAGGAGCCCGGGCGTGCCATCCGCCCATGCTGTGGGCACAGGAACTGCCCGTGGCCGTGCTCGCAGCAGGTCTTGGCCCGGTAGCACGCCCGGTTCAGATGAACTCACACCGCTCCCTGACAAGGGGCCAAGAGCCGCCACTCCTGAGGATGGAGCGGCAGCCCTGGTACCGGTGGGGGCTGCTCTGGGCTTGGCCATGGATGCTCTTGCCACCCTGTCTTTGCCATCCCGGAGCCTGGCCAGACCCAGCTCCCTGCAGCAAGCCATCAGCCATGGGCAGCAGGATGAGACCCCTCGGGGCCCTTCTCGCCGTGTCTGCCCGGCAGGCTGGCTTCCTCCTCATATCGCAACCCTCATTCTCAAGTACTTCCCAGCTGAACAAACAGGTACGAGACTTTCCCGAGAGCCTCAGGAAACCTGGCACAGCAACCTGCCAGTGCCAGCCCCTGTCACCCCGGCACAGCTCTGCCGTTCGCTGCAGCCAGGGCTTCCCCGAGGCACAGGCCAGCTGACACCTGCCCGCTTGCTGTCCCTGGTGATGTCCCCGGCCTGCTCAGGAAGGTTCAGTGGCACACGATGCCCGAGGCTGTGCTCACAGCTCTCCCGGGCACGCGGGCTGCCTGTGCTGCAGAGCCTGCACCCCTCACCAGGCACGGGTGCTTCAGGAAAGCACCATTTCCCCTGTGCCCGGCTGGTTTTACAGTCTGCGGGGCTGGGACAATGGAAGGAAGTCGCCTGAGAGGGGAATGCAGCCAGGGCTTGGGACAAAGGGGCCTGAGACGCGAAATCAGCCACGGCAGGAGTGACAGTGAGGGCAGTGAGAGCAGCGTGGGCCTGGCTGGCTGTGACACTTGTGTTGACCCACAGTCCCCACTGCTGCCACCACCAGCAAGAGAGCTGCCAGGAGGGTACCGTGCCGTGGGGCCGGGCAGGATCTGCCCCAGCACGGCTCAGCCCCAGCCTGAGGAGTGGTCGGTGGGATGCACAAGCAGGGTGTCTCTGTGCTTCTATTGCTTTGTCAGAGAGCAAAGAACCTCCAGCGGGCTGGGGAACAGCAGCAAGGATTTAAAAAGGAAGGGGAGACGCTGCACATGAGGCCAGGCTGGGAAAGGTGGGACAAGACCTGCACAGCTGGGCAGCACCGACCCCCCAGCCATTGCGAGGCCTCTGGAGACGAGACCCTCCACATCCCCATGCCCGACAGCTCACAACAAGCCGGGGTCCTGCCCTGCTGAGCGAGGGTACCTGCAAGCTCTACCACCCTCGCTGCCCGCTCCTCTTGGAGGAGGCTGCCCCGCTGCCTGCCCCTGCCCGCACCGCCTGCCTTACCTCCGCGGTGCCAGGGCGCCAGGAGCCACTCCGCCTTGGCCATGGCTGGGGCACCGGCAGCAGGGCGCTCGCTCCTGCCGCTCGGGAGCCCTCGCTTCAAAAACAGGCTGAGAGAAGCGAAGAAAAACGAGCTCCCTCCGCCTTCCTGCCCACGGCCAGCTCCAGCCTAGGGGGGAGAGGAAGCGACCAGGAACTGGCTGTTTGAGTCAGCGCCACAGCCCATTGTCCAGCCCCGGCCCCTCTTCCTTCCCTGCTACGGGCCCGGGGAGGGACGGCGGAGGGGCCACGGTTCTGCACAGCCCGTCCTCTGCACAGCCCGTCCCCTGTGCACCCACGGTTCACGCGGGGGTCCTGCAAAGGCGGCAGGTCAGGGTGGAGGGGCTTGTCTCTCTCTCTTTGTACATCCCTGCTGCAGTGCCGGACAGGGTCCTGGGGGGCATGGTAAGGACAAGCTGTGCTCCCCCCAGCTGAGCAGAGTTATGAAGCTGAAGCATCACCCAGTCATGGCCAGAGCAGCAACCGGCACCATCTGAAAGCCACAGGTGACCCGGGGGGACACCAGCACATGCTCGACCCTCTCCAGCAGAGCACAGCTGTTCCTGCATGACCCAGCTGGAGCAGCTGTTGGCATCCTCACCTGGAAATCAGCAGCCGGGAGCCTGCCACTGCCTCCTGGCTGGCTCAAACCACTCTTGCCCCAGCCTCCCAACGCTTACTAGCTAAAAAAGGTAGGGGCCTTCCTGAATTCACCTGACTTCACCTTGAAAGCTGCAAGAACTCCCAGAGCTTCCTCTCGCTTTGGCTTCTTCCAAAAGCTGTGAGCAAAGGCTCCATGGGGACCAATTTCCCAGCGCCCCAGGGGTAGCGCTGAGCCTGCCTTTCCCGGAGGACAGAGGCCCCTGGGAGCCAGGACAGTAGCAGAGATGGGAATGCAGCCCTGAGCCCCAGCTTACTTCGAGAAGAGGCTTTGGGGCCGCTGGGCCAGTGTGAGGAGCACATGCCTTGCCAGGGGCTGGTACCATCCACCCCCGTGCCAGCCACCCAGCAACGTCACAGACCCAAATGATGGGATGAGTAAAGGATGGTGGATACCAACAGAGTTCATTTTCCCCCCAGCAACCCAGGCAGCACTTGCACATGGCTCCAACTGACAGGGGGACAAGGAGACCTGCCTCAACAGCCATGGCTTCTTCCAGGACCTGTTCTGCAGTTATCATGCCAGCCAAGGACAGACGCAATAACCAGAGAGTTGCCTCCCAGCTCCACCAGACCACTGGCTGCAGACACCTGCTAACCCATGCCCACCAGCATTAGAGAAGCATCAAAGATACACATCAGTCAAGCAGGCAGAGCTGAGGTTTGCAGGCCCCAGATTTATGCAGCCTTACCCAGCCCGCTGGAACATGAGGAAGGCTGGATTTTAATGATCAGGAACACCTCTCCATGTGTTGACCTGTGAAGGGGCAAAACAACGACCCTGCCCAAGATGAGCCAAGGTACCTCCTGGTACTGTGGGTCCCTGCCCTCCTCTTCCAGCTAGTGACCAACCCCCCTGCCAGCGACCCAGACCCACCACAGGGCTGCTTCTTATCAAGTTTCAGCTCCCTCCCCTCAGCAGATAAGCTCCAGCCTGGACCCAGCACCACCTCTCGGCAAGGAAGCCTGTGTGTAGCTGCTCAGGAATGCCCAAGCCACTGAGGTCCCAGCAGTCCCAAGCATAAACGGCCTGCGAGCATCCAAGTATTTACCCCAGCTTCACACCTGAGATGAGTTTCAAGTGCCAAGTCCCACTCCCCCTGCTCCCAGCAGACAGGTGCAGCTCCACTGTGTCCCCAGGGGAGGACAGGCACCAGGAAGAAGTTCTGGAGATCTCCAGACTGGCAGGGAGATGTGCCCTGCGCTCAAGCGCAGAGCTGAATGAGCTTTGGTACAAAGGCTGGCCTCACAAACCCCCCCTTGGGCCTTTCCCGACAGTGCTGCGAAGGTGACTTCTAGCTCCCAAGAATCCCTTTAATGATGCAGAAGTGCAATTAGCTCCCGTCCCACTCCGAGCTGCACTAGGCAGTTGCAAGGGTGGGAGAGGCAGGCAGGGAGCAGGCCAGCATCCCGGGGCGCGCTCTGAGCCCCGCGGTCCAGCCGCTGCCCACTGCTTGACCTTGCAAGGTGGGAGCTGAGGGCAATGTGCTGGGTACTGACTGGCACAGCATCCTTCATCCCTCAGGACCCGCCAGGTCAGGGTCCCTCCTGATTCCTCATGCAACCCGAAGCTCTTTTGCTCTGTTTCAGTCCTTTGCAACAATCATTACAACTGCGGCTGCAAAATTAGACAGAGACAGGCTGTACTTCCACCCCCTCTGCCCACTAATTATTAAGCTGTGACAGTCACTGGGGCTGTGACAATCACCCCCATTTTCTTGCAGCTTCCATGCAATTTTTCTGAGGTGTCTCTCAGGGCTGGCAGGTCCCTGCTGCTGCCTGCACGGCCATGTCCCGGCTCTCAAGCCAGTGGCCAGGCAAAGGGCAGCGGGTGCAGGAGCCAGGGCCAGCAGAGCCCAGGACATACAAGGAAAGAGCCGTCAGGCGGCCCTGAGCCAGGAGCCGTGGCAGACCCCAGTCTCCCTGGTCTTCTGGTATTTCCAGGAGCTGGGCTGGGTCAGGGAGCTGGAGTCCCAGGTGTCTGGAAAGGGTTGCTGAACTGCCTGGGCCAGCCAGATGGGGACAAAGGAGTGACTGGACAAGTCCTGCTTGTTCAACCCAGCTTTTTCAGAGGGCACCTGCACTCAGCTGCTCATTCCCAGTGCAGAGCGAGCCCTCTGGTCGCCTTGCTTCCCGCAGATGCTCCCTGCAGATTCGCAGGGCTTTCTGCCTTCCTTAGATAATTTGTGGTATGAGGTCCCTTAGAGCCACCCACTGCCTTTGTGATTGGTGGCAGAAGAGAACTGGGAGTGTGGGGGGCTCACGCAGGCATGGGCTGCCTGCCTGGGCAGCACCCAGCTCGAGGGCCAGCAAGTGCAAGGCCTCCCCGCTGCCAGGGGATGGTTCCCGTTGCCTGGCGATGGCTCCCCATGGTTGGAGCTGGCTCCCCTTCACCCGGGGTTAGCTCCCTGCTGCCCGGGGCAGGCTCCTGGTGGTGGGAGCTGGCTCCCTGCTGCCCGAGGCTAGCTCCGGGCTGCTCAGGGAGAGCTCCCTGCTGCCTGGGGATGGCTCTCCACGGCTGGAGCTGGCTCCCCACTGCCTGGGGCTGGCTCCCTGCAGCTTGGGGTATGGGTCAGCACCTGTTACACACACCAGAGGACCATGGTGGGCCCCAGCAAAAGCCCCATCCCTTGCTGCCCCTGCCAGCGAGGCCAAGCCTCAGCTGGAGGTGACCTCTCTCCGTGTCCTCCAAGCGACCCAAAGGGGCCAGTCAGCCCCGGGGGGGCCGCGGCAGAGGCCGAGCCTCCCCCTCCCCTGCTGCTGCAGCCGGCTCCATCCCGGCCCGCGGGACCGGGGGGCGGCGGGAGCAGCGCGGGGAGCGGGTCCGGTCCCGCCCCGTCCCGTCCCCTGTACCTGTTGCTGAGCGCATCCTGCCCCGCCGCTGGCTGCGCGGCGCCTTCCGCTGCGCGTTGCCCATCCTCCGCCGCGGCCCGCCCGGCCCAGGTGGTCAGAGCGCCACCGCCCCCGGGCCGCTCCCCGCCGGCTCCAGCCTCCCCCGCCGCCGGGCCCGCCGCGCCGCCCCGCCGCGCCGAGCGGGGAGGAGCCGCCGGGCCGGGCCGGGCCGGGCCCAGCCGGGCCGCATCGCATCGCACCGCACCGCACCGGGCACCCCCCTCCCCGCCGCATCAGCCGCCCGCCCGCCCGCCCCCTCGGAGCCCGCCCGCCGCCGCGCCGGGGCCGCCGAGCGGGCGCCCAATGGCGGCTGCTGCTGGGGGCGGACGGGGGCAGCGGGGCTGGGCGGGGGGTGCGGGGCTGGGCAGCCCCCGGGGGATGTGCGGGCTGAGGGGTCCTGGCGCTGCGGGGGCACCCGCGCTGGGGGGGTAGGGGCACGAGCCTCCCCGGGGTAATGGGGCTGGGTGATGCGTGGGGGACGCGGGGCTGGCCCTGCAGGGTGGGAGGCTGAGCAGGACGTGAATGGAGACAAGAGGGCAGGGAGAACAGCAGATCCGAGAGCAGCCTGAGCCCTGCACCAGTGCAGAGTGTGCAGCTTGGGCCACACACCCGTGCACACTGATGGGAGACAGGAGGGTGTGGGATAATCTCTTGGGGCTCATGCCCCATTGGGAAAGCCTGTGTGAGAGCCATGGCACATGGCAAGAGCCAGGCCTGTGTGTGATGGGGTCTCTGTTAGGAGAAACGGGAATGTCTCTGCCTGGCAGCACCTCCAGTGGCCTCATTGCTGGCAGCCTGGGCAGTGCCGTATCTGCACAAAGCTGAGCTGTGCCAAGAGATCACCCTGGATCAACTGTTGCCCTTGGGCTCCTTCTTCCCCCAGCCCAAACATCACCATATCCCTGTGATCGGGAAAAAAAGTACTCCCAAGCCGGGGGAAACTTGCTCAGTGTGCCCCAGCCTCCAGCAAGCAAGTGGCCCTTTGCACCCAGAAGCCAGAGATACTCAGTGATGGCTCAGCCCAGCTGCTCCATCCCAGGCCAGAGCATCCCTTACACGCCGAAACCCGGCATCTGTGTAGTGACAGAAAGGACCAGAAAGCGCTGGGAGGTTGTTATGGAAACAGCCACAAATTGGATCAGTACTTGGCACAAGGAGCGGTTTGTGTGACTGATGTGGGAGCAGGTGGGTGTGACAGCTGCAGGGGCGTGGGGGCCCTGCGGTGGCACCCCCCCCGTGCCCCCGTGCGGGGCAGGGCTGCGGCAGCGCCTCAGCTCACAGGGACAGCCCGTGATGGGGCTGCGGCAGGAGCTGTGGACAGCACAGCTGTATTCCCACCTCACCCTGGCCTCCGTGTGCTCTCTAGGAAGATGAAGGACCAAGGTGAGCCTGGGGTGGCTTGCAGAAAAGCCATCAGGAAACTATTTTCTCCCAGTCCCTCAAGCCCCCAGCCAAGCCAAGGCATGCGGTGTCGAGCCAGAATGCAGCAGCACCTCTGTGGGGCTCACAATTGCACCGCACAGCTGTCTTTCCACGCCCTGTCCCGGGGACCTGAGCAAGCTACTCATCACTCTAAGCTACTCATCATCTCTTGTGGTGAAGCCCTAGACGCCCTGTCCTCTTCCGAGCCCTGTGGGTTTGTGCAGCTCACCTGTACTTTCCCAACTGTGTGCTTCTTGCGGCCCAAGCGAGCTCCGTGTGTGCTGCAAAGGTCCTTCCCACCTGCAGCACAGGGCGCACCATGACGGGGCCTGTGAAGGCAGGAGGGTGCAAGTGGCTGAGTGTACCCGGGTGCGCGCCAGCTGTGTCAATGGCTCTGAGCAAAGGGAGCAGCTCAGCTCTCTATTTTCAAAGTAGCCCCTCTCCTGGCGGAGAAAGCAGCCTCTTTGAAAACGCCATAAACACTAAGTGCACAAGCCGATTATTTTCTGGCCAAAAGACCATGTTAAAAAATAACAACCAGCGAAGTAGATGAGGTCATTAGAGAACAACGGCTCGGGGATGGGCCAAGGCTGGGGGAGCAGGGCCAGGGCTGTGCAGCCCCGCACAGGCACTGTGGGGAGCCAGCAGCACTACGCGCGGTTCTGAGGGCTGTGTCGGACCCTGAGGAGGTGCCGTGGCCCGGCAGAGTGGGTGTGGATGTGGCACAGCCATCGTCAGGGCCTCAGCCAAGCTGAAAGGCAGAGCCCAGGATGCTGACCCGGTGCACGGCCGCCCCTCCGCTCGCCCCACTGAAGGTGACCTCCCGCCTCCGCCGAGCTGTTTTGCGAGGCCTGCCTGGTCCTGGCAGGGAACCTGCCTGCAGTCACTGAAAGGCTGGGCTGAAACTGCCGTGCCACCTCGTGTCCCCTCCGGGTTCTGCATTCCTGGGATTCCTCCAGAGCAACAACATATTTCCGTGCTGTGTCCCAGGAGCTGCACCCAGGACTAACCTGTTCTCCCTGGGACGGGATATTGCCGGCAGTGTCCTCCGTTCTCCTAGTTTGCCCATGGCTGGAGGAACCCTCAGCCTGGCTCCTGCCAAGCAGCCATGTCCCCAGCGGCTGCTGGAGCCTGTCACTGAGCATGGGGTGGGCACAGCACATGGGGGAAGGCACATCCTGCAAGTGCTGCAAAGAGCTGCAGCAGCATGCCAATCCCATGCACCCGAGCCCCAGGGTTTGACATCATGGTGCCCAGCTGGCTTATGGCCATGACACAGTCAGGCTCTTCTCCAGGCTCTGGACCACTGCTCTGGGCTGCCCCAGCTGCTCAGAGGAGGGAAAACACATGGTGGGCTCTGCACTAGGGTCCTCTGATGGCCACCGTGCCACCAGTACATAGCAAGCTGCAAGGCTTCTGCTGCCCACACTGAGGTCAGGCGCAGGGGACACAGGAGCCTCAGCCCTGATCACCCCAACAACCTGCACCCACATTCCCAGTCACCCAGAGCTTACTCTGGCTCGGGAAAACTGAACACAGCCCAAAAGTGCTGCACGAGAGAACCAGTGCTGCCACGTGCCATGATGCCATCGCTAGTTTGCAACGTTTATGAGCCCCTCATGGGAGACACGAGGTGCAAGCTGTGGCGCTGGCATCTGCTCCCGCACAGCCACCAGATCCTGCAGCACCTCTGCCTGCAGCGGCAGGAGGCAGGCAGCAGCACGGGGGCATGCTGGGCACCTTCCACCTGAGACGGTCCCTGGGGATGCCCCTTGCCCCAGCCCGAGCTGGTGGGGAGGAAGAGGAGGGACACATCCAGTGCCAGGGCTGGGCACGGGTGTTGCCCAGGGAGCTGAGGACACTGTATCCACCCACAGGGCTCTGTCCGCTGTCACCATTGGTGCAACCTGGTGCCCAGCCAACCCCATCCCACCATCCCCATCACTCTGCCTGTGCAGGTGAGAGCCGGAAGGAGCCGAGCAGGCAGCCCTGGCTGTGATCGGCGGGATCCCTGGAAAGGAGATGTCACCCCACCGCCCGTGCTGCTGTGGGCAGCACAAGCCTCCTGTCTCCCATAATTAACGAGGATCAGACAGCTGGGTGAAGGGCTTTGCTCTGGACTCCAGCCCGGAGCGGCTCCAAGGTGTTCACTGCACCTGCAGCAAGAGCACTGGGATCAGGTGGCTCCTGGGGAGGCTTGGAAAAGGGCTTTAGGAAACCCTCACCAAAGCGTGGGTGGCACAGACTGACAGGCACCACATGCAGCTTGACACGTCCCTCCAATCTGCCACTTGCTGCCTGCCCAGAGGCTTCCCTTAACCACGGTGCTGCCCCAAGGCTGGAGAACTCCTGGGGGAGCAGGGTGATGTGTGGGGCAGCCACCCTGCCACCCTGCCCTCACCTCTTGCTACACCTGTCCTGCAGGTGAGCAAGAAACCTGGAGCCAGCAGGCAGCTTTCACCAGGGCAAATCCCCCCCAGCCTTTTGCCTGGCTTCCTCCAGCCGAGCTCCCTGCACCAGGAGCTCTTGGGCTTCCCACTTAAGCATGAAACAAGCTATTCCCTTGCACACAGTGTAGGCACCCGCAATCAGAAAAAGAGAGTTTGCAAGCCATGGGGCTGCATGGCCACACAGAGCCAGCATGGGCTGTGGCAGGGAGGGCACTGGTGTTGGCAGCGACCTCTGACAGTTCTTGTCCCAAGGCACCTGTTGCCAATTCAGGCATGCATTAGCCTCGCTTCATGCTCCTGCTGCCCATTCCGCTTGCTGCAGCAGAAAATCCCCGTGAGCCTTTTCCTGCCACTTCAGGAAATGATCTGGCAGCTTTTGCCTGTCTGCCAGCTCTGGCAAGCAGCTCCTGGGCGTATGGCCCCACCACTCAGCCACATTTGGGCACATTTGGAAAGGCTGTGCATGCCCGTGATGTGGTGCGTGAGCAGATTTGCTGTGTCCAAGATGCTGCCTGGCTGCTTGTGAGACAGCGGAGGGCAAGGATGCCAGGTGGCAAGCCTGGAAAACCCGTATGTGTCACGTGCACAGACAAACTGCTCGGGAGCCAGCGAACATGGTGCGCCAGCAATGCTGCACAGAGCACGAGCTGAGGTGCACCCAAAAACCACCCGCGCATGGGACACGTGGGTGATACGAGAAAGATCTGTCACTTCCAGACCAGACGGTACAGGCAGGTCTGGAGGATTCTAAGGAGCAAACACAGCTCCTCCCCACAGCCACACACGCTTTACTGCAGCCAGACATCATCTCTAACCCAAGCAGCTCCTTAGATGAACACATACTATCACACCCCTCCCATTAGCAACATCCCTGCTGCTTTGGAGGAGCTCAGAGGTGCTCCCTCTGCTCTGTTCACTCAAGTACCATCTGGGCCTTCTGCTCCATCCAGCCACTGCCCAAACCTGGCCTACCCACAGCCACAGGTTTCTGTCCTTGTGCTGGTTGCAATGGGATGAGCTGAAGCACCTCAGCCCCTCAGCAGCCCTTTGCCAAGGTCAGAGCTCACTGGGGAGCAGCCTGAAGAAGCCCAAATCTGGCCCCACATCCCCCCCTGGGGCTGGCTGCCCCTCATGGCCTTCAGGGAGCCATCCAGGGCCCCCTTGGCCGGGCTCCCAACACGGGCAGGAAGGGAGCCGGTCCCACACATGCAGCCCACACGCTGCCTGATGGCCGGGACCACCCAGGAGGCTGCTGGCGGCTGGCGCAGCCCTGGGGAGGGGGAACGTCCCGGGGGCCAGCAGGAGCTGGCAAGCCTCCCCGTGCACCAGGCAAGGGTGCATCCACAAGCTGGGTCTGCAAAGAGAGATCTGCTCCCTCCTCCCGGCAGGATGGAGCCTCATGAGAGCCCTTGGGATGGCGATGGGCAAGCACCACCCCAGTGTCTGCTGGGGGAGCTGGGAAAGAGCCCCTGTGCCCAGCGCCACAGGCAGGGGAAGGGGACTGGGCAGACCTGCTGATTGTGCCAGCCGTGGACACAGCAACAAGCTGAGAGGGCTGGCAGAAGGGATCCTGCAAAAGCATGGTGTTGGTCTCAGGGCTGACCCTGCAGCAGCAGACCCCCCAGCTTCACTGTGTATGGAGCAAGCACTTTAAGACAACTCATGAGCATCTCTCCAGCATCGCCTTTCCCCCTCAGTGCCCAGGCAGTCAGGGGTCTGATAACTTTTGTCACTGCCCGCTGAGAGCTACAGAAACCCTTTTCCTTTGGGATTTCAGAGACCACGACAGTCACGGACTGGCTGAGAGCAGCCCATCTGGAGTGCAGGCAGCTCAGACCCAAACACCCATTGCATGCCCAGGAGCCCCTGGCCTCTGCAACAGGCCTGTGTGTGCACACTCAGACATGAATGGACATGTAAGCACACACGGGAGGATGGTGTCTGCCCTGTGCCAGCAATGTGGGGTGCCTTGGCTGTGCAGACAGCTGTCCCCATCATCCTGCCTGGCCATGGGGACGCCAAGGCAGGATCCAAGCTCATGCTGGGGCCGTGCTGCTCAGTAGAGCTGCCCCTGGTGACTTGGGGTGCTGGGAAGGGAAGGAATTGCTGCTAACAGCCATTGCCTGGTTAACTGCGGGAATTAGCTTGTTCCCCTGGCTTTTTTGATCTGCCATCATTAGATTAACTGGAAGGCCTAATGATCTGCTCCCCATCTCTGTACTGCTCACCACCTTAAGTCTCTCCCCACTGCTGGGCAGCTCCACTAAGGTTCCCGGAGCCACGACAAGCTGCCAGCCATCGCACCGTGCCAGGCTGGCACCGCACCGGGGCTCAGGGCTCTGGAGGAAGGAGGTTGGTCACCCTGGTGTGCTGATAGGTACTCACCCAGAGCCGTGCATATCCCATTGCTGGCACCTGAAGTGCTGGCCTGCTTCCCCGTCAGCAGCATCTCAGTGCCTGCAGCGGGCAGCTATCCTTGCTGCCAGGCACGAGTGCTGGAGGAGGGTGGCGGAGCCCACTGGCACGGGTGAGCAGAAGAGCTGATTCTCCCCACCAGCATACTCGGCCCG
Source organism: Streptopelia decaocto (assembly GCF_964273445.1). Classification (NCBI taxonomy): domain Eukaryota; kingdom Metazoa; phylum Chordata; class Aves; order Columbiformes; family Columbidae; genus Streptopelia; species Streptopelia decaocto. The sequence continues at coordinate 273,497 of NC_138665.1, forward strand.
TTCAGCACCGTGCCAGCTCTCGCTCAAACCAGGCTTTGTGCTACCAGCAAACAGCCCCTGTGTGCACAGCGGCCAGCCCGCTGCCCGGCGCCGCGCCAGCCACCGCAGCGTGCTGGGCATGGCCAGCGGGCACAGTGCTGGGCACCAGGTGCCTGGGAAGCATGGACCATGCTGGGAGCTGCCAACTGGCTGCAGGAGAGAGCACAAGGCCCTTCTGTGAGTCAGGATGTTCTTTCAGGCACTATCAGATAACCAGCCAGCAAAATGACCCCCCTGAGACTCCTCCCTGCCTGGACAACCTGCACACTTGCCACAGGGAGTGGTCCTGCCTGCATGCTCACACGTCTTCCTTCTCTGAGCGCCAAGGAGATCTTTGCAGCTGGAGAATGGGTTGCCAAAGCGAGTTCCAACACTTGCTTCCACATGGAGATAAACGCGTCCTTCAAACTGCTTCAAGATGATGCAAGCTTCTTTGGAGGCACATAGTTGAAGCTAATCCATGTTCCTGTGCACCGTAACCACTGCCATATTTGCAGCCAATGAGATGTCATAAGGCAGGGGTGTCAAACCCATTTGACAAACTCATCAATGTCCTAAAATGACATTCTGCCCTTTGAAGGCAACCGCGAGGCTGCTGCGTCCTCCAGTGAAAATGAGTTTGACACCTCTGTCGTAAGGGCTTCCTAAGAGGAACCACTCTACTGCAGAAATACTGGTACTAAAGGAGTCTCTTCTAAGCCCACACTGCAGGGCTGGCCCAGGCAGGGGGAAACAGGATCACCAGGGATGCGCAAGGCTGAGAGGGGACAGTGGAGGCCACCTTCCCTCGTGGGCCCTGCTCTTCTCGCTGGGTGATGGGGGTCCCGATGACCTATTGCGCCCAAGGGACCTGCTGCCCCTGAGGGCCACAGCTCCTGACGAAAGACCAGAAGCAAGATCCCCTCTCATGTAAATCCTTTCAAAAGCGTGAAAATACTTCCAGTCATAAGCAGGATTTGGGTCCATCTAAGCAGGAATTCCAACACTCCAGCAGGGAGGGAGAGAGGCTGTGACAATAACTGGAGATGCCACCCTCAACGTCAGCTCCCACGATGTCCCCCGAGCAGGATCAGGCACTGCAGCAACCACACACCCATGGGCAGACTGTGCTGGGGAGTGTTTGCAGTCACGGGGGGTCGCAAAGCCCAGCGAGGCTGCTCTTTCCTTGCAGTAACTTTGGCGCAGGGAAGCTGTGGAAAGGCAACGCTGGCGTCTCCTCCTAAGCCCCGCGCTGCCGGCAGCACGCGTTTTTGGAGAGCGGCTATCAGCGCACCGCTGAGGACAGCCATCCGCCAGAGCTGCTCCGGGTGGGAGACGTGCATTATTCATTTGTCTGCCTGTTGGCCAAGCCGCTCCCACAGACGGTTCCTGTTAAGAGCGAGGGTGCGGCTCCCCGCTCCCCTCCTCTGGCAGCCCAAGTCATCCATCCCGGCCTTGGTCAGCTTCCCGCCTCCCGCCCGCGCCGAGGCAGCCTTTGGGGGAGCTGCGCTCTCCCCTCCAACGCTGAAATCACCACCGGTTTAGAAAAAAAGCAGGCAGAGAAAATATGTTGGAGGTCTGGGAGGTTTTTGGGAGCTGCTCGGCTCAGCAGAGGAGGCTGCGGCAGCTTGTGGCCAGGCTGACCAGTGCGGGGCTCCCAGCATGGGGACCTCTGCAAACTGCTTCGGCATCGCTATGGGGGCAACCAGCCTCGACCCCGTGCTCGCCACTGCCTGTCCTGGTGGCCGAGGAGACGCAGAGCTGTCCCACGCCGAATGTCCCTTGCCAGTGGCGGTGCTGGCTGCAGTGGGTCGGGGCTGCCGGGGAGGAGAGCGCTGCTCCCCCCAGCCTGCGGGGGCTAAAACCACATCTCACTCCAAACCAGACCTTCTCCTCCCCTCAGTTTGGGGTGTCTCTTTCCCCATGGCTCTGCACAGCCAGAGCCTTGCACCCTGGCATTTTCTCTCCCACTTGAAGGGCACCGAACCCATGGGGAGCAGCTGGCCCAGGATGGCTGCGGGGCCAGAAGGAGGGAGGCTCAGCTATCTAGTCCCCAAAATGGAGCTGTGGGTCTCTGGAAGGTTCACACGGGTGCATCCCTGGGGCTCTGGTCGGAGCTGTGAGAGGCGGTCACAGCCCCTGGACCTGGCAGTGACTCTGCCTGGGGCCGAGCCACTCCAGCCACTCGGCCACTCCAGCCTGGCTGGACACTCGAACAAGTCAGCGAGGGTGTGGTTTTTTGGTTTTGGTTATGGCTTTTGTTTGTTTGTTTGTTTTTCATACCAGTGATGGGATCCAGGACAAAATATCTGTGCCAGCCCTTACCCATCCAGTGAGGAGAGAGCCAGGGGTGCGGGGGACAGTAGTCCCTGGTCTGGCTGATGCTCTGCCTATCTTGATGGTCTGTTTCAAGACAGGCTGGGAGGTCAGAGGACAGCGAATGCTGCATATTTCGGCAAGAGCAGTAAACAGCTCCTCCTGCCAGCACAGCCCAGGGTTTCTTCCAGAGAACCGTCCCCACAGCTCTTCAGGGACAACAGTTTAAATAGCTCTCGGCGCCAGGCCCCCATCTTCTTCTTTGCTGAGATTTATTTCTAGAGCCACTGGATCCCAAGGGGAGAGAGCTGAGCCAGGAGCCCTGGCTGAGGACTCATGTCACCCAGCCGGTGCCCGTGGAGCTGCATCCCAGTTGAGGATCAACACAACAGCTGCCAGGGGGCTTTCCTGGGCTGCAAAGCAGCCCAGCCTTCAGCGCCAAGTGCCGGGAGGAGGTCCGGGTTCAGTGCCACTCCTCCGGGACACGGCGGTGCTAAGGGGAGTGGGACAGGGAGCCTGGTCTCTGCTCTGCCCCCAGCTGCAGCAGGACCCCCGTGCCCAGCCCTGGCACCCTCACCTCCAGGTGCTGAGGGGTGCTGGTGAGCAGGATGCACCCAGCTCCCTGGGGACAGGCGTGCACCCTCCCCACTCTTGCAACTGGCGATGAATAAGAGCAGAGGAATCTGGCAGCCCTTGCCTGCTGTCTCACACTGGAAACAACCACACTGCCTTGTCAGATCAAGTGCTCAGCCAGCCCTTTGTGGTGCGAATCCTTCATCTGGCAGTAACGCTGTTACACCCGCATCTTCCCCTCCTGATGAAGAAGACATGGCAGCTCCCACCATCTCACAGCCTCTGGACAGATGGACAGACATGTCCTGCTGCACAGTGAGGACCTTGAGGTCCCCAGCCACAGGGGTTCCCTTCCTGGTGAGGAGACTCATGGCTTTCAGATCCCTTTAACCTGCCTGGGAGGAACCAAAGCCGGGCAAAGGCTCTTGACCCAACCTGGGAGCTGTGAGGACCATCCTTGGGAAGGACAAACCACCATGTGCCACCCTAAGCTGGAGCGAGCTTGGCTGTTCAGGACTGAGTGGTCGACCCCACACCCTGCCTCCCCCCAGGCTGGGCTCTGGCACCACCTGGAGTGCTCCCACTTGCTGCAAAAGCCCCAAGAACTCTCTGATCCCCACCATACAGTGTCAGCGAGGAGCCAGAGAACAGGACTAACCCAGCTCAGCGCAGATTGCAGCAGGCAGGTGCTGCAGCTGCTCTGGGGCTGGTGTGGGCTCCAGCCCTGCCTGGGAGGGAGGGCACCTGCTCGCTCCCGGGGCCTGATCCGTCACCGTCCTTTAGAGCTTGTCAGACTGGCTGTGACATGTCATCCAGACCCCACCGGTTGTGTGAAGACTACACCAGGGTGTTTAGTCCTGGGATTTTCCCCTGCTCTCTCAGTGACAAGACATTGGGGTTTTATTCCAGTTCAAGAGGAGAAATGTGATTTTTGCTATTGGGTCCTCTTCAAGAAGAGGAAAGGAAGAGAAAAAAACCAACAACAAACCATGAGTGGGATGTTGTTAAGCATTTGCTCCTCACTCAAGGGACTCTGCATGGTGCTGCAGCTCCGTGCAAAGTACTCTCGTGCAGCCTTGGGCTGTCTCTGCTCGCCCCACAGTGATGAGGTGCTGGGGGTTTGCAAGGAGCTCCCATCCTCCAGAGATATGAACCATTCCCTCCTGACAGGCTGATGCTGAAGCTCTTAGAAAAGCAAACAGCAACTGAAACAGAAATTGGAATTTCGTTCTTCCCCCAGGTAAAGAGTTCAGTAAAGCTGGAGGCACCCGCGTCCCGCTGGCTGCGGGAACAGTGGCGGTGGATGGATGAGGGGCAGGCAGGAGGGTGGGTGGGTTGTTCTTCCCTTGGAGTGTGGGGAGAAATGCAAACCCCCCGCAAGACTCAGCACTGCCAGAAAAGGGGTGAAGGGGAGGTGCAGTGGGCACAGCTCTGCACGCTTCGCACTCCCCCAGCTATTCCCACATTAAAAGTCAAAGCATTTTTATCACCATGCATCTCCAACTTCCAGCTAGTCAGCCAGCTCAGAGAGCCATCCCTGCACCCCTGCACAACTGCGTACACGCATATTTACGGGGCTCTGATGAGGAGCTGCAGCACGGGAGGACTGTTTGCCTGCTGCGCTATGCACATCACTTGCAATGAGTTGTGTTGCTCCACGAGCAACCCCAGGTACACAGCACTGATGCACAGCTGAAAACACAGCCCGGGGGCTACAAACCCAACCTGCCTGCAGCAGCGGCTGCCCCCACCCTCACCAGGCCACAGCTGTCTCTGCCGTCCCCCACACTGTCCTGTGGCCACCAAGAGCATTCTCAACCTGCTGGCCAGACGCAGGTGGCGAGGGACCATCTGGTCACTGTCATGGCCAGCTCCTCCTCCAGGAGACACCAGTCCAGCACATACTGCGACAACACTGCAGGGTTTGGCGCTGTACTAGTGGTGTGCACGAGTCAGCTCTGGGTGACTGTGGTACCTCCTTGTCCCCTCATTTCTCTAACGGCTGATGCATGGGACAGCAGGAGCCTCTTCTTACCCTGATAACTGATTTACTCCACCAGCATTTGCAAGCGCAGCACATCTCTCAGGCTGAGGCCGAGTGCTCTGCTTGTTCCCTGCATCCGGGAAGCACACCGCGAGGGTCTGGCAGTTGTTTTCCATGTCTCCACACAGATGGAGCAGCAAAACAGCACTTGCAAAGGGGTTTACAGAAAGCACAAGAGGCACATGTTTTACCGAGGGCCTGAGAAATGCGCAGCACTTCTGGGGAAAATGTGCTTGAACACCACTCCCCCTTCCCTGCCCTGCAAAGACTTTTAAAATAAACTTTTATAAACAACTCCAAAACAAGCTTATTTTAAGCTCATCCGAAACAGCCTGCCCACTTCTGACCCAGCACAGAAGACTGTGCCAAGCCGAAACACTTGGGATGGGTAATGAAAGCAGTCCCGGACAAAACAAACCCGGCTCGCTGCCAGGAGAGGGATGAGCAGACGGGACGCCCAGGCTACAACTTGTCATTTTCCCCAGCCACACAAAACCCCGAGCGAAAGCTGCTCCACGCTGACCTGCGGCTACACGCTGGCTGAAAGCACAGCGAGGGAACGGCCACCTCGGTCCCCTGCCCCGGGAGGGGAGTGAAGCATCCAAGGCAAGGACAGCGGCGCGGAGGTGAGGAGTAGCTCTCGCAGTGTCCTCGCTTTCCCAGAGAGCCTGGAATGAAACAGCCGCTGGTAATCGGGGACACAGTGTGAAACGTGTGCTTGGCTGGCAGCCTGGAAAATGCCCACTGCGTGCGGGAAAATGAAGGGCAGGCAGCGGGAGAGGCTGCCGGGCTGTCCCAGCCTCACCCCGCAGCAGCTGCCGCCGCCACCGTGGCCAAGGGGGCTTTGCGGTGGCATCGCCGCTCCTCAGCCGCGCCGGCCCGGCTCCGCCGGACCTCCCCGCACGGAGGAGGACCTGGGGGTACCTGGACAGCAGGACACACCCCGGAGAGGAGACGCGGACACTCGGGAAGGACCACGTCGGAGGAAGAGCGGCGGACACCCCCCTGTATTGTGGAGGGGAAACGGGATCCCTGTCGGAGCGGGGTGCAGCCCTGACGGGTGGCACTCCCAGGCCGCGCATTCCTGGACCTCCCGGGAGCGGCGGGGAGGGCCGGGCCGGGCGGGGGTCGCCTTACCTGGGGCGGCGTGTGCCCCGCGGAGCGGCCGGCCCCTCAGCAGCGCCTGCAGGCGGGCGGCTCGACGGTGCAGCTGCCCGGTGCGACGACCCAGCTCCAGGACGTGCCCCTCGATGTCTCCCAGGAGGGCGAGCGAGTGGCCGCAGAGATCGGCGAGCTGCCGGAGCAGAGTGAGAGCCGCCAGGCTGCAGACGTCTCGCAGCTCGGCCAGCGGCACGGCCGGCCGCCCCCCCCGCGCCACCACGCTCCGCTTGTAGAACGGCATGGCTCGGCTCGGCCTGGCTCGGCTCGGCTCAGCTCATCCCCCGGCCAGCCCCGCAGCTGCGAGGGCTCTGGGCCGGCAGCGGCGCCGGGGCTCGGGGCCGGCCGGTGGGAGGAGGAGGAGGAGGAGGAAGAGGAGGGAGGGGCGGCCCGGCTCGGGGATGCTCGGGCCGGCGGCGGGGCCGGGGGCGCATCGCGGCAGCCGGGATGGCGAGACCAGTCCCGGCTCGGAGCGCTGCGGGGACCCGCGGCTCCTCCCCGGGCTGTCCCCGGGCAGAATCCAGCGCTGGCACTGGGGCCACGGCCATTCTCCGGTGCCAGCTCTTCCCTTCCTGTGTCCCTTTGGGAGGGCACAGGCATCCCCCCAGTGCCTGTTTTCCCCACCCCGGGGCTGGCAGGGGTCAGGCCTTCCACAGAAGCTTCTCTGGGATTTTGGTGGGCTCTGGAGCTGCTGTTCTCCAGGCAGAGCTCAGAAGCCCAATAGACACAGCAGGGAAAGCACATTAATCTTGCATTTTTCTGGCATTCCTCACCCATGGATATTCTAGCCCCCCCAGCAGTTACTCTCCTCTGCCTGTTCCCCTTCTCCCCAGAGGGGAGCACACTACAGCAAATATTTGTGCTGGCCCAGTAACAAAAATTCCCCTATTTGAAACGGTCTGCAACCTGCCATCCCCTTGGCGGGGCACTGGGAAGCTGCAGAGGTGTACTGGCTGCTGGTGTCCCAAGTCCCTGCAGGCCCTGTGCATGGGAAGCTCCCCAGTGCTCTGCACAGCCCAGTTTGGGCAAGACTTGGGCAGGGTTTGAGTTTGGGCAAAGCAAAGCCACCCAGCAGAGGTGTGGGGCTGCCATCTCCCCTCGGCAGAGGGTGGACACCTGGAATGAGATTTCACTGCAGCCTCCAAACCTTCTTTCTTCAGGTACCTGGACTTTGAAGCTTCATTTTGCAGCCACGGTGGGTCTGTACATCACCCTGGAGCCACACTGATGAGTGACCGAGTTCTGTGTGCCCCTGGCTGTGTCCGGTCCAGGTGACAAGCCCAGCAAGGGTCAGGGCACCAGGCACAGGGCAATGAGTTGGGTTTTCCAGTCCTTTGGCCAGGCTGCTTGCAGCAGGGCCCCAGCCGAGCACAGGAACTCAGCATCCTGGGCAAGAGCAGCAGTGAGGGCAGGATCCCTGCCAGCACTCGAGGAACCTTTTGCCCTTCCGTAACCAGGCTAAATTTAACTTGTTCTTATTTGATCTGTTCTTCATGCCAATATTTTTTCCTCTTCAGTGAGAAAAAAATGTGCATTGGAGGCATATTCTTGTGATTGTATGGGTACCCTCTGGAGGGGACACAGGCCTGGCACACAGTACCAGGGTAGGAGGGATGGTGGAACCCTTCTGTGGCTCAGAAAACCCTCTAGGGAGGCCAGGTTTAATCTGAAAATCCATTTACTAGTTCCTCACCTACATCTACCCCTGTGCTGGCACATGTCCTGGGCAGTGTGCAGCAGCAAAAGTCCAAAGAAGGATGGCTGTGGTGGGTGCACTCCCGATTCAGCTAGCCCAGTACCCCATCCCCAGTAGCCCCATTTGCCTGGGGAAGAGTAGGAATGCAATTCCTACTGGGAATTTCCAGAGCTGGGTGTCATTTCTCCCTGCATGGTGAACCTTTCTTCTCTCCTGAGCTATTCGTGCTCTGTTTGGGCTTGAGTAAATGTTTGTGCATCCAAACCCAGCTCCATGGAGCTGCTACCACCATGCGAAGAACAAATCACCCCCTCCCCTCCCCTCCCCTCCCCTCCCCTCCCCTCCCCTCCCCTCCCCTCCCCTCCCCTCCCCTCCCCTCCCCTCCCCTCCCCTCCCCTCCCCTCCCCTCCCCTCCCCTCCCCTCCCCTCCCCTCCCCTCCCCTCCCCTCCCCTCCCCTCCCCTCCCCTCCCCTCCCCTCCCCTCCCCTCCCCTCCCCTCCCCTCCCCTCCCCTCCCCTCCCCTCCCCTCCCCTCCCCTCCCCTCCCCTCCCCTTCCCTTCCCTTCCCTTCCCTTCCCTTCCCTTCCCTTCCCTTCCCTTCCCTTCCCTTCCCTTCCCTTCCCTTCCCTTCCCTTCCCTTCCCTTCCCTTCCCTTCCCTTCCCTTCCCTTCCCTTCTTTTTTCAGCATCAATAGGTGCCCCTTAGCTCTCCTCTGTGACCACAACTCAACAATGTCTTCTGCAGGACACTCCTGGTGCTCCCCCATGTTGTGTCCTCCCTGGGCAGATGAGACCACGGTGGTCGGCACCTGCCAGGTGAAGATCAGCAGCAGGTATGAGCTGAGAGGCACTGGTGGATTTGGTTCTTTCCCCAGCACACGATGCTCCGGCACTTCATGTTGTAGCCTCTGCCTGGATTTCCCCACAGCCAAACTCCCCAATGCGTTCGTACAGCTCACAAGGTGCCAGCAGGGATTTGCCCCAGACAGGTGCATGTCTCCCCATATGCCCTCCACGGGAGCAGCCAGCTTTTGTGTACTGCCCGTGAAACCATGCAGTGGCTTTGCTGAGGCACCATGAAGGTCTCTATGCTGCAGATGAGGAAACTGAGGCACAGGTCATGTCCCACCAGGGGGTAAAGAGAGTGAAGACAGCCTGATTATCTTGGCCTGGTCAAGCCCTCATCATGAATCATGATCTGGCTAAGGAGAGCATCTGGAGCCTATTGGGGTCATGGATCCAGCGCTCTGCTCCACTTACCTCGCATCTCAGCCCACCTGTCCTTCCCAACACTGATCTCTCTGAATGAGAAAGAACACACACGGACAATGTGTCTATTTTTACGGCTTTTCCAACAGGGTTCTGCTCATTTCAAGATTTCCTGCTAGAGCAAAAATCAAGAGCCAGGTTTAAACTGTCCTTCCTAACACCTGAAGGCGATCCTGTCAGCAGCCGGGGGTGAAGGTAGGGAACCCTGCTGAAACATGAATTTATCCAATTTTCTTCTGGTTTTGAGATAGTTTCCTCTTGCTCTGCCTTGTGATGCAGGTTTGTTATGGTAGCAGCGTTGAGGTGTGCAGTGTTTTCTTTGACTTGTTCCCAGGTCTCAAGGTGGCTTAGCGAGCAGGAGGATATAAAGCCTGATAAGTGGCAAGGGCTTTTTCTTTTGCTTTCTATGTGCCTTTGGCCTCATTTTCAAGCCTTTCTGTGCAGCTGGAGAGGTCTGAACATCCTGCCATTGAGTGCAAGCGGAGATCCTCAGGTAATCACCTGACTCCAGGAGCCATGGAATTCATAAAACCATCACACGATGCAGGAGCATTAACAAAATCACAACATCGGGTTGCTCAGCAACTTAAACTGGCCTTTTTCTAAATCAAGAGTGTTCTCCTTAAGCCTTCTGTCAAATATTTAACATGAGAGAACTAAAATGAGCCTTTAAATGTGAAGTAAGCTCAATAATGAAGTCACCACATTATGATGATGATCATTACATTAACAGCAGGGCTGGCCAGGGCAGGAGAGCTGGAAATGAGCAGCCATGGCCCTGCAAGAGCTCTGGAGCTGCCGGACAAGCCCCAGGGCAGAAATGCCATGGGGAAGCGGTGCGGGAGCAGCATGGCCCCGTGCCTCCGCTGGGTTGTTTCCTTTCAGGTGCAGAGTCTCAATCCTCTGCCATGGCCAGACGCCTCAGCATGGGCAGAGCTGGGATCCAGGCGCTGCTCCAGGGATGCAACTCGCTGTAATGGCGTGTGAAACCCCGGCGCACGGAGTGACGGGCTCGGGATCCTGTGGGAAACAGCTCACTTGGCTGCTGGCCGGGAAGGAGCTCAGCCAGTTCTGCAAACACTGATTGCAACCAGATGCTGCTGGGGATGCTGCTCCTGCCCCAGCCCTGCTCCGCCCGCCATGGAGCGTCTCCCCAGGGGAAGCGGACGTGCTGTGCCCAGGAGGCGACGACTCGAGCTGGGGCTGTTCTGGGTGGCAGGGCTTTGGATCAGCCTCACTGCCTGGTGAGGGGCCAGGGGATGCCAGGATTCTGGAGGGGGTTAGCAAGGGAACTTGACCTTTCTCCTTCTCCCCTGCTTGTCCCAGGGCCTCCCACTGCAGCAAGCAACAGACAGCAGCTTTTAGGCTGTGAAATAGTTGCCAAAGCACACTAGCTTGGACAGCTGCTGGCTTGGCTTCCACTTTGCTTCCAGCCGAGAGGAGCAGCGGGGATGGAACAGGAGGCACATGGAGGAGCGCAGAGCCCCAGGCGCGGCAGAGGAGCCGCCTCACCCAGCCGCCCTCACCCCCAGCTGATGTAATGCTGAGCTGGAAGGGGGGACACATGTTTGGCAATGAGGGCTGCCAGATGCCTTGTATGGTTGGGATTTCCTCTGCTCTCTCACTTGCTGGGGACTCCTGCAAGCTGTTGTGCAACCACCCAGCCTTGGGTTTTGCTGCATTCTCTGAGAGACGGACAGCGGGGCAGCCTGGGGTGCCTGGTCCTGCAAACCCCGCCGGGAGCCCGTGAGTCTGGCTGCCAGGTGCACAAGCTGCAAGGGCAAGGGAGTAAATGTCTTTGCCTCGTGTCTTCTCTCTTAACATCTGGTGATGTGAGTAAGGAGCGTCACCTCTTTACCAAATTATCCACCCTAGGTGCACCAGCTGGGACCGATGCCTGTGGTGTTCAGTGTCCAACAGCCAAACTTGCATTTTTTGCAGAACTGCTTCTTACTACACCAAGACCCCAATCCTAAGGGAACAGTCAGCCAGAGCCCGCCGTTGTGAAGGTGACTCAAGCTTGTGCTCCCTGTGGGTGACATGTAAATGGAACAAGATGTGATGGGTGCAGGCTCTGGGACAGAGCTGCTCTGCTTCAGCTGCTCTCGGGAGCCCTCCCCTGGGTCCTGCCGTGCTGCTCCGATGCCTGGGTCCCTCCTGAGCCCAGGGAGCAGCCAGCAGCAGCTGTGGGGATCCCACTGGCCTCCCAGTGCCCACTGGAGGGTGCTCTCTGCCAAGGTTTGCACCGTAGATGCTTCTGAGCAGCCCTTGGTGCGCAGCTGGTGAGAAAAAAATCAGGTGGAGGTGAGAATGGTTTTGCAGGGGTGTGCAAAACCGTTCCAACCGCTTTCCCCAGGGAGGAGGTGGTGCTGGGCCCCACCTGGCACAGTGCAGGACCCCACAGGAGTCCCTTTCCCTGCTCCAAAATCCAGCCGTTTCTGCAGCCTCCCTGCTTGCTCTGTGCCTCCTCCCAGGACTCTCCAACCATCCCATGACATTTTATTGAGCAGCTCCCAGTATGGGCGCAGGGGCTGCAGGGGCTGTGGGTCTGGTTGGACACACGTCACAGCCCAGGATGCCGAAGGCAGGACGGGGAACAGCACCTGGGGTCACACTGTTCTTCCATAGAGTCCCCTTTACTTCCACGCGAGGTGTCCAGAACTTCATCTGAGTATATCCCCACCCAGGCGAACGGAGCACAGGTACTGCCTCCTCCCTGTCTCCATCCTCCTTCTAAAAATTAACCGGCAGACCAGATGCTCCAAGAGCATCTCCTACAACCAGGTCTTCTCCCTGGTATCATGCACTACCAAAATTTGACAGAGCACCTCCTGTTCGTAGCTCACACATGGTCCTAATTGTTATAGTAGCTCTTTTTCTTTTTAAATTAGCTCACCTCTATCCTGGTAGGGCCTGCCAGACACTTTGTGGCTGGGCTTTGCACTCACCGAGAGTTGTGTGCTGCATTATTTGTTTGTTGAAGGGGATATTCAGCTACAAACTCATCACCCAGTTCCCTGGCTCAGGTTTCTCTGAGGTGCTTTGGGTTTTTCTGGATCCAGTTCACTTCCCTTGGTGTCATGTACAAACTGGGCTCTGCTTTCCAGTTCTTTCTCCGTTCCAGATCACTGCGTAAAACATTAACATATGTAGCTATGAGATCCGTGGTGGTAGTGTTCACAAAAAATTGAAGATTAAGTCTCCTTAGTTTCCTGTTCGAGCAGTTTTGGTGTGGATTTTGATTTTCCATAGCAGTCATCTCCTGTCCTCTTGCCCATCTCATGTACTGCACCTTGCTCAGACCTCTGGCTGGCCCCAACAAGCCGTACCTGCTGTTGGAAGGAGAAGCAGTGTTTGGGATGTTTGGGAGAGACTGACACATTTTCCCTCACACAATCCATGTCACCCTATCTGTGCTCTGTTAGCTTATTTTTAATCATAATTTAAAAACATTTTCCAGGAACAAATACAAAGGTTACTGGCTTGTAACCCCTTGTGACATTCTAGGTCCACGTACATTCCTCCAACCCCTAGTGACATTTTAGGTCCAGGTACATGATTTGCTGCCAGGTAGAGCAGGGGCTGCGTTACAAGCTTGCTTTTTTTGGAAAGAAGATCAGCAATTAAAGTCTCCCCCTTTTTAATTGCATTACACCTTGCTGAGTCACCATTGTGCATCTAATTGGTTTTCCTGAGCTAGAGGCTGGTAATGTTCCTCTGCTAAACTCTGCAGACGCCGCATGTGAGCCTGTGCACAGTCTTGGCATCCTGTCCTCCCTGCTTGGAAGGGTATATTGGGTTGACAAGTTGCAGTTAAGTGAAGAAATAATGTGGATTTTGTAGGTTGTTCTGAATGCAGCTTGTTGTACTCTCTCGAGATTTCCTTTGACACTGAGACCAGCATGTGCTGGTGTGTGGTTTGCAGTCAGCTCCCCGAGCCACCCCACGAACCTTGGCTGGCACAGACATGACAAAGCAGGGGTTCAAGGGGGAGGCTGTAGTGGGGTTTCACAGAGGGTTCATTCATGTGGAAAGTGCCCCAGTGCTGGGGGACAGGTTTCTGCAGGGCTGGCCATGGCCGGGCCCTGGGGAGTTCCGGCCCCTCAGTTCCAGCAGGACAGGGAACTGCTGGAGAGAGTCCAGCGCAGCCACCAAGATGCTGAAGGGAGTGGAGCATCTCCCGTGTGAGGAAAGGCTGAGGGAGCTGGGGCTCTGGAGCTGGACAAGAGGACACTGAGGGGGGACTCATTCCTGGGGATCAATATGGAAAGGGGGAGTGTCAGGAGGATGGAGCCAGGCTCTTCTGGTGACAACCAGTGACAGGACAAGGGGCAATGGGTGCAAACTGGAACATGGGAGGTTCCACTTAAATTTGAGGAGAAACTTGTTGGGGGTGAGGGTGGCAGAGCCTGGCCCAGGCTGCCCAGGGAGGTTGTGGAGTCTCCTTCTGTGCAGACATTCCAACCCGCCTGGACACCTTCCTGTGTAACCTCATCTGGGTGTTCCTGCTCCATGGGGGGATTGCACTGGGTGAGCTTTCCAGGGCCCTTCAACCCCTGACATTCTGGGATTCTGTGATTCGGTGTGTGACCCTGGGGGGCTCTGCATCGCTGGTGCCACCAGCCTCTCTGCAAGGGACAGCAGAACAGTGGGCTGCGCCCTGGGTGCCAGACAAGGGCAACGCTTTAAATTCTCCTCTGTGCTATGGCCACTCTTGTGAGGCAGAGGAAGCAATTGCCCTCTTTCCAAGGGCTTTTAACAGCAAAGGCCCCCAGCGCTGGGCTGTTTTGTCCCTGTAGTACAGACGGTCCCTGTGGCACCCATCTGGTCTCACTCCCAACAGAAACAGGATGGTCGTGTGGCTCCAACAGGGATGCAAGGAACTCTTCTCACCTATCTTAACAAGGAGGCATAAGGTTGCCCTTAAGAATGCAAATCATCCTGTGCAACACTCACCTGTGCCTGGGAAACCTCCCACTATTCAGTATCAGATTGTTAATTAAAAACTTTGCAAAGCTCAACTATATTTCCTTCCCTGTATTTTGCAGCATGTTGCTATTTAATCTTCGGTTACACAAAACTCGTTATTTGGTGTGCTGGCAGTGATGAGTAAACGCTTAAACAAACTAGCACAAAATAATAATTATGTGACAAAATCCACAGGCAAAATTCAATCTACAGAGCAAAGGAACACGGTTCTTCTAATAGACACAAACACTTCTTCTAAAACACTTCTTCTAAAGACACAAACACTGTAGGTGTTTGTGTCTTTATGGAAATGATACTTTGACACTGTGTGAATACCTGTGATTTTTGAATGAGGCCTGATATGTGGGTCACCTGTGCAGAGTCTTTGTGGATGTATGTTGCTGCGTACCTGGAATTACCTGTCCTTTTCTTTTGCCGAAGCAGAGGGCCCCAAGCATTCCGGCAGTGCATGTCACTCTCCACAGTGACTTCTGTGTTTGTTCTCTATTTCACCCTTAAGATAATTTACTCTTGCAAATGAAATGAGATTTTTTTCTGTGCCAATAGATATTTTGAAGATTTCCACCAGTTTAAAAGCCTGTGGTGGGTGGTGGCTTGACAGTGGCATGGTAGGAGGTGCACCCATGGGCGCTGGGAGAATCAGAATGGGTCCATACCCGAGATGGGGGAGAGCACATCGGTGTCCTGTGCATGTCACTCGGCATGTGAAAACAACGTCCCTGCTGAGCCCCGGTGTGGCACTTGCTGCCTGAGAACCAAAACAAGGGCCAGCACAGGGGTAGTGGAAAAAATTAGATTCCCAGATCAAATGATAACCAGTGCCCTGAGAGGCTTTAGCTTTTAGACTGGGTACTGCTAAAGCTCATGAGAAGGACACAGCTGGGAATCACAGAATCCCAGAATGTCAGGGGTTGAAGGGCCCTGGAAAGCTCATCCAGTGCAATCCCCCCATGGAGCAGGAACACCCAGATGAGGTTACACAGGAAGGTGTCCAGGCGGGTTGGAATGTCTGCACAGAAGGAGACTCCACAACCCCCCTGGGCAGCCTGGGCCAGGCTCTGCCACCCTCACCGGGAACAAGTTTCTTCTCAAATTTAAGTGGAACCTCCTGTGTTCCAGTTTGCACCCATTGCCCCTTGTCCTGTCACTGGTTGTCACCCAGAAGAGCCTGGCTCCATCCTCCTGACACTCCCCCTTTCCATATTGATCCCCAGGAATGAGTCCCCCCTCAGTGTCCTCTTGTCCAGCTCCAGAGCCCCAGCTCCCTCAGCCTTTCCTCACACGGGAGATGCTCCACTCCCTTCAGCATCTTGGTGGCTGCGCTGGACTCTCTCCAGCAGTTCCCTGTCCTGCTGGAACTGAGGGGCCACAACTGGACACAATATTCCAGGTGTGGTCTCCTCAGGGCAGAGTAGAGGAGGAGGAGAACAGATTATTTGACATGCTCCTGCTGCAGCAGTCTCACCATTCCTGGTGACTCCATGTCTGCCTGGCACCTGCAGGATGGGAGGTGAAAGTGGTGGGACTTTGGCTCAGCTCCTCTGTGTTCCACCAGCTGGAGATGTTCCCTGTTACATGTGCAGCTGCCATGTTACATGTTCCCTGTTACATGTGCAGCTGTGATGTGTTGCTAAACAAGGTTCTGAATCAAGGTCTGAAGCAGGGTAAGCCTCGACAATAAAGCTCCTGGACCAGGCGGCCTGAAGGGTTGTCCCGTCCCACACTGGTGGGGTGAGGGCAATGGTTAACTCTGCATGGTAACTCAAAGTGACGACAATCACCAGAAAGGTTCAATTAAATAATGAATTTACTAGAAACCACTCAGTGGAATTACAGCGAATATAGGCTTGGCAAAAGTTGGTAACTCTATCATAAAAGTTATCAAGACTTTAACAAAACCCGCAAGATATTACTCTTATGTGCCCAGAATAAAATGAGAAAGAGAGGAAAAGGAGACAGATAGGTCAAGATATCAGAAGAAAGGTAAGATCTCACCACTCCATTGTTCCAGCTAGTGATGGGTACAAAACCTCGTTAATGCTGCACAGCACACACACAAAGACAAAAAACAGACCCAAAAACACGCCAAGTGAGGAAGTTTTAAAACCCAGTCCATTTGCATGCAAGATAGGAGAGGGCGGCTTCCCTCCTCCCTCTGCTCGCTCTTTATGCTAATTAAGAAGGTTGTTCCAGAATTGAGTTGGTGGTTGAAAAATTAGAGGAACGGTCACAATGCTGACCAAAAGTGAGTTGTCTGTCCATTAGGGGCAGCTGGTGGTTTGTGATTTCTCCTGGCAGTTGATTGTCCGCTAGGTGACCCGCCTTGGTCATGTCAGTTAACCAGGAATGAGGACTGAGACCTTGATCATAATTGTCTTTATCTCAAAAACGTAGGCCTTCGTTTTTCAAAGACCTGGCTGCCTTCACAGCCACCTATCATTTCCTGTCCAAAGCTGCAAACCGCAGCTGTTTAAGGCATAACATATGCTGTTAATGAGTCCTTTGTTTTGCAAAGGATGGGGGGTGGGGGGCTCTTCAAGGCTGTCAAAGGGTGTTGACTCCACAAATGTCCTCGTGGAAATATTGCCAGATCAGTCAGGGGAGAATCCCAGAGACTGTTTATTTGTGCGGGGGGTGCTTTGCACATCCATGTCCAGCTGGTCAAAGGTTCGACCCATTCCCTTGCCCACACCCACCTGCTCTAGTTACGGGGCGTCTTTTCCTCAGAAAGGAAAAGAATAGTTACAAGGTTTCTGTGAGTTAATGTAACAAGGTTACAGAAGGTTATACGGACATCTGCGTGTGTGCCGTGTCCCGGAGCTGCGTGGGGTTCGCAGCACGAGCAGCCCACTGAGGACAGAACCGAGGACACCTGCACGTGAGGAACAAGCCCCACACCTTGAGACCCTGCTTTTGGACAGTAAGGGTGAAGTCGTGATGGTCCCATTGCCACGGCACGGCTGCTCTGGGCAGATTCTTGCTGTGGCATCGGCGCCCCAGCACCTTGCAGCAGCGCCCATCGGGGCAGAGGTGCTGTGGGCACCGTGCTGAGCTGCCTCTGCGTGGCAGCATCTCCTCCAAGTGGGAAAACATCCCAGCAAGCCCTGTGGAGCACGGGCTACATGGAGCAGAGGAGCCCAAGCAGGTGGGGTGGACCCATGGCTCATCCCGAAACACGCAGGACCTGCGTCCATCAGCTCTGCCCCAGCTTGAGTCACACTAGTGTGGGGAAAAAGTTGTCTGTAAAGAGCTGGTGAGGGGTCCAGAGCAAAGTCCCTCTCTGCCAAAGTGTAACTTGACATTTATATTCAGTGGCTTTAGTCCTTCTAATCAAAACTTTTAACATATTGTTGTGACTGTAAATGGCTGAGCAGCAGCCATGTGCAATGCAGCAATATGTTTAATTAAATATGGGCTAGTTTATATGCAACATATATTTTAAAGACACACTGAATTAGCAACATATTTTTTGTCTGGCTTTATATAAATATTTATAGGGCCCAGGGGGTAACTTCCTCTCCTGGAAATAAATAGTGTTACTTTTTGATATTGAAATACACATTTCTAGAACATAAATGAATTATTTATTCTCCTCATGTGAGAAGTGTCCAGCATCAAAGCAGACTGCAGAAGGGGAGCCTTTGCCTCCGAAGTTGACCCTCTGTCGCTCTGCAGAGCTTCTCTAGGTGGGCATCCCCATCATCTCTGTCCAGGCACCGTGGCTGGGTGTGATGGTGACAACCTTCAGGGCCTCTCCTCTGGGTGTCACTGTGCAATCACTCTGGAAATGCTGTGCATCACTGCTTGGGAAGGGATTTGGCCCAAAAGAGGAAAGGAAAATAATTCTCATCACCTGCCACGACCCCAGCGCTGCTGATGCCAGGCACTCTGCCTTGCTTTGGGCTCTCTTTCCCCTTGGCCCGCTCGCTCCTGCCTGTTTGCCTCCAGCTCCAGTGCTTGCCTCCCGCCTGCCAAAATCCTGCCCCCCTGCTTCGGGCTCGCTCCTCCTCCCCCTGGCTCCAGCCTCCTCTCCTCCTGGGAGGGCAGGCAGCAAGCTTGCCCAGGGTCCTCATCCAAGTGAGACCTGGCCAGGGGTCCCTCCAGTGACCAGGGCAGCTGTGGAGGCAGCTGGTGCTCCGTGGTGGTGGCTCTGAGGCTGGAGATGTCCCTTGCCATCAGCCTGGCATACCGGTGGCTTGCGGAGGCTGGCCTTGGTTTAAACCCATGCTAATTTTGAAGAGGGGCAATACAGAAGGCTGGGGCTAGTGAAGGAACCCCCCACCTGAGTCCTGCCACCTGTCCTGTCCATCTGCTCAGTGTCACCCAGTGTGACCCGAAAGGCAGCAGGAAATGCTCCCTAATCATTTGTTAATATGGAGTGGAGAAAGGCCGTTCCCACTCTGGGTGGGAGTGGGAACTCTGACTCCTGTCTGTGCCACGAGCAGAATCAACAGATCTGCATGCAGAGATCACCTGGAGCCAATGAGGAATCGTGCATGAATGCACTGCCAGCCAGAAATGTTCTCACAAGGCAGGGCTTGGCCTCCCAAACTGCACACAGGGAGGGAAATCCTCCTGGGAATGGCTCTGTGTCCTCCGGGAGCACTTTCCTGCTCCCCCCGCCCCAGGGTGGAAGGACATGAGGAGTCCCAGAACATGCCCTCAGCTTCCAGGGCACACGGCTCCAACAGCCCCTACCACAGCCCCCTTCAGAGAGCTTTCCTCTCTTCCAGAGCAAGATGGAAAGACTGAAAACCCCTGTGGAACAGCACTGCCATTCCCTGTCCCCAGTGTTGTACTTATAGAGTAACCACAGGGTCTCTCTGTCCAGCAACTCTGCCCCCAGAGTTCCTCCACCCTCCTTCAGCAGGGTCAGTAACACGTCTTGCTGCTGTTTATATTAATTTTTGAAGTATAAGAGAGAGTGACTATTTCAGGATAAAATGCCCTTCGTTGAAGCATGAAATGCTCCCAAATAAATGATGAGACACAGCTAAGGGAAGGGAAGACAGAACAGCAATGTCTGCTGCCAGTATCAGAGACCATTTCTCCTCAGCTGCTGGCAATTGCTTCTTGGCAAATAGCAATTGGGAAATACGGGTTCAGGGAATGACTTGAGGTGATTCTCACAAGTCCAGGTAAAAGGAGCATTAGTGAATTCGGCTGAACTGCCATTGTGGTGTATTAATGTTTTGCTCAGCTGGGGAGGGCAGTTTGCCTCTGCACAGAGTCCTGTGGGACTGGGGGCACACCTACACACTGCCCAGCAGCACATCTGCATTCCCTGAGGTTTTCTTGAAGCTGAAAGTGCACGATGCAATGTCGTAACAAACAAATTTGAATTGGTCCTGGGTGGGATTTGGGAGCCTCTAGCTTTCAGTGATCACTGGTGGGATCAGGAGTTTGGAGCAATGATGGGGAAAGCCCTTCTCCAGCAGGCTCTTGGGGGCACACCAGCCCTCATGTAACTCCCCAGCACAGGTGCAGACCTCAGGTCATGGGGAGAAGCCTTTTTCATGTTTTCATTTGAAATGAGCAATGAAAGCACTGGCTGTTGGTGTCTCATGGCCAGGGCATGTGAGCTTTCAGCTCCAGTAGAAGAGGGTGCCAAGGACAGGCTACATCAGAAGGACTGAGATCTCCACACCCATCATCCAGCCTGGGATGGCTGGGAGGGAGGTCTGAAGGCATAGCATCTCCCTCGTGGGGCTTCAGGGGTTGTCCCTGCCCTGTCTCACAGATACCTGCATGCTGGCAGCTGTGTACAAGTGCTGGAGCATCTCCTCCCTTACAAGCCCATGTGCACTCTGCAGATATTAATAGCCCATCTCTGGCTGACCCTTCTTTTTATTCAGTGCGCTGTGACAATTACAGCATGCCTGTCCTGCCTGGGCAGCCCAGCAGCCTTTGGATTTGTGTGTGGGCAGCTGTGGAGAGTTGCTTTCTGTGGGAAATGGAGCTTTCGGCTGCCACTTGGTGGGTGGCTTTGCAGACCCCAATTACAGTGTCAGTACAAGAAGCCTGAGGGCTGGCAGCCTCCATGTCTCCAGTCCCTGAGGTGTCCTTCAGCAGCTCTGAGTCCTGCCACAGCCATCCAGCCCTTTCCTTCACACGCAGGTCTTCACCACTGCCAGACAGTGATAGGATCTAATTGGGGTCTCCTGAGGAAGGGAGAAGGAGACTCACCAAACAGAAAAGCCCCAGCAAGCAAATGACAGTCTTGACAGGTGGAGATGCCTGTTTATATTGTGCCTGTTACACTGGGTGTACATTAGCAGCAAAATCCATGCGGGAATCCTTGGCCCTGGGGAGGAAGGATGCTGGGGCTGCTGAGCCCTGCAGCTCTGGAGCGAGAGGTGGGTGATGCTGGGCAGCCTGGGTCATGCACACGAGGAGCTCAGCAACAAAATTAGGGGAGTGTGGGGAGGAGGAGATCCCATTTCCAACCCCGAGGAGGGCCCAGGGACTCTTTGGAGCAAGCACTTGTGCTTGGTCTAATCCGTAGCTTCTGCTGCAGTTGTGGCTATGAGGGTAACCTCTCCTGGCACAGACCTCTCATCTCTGTGCAGGGAATTGCCCTTCCCCAGCGTGCCCAGCCCATCCTGATCCCCATTCCTGGGAGCTGCGTGTCCATGCTGGGGGTAAGAAGTGCTGAGGTTTCCCCTGGGGACACAGGGTTGCTGATCTTGGGGTGCAGGGACCCAAACCTTTTGCCTGATTGTCATGAAGATGGGTGTGTTTTGCTGCTTTTCACTTTGACTGTAGGGGGGTTTGTCCTGAAATGTTTGATCTTTTATTGGTGATGCTGTTAGGACACACAAATAGCACTGTAGGTGGAAAGGGAATTAGACTTCAATAACACAGGTGCACCTAAAGGCGCTGGGTATCCTCGTCGTCAGTGGGCTTCTGACAGGTGCAAAGAATAAACATGACCAGCTCAGCTGAACACACTCTTTGCAGTCCACTGCAAATACTTACCTTGCCTGTAGACAAGACCTGGGAGACAGATGGTCAAATAGACCAGCTTTGGAGAGCACAGACAGGGAAAATGTGTTTGCCAGAGTTTCTCTCAAATCATGTAGTCCTTTTCTTGGGAGCCCAGTGGTCACGTCAGCCTGGCAAGAGGACTTCTGCTTTCTCTGGACTCTTGTCTGCTGTCACCGATGATGTCCATGGTCTGGTAGCTGACATCTCCAGGAGGATAGTGGCTGGTGGCCACTGGTCTCTTGTTGGCAGCTTGGGTCTGCCACAGTGTGCACCCTGCCAGCACGACACAGCACAGCACAGCATAGCATGGCACAGCACAGCATGGCATAGCATGGTACGGCACAGCACAGCACAATACGCCACAGCATGGCACATCACAGTATGGCACAGCACAGAACAGCACAGTACGGCACGGCACAGCACAGCACGGCACAGCACGGCACAGCACAGCACAGTACGGCACGGCACAGCACGGCACAGCACAGCACGGCACAGCATGGCACAGCACGGCACAGCACGGCACGGCACAGCACAGCACGGCACAGCACAGCACAGCACAGCACGGCACGGCACAGCATGGCACAGCACGGCACAGCACGGCACGGCACGGCACAGCACGGCATGGCACAGCACGGCACAGCACGGCACAGCACGGCACAGCACAGCACGGCACGGCACAGCACGGCACGGCACGGCACGGCACAGCACAGCACGGCACAGCACGGCACGGCACGGCACGGCACGGCACAGCACGGCACAGCACGGCACAGCACAGTACGGCACGGCACAGCACAGTACGGCACGGCACAGCACAGCACAGCACGGCACAGCACAGCACAGTACGGCACGGCACAGCACGGCACAGTACGGCACAGCACGGCACAGCACGGCACGGCACAGCACAGCACGGCACAGCACAGCACGGCACAGCACAGTACGGCACGGCACAGCACGGCACAGCACGGCACAGCACAGCACAGTACGGCACGGCACAGCACGGCACGGCACGGCACAGCACGGCACAGCACAGCACGGCACAGCACAGCACGGCACAGCACAGTACGGCACGGCACAGCACGGCACAGCACGGCACAGCACAGCACAGTACGACACGGCACAGCACGGCACAGCACGGCACAGCACGGCACAGCACAGCACGGCACGGCACAGCACGGCACAGCACGGCACAGCACAGCACGGCACAGCACGGCACAGCACAGCACGGCACAGCACAGTACGGCACGGCACAGCACGGCACAGCACGGCACAGCACAGCACGGCACAGCACAGTACGGCACGGCACAGCACGGCACAGCACAGCACGGCACAGCACGGCACAGCACAGCACGGCACAGCACGGCACAGCTGCGAACAGCTGCAAGGAGCAGGTGAGAGCGCATGAGCACAGGCCTTGGAGGGGCTTTGAACAGCTGCTGTAACCCCTAAAAGTCACAGAGCTGGGGTGGAAGGAAACCTGGAGGAAAGGACCTGCTGGGAGGGTGCAGGGCAGGAACAAGTTTTTTTATGATGTCCTTTCATTTTTGTTCTGACACAGCTGCTGCTGAGGTTCCCATACTTTCAAAAGTAACTTGTTCCTGTTTCTCTTCACGTAAAACTTTACTTTTGAGTTTAAAAGCTCTTTTTGGAGGAGCTCATTATATAAAAAAACATCCAGGCAAATCCACCTTAAACCTCTTGCTGCTCTGAGCCCTTCTTCCCATTATAGATGCAAAACTCCTGACGCTTGCCGCCTCTGCCCACTCTTCTGGCCGTGTACGCCCTGCTGCATCCTGGCACCTTCCCACTCTGCTTTCTCTTCTTATGTTCACTTTTTTTTCCTGAAATCAGCAGCTCATTGGGGAAGGAGTTGTTTTTTCAGGCTGTGTTTGTGCAGCACTGTAGAAAGGACAGGATGGTGAGCGCTGCAGGCTCCAGCTACTGGTGGCATGGTTTTTGTAGTGGGGTCAGCCCTCCCATAGTGTCTCTCACCCTCACGGTCATAAAGAAAAGCCTTTAAATGTAACACGGGTTAAGTTGCCCAGAAAGTGTTTGGTAGAGTTTGAGAAATCATGGAGAAGGGGCTGCTCCCTGGAACTGGATGCCCTGCTCTGTGCAAGCAACAGAAAGGCCTGACCCTGCAGACATCCTGGGACAGTGGCCATGGGAAGGAGCATTAACTCCTTGTGTCTGTGAGGACATGTGTCCATAGCACACTTTTCCAAGAAAAACCCTGGCACATCCCTCATGGCACTGCCTGGGGAAGTGGTTGGGCTTGCACAGACTCAATAGGGACTTTTGGGAGGTGTCCGTGTCCTGGGTGAGCAGCATTCACCTCTGGAGAGTGTGGTCCAGGGGTTGGGAGGGCTGTGTGGCCCCCATGGTTTACAGAGCCAAGGCAACTTCCTCAGCAGGGTGAGGAGCAAGTCCAGGAGGCAAAGTGCTTGCAGCCCGCTACACTTCCCTGCTTTCCACCTGTCAAGGTGCAGGGATGTGCAAGGTCCCACGTTCCCTTTCTCTGAATTGCCTTGGCAAAGTTTTTCTGGGTTTTTTCTTGGGGCTCTGCTTGGACCCTGTTGGGTGCTGAGTAGAGAAAGGACCAAGATGTGCTGTGGCGGTAGAAAACTGTCAAGAAACTTTTCCCCATAGCTGAACCTCAGGGTCAGCGCAGTATTTCATGGTCAGCACAGATATTTAATTACCAGCGTTGCAGGGCAGTTTGGCATTACTGTTTCTGCCACGCTGCAATTACATGGGTTTATCCAGGTTAACAGTCTTGCATGGGGAATTTATCGTGATTGGCCACTGATGGCAGGACAGGGCTCTGAGAGGGATGAGCTCAGCCAGCATGGCCCTGTGAAATACTCAGCAGGTCAAGGCAGCGAGGCACCCACATGGCCACCGACTGCTGGGGACCGACACCAGCACTCTCTGCATTGCAGTGCTGGCCTCGCTGCTGGCCTGCTCGTCTTCAGCTCTCCACATACAGCTGGAATGACTTGCAGCCTCCCTGATGGTGGGTCTGTCTCAGCCCCTATAGGGAAGGTGAGGACACCTCCAGTGGTGCTTGCAAGGTGCTTGAGGCTCCATAAAATGGTAAATAAGACATCTCCATCTTCATTCTCAATGGGGTAAAGAGAAAGAAATGCAGCTATCACCCTTGTGGATATTTGAGCTTGACAGTGCACATCGTCTCAGCAAATTCCAAGTGTCCTCATCACAGTTTCCAAAGATCCCTTTGTCTGGAGCTCAGCCTGGCTCTAGACCTGATCCCCAGCTAGCAACACAGTGGTATAAAGCTCTGGTTTCTATCTGGCACCATCAGTGATGACAGAAAGACACCATAGCTGGTGTGTGTGGAGAAGAGGGCATGCTTTGACCTTGGTGAAATGAGCCTGGATGTGCTGCATCCAGCGCTCCAGAGCCCAGTGCAATAAGGGGCAGGTTAGTCCGCATGTGGCTGCTACAACCTTACCCGTTCCCGGGAGCATCAGGTGCTGGCCATGCAGGAAGCAGAAGGTGGATGGGTGTTTTTAAGTCAGGTCATAATTTCTGGGCTGTGGTTTCAGCAAGTATATAGATGAGCCCACAGGACAGCTGCCCCATGAGGAGGAGCAAAGCCTGGGGATACACAGCCATGGAGGACAGCAAGAAGGGCAGGGTGGCCCACTGCAACCCCCGCCAATGCCACCCCAGCGTGGGCATGTCCCTGTCTCACAGGACTTCAGAAACCAGCAGCCAAGACCCCCCTTGGAGCAGAGAGCAGTGCAAGGGGAAGAAGGACCACAGCCTAGAGTAATGAATGTCCTGCAGAAGGATCAACAGGGTATGATGTATCCATAAGAAGTGGAAGAGCTGTGAAGGGGCAATGAGAGGCCTGGGACTGACCTCTGCACCAGACTCTGGGCAACTCACCCCTGTCTTTCAACCCCACGTCATCTGTCTGGGTTCCTTGTGCTGCAGATTTGGGATGGGGAGCCGTCCCACTTCTCCTACATAGCTGGGGCCAACCTCGGTGGGAACAGATGGGACCTATACTACCATAAAGAATGATCACAGCAGCTTTGGCTTCCCCAGAGAGGTGACAAAAGTCGGCACAAGATAGTGGCAGGGAAGTGGGGGTTGACCTTGCAGATTATTTTGGCCCGTCACACTGGACTGCTACACTGGCTTCCAGCCCTGCCTGCCAGGTGGCCATCTGGACCAGATGTCTGCATGCATGGACAGCTTCCCAATCTTGGAGCTGTGCTGGTGCACTTTTCCTACTGGCAGCAAACAGGCAGCAAGTGCAATGCTTCCACCTTCAACTGTGGACCAACACCCGCAGGAGAGGTCTGAGACCCTCTGATGGGTCTAGTGTGTGCCTGGGGCCGGGGAAATGGCATGGCCAGCGCCAGCCCCCAGTTCCTCAGCGACGGATCCTGCAGGGAAGGAATGAGTCATGTTGCTCAGACACTTTGGTGTAGCTTCTCAGGAGTGGTGACAGACTCTCCGAAGCCTTCACCTCTGCAGCTGGCTGAAAACAGGCAAAAGATACTCATGTGGGAACGGGGCAGCAGAGGCTAGCGAGGAAAGAAAACAATGGCAATGAACAGATAGACCTGTGATTCTTTTTACCAGGAAAGCAACACATCAGTTTGTCTTGCACTCCTTTTAGCACCTTCATCCCGCTTAGAAATCCAGCCAGGAGGTGTGGAGTACGGCAAGCCAGTGGCTCTGCAGCGAGATACTGACACAGCTCAGCTTGCTAAAGTCAGAACCCAGAAAAACACCTAAAAATAGCGATTTGATGGCCTTCCCTGACCTATTAGTCATCCTTCTCCCCAGAAGTGCAGATGAGACCAGCCTGGACTCCCGCTGAAGGTTCGCTCTTACCCAGGGGGACCATTAGTAAGGAGGGGACGGAGAAGGCACTTGGGCAGAGATACTGGGAGAGGCGGGTGTGGTGCTTGGCTTTCCTTGTGAGCAGGCTCTCCCTGCAGCACCAGACCCAGCCCTTGGGAGACCCACTCTGGAGCCCAGCCTAGGACGTGCAAACTTACAAGCTCAAGCCAAGGCCATGGCCCTTCATGACATGCAGGATCTCACGAGCTGGAGACCCGAACAGCATCTCATGTTTTCCTCTCCCTATTGCCTCACCAGTATTACCTGGGGACAGTATAAGGCGGCAGCTCTTTCACCATGGAGTCAGTGTCCACACCAGCCCACCAGTGTAATTCAGTCACTGGTGGCAAAGGTATGGTGGAAGGTAGGGTGGGAGTGTCTTCCATTTCCCTTTACAAGCAGATCCAGATGAGAAGAAAGCTGATGTTTGTGATTTCTTCTTTTATCTTACAGCAGTTGTATGTCTTTTATGGCCCAGCATTTTTGGCCAATTCAAACACAAAATCCCTGGTGAAAACAACCAGAAAATGTATTTAATGGTTTAGCTCTTGACAGTTTAATTCTTGGTCCCCAGTTAGCACAAGCTGGTTTCAGTTTCAAAATTAGCAATTGTAATTGATACCTGAGCATGGGATAACTACTTGCGGATTGAGCTTCTGTCAGCCTTCATGACAGTTCATTCAGTCACAAGATGATTTATGCAAGCTCAGGGTTTCACAAGTACATTTTTCTGATTTCCTGCCTATGAACTGCTTTTGTTTTATTCTCTTTGCCTCTTATTCTAACTCACAGATTGATGCTCATCTTCTCTCATTTGTTTGTATTAGCTTAGGACTGAGTGAACGCAACATTCATTAAGGAGGCAAACACAAACACGAAGCATGTGTGCACATACATCTGGAGCTGTGGCAGAAGACAGAGAGTCCACATCCCGTGACTCACACACACGAGTAGACTCATAACTCTTTAACTGATTCTCCCTGCCACTCCATGGATCAGGTAGAAGCCCTGGCTGGATGGAGAGGCATCAAAAGCAATTGGGTTTGCTCTACTGCATGCAGCTTGGGTGCTGCCGAGGGACTGGAGTCTGGAGCAAGGAAGACAAGGCTGATGTACAGGCTTGCTAACAAGCTGTGTCCTGGAGACCAAACAAGACATGGGCAGGGAGAGCTGCCAGGATGGTGCCAGGGAGGAGGAAGATTAAATGCAGGTCTCTGCCAGGCTACTAGAGGAGGAGCAGATGATCCCTGGTGGGAGATGAATCTCTGTTTCTCCTGGGCTTTCTGCAGAGCTGCTGCTTCGGTGGCTGGAGGAGAGAAGCAAAACCATCTCTGGAATGGGACAAGCCACCTCAGGTATGTGGGTGTTTGTTTGGAGTCAGAGCTGCCGTGAGCACTGAGGTTTGACTCTTTGCAGGTCTGTCATGCTGCAAAAGCTGCTGCATCCTCGCACACAGATCAGCGGATTTTACCACTCAGGAATGAGACCACCATAGCCACAACATTTCTGCTCAGTGCCCCAAGGCTGACATAGGGCAAATGAAGTATTGCGAAGAGGATAAAGAACAAAATGGAAAACATCATCATGTTGTAGCACCAGTCCACAGCCTGCACACCCCTGGGATCCCAGGGGCATGGTCAGCCCCCCGGTGACAGGAAAACACTCATCTGTGGGAAGGTCCATGAGATCATTGGTGGTGCAGAGCAGCCTCTGTACAAGAAAGGAGTGATGTGTGAGAGGCATGGCCTGGGTGCCTACACTTCTTTGGAAGAGGACATCACCTGACAATGACACAAGTTAAAACAAACAAGAGACACTATGCTCTTCACACAGCCCATAGTTAATCTGTGAAGCTCCTTACCATGGCTTGTCCTGTCTTCATGGTACACTTGGCAGACTTTGTTTTCCAGCTGCAAACTTGCCCCAGACAGCTGTGTGGAGATCCAGCCGTGGGGCTGGAGCACCAGTGAAGCTCAGAGGTGATCAGTTGGCATCTCAGAGAGCAGCAGGGGTTTCTGGGCTCACCCCTGGACAGGCATCCAGCCTGCGGGTCAGGGCAGGAGGGCAGATAGTGTCCTCCCCAGATGTCCTTGGTTAGATGGTACGTGGTTTAGTAGGGAGGCTGGTGAGCACCTCAGGCCAGAGACTCTGCCCCATCCATCCTTAAGGACTAGAGCTGTGGCTTGAAGTTTGGCTGATGTGACTGAAGGACTTAATACCAGCCAGGCCAGAGTTTCTAGCAGCAATTGCAGTGTAGTCTGTACTGCTGGCAGAATAGTGATTTTGCCAGCTTGTTTTGGGCTGCAATGAGGTGCTGTCTGCTGAAGAGGGTAGGGTGGTGTAAGCCATTGCCGGGACATGCTTGGCACTGCCCTGAGGGACAGGGTGTGGGAGCACACTGCTCCCACGGGTGAAGGCTCCTGCCCCAGATGCAGACCCTGCACTCGGAGCAGCCTCGCCTGCCCAAGACCAGGCACCCGGGGCTGCTGTGTGTCCCATATCCAGCTCCATGGATGGCACATGGAGACAGACATTGCCATGCATGGAGCCTGATGTGGCTCAGCAAGCAGCAAAAGAGGCATGGAGAAAGCACTCATCATCATTAACACAAAGCCAAAAAGCAAATAAAAGGCCTTTTCTCCTTCTCCTTCTCCTCATTAGTCTGTGTGTCTCCCCAGTGCAGGGGAAGTAATTATCCATTACTTCAGGCTGGTGTGGAGTCTCCTCTTTCCCTTGGTGTTTGCACAAACACCTTGTCTGCAGAGTTGATTGACGTGCACAATGGGTTTCTTCTTGATATTCCCGTTCTCTTTTTTGTGGTGCCCACTCAATTAGCTGAATAGGGGCGATTTTGCCGTTAGGGAAGAGATCGTTCCGCAGGCAGTGAGCCGCACTCAGACATGCACAGAGTCAGCCTCCCCTCTCCAGGCTGTGTGAGCCCTGAGCAGCTGGCTTGTGCTCCCCTGGTCTGGCCACCAGCGCAGAGCAGGAGACGCTTCTGGGGACTCGTGCCTCTGGCTGCTCGGCCCCACAGCTTTGGGCACTGAAAAACCTCTGGGCAAAACTGCTTTCTGCCCGTGGGCTCCTCTTTGAAGCAAACACCACACCACTTGTGGGTCACATCTCCGGTAAAAGGAGATTCAAGGTTATGAAAAGGAAATCTCTGTTCTCTCCCATCAGCCGTGGCTTTTAGCAGTTTACCCAGGGGAGTCAGAGTCCCTCTGGTCCAAAGAGCAGGAGGTGATTTCCTGGAGCAGCACCTCATGGTGGCTGGTGAAGGGGTGGCCCTGGCTGTGGCTGTTGTTAGCCCAGCTGGTGAACTGTGTGCCAGGCTCCTGGGCAGTGTTGACAGCCCCGGCACGTGCAGGTCAACGCAGGGCCCAGCACAGGGGCTGAGCTCCGGGAGGCACGGAGGGCTCAGCACCGCAAGCCCAGCGCTGCACTGCCACAGCCGGATGGAGTTTGCTGAAGGCAGGACTGAGGCCTGATGTCTCCCAGGGAACCCGAGTCCCACCTGGCTTCTCCCTTTGCTGAGTTTGAAGGGTGCAGACACAGCCGGGGCCGCTCACCCCATGTGAAATCCGGCCCCCCACCCCGTGCAGGGAAGCCAAGTCAGGGCAATCTCAGAGCAGCAGTGGCTCCGTAAACCACAGCCAAGCAAATCCTTGCTCCTCTAACAGCTGTTTTGACAGCCCTAATGGACTTGCAGTTCAGCCTTGAGCTCTTAAGAAATACCTCCTACTTACTGGTAATAACTGATTTGGAAGATGTTATTGAATTAATACTAATGATGTCCCCTCCTGAAAGTTAGGCTGGTAATAAAGTCATATGATAATATTTATGCTAATATTAAAATTGATTACCTGCCATTTTTATGTGTATTAGTGATTTGATTTTGATGCTCTTTATAGCTATAATAGAAAGCCAGTGACTGATATACCTGTCTTCTTCATGAATGTAATTAAAAAGAAAGTACTTTCAGGCATTTATTCACAAATAACACCCACCAGGATCTGAACCTCAGCTTGTATGTATGATCCACACTGCTTATTAAATGTCATATTCACAATTACAGGCTCCCACATGATTTACATCAGGTTGCTAGAGTGGGATGTGATCTCTAGGCACACTGCTGGGTGAGCAACAAGTGGGAGCTGCAATGGGAGAAGCACAGTGATGCAGAGTCAAGTGCACTGTGGGCGAGGAGCACGGCATCTTGCCTCTCTTTCCTTCAGGCATCTTGGTCAGTAAGAAGCTCAAAAGCTCTTGGACATGAATGTTCTTTGAGCAAGTGCTGCAAGCAGTTGTGCCATCTCCTCGTTGCACTTTGAGCATCCACTGCTGGTGTGTGGGAGAGAAAAACACAGGGGGTGTGAACTAGAGTTTAGGGTGGCAGAGGCTGCTATGAGCAAGTGACGCTATTGGATCTATGTGCTGATCCCTATTGGACCAATGTACCGATCCCAAATTTCTTACACTTGCAAGACTGCCCCAGATATCACAGGGCAACCCGCTCCTGATACTAGGCTTGGAGCTTGTTTGGCTTTTGGATGCCCTTAGAGACATCAGCACAGTAAGAGCAGCCCTGTTAAAAGTGACAAGCGGTTTCTTCGTACCTCCTGTTCTCATGGAGGCACCTCTAGAGCTCCTCGTCACACCTTGTAGGAAGCAGAAGCTGTGTTCTCTGCAGTAAGAGCACAATTTTCTTCTGTCTTGAAAGAAGCAAAAGATCAGAACAGGCTTCAGCAAAACAGCTTCTCAGCAGATTGAGACTCTGACAAAAGAAATGATTTCTCATAGAACTAACATTTTTGACTGTTTTAACCACTTCTTATTTTCTAAATATATTTTAAGGCTTTTTTTTTTTTTTTTAACTTGCTCTGGCAAATTTCCTCGGGAGGGACTCTGATAGACACCTTTTGGCGAGATCAGCAGGAATCCGTGGTTTATTCTGGAGACAAGTTTGCATTTGTGATGTTAAATCCTGTTGGAAGGTCTCTCCTGTCCCTAATTCGCTTAGAAGGTGTAACCCATCCCCTCACCACTCCTCTGTGCTGTGAAAATTTAAGTAGCAGCAATTCTCAGGCACTGCCTTCACAGCACTTATTTCTGTCACTTGTGTCAGTTCACCTGAGTTTTTCTGCTATTGGCAACAGCAACTGTTCCTAATTTATATTAAGTAGTGCCCAGGTATCCCAAGCAAGATCAGGGCAGTGAGACTGGCGAGAGCCCCTGCCATGAATGATGTGCAATCCAAACAGATGGACAGAGAAGCAGGAGACAAGCCATGGAGGATCACTTTCATCTTGAGGCAATGATGTACAGTTGCTTATGCAGACAGGGAACAATATTCTCTATGTCTGATTAGTTATTAAATATTTCACAACTCATGAAGTCCTGGCGTGCATTAGCATATGGCAGAGTTGCCTCAGTTTTGGCTACTGCGAGAGGATGATTAATTACTAAGACATTTTTATGTATGAAAGGAAAAACATTACAATCCTTGTGGTTGGCAGCATGCTCGTGTTTTACATTTCTGTAAGGAATAGGAGGATATGCTCATTGGCATGCTTCCCTGAAGTGTTTACCAGTAAACATTTATCCTTGTTTTCTTAAATAAAAAGATTGCATATTCCATGTTAGAGTAATAGCATGTTGGAAACAGGCCCTTTGGAAGGGAAATGCGATAGCGTGATCTCTTGCTGCAGAAATGCACTTCTCTAATTTTAAATGAAAATACAAAAACCGTTAGGAGGAAAGTTAAGCTTGGAAGAGTAAAGGAAGTAGAGAAGAGATTTGTAGCAGAGCCGTTAAGAGCATTATGGAGTGGAAATGGAAATGCAGATGTATGAAAGATGGCACTACGGAACAAGTCATCATATATGCATTTCTCTTCCTATGATCTCAGCAGGAGGGCAGGTGATGCATGAAGATGCTCCAAACATAACCAAAACACAATGGGCAGCAACATTTTCTGAGCACCTGAGATTTAGCAACAATGGTCCCAAAACAGAAAATACCCCCACAATAAGTGTTTGACTCCTGAAATATGTCAGAGGCTGCAGAGACTCTGGGAACAATAGGACAAAAATTCACCCTGGATGGGGACCCTGATTTTACCTGCTCTGAGATTCTCCTGCAGTTCCCATGCTCTTGCAGCTGCTGGATCCTTTGTGACCCCACTCCACAGCTGCTCGCACCAGCTACTGAAGGAAGAAGACTTTCTGTGTAAACTGAATACAGGATCAGCTTAGCCGAGCCCTGGTTCCTCAAAACCTCCTCATTGGTTTGGGGTGCATCAAAGAAAGCCTATTTTTGATCCCTTCCCAAATTACAGGAGTTGCTTTAAAGCACTGACGTGCTGTTACAAGGATGCTCAGGATGGCACAGGCAAGCTCAGACACCATATGGCTTGTGAAGTAGAGAGAACAACAACAAGCAGCAAGACTTCCAGGACAACAGATCCCAGAGCCTGAGAAACCCACCAGCACCCTGGTCAACAGGAGAGGACTTTCAAATCTCTCCCAGAAACTTGTTAATCCATGTGCTCTGGGAGATACCTTGTCTTTAAAAGCTCCATGCGATGGCAGGTCCATCTTCTTTGTCAATGATCTGATATAGGGACAGACAGCACCGACGTCTAAAATGGCACCTTCTCTCATGGTAACCTTCTCTCAAGCATATCTAAATTCAGTTTCCTGAGATGAAAAATGGTGAGGCCTCCAAAAGCAGTTCTGCAGATCTCCGTGCATCAGCATCTGCATGCACCGAATGCAATGCCTGTTACAATGCCTTGATGGGTAACTCCTGGTGCTCCCAGCACCTCCCCTCGGTCATCTGCTTTCCAAACCTGACCGCACTGTTCCAGAAACATTTGGCTGATTAAATCCATTTCACTGGCTTGTGACAAATGGCTTAGATCACAGGTGTCAAGCCCATGGCACGTGTGCCGAATCTGGCCCTCCAGATTTGCCAAAGTTCTTGTATCTGGCTAATTTATCAAATGAAATGTGACTGCCCGGTTGGGAATATCCCTTTAAGAGGGGATGGCTTGAGCAGATGGTAAGAAGAAAAGTGCCTGCTGGGTGAAATAAAGCAAATGTCTCTACTGGGGGAATGATGGAATAAGGAGAATGCTCCTCATGGGGGGTGATAAAAGGAGAGTATCAGTAGGCACTTCCACCCCCAAAGGAACATTCTCCTTATTCCACCACGGAAGAATGAGGAGAATGTTCATGCCAGGGAACAGCACTAAGGATAAAGTTGCTGTCCAAGGAATTGGCGATGGGAGAATAAGGAGAATGTTACTGGGACAGAGGAAGGAGGAGAATTGATGGAGAAAGAGTGAGCGCTGTTCATGTGGAAGGGGGTGTGAAGAGAAGCTGAGCCTGTGTGGGAGGGCCTGACTATTATTTAACCCGGTCCTAAAGGACATCTTGGTCTTTTACTTAGGTGGTGAACCGTACCATCTTTGGTGGAAAAACTTGAATCCCCAAATGTAAGAGAAAGATGGATGCAGAAGGAAGGCAATGTGATGGTAGATGGGAAAGCGAATACGTTTGTGTTTCAAGGAGGAAAAAACAGTATGTCTTTTGTGTTATGCAACAGTGTCAGTAATAAAGGAGTACAATGCACATAACTGAGTGGCAAACACAAGGTCCTAAAATTACATTCGGCCTTTTGAAGGCGAGGTTGAGGTGCCCCCCGGGGAAATGAGTTTGACACACCTGGCTCAGATGACCCCAGAAGAACAGCTGTCCATCCGAACCCTGTACCATGGAGCTTTGCCATTCACAAACTGCCAGTGATGACTTTCATGTCACTGCTGCAGTTCTGAAAGTGTGCTCTCCCAAGAACTACTGCTGGGGGATCCCTTCTACAGGAGAGCTACCAGCAAGCTGGTTTTAAATATATCTAATGACTGACTAATTTCACACCGTACAAAGATTTGTACCGAAATATCAGCAAAACATTGAGTCAAATTCCCCAAAAGATTGCATGTCGCTCTAATAGTACAGTTGCTTTTATCCTTCACATCTTTTGTCCCTTTGAAAGGACATACGTAGGTCACACAGGCAGGGAGGCAGGAGACAGGCCGTGCAGGGACAGAGATCTGGCATCCCTGAGAGAGGTGGTGTGCTGGAAGAGGGAACACACATGTTGGGAGCAGAGCGACCAGGGGCAGGCAGAAGTGCAGGACACATAATAGCACAGAAAGATTTAAAGGTACAGTGCTTTCAGGTTGGAAAAGGAAGGCAATTCCCTGTGAGATCAGGTCAGCACAGGACTATGCACAAGGTGGGTAGAACAAGTGAGCCCTCTGAGGTCCCCATAGAAAGCAATCACAGAAGGTGGCCCAAGGGAAGATGCACATTAGCTGTGATCTTGCGGGAAGACTGCAAGCACCGGAGCTCAGCTCCAGAGAGGCTTGGACCAGGAGTACACTGCACCACCTTAGGGACTACTGGTTCGTGCCTCCAGCTCACCACTGTCAAGAAACTTATCTTCCTGCACAAATGCCACCGGAGAAATATCCATCCTCTTAGTGCCCACAGGAATTTAGCAGCTCTCACAGTGCATATGCAAGCATTTCTCTTTGCTTGCTTTTTCCTTGTTGAATAAGAGGTGGCAAATTAGGTCATGTGGAGCTAAATCAAGCATTAACTGTTCTCCCTTCAGAACTACTGCTGCAGCCTCTCTGGGAAAATAAAAACTGTTTCAAAATGTGACTTGGATAAGATTGCTTCCCCTCCAGTGTTGGAAACCTCTGGGCTTTCCGGAGATGAGTGGCTGGGAGAGAGTTCCTGGCAAGGAGCAGGGCTCTGGGGACGCGCGAAGACGAGTAAGGGTGTGGGAGTTTTCAACCTGCACTCGCGACCTGCACGTTGCTCCCCATCCCGCAGCTCTGCTGCAGCACTTGCTGCTGGCTCCCTGCACACCCAGTGATGTCGCTTCATGCAGACACAAACCACATATTGCTATTTCAGGCCTTCAGAAGTAAGTATAACTTAGAGACAAAAGGCCGAGCATGACTCAGATTCTCCTTCTGCTGTGATCTGCCTGTGTCAGGGAGGACGCACAGAGTCCCCAGCACCGCTGATCCCCTTTGTGATCTCTTACAACCTGTATCTCTCCCAGCTGCTGCAGCGGCCTGGAACAAGGTTCTGAGATGATGGAGCAAGGCAACTGCTCCAGAGACTCTCCTACCCCTGTGAAACTTTGCATGGATTTGGCCTGTGCTTGTACCTCTGTCCACGTTCACCACCCCGCGGACAGCTCAGCTCTTTCTCATACAAGTGTCCTGGCTGCGATCCCTGGCAGCAGGACAAACACTCAGAGCGCTCTGAGTCCTGCACTAACCGCATGCTTGGGGCACCCCGTCGCTCTGTGTCACACTGAACTGCCCCAGAGATGCCGGGTGGGCACTCCTGACCCACAGGAGTCCAAAGTGATTCACGAACAGGAGCTGCGCAGCAAGAGCTGTGAGCAAAAGCTGCTCTCCATCCTGATGCCTTTGGATTAGTCTGTCTTTTGGCAGAAAACCACCATTGGCAAACAGGAGAAGAAGCATCTGCTAAATCAGACACATGCTAAGCTTTCCATGTGTCTGTGATTCAGTTCAAGGCTGAATGCAAATGCACTGAGCTTCAAAGGCAGCCAAATGGTGTGTCATGAGACATGCAGGTGGAGCAGTGAGGGACATGTCCTGCTTGCCTTGATGGCACCAGGGCTGGGACTCATGCAGTCTCCTGTCTCTCCTGAAGAAACCCAACTGTGCTGGTTTGCCTGAAAATGAGTTAATTTTCTTCACGCAGTTAGAAACCTTTCTTTTTCGTAGCTAGCACGGTCATTATTTGGACTTAGTTTGAGAACAAGAGATAACAACCCAGCACAGAATTAATGTTTTTAATTGCTCTGGTCTGAGAGCCAAGAACATTCTGAGCTCTGCCCACAGGTGTGAGGCATCGAGGAAAGGGGGCAGAGATGGGGCAGAGCTTGACTGACATCCAGACTGATCAATAAGAGTATTTCAGCCCATTAACGTCATGCTTCATATTGGAGGAGAGTTGGGATCTTCCGGTCTCTCTCTCTGACTCTTCTCTTTGTTCTCGGAGACCTCTTCGGGACTTTCATTAGTTCGGCCTTCTGCCATCCTGCCATTTTGCAGAGGCCTCTGGGCCTTTCTGCCTTTTCCTCCTTTCTTTTTTTCTTCTTTTATCTCTCTGGCATCGGCTGTTTGGGACCAGGTGCTGCTTCCTGGGACTGGCTGCTCAGTGTGGTGGGAGTTCATGAGGAATTGCCTTGAGTATCTTTTATTTTATATTCTATTTCTATTTTATATAAATATTTACTAGCAGTGTGTTAGTATTTTGTTATTTTATTAAACTGTGTTTCTCTCAATCCAAGGTTGTCCCTTCCCTTTCACTTCTCTCTCTTATTTGGTGGGTGAGGAGGGGATGAGTGAGTGGCTATCGTGGTTCTATTGCTAGTTTGGGTTAAACCACACCACCAACCTATCTGGCCAAGCCCAGGAACTTTGGATCAGTGTTGCCTAGGCACAGCTCAGGCAGTGATGGGCAAAAGGTGGCAGAAAACTTCTTCTGAGGACCTCAGGGGTGAGACAAGGAGAGAAGTTTGACACTGTACAAAATGGTACCAGTAGGAATAATGGGGTAAAACCTGGCAAAGGTTGAATGCTGAGGGAGGGCTCCAGATGGTGAGATCAAGTTGGGTGGGATGGAGCCTTTGGATACACATACCAGAGTCACTCTGTGGGCTTATTTTTCCTTCCCACTCTTTTCCCCAGCTGCCCTCTCCAAAGGACCTGTCCTCACATGCAGGTTCGATGGGTATGTTCCAGGTCAGCTAATGAAACTTGATGCTATGGCATCCATGAAACAATGCTGTTCTGTGTGTGAGACTGTCATACATTCACCAGGATCAGCTTAGCTTGATAAAGGCTGTTCGTTCACTAAGCAAAGCACCCATCTCCAAGACCACCTTCCTTTAAGGTAAATTGAGCTAACTTTTGGGGACCAAAAAAGGCAAAACTCAAGGCATTTACAGAGCTGGGCAACTTTCCTGAGGGAGCTTGGCTGTTTGTCCAGGTAACCAGAGACCATGTGCCACAGGAATACCACTTTTCAGTTTCAGATGCTGTGTGTCATCTTTCCCACTGTGTGTCCCCTTTCTCATTGCAGGATGGACCAAGATAACCTGGCCCATCATGCTCTTATTCATCCCCAGTTACACACCGGGCTCCATATGGGGCAGGGAGGGTCCTATGGCTCTACTTTACAGGGTTCCTAGAAATTCTGCACAACAGCTTCCAACCCAGGCATCCGCCTGCACTGACAACTGGGCAAAGGGTGGCTGTCAGGACATATTATACTGCTGAACATCCCCTGCTCCAAACCCCCACCCTTCCTGTAGCTCAGCACTGCTCCCACCATGCAGGATGAGCTGCAAACCACCAAACTGCAGGCATGTCCCAGCTCCCACCCTCCCCGCAGGCGGCAGAACCTTCCCCTGCACAGCACTGGTAGGCAATGGCTAGTTTTAATGACGTGTAATTTACTGCCCTAGCATTTATTGCTAGAGGGAATTATCCAGATTAATCACAACTGCTACTACAAAGTTCTGTAATAAAAATCTAAATTAAATAAAAGACGGTCAAGTGATTCATTGATGGAAATCCCTCCCCTGTTCCAAATGAAAGTGCTTGCTGTAATCTCCGTGGTGTTGTTTCTTTCCATTCCCTGACTTTAATCCATAAAACACTGTTATGGCTTGGAGATATCTCGCAGGTTGGGAGAGCTGGGAAAGGGATCCTTCTTGCTGGGGAAACAAGCCCTCCAGGGTCAGCAAAGCTCAGGTAAAGCTGGGCAGGAGCTGGTCTGTTTGTGCAGTGTGGGGGATGCTGGAGGCTTGACCTCAGGCTTTCCCATGTTGCTGGACCCGTGAACTTCCCCAGCCGTGGTCTGGTGGGAGCCAAGAGCATGACTTGAGCTCAGCAACTTCAATGTGTAGGATAAGAGCTGCAGCTTGGGTGTTACAGAGGGCTGGCTGGACCCATGCAAGCTGTAGGCAGCTGGAAAACATCCTGCAGCCAGCCGGTCTTCCTTAGCCAGCATCCTCCTGGTGCAGGTTTTACTTGTTGCCTGACATGAGGAGCAAATCTTAAGCTGTTTGTGGGGAAAGTTGAAGTGCTTGGGGAACTGCAGGAGCCTGACCCATTCAGCCCACCAGGGACCTCTGCGCAATTCCTGGAAAACCTTTATAGTTGGCTCCTGCAGTCACAAGCTGTTTGCCAACAGCTAAGCAAGCTCATCTGCCAGTCAAAACCAGAGGAATTCTATGCTGCACAAAAGAGAATAAAACCCTGAAGAAAGTGGTCTAAGCACCTCAAGAAACAGCTGATACCTTCTGAAAAAAGATTGCCTTTCTTCCTGATGCTCTTCACCTAATCCTGTCCTCACTCCCTTGTAATTGCCATGCTCAGGCACTGACAAGCTCATCAGAGCCACAGCACCCATGTCACAGAACGTCACGTATTGGAAGGGCCCTGGAAAGCTCATCCAGTGCAATCCCCCCATGGAGCAGGAACACCCAGATGAGGTTACACAGGAAGGTGTCCAGGGGGTTGGAATGTCTGCACAGAAGGAGACTCCACAACCCCCTGGGCAGCCTGGGCCAGGCTCTGCCACCCTCACTGGGAACAAGTTTCTTCTCAGATTTAAGTGGAACCTCCTGTGTTCCAGTTTGCACCCATTACCCCTTGTCCTGTCACTGGTTGTCACCCAGAAGAGCCTGGCTCCATCCTCCTGACACTCCCCCTTTCCATATTGATCCCCAGCAATGAGTCCCCCCTCAGTCTCCTCTTGTCCAGCTCCAGAGCCCCAGCTCCCTCAGCCTTTCCTCACACGGGAGATGCTCCACTCCCTGCAGCATCTTGGTGGCTGCGCTGGACTCTCTCCAGCAGTTCCCTGTCCTGCTGGAACTGAGGGGCCACAACTGGACACAATATTCCAGGTGTGGTCTCCCCAGGGCAGAGCAGAGGGGCAGGAGAACCTCTCTGACCTACTGACCACCCCCTTCTAACCCACCCCAGGTACCATTGGCTTCCTGGCCACAAGGGCCCAGTGCTGGCTCATGGTCACCCTGCTGTCCCCAGGACCCCCAAGTCCCTTTTCCCTATGCTGCTCTCTAATAGATCTTTCCCCAATGATACTGGAACCTGGGGTTGTTCCTACCCAGATTCAAGACTCTACACTTGCCCCTGTTATATTTCACTAAATTTTTCCCCACCCAACTCTCCAGCCTGTCCAGGTCTCTGATGGCAGCACAGCTTCCAGTGTCAGCCACTCCTCACAGCTTGGTGTCATCAGCAAACTTACTGACAGTCACTCTATTCCCTAATCCAAGTTGTTGATGAATATATTGAATAGTCCTGGTTCCAGTTCTTGCAATTTTCCCTGTCCTTGCAATTTGTTCGATGGGAATTTGGAAATAGTTGCAAGCACTGGTTTGGTGGTGAGGTTGATTTCTCAGGCTGGTGTTTTGTTTGGTAGCTTCTGGGGAGGTTAGAGAGGGGTGAGAGTTAGTGCAGGGCTTTGACCCTCCAGATGAGGGTGCTGAGCTGCCATAGACACACAGACAAAAGCAACCTGCAACCCTGTGAGCTTCCTCCTCTGCCACTTGACCTCTGCATGCAGCATGAACCTGCTGGGATGTCCCCCTTTCCTTGGTGTCCCCCTTTCCTTGGTGTCCCCCTTTCCTCGTGGAGGTCATGGCAAAGAGGAACCCAAGTGCTGAACAGGAGGCCAACAAGGCCACCCAAGAGCAGGTGAACCTGGAGCCTGGGCAGCAGTGCAGGACTTCTTCTTGCCCCTGAAGTGTCTCCAAGTCTGGGATGTCTATTGGACTTGCCCAGAACTGTGGAATAATTACTGAAAGGGCAAATTATTGAAACTAATTATCGAGAAAACACTTATTGAAAATAAGACTATATCCACATCTTCAGCATATAAAGCAGCTGCACAGAGGGGAAGAAATCTGCTCTGTATGATTTCACACCCCACACACCTGGCCTGCATTCTTAATTGATGGCGCCTGAGGAAGCTCAGTGTAGTATCAATTAAAAGATATGGGGTGCTGGGTCCTGTTAATAAGGCACAGGTTCAATAACTTGGTGGTATGGCTGCTGCCAGTCTTGAAGATAAGGTATAGCTGCTGACAATTAAAAAGGAGAAATGTACATTTCTGTCCAAAATGCTAGTTAATGAGCCAGAAATTTGTCCGATGGATGACCTTTGCTCATTATAATATCATTATAAGACCAAAACACACCTCCATCTCAGAGGGTACCCACCTCCGACCTACCTTCAAGCATGTGTTGTGAGGTTTTTATCTTAAAAAACAAAGTGAAGATTTCTAAACCAATCAATAACAAAGGTATGTATGACTAGAGTCACTCAAGCTCCGCCTAAGTGTAGAAAATAGTGTAAAATATCCTAACAATAGAGGAAGGCACCATCACTGAGAAGTCAAAGGAACAGCATAACAGGGCTTCTGGGCGCGGTTGATGGGCTGAGTCTTCCCTGCTCTCAGGAAGATGCTCTTGGGTAAGATTTGTGCACTTGGTTATGCCAAGTTTTCACCAGGACACTTAGACTTCAAGCTTGTATTTTATTATCATGTTAATAGCGCTATATAGTCACCTTAGAATTTATATATATATGGTACCAATACTTTTTTCTTGCAACTAACATATTATTCCAACTGAAGTGTGATTTTTGCAGACAGTGTATTTATCAACAGCATCTAAAAGGACTTGTGCCTGTTATTTTAATAAACCTCATTATTTGT
This sequence comes from Streptopelia decaocto, assembly GCF_964273445.1. Taxonomy (NCBI): domain Eukaryota; kingdom Metazoa; phylum Chordata; class Aves; order Columbiformes; family Columbidae; genus Streptopelia; species Streptopelia decaocto. Next base: position 314,294 of record NC_138665.1, read on the forward strand.
AGATCTAGTTGTGAGAATTTCTCATTGAATGTGCGCAGACCTGTAGTATATATTATGCTATTCGTGCATCTGTGCAATGTAAAGATTCAATGATCATGACTGGCCTGCGCTATTTGTGAATCTAATTGTGCGGATTCAAGGCTAATGCACCCAGATCTATAGTATATATAATACTATTTGTGCATCTGTGTGCCAGATTGGCTGTTGAGCGCATTAGACTTCAGCACCGACTTGAGGTTATTTGCATCCCTCAGGAGTTCAACCCAGCCACCTTGCACAGGGCTTAACTTCTGCTAAATTAATTATCTTAACACAGGACATCCAGCCCAGCAACTGCAGCGGCTGCACAGCAGGACATGGTGCTGACAGAGAGAGGTCCCGCTCCTCATCCTGAAAGTAAGCAGTTGTAAGTGCCCTGGAAGGCATCACTAAACATGCAGGTCCTTCTCGAAAAATATCTGTTTTCCCTAAAACACCGTCTCCTGGTGAAGGCTGAGATGTATTTTAATGAGACTTGAGTTTGAATGGAGCAGGTTTAAACAGATTGTTGCTTTTACTCAGATATATAGTGCTAAGAATGAATAAGATTCCCAGTTTCTGCCAGAAACAAATGTATGTTTGCACAGATTGAAAAGGTTACCTGGTTTCACTCCATATGAGATGGGTTATTTACCATAAATATGTTTGCACTGGAGTTGTGAAAATTAAGGCATGTTGATTGAAAACCTTGCAGCAGATGTTGTCTTAGCGTCCCCCAGGAAACTGTCACAATCGTCTGTTTTTAATGTGCAAGTGAGGCTCGCTTCAGAAACAGTTTGGGAAATGAATGTTTTGCTGAGGAAGGGTTTGTGTTGTGTTGCCAGTGGAATGTCATATTGCTATTTGATGCATTAGCAATGTGTAAAAATTTAATCAAAAATGCATTTATTATACATGATAGTGAAGAAAAAAAGAAACAGCAAGGGCTTCTGCTACTCATTAACTGCCTTATTAAATGGAGAGAAGAGGGAAAGTGCCTCTGCTTAGAAAAAAGGCTTTATTATAAGAGTGCTGTCATTAACATCACTGACCTAAAAAAAGGATTTGGCATGGGACCGCATGTGAGCTCCCACTGATGAAAACTAATGCTTAGGCCAGAGGGCATGGATAGCTGAAAGGATCATACAGCACTTGGGATCTTTATCTACCGGGGTCCCTTCATACAGAAGCCAGTCAGCTTCAGGGAAGCCCACGCTGCAGTGTCTGTCCTGGCTTGCATAGCTGGGCAGGGACTGCTCCATCTCTGCATTCAGCTTTTTCTGTGGTCGATACAGCAATACAACATGGATGTGGCAGAGAGATGTGATTTTGCAGGTAGCTCCTGCTCTGGAAAAGGCAAAGGGTGCCAGCAAGCTGCACTGGGTGCAGGCAGCTCTCTTCCCTGCCTCCTGGGGACAGCAGAATGCCAGGACAATATTCCTTTGCTGGTGGCACAGACAGCAGCATGTGTCTCTGCCTGCGGGTGACAATCCAGTCCCCGTTGCCAGGTGCAGTGGGTCTTTTGATGGTTTTCCTCACTGCTGGGCCAGCGGTACGTGCTGGGGGGGCCAGCAGTAAAGCCTGCACTATGGTATGTATGGCAATGCCATGCGATCCTACGCAGCTCCGCTGGGTTGGTGTCGCAGGGTGGAGATGCACAGGGCAGACCACGGGGGAGTCCCCAGGGACCCTGCAGAGCCGAACCGGGTGGTGCCGGGGTGGCATCCACCCCCGCACAGTACCCCCCACCTCAGGTGGGCGTAACCTGTCCCCTTATAGCCAGGCAAGCTGTAACAAACCTATGCAAGACTATCACTTATAATTTCCATTTCATTTTTCCATGGCTCATGTCAGTTGTGACTCCCCAGTCTGAGTGTCCTCAGTCCCTGTGGGGGAGGAGGGGCTGTGTTTGGCTGTTGGGGGGTGTCAGATGTATGAAGAGGGGCTGTTGCTGTTTATGGCCCCACCTGAGACTTCCCTAGCAGACAGCAGCCCCCAGCCCCCCTGGGGCCCGACAGTGGATGGGCTGGCTGGTCCTTTGCTTCTTTTAAACAGGGGTTTGGTAAGGGTCTGTGAAACTGCAGTTAGTGACTGTGAAAACAATTTTAAACCAGGAAGGTAAATAACTATTATTTCAGAGGTTGCAGCTGTGTGGAGACATGACAGCACACTTCATTGATGGAAAGAAAACAAAACAAAACAAAAAACCACAAAGAAGTTCCAGAATTCATTCAGAGCAAGAAGTGCTGAAGCAGAATGAAGCAAAGGAGCTGGGGTGCCTGGTGGGGGATGGAAAACTGCATTGAACTGCAGGGTGAGCTGAAATCTGAGAGAACAGGCACTCCAGGGCAGCTGCCCTGGCCACGGGAAGCAGAGCATCACCAGCGTGCTGGTAGGAGCCGTGGTCTCACAGCGAGTGTGATCATGGGAGCCGCGGACCCCTGGAGCGGTGGGTAATGATGCTCTGCAGAACTGCGTGGGAATTCAGGGCTGGAGTGGTGAAGCTGAAGATGTGTGAACAGAGATATAACTGAAGACATCTTGCTGTGATTTATTATTTGTCCACTCGAATCATGATCATGCTGTCTAAAGAGCCTCTTAAACAAGGAGGAGGGGTGGGGAAGAATAACAAATCTCTGGCAATCCTACTTATAGGAAGGTCTGGGGCAAAGCAGTACTGAAGGCCTGAAATGTCAGGAATTTCAGTCCTGGTGAAGGAGAGAAATGTCCCACTGGTTATCTGGCACAGGTGAGATTATGTTGGTGGAGCCTTGCCTAGAAAGGGAGAGATGAACCTGTAACAGCACAAGCACCTGGAGATGCGCTACCACCTCTGGGGTGGATCGGCTGCTGGAAGTGGGTCTGCATTTCTGCTGCTTGGAAGAATTGCAGCTGGCCCTGAATTTTCGCCATCCTGCCCTGAGCTGGAGGAGGACATCCTGAGCCTCTCTGGTGCTGTATATATCTGGAATATACCATGCCAGCCCCTTTGTTCTCTGTGCCTGGAATGTGATGATGTCCCACAAGTCTGGATTTTCAGGTCAATCTAATGCTGGTGCACCCTGAACACTGAAAAGGAGCCATCCCTCACTGCCTGAGTGCGGCTGGGAGTATTTCGAGCCGCTTCTGATGCTAAAAGCGTGGAGGGAGCTGTAGCCCTGAGGCACAGCTGGAAGGACTGCTGGGCTCTGCTTGCAGGGGGAGCGAGGGCTGTGCCCAGTGTGGGACCATGGGGATGCTCCTTGCCGTATCAATATTGCTACGGGCTGCCCGTTGCTGAATGAGACCAGGGAGCTGGTGGGGAGCAGCTGGGCTGACATGCAGCTCCCACCCCAAGGGGTTGCCTGTGGGAACAGGAAGAGAACGAAGGTTATGGGGAAATAGGAGAAACCAGACTGGCTCTGCATTGCAGGGCAAGCACAGAAAGAGGAAGCCTGGGCAGCAAAGTGTGTGAAACTTACTCAAGCAGCTGCTGGTAGGTGTCCACTGTTGGTGGGTTGGTCCCAGCAGGTGTGGACGGGGCTGACCATGCGAAGGAGGCTGGAGGGGCAGGTACAGGCTTCCTACAAACCTGGGGAGACCAGTTTTAGAGCAACCCTGAAAGCTCTGAATTTGCTGGCAGAAGCCAAGCTTTACAAGACTCGTCTGTAGGGACACTGTGGGCAGCGGTAGCAGTGGCTATAAACCCCCTTTTTTTCTCTCGTCTGCTTCCAGAATTGATTTGAGTCTTCTTTTAAAGGGTTTCTGGTCTGAGGGGCAGCTCAAAACACCCGCTTTTGAGTTTGCAATTCTGTTTGATCTTTCTGGGGGTCCTTTCGAAGGAAAGGACAGATGTTCCTCAAAGCTCTGCCCTTCCCAGTGTGTTGCCACAAGGCCAATGCACTTTTTTGGCACAGGTTTCCTGGGGGAAGGGGCACCCAGACAGAATGTGCAAAGGTATCTGGGGGCTTTGTATAACAGAAGGGTTTCTTAGGAGCTTGAAACATAGTAGGGCAGTGTGCTTGCTGCCTGACCACCAGTGGATGTGCAATGGAACGGAGAACAGGGAAGAGCTGCTGGACATGGTCAGGATGGGCAGGTTTCTATGGAAAGGGTAAAAGTCTCAAGTGCAGATGGGAACTATTTATGAAACAAATAAAGGGACTAGACTTTGTCCTTATGATGTGCATAAATGTTGTCAAGGCTGAGAGTTAAAAGCCGTGCCTGGCTGAGTGCAGCTTAAGTGCCCTCTGTCATCTCGAGGAGCGAGTCTGCAGCTGGGGATGGGGCAGCCGCGATGCTCTCGTGCTGTGTCCCAGCATGAAGGCTGCACTGAGCAGATCCACGGGGGGCTGTTGGAGCCCATGTCACGGGACAGTGACCTGGATGATCTCTCCCATCATCTTCAATCCCGCATTTGTTCATCAGCCTCCTTCCCACAGCACGTGGTTTGGGCTGCAGCCCAGGTCAGCAATGAGAGCGGTGTGCAGAGAGGAAAGGCTCGTGCCAACGATGTTTATAAATCACGTGATATTTGAAAAAAAGGCAAGGAGGCCGAAGATATATATATATATATATATAAAATATTTTATTTTATTTTATTTTATTTTATTTTATTTTATTTTATTTTATTTTATCCAGCGGTAAAAATTACATGGTAACACACACACGAGTGAGAGAGAAGAAAGAAATGAAAGGAGAAAAGCGGGTGGGAGGAAAATGGATCTGGAAACCGAGTATTTCGGTGTCAGGGGGAAATAATTTTCAGGGAGAAAATTATTACAAAATACTGTATGAACAGGATTTTACCCTGTCAGACAGAAAATAAAGCAAAGGGAAGACTGGACTGGTTGCAGTTGTAATTAGTTATGATTGTAATTTTATAAGGGCAGGAACTGTTGGAGTAAGGCTTAGCAGAGACTGAATTCTCTTGCTTGTAAGTAGAGCTGGGTGGCATGCTGCTAGAAAACGACTTAATCCTTGAAAAAAGGAGTTTGAGTGAAGTTATTTGGATGTCCAAGGTAAATTGAAAAGTGTAACTGTTTAGGTGAAAGCTGAAATGTTCAATTTTGAGGTTTTACAAGGAAACAATCCCATTTTTTCTTTCAAATTAATGTTCTGAAATGCGGTGTGGGGGTTTTTTTTGGATTAAAAGGAAACGGAGCCCCTCCAAATAAAATGTTTTTAGTTCAATAAGAAAATGGTAAAATTTTCATTTTGGAAAAATCAAAAAAAGGGTTTTATTTATTTTCTTGGTTTAACGCCAGACTGAAACATAAATACCCTGCAATGCTCTGGTGCGTGTGCTGTCAAAACACGGTGCGGGGAGTGGGTCGGTTGGGGCTTATTGCAGAGTACACAAGACCCTTTTGTACTGAAGGGAGAAAAGGTTGAAAACAGATGTGTCAATAAATTTATGAGAGGTTATTTGTCACTGGCAGTTGTAGGCACTGGCCGTACTGTCAGGCTTTTCATTGGAAAATCAATAATAATCGTGTCTCCGATGCATTAGCTGCAGCCAGTCAGTCTCTTGCAGACTGGTGGAGATGAGCTGATCTTCTTAAGTCAATGTGATTTAAACACTTGGAAGGTTTTGGGGAAAGGAAAAACTCGTTTAAAAACAACACAGATAATTTTAAAACGTGGTTATTTTTGCAAAGTTTTTCCTGGAGAAGGCGTCGCGCCCGCCGTGCCAGCTGGATGTCTCTCCTGGCTCTTTTTAGCCCCATCAGCTTGTGAAACACTGTGTGCGCAGAGACGTTGTCTGTCTGTCTGCTGGCAGCTTCTGCTGACATGGGGTGGGTGGAAAGACCGTGTAAGTGTCTGCCTTTGGCTACATAGCTGTGTCCTAGAAAAATTTGGCTCACCAAGATGGGCTCTGTCTGCTCAGTAAGTTGGAAAATCACAGTGGAGGAAGCAGCATCAGGAGAGATGTTTGCATGGGTGGAGCCAGCCAGGGACGTGGGAGATGGGGAAGTTCTGATCATCAAAGCAAAAGAGAAAACAACCTTTGCAGGAGAAACAGGGCGGCAGGAAGGCAAAACCTCTGCTATTTCAGATAACTCCCTGGGTTAGAAGGCGTTTGAGGTGGCAATACTCCCTTGCTCAGGGTGCTCCTGATTCACTTTTCTTTCTAGACCTTTGTTTCTGTTCTTTTCCATATTTTGCCTCAGACCTGCATTGACATTGAAATGAGCAGCACTGCTTGACAGCTACTGACTTTTACTGTTACTGGGTTTGCTATTGTCTGTATCTGCATGGCAACGGGTCCAATTTTCCTTGCATTTCAGTTCAAAGGATTGTGCATCTTCATAATTATCCACGTTTCTTAGAATTAAAAAAATTAAATAAATCATTCAGATGGTTACTTGGTCTCCAGGGAGGGTCTTTCAATTTGGTTTTGAACATTGTGCCCCCACTCGCAGCTTCATAGACACCTCGGACACAACATCTTAAAAGCTGTTGCTGGTGTGCAGTGAGAGAGCTTGTGCAGCCGTGCATTGCTTTTGCATGCCTACAAGGATAATACATTTTTTTAAAGTTTAGCAAAACATGCAGCTTAAATCATGATGTGGGAGACAGAAAACATGTAAGCTCCCACAGAAAATTCCATGTGGCTGGCTGGCTCTCAGTCATTTTTCAATATGTTGGAGTTTGCCTTGACCATGCAATGGTGCCTGCAGATGGGTGTCTTAGAGAGATGAGCCTTCCGTCGTCCTCTGCAGACATCCAGGGTGAGAGCCAGGTGCCAGAACACACAGATTTGATGTTGTCAGACGTGATCTGGGGTGTCCCAGTTTCCTTTCCAGGAGCCCTTGGGTCTCCCATAGAGCCTGTGGAAATGGAGGATATCCTAAGGCTCTTGGAATGGCACAGGCTGCTTGTACTTATCAACCTGGTGTGTTCCTGGAAATAAGGTGGCCGCTAGGGACCCACAGAGTTTATTTCAGGATGCTGGTCCATTTAAGACTTGCAACACAACTTCATATTGGTATCAAGCAGACGTGTTTTAACGGTGGATCTAACACACACTGCTGAACAGCATTTTGCAGCCGCTTTGGTTTTTTTATCCTGGTGGTGCTAGACAAGTGCAGGTTCAACTTAGATTTTGCTCTGTGAGGTCGGGTTTAATACCTGTATTTGCTCCTTGTTTTATAAGGGGATGTGGTTCAAGTACAAATATTCTGCCCTGCAGGCTGGTTGTGCTTTCAGGTCAGGTAGTGTCGGCTTTCTTAGTACAGACTGTCCTGCCAGCCTACAGAGAAATAAGGTCCCAAAATGGGGCAATGGATTACCCTGTCTGTCCAGGCTCCCAGGCAAGGCACCCCATACGCACTGGTATAAGTGAGCTGGAGTTAGTCTCTAATGAAGGCCATTAGACAGAACACAAACAAATGTCATTCAACCCTGATCTGCTCCTTCTCAGCAAACACCCCAGGAAATATGCACCACCATGGTGAGTGCTGGAGCCATGACAAACCCACCTTGGCTCCAGCACACTCTGGACACTGCTGCCAGTGTCATGGGGGCTGCAGAGGACCAGCAGCTCATGGTGCTGGTGGAGCAGGGTAAACCCAGCTGCTGCTTTGCCCGATCCAAGGGCTTCAACAGCTTCCTTTGAGCTGAGAGCAAACCCAGGTGATGGGAGGACCCTCCTTTCTGACCTACCTTTCTCAGCACTTACAACTCCTCCCATGGCTGGAACCACTCTGCTTATGCGGCTTTTTTCATTAGCCAAATGCACATGGAACAATGTGGCAATTGGCCATGAACATGCAAAGTCTTCTGCTGTTGCTACTTAAACCTGGACTCTGTGCAAAGCTCTTGTCTGTGTCTTGTGCACCCCCACATGCATGTACACTCACGGTGACACAATGACATTTCTCTGCTGTGCACCACAGTCTCTGGAGATCAACAATCCCAGCAAGAGCCATGGCTATGCTAGGGAGCTTTGATGGAGGGAATGGAAGAAATCTAAGCAGTAGTAACAAAAAAGAACAAGATATCCCAGGATAGATGGCAACATTCCATAGAGTTTGCCTGATGGTCTGATGACAGGATGAATATCACTAGTGAAATAGGTCATGAAGCTCTTCAGCAACTCTCCTGGGTGTCTTTGGACCCTGGCTGCCTACAGGTTCCAAGGACCCGTAGGTCCTTGGTATACAGAACATGGCCAGTGCATTCCTTATGCTGACTTTTTATATTACTGCATATATGTAAAAGACAGCAATATATGCTGAGTGCTGGGAGCTGAGTAGAAAGTCCATCTCTCCCCAGCTGCAAGGAAGTCTGTCCCGTGAGCCAGCTGTCTGTCTAGTCTGGCGGCCAGTGGGTCAGCGTGTGCAAAGCAGACACAGCTATACATGACCAGCTCACATGAAGTGGCTTGTTTAGTGTAGCATCAGCACATTGTGTATTAATCCTGCACTGGTAGAGAACGAAGAGCTAGTGCAGATCAACACTTTGAGGGTTAATTTACAGAGGCAAAATGTAATGACCTGATTTGAAAATACTGAACTAAGATCTTGGCAAAGGTGCTGCAGGATCATTAGAATACATAGGGAGGACTTCGGAGGCGAGTTACGGGGACAGTGCCGTGTAAGGCTGGGTCAGCACTGCAGCAGTCTTGCTGCCATGGTGTTCTCTGCCTTGGGGCTTGACTGCGCAGACATGGTCCTGACCTCCTCCTGCTGCCCTTTGGGACAAGGTCATGGAGCCAGAGGGAGCGGTTTTGGAGAAGACACTTCACTGCCTCCAACTGTACTTGGATACTCTCAAATTCTGCATGTTTGAATGCGAAGCATCATGATTCTCACATGAACTCTTTGCATAAAATATTTTGACTTGCAGTCCTTGCCAAGCTTCCCCCTCCACGAGGCTGTTGCATGGCGTAACACTGATGATCTCGCTGAGCAGCAGCCCTGCAACTCCTTTCAGCTGCACCGTTCCTCTTTCTCACTGGTTTTGGTGTCAGATCAGTTGCATTTGCAGGTGAGACAATAGTCCCTGTAGCTGCTGCCACAGGACCTTTTTCCTGGGACCCGGGAAATTTGCCAGCTTATCCTCTGGCTCTGTATTAAGACACTTGTGTGAACTTGGCTGTGTGCACACAGAGTTGGAGAAAGCGATGAAGTTAGGTTGATGCCTTTACCGAAAACCTTTAGTCCCTATGTGGTTTACCTGATTCCAGCAGGAGCTGGAAGTTTTGCATCCTGACAGCATGCAGAAAAGGCTCTATTTCTGCCTTATGGTGGGCACCTATATGGCTGGCAGCGATAAAAAGAAGGCACAGTCTCACTTGATGAAGACACTTTTCTTACTGTGCAGTCTCCATCCTTCAGGGGATGGTCCAAGCCCTGCCTTTCACTGCCAGCGGTTGTGCGCCTGCGAAGTAAACATCTGAACTTTTTAATAATGGACAATAACAAATTTCCCAGAGTTGGGATGTCTTTAATTGTCTTCACTGGATCTGAGCTTGCTGCTGGGAATGAAGCCATTTTTGTGTAGTAAAGTGTTACCTAATGTAAGTATTTCTAACATTTCTAATTCTGCTTGACACCACTGGTTGCGAAGGACATAGCAAAGAGAATCAACTATGCCAAATGACCAGTAATCCCTGGATCTCACCGGAGGAGGAATGGAGGACCAGGAGGAGCAAGAACAGGACTGCATTCTCCAGTATTTAAGTTCCCCAGTGCTGTTGATCTGCAGCGGGAGCATGCTGGGCACTGGCACCATCTCTCAGACTCCCTGTGCAATTTCTCCACTTGGCAATTCCAACACAAGAACTGGCTTAGTAATGTTATTTTTGTGTCTTGCCCTATTGGGCTAACTCAGTGAGACAGTCCATCGTGGCTGCACACCATAACGAACAAGCACCATTGCAAAGGCACGGATAACGGCCCTAACTGAATTGTACAACTAAGCTGACGTGTTGCAAAAAGTAATTAAAAAGAAATTGCATCACCTCTTGCCTGTGGAAGGTCACCATCCATCTACAGAACGGAGGTGCCTGTGGGAGCGTCAGTGAAACATTCCCAGCAACACAGTTGAAATGGAGTTATCCAGGAACCAAAGCTTTCCCAGTTGACAATCACTGTGTTGTTTGTGCCTAACAAACTGGCAACATGTGAGTAATTATCTAATTAACCTCAACCCAGCAGAGGCAGTACAGGGGAAGTGACACGTCCCTCCTGCTTTATTAAGATTTACTCTGTTTCCTGGTGGATTTTGGCAAATGAGGAGAAACACTCTCCCACTAAATGTGGTAGTGACAGCTGGTGCTTTCTGATGCTGGGGATGCTCGCTGATATGGCTCCCAGCCCTTTTCCAGGACCAAGCCTGAATCCACGCTGAGAACCAACCATTTCTATTGCAGTACTGTACCCAGGTCCTATGGAAAGATGTTCATGAGACTTTGTAATCTGAGGGAATAATAATGGCACGGCAAGGAGAATGTGACTGTCATTGCAGTGCTGGCTGGCACTGAGAGCTCTTGCCAGAAACCACACAGAAAAAGAGTGTTTGAGGCAGTGCCACAGTCCAGTTCTGCATGTGTTTGCAGAGTCCGCAGAAGAATAGGACAAGCTGTATCTCAGGCACACGAGGCAAAGAGATACGGGATTTAACACAAATTTGCTAAATGTGTCTCCAGACATAGCTCTGAGACTCTTCTGTTGACAGAAGGTTGTGGCCTGGCTGTCCAGGGACATGGGCAGGGTTGGCTTCTTCCTACTGATCAAAAATCAGTTTAGTTAATTACAAACAGGTTCTGAGGGAAAAAAAAAAAAAGAAAAAAAAGAAAAAAAAGAAAAAAGAAAAAAAAAGAAAAAAGCACAAATGCCACTCATTTATCCTGAGGGGCTGAACGCAAACTGTGTGTTTCATTAAGGAGCAATGCTGCTGTGTTGCTGTTAAACAAACAAACCACCCAGCCACCTTTGAAGACTTATCCTTTCGGATGGATAAACACTACAGCCAAGCAACCTGTCCCAAAAGCAGGACACACTCTAGGGAGGAGTCCTCAGGCCCATTCCATCTCCCCCAAGGCATGTAGTAGTCATGGAGTGAAGGGAATTCCCTGCTCCGTCCCTTTGCTCAGAGCAAGGCCAATTATGAAGTTGCATTCAGCTTTGAAGTGAGATCTTGATGCCTGTTTAAAGCCTGGTCCCAAGGTCCTCTAATGCAGCAAGACTCATCCAGGTCAGAGACTAGTTTGAGTCTGCAAACTGGGAAGATGACACAGCCCAACCCCAAGCTTATGGAAGCTGAGACTGAGCTGGTTTAACTGGGAGCAGTTTAACTTTTCCCTGTGGCATAACTGCCCGAGAAGGCTGAGCTCAACTGGGCTCAGGAAGCAGCTAGAAAACCCTCCTGGTGACACTGCTCCCTCTCTGCTCTCCCCTTCTCCTGAACCTCCTTGCTTAAAGCAGCAAGAAAACCACCGCCCCACCTTGAGGATCTGTCACTTTCTCAAGAGAAGTCCTATTGCACACTCCATCATGTTCGGTCCCTCAGTTCCAGCAGGACAGGGAACTGCTGGAGAGAGTCCAGCGCAGCCACCAAGATGCTGGAGGGAGTGGAGCATCTCCCGTGTGAGGAAAGGCTGAGGGAGCTGGGGCTCTGGAGCTGGACAAGAGGACACTGAGGGGGGACTCATTCATGGGGATCAATATGGAAAGGGGGAGTGTCAGGAGGATGGAGCCAGGCTCTTCTGGTGACAACCAGGGACAGGACAAGGGGCAATGGATGCAAACTGGAACACAGGAGGTTCCACTTAAAGATGAGAAGAAACTTGTTCCTGGTGAGGGTGGCAGAGCCTGGCCCAGGCTGCCCAGGGGGGTTGTGGAGTCTCCTTCTGTGCAGACATTCCAACCCGCCTGGACACCTTCCTGTGTAACCTCATCTGGGTGTTCCTGCTCCATGGGGGGATTGCACCGGATGAGCTTTCCAGGGCCCTTCAACCCCTGACACTCTGGGATTCTCTGTCAGCAGGGCTCTCGCAGGATTCCCGGGCAGACTCACCTCAATGCTGGGTGGCCATCAGCATAATAAAAAAGGATTTCCCCCGCCAACCTCATTTTGGCCACACATGGCTCAGTCCAGCCTCATTGTGTTTCTGCTGGTGACTGCAAGCTGGGCATGTGGACTTTGGGCACGAGCATCCCCTCCTGCTCAGCACTGCTGCCACACATTTTTAAGCTGAACAGGAGGGGGCTGCTTCTTAGTACTCTGGGATTTCTTGCAGCAAGTATCTTTTCCCCCTTGTGTTAGAGAATGTAAAGCCCTATTCTTTCTTTGTTAGATGATGCATGGGTTCGTAGACTCTTCTCCAGACCTTTCTTATCCGTTTCCCTGCTGAAATAAATGACTCCTTCAGAGTCTCTTCATGGCAGAATGTTTCTGCACACTTACCTTCATTGTTTTTTTTTTTTGCTCAGAACCACTTTTCACCCAGGGACATCCGCTCTGGGAAGGGGCCACCCATGCCACACACAGCATTTTGGCTATGGAAACGGCTCTTGCTTTCTCAAGAATTCTGCGGTCTGCTGTGAAACATCACAGAAAGGCCCTTACCTGCTTATATCCTCTCAGGCTTTACCTGTGAGGGCCTCTTGAGTATTTATATCAGATAGTTTTTAGCTACTTTGCACCCTTCAGTGTCACAGTAGCTGCTTTTCCCATGGTGTATTATTGTTCCATTATTTTCAATAATAGATCAGTAATGGAGCCATTACTCAACACAGCTCTGCCACCAGGCTGATCTCCCTCTGGCTGAATGCTCCTGTTCCTTGGCAAGTTACTGCAGTGCTGCTCCACTACTCCAGCAAAGGTCTCTTCCTGGTGGGCTTCATGGGGGTTCGTGGACCAAAGCGATGGTGGGATCTGCCATGATGAGCAGAAACACAAGCTGAGGACAATCCACCTGAGCTTTTACGCATGCAGCCTGCTGTAATGGGGTACACAGACGATGTAAAGTGCCTCTTGTTAATGAGAAAAAGGACTCTGCTTCCCAGCCAAAATATGGGTGGACACAGGACCTTATTTCATAGAATCATAAAATAATTTCAGTTGGAAGAGACCCTCAGGATCAGCAAGTCCAACCATAACCTAACCTAACCTAACTCTAGCAATAAACCATGTCCCTAAGAAACTCGTCTAAATGCCTTTTAAACCCCTCCAGGGATAGTGTCTCCAGCACTGCCCTGGGCAGCCTGTTCCAATGCCCGACAGCCCTTTGGGGAAGAATTTTTTCCGAATATCCAATCTAAACCTCCCCTGGTGCAACTTGAGGCTGTTTTCTTTTGTCTTATCACTTGCTACTTGGGAGAAGAGATCAACCCCCTCTATGCTGCAGGCTCCTTTCAGGTGGTTGCAGAGAGTGATAAGGTCTCCCCTCAGCTCCTGTTCTCTAGGCTGAACAGCCCCAGCTCCTTCAACCGCTCCTCATCACACTTGTGCTCCAGACCCCTCACCAGCCTTGTCACCCTCCTCTGCACTCTCTCTAGTGTTTCAATGTCCTTCTTACGGTAAGGGGCCCAAAACTGAACACAGGATTCAAGGTGTGGCCTCACCAGTGCCCAGCACAGTGGCACAATCACCTCTCTAGTCCTGCTGGCCACACTATTCCTATACAAGCCAGGATGCTGGTGGCCTTTTTGGCCACCTGGGCACACGCTGGCTCATGTTCAGCCGGCTGTGAATCAACACCCTCAGATCCATTCCCACCAGTCAGCTTTCTAGCCTCTCTTCCCGAGCCTGTAGCACTGCCTGGGGTTGTTGTGACCCAAGTGCAGGACTCGACACTTGGCCTTGATAAACCTCAGACAACTGGCCTCAGCCCAACGATGCAGCTGGTCTAGATCCCTCTGTATGGCCTTCCCACCCTCCAGCACATCAACACTCCCACCCAACTTTGTGCCATCTGCAAACTCATTGAGGGTGCACTCGATCCCCTCATCCACATCATTGATAAAGAGATTAAACAGAACTGGCCCCAATACTGAGCCCTGGGCACACCACTCATGACCAGCCACCAGCTGGACTTGGCTCTGTTCACCACAACTCTTTGGGCCTGGCCCTCCAGCCAGTTCTTTATCCATCACAGATACACCATCCAGGCCATGAGCTGCAGCTTCTCCAGGAGATGCTGTGGGATACGGTGTCAAAGGCTGTACTGAAGTCTAAGTAGACAACATCCACAGCCTTTCCCTTATCTACTGGGTGAGTCACCTTGTCATAGAAGGAGATCAGGTTGGTCAAACAGGACCTGCCTTTCATAAACCCATGTTGACTGGGCCTGATCATATGGTTCTCTTTTAAGTGCCATGTGAAGTTACTCAAGATCATCTGCTCCATGACCTTCCCTGGCACTGAGGTCAGACTGACAGGTCTGTAGTTCCCCAGATCATCCTTCCAGCTCTTCTTGTAGAAGCCAATCAACTGAGACCTCCCCAGTTAGTCAAGATGCTGATAGTCAATGGAAAGGGGCTTAGTGATCACCTCTGCCAGCTTCCTCAGCACCCTTGAGTGTATCCCATCTGGCCCCACAGACTTGTAGGTGTCCAAGTGGTGTAGCAAGTCACCAGACATTTCCACTGGGATTATTTGGGCTTCATTCTGCTCCCCATCCCTGTCTTCTGGCTCAGGGGACTGGGTACCTGGAGCACAACTGGTCTGACTATTAAAGACTGAGACGAAGAAGACATTTAGTACCTCAGCCTATCCCTCATCTTCTGTCACTATGTTTCCCTCTGTATCCATCAGGGGATGGAGATTCTCCTTAGCCTTCCTCTTGTTGCTATTATATTTATAGAAACATTTCTCGTTGTCTTCCACTGTGGTGGCCAGGCTCAGCTCTAGTTAGGCTTTGGTCCTTCTGATTTTCTCCCTGCATAACATCACAGAATTCTTGTACTCCTCTTGAGTGGCCTGTCCCTCCTTCCAAAGTTTGTAAATTCTCTTTTTGTTCCTAAGTTCCAGCCAAAGCTGGAACTTCAACCAGGCCAGCCTTCTTCCCTGCTGGGTCAACTTTTGGCACATGGGGATGGCCTGCGTCTGCATGTCTAAGATCAACTTCTTAAAGACAGACCAGTCTTTCTGGACCCCTTTGTCCCTCAGGACTGCCTCCCAAGGGACACTACCAAACAGCCTTCTGAATAGGTCAAAGTCTGTCCTTTGGAAGTCCAAAGTAGCAGTTCTTCTGACCACCCTTCTAACTTGTCCAAGGATAGCAAACTCAATCATTTCATGATCGCTATACCCAAGGCGACCTTCAACTGCCACGTTGCCCACAAGCCCTTCTCTATTTACAAAAAACAGTGGGGCTCCTTCCCTGGTAGGCTCACTGACCAGCTGTGTCAGGAATTGTCTCACATGCACTGCAGGGACCTCCCAGACTGCTTCCTCTCTGCTGTGTTGTACTTTCAGCAGACATCTGGTAGGTTGATGTCCCCCACAACAACAAGGGCTGGTGATCGGGAGACTTGTCCCAGCTGCCTGCAAAATATTTCATCTGCTTCTTCATCCTGGTTGGGTGGTTTGTAACAGACCGCCACCAGGATGTCTGCCTGTTGCCCTTCCCCTTGATTCTCACCCATAGACACTCAACCCTATCATCAACCTCCTCAAGTTCCAGACAATCAAAACCCTCCCTAACATACATGGCTACCCCACCTCCTCTCCTTCCTGCCCTATCCCTTCTGAAGAGTTTATAGCCGTCTAATGCAGCACTCCAGTTATTAGAGTCATCCCACCGTGTTTCTGAGATGGCAATTAAATCACAGTTTTTCTGCCTCACAATGGCTTCCGGCTCCTTCTGTTTGTTGCCCATGCTGTGTGCATTTGTATAGATGCACTTCAGCCAAGCCACTGATACAACCACCTTTTTCCGGTGAGAAGCCCTAATTCTTTTGTGGCCATCCTCAAGTGCTTCCATGGTTTCTAAGACATCAACAACCCTTGTGTTTCTCTTACTGCATGGTTCTCCATCCCCTACCTCCACAGGGACGGCAGGCCGAAGGGCCTCCTTAGCACTACCCTCAGACACCGGCATGCTGCCCTTGGGTGTGCCTCTGCCACACCTTGTTCCCTCCCCCTTCAAATCTAGTTTAAAGCCCTCTCAATAAGTCCTGCTAACTCCTGCTCCAGGATCCTTTTCCCATTTTGAGACAGGTGCATCCCATTTGTCGCTAGCAGGCCAGGTGCTATGTAAGCCAACCCATGATCAAAAACCCCAAAATTCTGCAAGTGACACCAGTCCCACAGCCAGGTATTGATTTAATACCAACAGCTCAGCTGTATCCGACTGAAACACAGCTGTGCGTGAGTGGTGGTGGGGATGCTGACTCTTGAGCAGCCTTGCGGCACTGCTGGCTCCCCCAGTGCATTCCCTCCATCCCTGTCCCCTCTTGGACTGGAGCTCCTAGCTGGGATCCAGCAGGCAAATGGAGCCGAAGACAGACGTGCCCAAGTCCAAGCACCCTGACCAGAGTCAAACCTTTTCTCTGTGCTGGGAGCACCAGAGCACTATCCCCATGTCGAGGGTTTTGATTGCAGGGTGACAATAAAACCCTGGCAGATGTATCGTTAACCCCCTCTACCCCCCCCTTCCCGCTTCAACCCCTCCCTCTCCCCCTTCCCACTCAGGACAGGCGATCGGGAGGGAAAGAAGTACAGAGAGAAGAGAGTTGGAAAAATTAAAAATGTTTTACTAATGCTACTGATAAAATAGAGAAAATAATACAAAATATACAAAACCAATCTTGGAAGTCCCGGCAACTGCAGAGCCGGCACCCGAAGTCCTGGACTGGACTCTGCAGCCAACCGGAGCTGGATTCAGTCTCTCACTGGCCTCAGTTCACAGGGATGACTCGCAACGTCCTCTCCTAATGTTGCCATAAGGAAAAGGGACAAGATCCTCGTGATCTCCCACTTTTATATGAAGTATCATGTGAATGGGATGTTATACATGGTTGGTCAGTTTCTTGGTCACCTGTGTCTTGTTGCCCCTCTCACGGAATGTCCATCCATCCTTATCAATAACCTCACATTCCATTGCTGTGTTTACCAAAACATGTGTCTGGTTCTCCAGGAAAATGCAGCTGATATGAAGCTTTAGCTGACAGGCAAATTCACTAAAAGAGAAACTTGTTTTTAACAAAACCAGGACACCCCATTTCAGACCAGATTTAAGTGTGTGGGCAGTCAGCCTTGCAGGGGGCAAAGAGGGAGCCCGAGTGCTGGTCTGGTTTGCAAATCCATGAATGTGTCTACGCCACAGTTACTCTTGTTCAAGGCAGCTGAGCCTGTCACAGGCCTGGGAATAAAGACAAAGAAATTAAAAAAAAGAAAATTTTTCTTAAGCACAAACCCTTGCCATAAAAGATAAAAGTTTAACAAAATGTTCCCAGAACTCTGTGAATATCTGTATATTTTAATGAGGAATGTTACAGCTATGACTCATATGGAAAAAATGTCTCCTAATTATTTCTGGGCAGAAACAGTACTTCCTGATCTGCTTTTTTGGGTTTAAATATGATGCCCCATTGCAATGTCATCAAACGCAGCCAGAGTCATTAAAATACATCCAAGTCATGCTTGCCAGTGCAATGAAATTGCCCAATAATAGCTGCCTGATTTCTTTTCTCTATCTGTGCAATTTTTATTCATTGTCTTTATGGGGAGTTCACAGCAGAGAGGACAGGTGGTCCCAAGACAAGCCCCCACACAGCATCAGCTCCAGCGCTGCCTCTCCTACAAGTGAATAAACCCCACTATTTTTATTTTTTATTCCTTTTTTTGATAAGGATGCAATGAACACCTGAGTAGCAGCCTTGTATTAAAACACATGTTTGCTGAGCTGAAAGCCTTGGCTTGGGGGGACCTGCACAGAGGAGCAGGTACTTGGGCTGGGCTCACTTGAGCACACTGCTCGTGTTGTTGCAGGTGGGAGGTGCTGGGGAGATCGCTGGTCTCAGGAGAAGGTTTTCAGGAAATCTGGTGGGCAATCCGCAGGGAATAAAAAGGAATTGCGATGCTCAACGGGGTCCCAAAGGGATGTGTACAAGGTTTGTTGCTATTTCTGTTAGTGATCTGCCAGGTAATATAGAATCACTCATTCTAAAGCAAGCAGCTGGCACGGATCATCTCATAACGTGTAAAGAACAGTTCAGGACAGGCACAATGGGACAGTTTGGATTCCCTAGTAAGCAGGTTTATTCAAGAGGCAGCACAGACCCATCACACAGCTGGGGGCTCAATGGAAAGCAGCGAATCTGGAAACGTTTGAGGGGGGGGTCGTGGTGTAGAGGTTCTGCAGCGCTGGGACTGAAATCCCGATTTCTCTATCCAAAGGGGTTAAATCATGACAACAGGACAGGTGTGTCCGAGCCACAGATCAGATGTGCTGGAGACTCCAGGGTTGATTGGGAAATGAGTGACCGGGGAAGGATGCAGAAGAGGGAGCTGCCCTGTCAGAGCCCGTCGCCCCCATCCCTTTGCTGCAGATGATGTCCCTTCCCCACGCCAGGCTGCATCTGGGCCACCCTGCCACGGGAGCAGCGGGAAGCCCTGGATCGAGCTCACCCCTTTTTAAATTTAAAAATGCAGATGCCTGAAGAGGTATGTGCAGCTTCAGTGAATCCTCTGACCGAAAAGCTGCTGAGTAGATAAATGGTTTGAAATGGTTGATACAAAAACTGGGCCTTGGCCTTTTCAGGAGGAGGAGTTTCAATGTCTTTTCATTTAAAAAAATGCTGAAAAAATAGTTAAAAGATCAGCTGAAATGGAAGCAAAAGTGTTTGAAGTTCTTTAAATATGTATATATCTATATACACATGTATAGAGGAAAAAAGGAAGAAAGAGAGAATTCTGATTTGAATTTTTTTCTTTATGCCTTAGGTATAGTAATTTTATTTCAGCTTTTCATCTGTTTCGTAATAAAGCTTTTACTTGTTTTTTTTAATTTATTTTTCTTTCCCTTCAGATATTTCTGGGGTCAGGATGCAGCTTTCTCCACTCCCCAGCAGCCTGAGACTGACACAGAATCTTGAAGTGCCCTAAAATTGACAATGATAGAAAGTACATGTGCTAATATTTACATTTTACTGAAGAAAGCCTTTGTGCAACGTGAATATACCCAAAATAAAGGGTTACACAACAGTGGTGTGAATATGTGGCTCATGCAATTACCACCCTCAGGGAGGCGTTTTACAGGACAGGGCTATGGAATTTTAGCTATGATGTTATTTCCTTCCTGGCTTAACAGACTATTATCATCACCTGATCTGACCTCCTGTGTAAGGCACGGTGATAAATCTTTCATGGGCAAACGCTGGTTTAGTTATGTTGTTATTTACTGAACAGCTTCAATTCCTGGGGCTTGGCTCGGAATTTTTGTGCTGTTTGCTGTGAGCACCTGCCAGTCCTGATTTGTGCTGTTCGACTGAGCCTTCCAGGGCAGAAAATCATTAACGAAGGCTGCGTTTTGGAGACTGGAACAGGGAATCAAGTTTTGGCCAGGTAACAGTTTCTGCTTAATTTTCAAGACTTTAGCTTTCTGCAGGCATCTTCTGAAGTACCAGGCAGCTTCCCTGTAGCAATCACAGACCTGGAACCAGAGGCACTAAGCCTGCGGCTTTGTGTAAGGAAATAGGCAGCTACTTGTGCCCATCCTCTCTGTGGCACCAACACAGCTCAGCTGGTGCCTCCCCCTGCTCAGCGATGCCTCGGTGGTGCCCGCCCTGCCCTGCGACCCGTCGCTCTCGAGTCGCTTGATCGCTTATTAGGTCGAGCAAATCTGTTGGATAAGAAAGATTTAAGTCCCATGTTTTATGGTGCGCTAAAAGTGGGAATGTACTTTTGTTTGTTTGTTTGTTTACAAACAACACTGTGATGGTTTATATCTATTTGAAGCATGTTTCTTTGTAGGAAGCCAGCGTGGCATGCTCTTAAAACCTTATATTGGGTTTTTAAATGGGGAAGGAGATAACAATGTAATACGGTAATTTCCCTGGCTGCCTCCATTTGTACAGTCCTGCTCTATTTACCGTCCTAATGCTGTGCTCCACTATTTCACCATTATCTTTTTTCTTCACAGAATCACAGAATCCCAGAGTGTCAGGGGTTGGAAGGGACCCAGAAAGCTCATCCAGTGCAATCCCCCCATGGAGCAGGAACACCCAGATGAGGTTACACAGGAAGGTGTCCAGGCGGGTTGGAATGTCTGCACAGAAGGAAACTCCACACCCTCCCTGGGCAGCCTGGGCCAGGCTCTGACACCCTCACCCCCAACAAGTTTCTTCTCAAATTTAAGTGGAACCTCCTGTGTTCCAGTTTGCACCCATTGCCCCTTGTCCTGTCACTGGTTGTCACCGAGACCTGCCAAATTTAATTTAAATTCTCATCCACTGGGTGCTGTAGGTGTGTTAAACTAACTTCAAACTCTCTGCCTCTGAGAGCTCTTTTCTCCCTCTCGCTGTCCCCGCTCCTGCGTTCAATCGGGGGCACGGTCCGAGGGTGCTGAAGGCAGAGTTAAGGTGAGAAGAGAGAAGGTCACCAAAGGCCTGCAAGAGCAGACTCGCGGTAAGCAGCTGTCTGACCAGGTTACTGCTTTGGAAGGAGCAGATGTACGGACCCTGGGGAGTGCGCTCAGCTCAGCTGTGTGAGGGTCTTCTGCTCTCCTCCAAACGCGGGTTCTGCAGGGCCCATCTGTGCCAGCTCCAGGTGACTCCATGGCACAAGGAGCAGCCCAGCACTCCTCCACCCCCATGCAATAGAGGTGACGGCTGATCACGTATTCCAAGTGTCTCCTTCCCCTTCTGTACTCATTTTCTTGCACAGGAACATTCACTCTTCTGCTTCTGTGCTGCATACCAAACATGCTGTTTCTGCTTCCAAAGTATTCAGTTCAAGGTCTTTTATCAACCTCAGTTTTACCTTTTAGAAATAGTTCCAAAGAGATCTTGCTGATGACTTGGGAGGTATGAGAGATGGTGCATGGCAGTGTCATCATGGATATGAATCTTAATGGCAACCTGCAAACCTCCAGACAGATCTGAGAAAGGAGGAGATCATGGTGTTCCAGAATACACCCCTCAGTGTTACGCTCCCATTTGCCATTAGTCCTGTACAGACTTGGAGATGAAAAAGAGAACCAGTCTAATCAAAGCCAATATAAATTTGGATCTCCTAAAATATGACTGATTAATAATGTATTACGCTCTAGCAACAAAGAGCTGCAAATTACCCAGGCAGGGGCAAAGGCACCAGCTTGCTGTGCGACACACTCACAGCTGCCAGTAACGCCTGGTGTCTAAATCATGTCTGCTTGGGTTCATCCTCAATAGACTAGAAAGACTTAATTCTCTGAGTTCAATAAATAATGTGCCTGTCTTAAACACAGCAAGTAATTCATTGCTTCCCATGTAACTAGTAGCTCAAAGATCTTAATTTAAAGCTTTTTTATGGGAGAATGACTCTCTTGTGTTGGGGTAGTTATGGAGTCTCTCATTTTCAAATTACTGTGTAAAACCTAGCCCCATTTTAATCTGGCCATTAATTAGAAGAAGTGGTTATCGCTCCATGTCTCTTCAGTCACTCTAATGTTTTGGTTGCTGGTGGGCAGATGCCTGTGGCATTTAGCTCTAATTGGGTCCCAACCCTGGAGATGAAGGGGTTGAACAGAAACAGAGGTTCCAGGCTGCTTTGCACATCCACTTGTAATGAAAACAGCGTCTAACTTCAGCGATCCCTGGCACACCCCATGTTTATGAAAGCTGGGGTTTTGGCTGGCATAAATCAGCACTGCTGCTGAGCAAGAGGAGTGGGCTGGATGGGGATGCCACCCAGGAATCAGCCCTGAACAGCCCCTTGTCCCCATGGCAAACTGAGAAACCTGCAAGCACAGGCCAGGGAAGCGGTTGACATGCATCCGCGAAGGTCTCTAATGGTTTAATGGATTCCTCTGTGTCACGAAGGCATGAGCTGAGGGATGTGGTGTCTGCCCGCAAAGGACCGCAACACACAAGCAAAATTCTTCTTCGTCTTACCAGGAGACTGTGTGACTTACCCCTGGGTAAGCTGTCTGCCTGCTGCCCTGCCCACACTGCCAGGTCCTTGTTACAAACTCCCCACCTGCACCATGAGCTGCCGATTTCCCCCCCAGAAATCCAGCGTGGCTGGAGCTGCTGCCGGTGGCAACCTGCTTGTCCCAGAGACAAGAGCCTCCTCCTCCACCTGCTCTTGCCCGGGTTTGGTGGCAGCGCTAAGCCCCTGGTTTGGAGGGGTCCCTTCCTGCATCCACCAAAGCAGAGGAGACATCCGCTCTCTGAGTAGCCACAGCCTGTTTTGGGGTCAGGTCTCACTTTCTACAAGGTCTTGCACAGTCTACTTTTAATTCCTCTGCCCCTGAAAGCCACCTGGTTGCTATTACAACACCTTGCTGCTGCAGAAGAGTGGAAACATCCTGCTCCCCAAGAGGACTGACACGCGCGCCCGGAGAGCTGCTTCCCACAGCACGTGCACAGCAAACAGGCTGGTGCTCTTCCCGAGGAAGATGTGTGCTCCAGCTGCAGGCTAACAGCTCTTGGCTTGGCGATATCCAGGCACCAAGTATTATAAATAATGGGAGATTAGCAACACTCTGTTAATGCTTCAGGCTCCTCTGATGTGTTTGTTAATGTCTGCAAATGAGCTGTACTCGAGTGTTTAGCAACATCAAGCTGCAAATGTCACCAACAGAGAAATCTAAACCTTTAACTGATTTTAAAAGCCTTTAGAATTGCAGTGCTCCTGTTCACACACAATTCAGAGGAGCATAAATAACACACAACTTACTTTTATGCTTCACCCTTCATTTGGAGCATGACAAAGGTCTGCATGGCTTAGTGCAGAAACTAGAAGGGCAAGGAATATTTAAAGAGAGATTCAGTGGAGGAAGCACATGGCAGCTCCTGGGAAAAGGATTCCTAAGCTGTGGAGGAGGGAGAGGCACAAGAAGCAGGGAGTAGAGTGAGGATGCGAAAGGTGACGAGGAGGAGCCGATGCCACAGAGCAACAAGATCAAGGAGGGTCGAAACACCTAAAGCACCATTTGCCTTTCCTTGCCCTACATTCTGGTGGTGATTTTTCAGAGCAAGGGCTCCCCATGCTCAATGTCAAGTTCAGCAATCAAAGAGAGGAGAAAAAGGGCAGTGTCCAAAGCCCAGTATCCAAATCCAGTTAAGCTTCTCCCAAAGAAGACATGCAAGATGAGACAGACAGACAACCCACACCCGATGTTCCTGCCTCCCTCCCCCTGCCTTTTTTTTTCCCGGGGATTCTTGATCTTCTTGTCCCGTGCTGGGAGTCTGTGGTGTGTCAAGTGCCAAGGGAGAGAAGCTCAGCCAAGAAACTCCGGCAGGGCTTCCAGAGAGGCTCTGGAGGGGCTTGCCGGGAGTCCGAGAGGTTTCCTGGTCACACACCACCCTCCCAAAGGCACCGCTTACCCGACAGCTGTCGTGCCCTGCAGTCAGACAGCAGCTGGCATTGCCCTGCCCTTTGGAGCCAGGGACCTCCAGGAGTGGGGCCCCTCTCCTTGACCCCCTTATTCCAAACATTCACAGGCCAGGGCTGGAAAAGGCACATTCAGGCAGTTTTTAGCATGTGCTCCCTCCACCTCTGGCCATAGCCAGTCCCAGGCTGTGCTATGGCTAATTGCTTCCCTGGCCTGTGTGTGTTCCCATGGCCTGAACTGGGATGTTTTCTCTCCTCTTGGGATGTGAGAATAGCACATTTACTGGGTGTGGAGAGCTCCTGTAAAAAGCTCCACTAAAATCTGATTTAGGGAACAGCACATCACTCTGTTGAGTTCAATAGATCAAGCTGCCAGGAGCTACTTTCTCTTGGTGGGGAGAGGAGGAAAGAGCTCTAAAAGACGATCAGAAGAGATAACTTCATGTGTTTTTCTTCAGCAGCCAAGATTTCTAATTCTTCCAGCAGCAGAGCTGTAGATTTCAGCACCCAGCACAGGGGAACGGGCAGGAAGGGTGCTGAGTGTGCAAAGTTCTGCCATATCCATCTCTTTGGGAAATCAGAACAGTCAAACTTATCTGGCAGGCTGATGATTCATTAATGGAGAGCACATTCAGCACCAGGCAGCGGGGAGGTGAAGGAGGTCTTTGCTATGGGAAATGACTGTCAGTTGAGGTGGGAGAGATACTTACTGAATCAATTTTCACCATAAAAACGTGTTTCATCATGATCAGGCTGCTGTCTAGTCTTCCTCTGCTGCCACTAACACAGGCTGCTGCTGCCACTCACCCTGCTCATCACCTCACTGCTTATTAGCCCGGAATGTCTCCTGCAGGCTTTCATCTCCTGTGGCCACGCAGCCCCACCAGCCCTCTGAAATCCAGCACTACACAGGTCTGTGAGGGACTGAGTGTGCTCAGAGGTGCTGGCCAGGAGCTGTGCTCAGGGTGTGCCACAGCTGCAAATGTTGGTCAGCTCATGGGATGACACGATAATCCAGGTGAGGAGGGACTTCTGGAAGTCTCTCCTTCTGCCTCCTGGTCAGGGCAGGGGGTGGGACTGTGTTGGTAGTGAAAGTCTTGGAAAGCAGAGAGATGTCAGACTGCCCTTGGGGGGATGGCTCTGGGTCAGAAGCAGCCTGGAGAAGTGGTTTCTTGGGGCACCCAAATCTCCATGAGTACCTTTGGTACCGATGGATGTGGGATGATGCACGATGGGCAATTTGCTGGGACTTAGGGCTGCAGTTGCTGAAGGGAATGGTTTGGCCAGCGACCAGCAATCACTTTCAGCACTTTCACCCCAGAAAGTGGCTTAGAGTGAAACATGGTCTGGCCAAATGGTCTTTTGCCATTGGAAGGGAAAGGACACTGCCTGGGGATATGCTGCAGACTTGCAGTATGAGAAACAGGTTTGGGTTCAAAATAATCTCCATGTGCTGAAAATATAGTCCAAAATTTGTGATAGAAAATTCAATAATAAGTGCAAAACACTGCACTTGGGCAGGGAAAAAAACCCCAAAACACAGTGCAGTAAGATGAAGGGAGGAATAACTGGCTGTCCAGCAGAAATGCAGAGCTATCCAGAGGGGGCCTGATCTGCTTTAGGGGATATCTGGGAGCAGCAAGCTTCAACCCAGGCTTTCTTATAATGGACTGAGTGGTCGTGTGGCAACAGCTCCTCATTAATAAGATGCTGGTGGCTGTGGTGTCCAGCGGGGGAAAGGCAGTCAGGACAAGCCTACGCTCCCTCTCACCACTTGTGCCCAGGACTGTGCAGGACAAGCCCTGGAGAAAGGGTGGGAGCCGGAATGTTTGCAGGAAGACTGAGAAAGCAAAGCTGGTTGAGTCTGGGAAGGTGGGTGGGGAGACCCACAGTAACAAAATTCTGCCCTGTCAGTGATTGCTATTATGGTGATGAAATAGATCCTTCTGGTTAATGGGACACAGACAACTGTAATGGGCATCTTTCTCGACTGGAGGCACTTTGCCTAGCATGGGCAGGGGGAAATCTCTCTTCTGCCACAGACCGGGTCTGGCTACCTGGGGCAGAGGGCTCTGGATACAGCAATGGTCAGACCTGTCTGCAGGGAGGGCTGTGCTGCATCCCACTTGGAAACAGCCAGGGATGGAAGGTTTCTTCATTCTGTGCTGGTAGCATGGACGAAAACAAGGCCCATCACTTCATCAGTGCTTCTGTAGAAACTACACCCCTCTGATTCTCTATTTATTTATTTACTGCCCATTTTTTATTAAACCAGTTTTCCAGGACTGGGGCAGCAGTGCCAGGGCAGGTTTGAACACGTGGGGAACCCACTGCAGGGCAGGGGGGGCACAGAGGGGCTGAGGCATCCCCTGTGTGTCGCCTCCTCCTTGCTCTCAGCACCTCCCACCTTGTCCAGCCTCCTGCAGCACACTTCAGGCAGCAGGATCTGTTCTCCCTCTGTGAGGCTGCTCAGCAGGTCCTCAGGACCCTTTTCTGGGAGCGGGTGCTGGAGGGACCTTTTTTGGGAGCTGTCTTTAAAGCTGGAGGACAGTGTGACCAGTACAACCAGAATAGGGAAGGCTTTGCAGGTCTCCCTAGCCCATCTGGTCTGGGCTCCCTGTCCTTGGAGGATGGTATCAAGACATTTTGAGCTGTCTTTCCAGTAACCCATTCAGCCTGCCCCTGCTTGTATTTCTTTCTGAGAGCTGACTCAGCAGCGCTGGAAGTGAAATCAGAAAACAAAGGACTTGAGTCTGTCCTTTGAGTGTACAGAGAGTAGACATTATCCCTCATTCCCCAATCAGGAAAACTAGCCACATCCCGTGGGCCAACAGCTAATGGCACAGGAACAATTTCACAGACAGACTGTATCATCTTCATAGATGACTAAAGGGAGCCACACACCCTCCATACCCAGCTTGGATGTGGTGGCTAAAATTATCTCCAGGCTGAGACAGAGCCTGTTGTCAGCCCAAATAAACAACTGGCACAGCAGAGCCCAGACAGGAGCCTCAACTCCCCCTCATCTGTGGAGTGACTGTGCATCACTGATAAATCCCGGCTGCAGAAATGCAAGCTCTGACGCCAAGCGGAGGCTGGAGTTAATGAACGGGAAGTAGGATTCAATGTGCTTTAGTGTCTGTTTGAAGAGTTAAGAAACACTGGAACTATTTAATTGAAAGTAACTGCACAAAATTCTTATTAAACACCCACAGTGACATTTTCTTAAGTGGAAATTAATCAGGGATTAAGGTGAATCTTCCTAAGACTCTCCCTGTTGTGACCAAGAATATTTTAAGGCACCAGATTATGTTAGATTTGAAGAAATGAGCTGATCTGGGTACATTCTTATGTTTTGTCATCTCTTTCTGTCTTGCTGCTCAGGCAAGAAGAGGGAGCTGAAAGTACAGGGGTGCCAAACAGAGATGCTCTTAAATGGTGTGCCTCCTCCAACCCCTGATGTCCCACTCATGTTTGCAAACACTGCCTGAAATGAGAGGGAACAAGAAGTGCTTTGTAAAGTCTAGATAAAATGAGAAAGGCCATTTCCCGCTGTGGTTCCCCAGTGCTCTTGCCCACGCTCCCTGGCACCTTCTGGGAAATCAGCAAAAATTGTTCATCACAGGCCCAGAGAGGGTGGTGGTGGAGGTGTTAAACCCCTCATACCTGGGATGTCAAGGCAGGAAGGCATAAAGGCATCCATGGAGTGGGATACAGATGTCCAAAAGCAGAAGGTAAATTGGAAGCAAAACCTCAATTTCAGACCTGAAGCCTTCTGCTTCCCTGGGGCACGTTGACAGAGCAGAAGCTCTATTGGTGTAGGTACATTGGCAGCTGGCTGCAGATGCGAGTGCACCTCACCCGTTAGCACGGGCAAACAGCAGGTAATTTAATAGCAGCCAGCTCAAGGAGCTATGTGGCTACTGCATGGCGTGGGAGCTGTTGATAAGTAGAGCCCCACCACCAAGCCTGTAGATAAGCGTAACAGCCTGAAAGGTTCCCCCCTGTTGGCATTTTTTGTGTAGTAACAGCAGCTGAGCAATGCATGAAAGAGCATCTCGGTGACAGGATGGGGCTTCATTCGGGCGCGCAGCATCCACAGCCAAATCCTCACGACCGCACGCAGACCTGCTCATCCTTCACTGCCGCTCCCCAGGGCAATTCCTTCTGGCAGCAGTGACAAGGCACAACGAGCTCCTGTCTGGGCGTTTTTATCACACACGTTTCAGCCACCAGCAGAATGATAAGCAGTTGAATCTTCTCCAGAAGCCTTCTATTCCGTGCTTGGAGGCAGTCCTGTGGGAAAGACTTCATCCACATGGACCAGGCCACTTTGGAGGGTTCCATACCTCTGCCATCATGTTCAAAAGGCCCGTTTCTTCCTGAGGCCATGGAGAAAACGTCCCAGGCTTGCAAGAGCACACAGTGCTGAGTCAGTCCCACAGGACTCACCGCTCCAAGTGGACTTTTAGGGGTTTGCAGTCAGCCTAGTCTCTGTAGCGCAGTGTGAACCAAGGACATCGACTGACCTTTTCCAAGCCTTTCTTGTTCCAGCTTCTGGAAGGAAAGATGTGGTTCCTCCTTTTACCTCTGCCACCGCCTTTGTCTTCTGGGAAAGCAACTTCCTGGCAAACTCCTCTGGAAAATATCTTTATTATCATAACCCTCTGGTTAGTTGTTTCTATATGATACTGACACAGCTTGTCCAGAAGTGTTCACACACCCCCTGTGCTGACACCCTGCTCCCCTCAGCAGAGCACCACCCGATGCTGACCACGTGGGCTTTGCAGGGCCACGGGCCCCTCTGCCCATCTCAGCAGAGGTCAGACCCCATCGGACCTTGTCAGCGTGTTTGAGAAAGGAGAGGGGAAGGGCTGCCAAGAGGGATGCAGTGTCATAGGACTGGAACTGAGTAGGGCACCTTGAAGGCTCCATCCTTCTCCAAATGTGAGCTGGGCGAGCTCTGGTCACTGTCTTTTGATGCATGGGAGGAAGAGCCTGTCTTGGAAACGGAGGAGAGATGGAGAGCACTGTCCTATTGACAAAGAGCATAACCTGCTAGAAGATAAAGTTTTGGCTGGAAATTAGATGTAGTTCTTGCTCGTCAGGGCAGGAGGGCTCCTGCGGGAGTAATATGGACAGAAACCTGATTCTTTTTATGATGGTGCTTCTCAGGTTTCTGAAAGAGGTTGTATGACACAGTGCCCAGAGCTGGAAGAAGCTGACTGCCCCCCACCAGCTCCTTTCAGTGCAAGGCTCCTCCAGCCCTCACTCAGCTTCCAGGTTTGTCCATGTCCTCATCCAGTGTGCTATTAAATTAATTAAATATTCTCTCCTACAGATTGCTGGCTGAGGGTGACACACATTTAATGAACAGCTGCAGGTCTCTAATCACATTGGCAATTAGGAATGTAATTAGAGCACTTGCAAACGGTTTTCATGCTGATAAAACATGACAGAATAGAGCGTTTTCACTCACTGTCAGCTGCCAGACAATCTGTTACCCATCTAAAGGCAATTTAATTACAAATTCCTTCACTACCTTTGTTTCCGATCACTCAAGTCCAAGGGCTGACTGGGCAACTCTTGGATTCAAGTGCTACCCCGTGTTATTGGTCAAGCGCTGTGGATGGAGAAGCCCAGGTTAAGAAGAGGGGTTTCAGGAAAGGAGCTCCAAGAAGCTGTTCCCATCTGGCTGCTACTGAACCAGGCAAGAGCCTGTCCAGTGGGCCAGAGACTTGTGACAATAATGTTTCTCAAAGGGCTGAGCTAAAACCAAAACAAAACAAAAAACAAACCATGGGAACTGCTTTTGTAGGGGGACCTGGCTGCCACAGCAGCGAGCAAAGCCAAGGCAGGGCTGGAGCACAGGGCAACCTGCTGCCACCTGAAGGGATGCTGATCTACCTGGGTTCAAAATGTGATGCTGAGAAACACCATGCTGGAGGCTTTTCAGAGAAGCAGTGAAAGATTTTCTTGCAGGCACGTCACAAACAGGCATGAGATCTGGCTCTGAAAGCTTTCTATTTTGGTGAAGGCTCTCTTTATTTCTTCTTAGTTTCAAGGAGTTTTCTATTCTCTTTTGAGCGGTACTGAAACCTGACCTTGACCTCATGAGTCCCTCACGCTGTGCTCGGGTCCCAGGCAGGGGCTGGTGGAGCCGTCCCTCCTGCCAGCCTGCAGGGACTCGCCTGCTGATCAGACGTGGCTTTTTTCCCGTGGACCCATTCTTAGTTCCCGAATACCCTTTGCTCTCCTGGACTTTATTCTAAAGTGCAAACCCTGCTTGCTGTGACCTGGCATAGCCACAGGACCGTCCTTTTTTCTTCCCAGACAAACCTGTGGCTGAGCTGAGATGGTATTTGGAAGTCACAAACCTCCTGAACCATTCCCAAACTGTCCAACCGCAACTCTCAACCCTGTCATGTGCCACGCAGCACGACTGACAGCCCTGTGCAAGGCACCACAGGGGACGGCAAAGCCTCAGCTGCACAGACCTTCAACTGGCTCTGCTCCCTGTTGTGCTCAACGCTGGGGCCACAGCTGTTAAACCTGAAAAGCTGATCCTGCTCCAGTCATATCTTGGCATTGTCTTCAGAAAAAAGCAAGCATGTTCTGTTCCTTAAAGCCTTCCTTGACCTAACAGCTCCCATTTAACTTGCAGCAAGTGGTCATGAAAGAGAAAGCAAGGACAGTGTGGACAGAAGAGTCTTGTGTGTTAAGGAGATTAAGGTGAAACCACAGTTGAACACAGCACTGGAGTGGAATGAGTTGGGGGCTCTTTTGGGGAGCTGCAGATGTGCTGGGAGCGGTGTGCAGAGGGCATGTGAGGAAGCGGTTCCCAGCTCCCATGGCACCGTGAGGGTTTGCTTACCTTGTCTTCACTGAACCACAGTGCAGGAGTGAGTCCCACCTGGCTGAGGGGCTCTTGAGGATATAGATATTCCCTGCAATGGTGTAAGATGCATCTAATGTGTCCCTGTCATCAGGGATACTTGTAGAAAGGCTCCCATCCCACTAACCAACCCCAAGCTCCAGCGCTGCTCTCCTGGGCAGGCACAGGGATGCAGTAAACAGCAGGCAGCATCCCGGCCTTGCCCACCTCCCAGGCCAAGCAGTGCGTGGGCCGTTTTCCCCCATTGCTTTCTTGGACCTTTGTGGTGTGACTCAGCTGGGAAGCGCATGTGGCTGTGTGCAGCAGGGCTGGGCTTAGCGGTGCTGTGGGGCCACAGCACCACCCTGGCTGGGGGTGAAGAGCAGGGGTCAGGGCTGCAGTGAGGGGCAGAGCTGTGGGGCAGAGTTGACCAGGGTGATAAAATACAGCAAACTCTGGAGAGGAATAGGCTTGTAGAGACAGAGACTTTCCTCTGGGGGTTTGTTGCCACCAGGGCAGTTGTGTTTCCAGTGTGCGTGAGGGTGCAGAGGGGAAGGGGGCTCAGGCTCCCTCACGGTGTGAGGACGAAGGTGCAGGGGTGCCTCAGCCATTTCAGAGGATGTTGCTGTGTATCTTTGTAGCTGCTCTGTACTGTGCAGAGCTGAAAAAACACTGTAATTTTGTCATCAACAGCACTTCCCCTTCGTTATCAATGTGCTGTGTAAATGTTAAGAGTGTGTTTAATTCATTATCAGGTAGAGCAGGATTAAGAAGCTGATTTTACAAATGAGGATACTACTCGAGAAAAGTTATTCACATCAAGGTCACATACTGAGACAGCTGGGAATAAAACAAATGGCTTTTAATGACGAGGGAAGGGCAAAGATCTGACAAACGACTGCCACATTTTTGGTACATAAAATACAGCCCAAGTGTCAGCTAAAACATTGAATTGACTGAAAGTGGTGATGCCTCCTTGTAACCGCTGGCAAACACAGTGGCTGAATTCACAACTCTGACAGGCCTTGTAGAAAGCCCATGGGTCATTTTTTCACTGTTCTCAAAACCTGAGGCTGATGTTTAATTTGGCTGCACATGTGTTAAGAATGTACCCAAGCTGCGCAGCATGGTGGCTCCAGCTGCGCGAGCACAGCCAGCGCTCCCAGCCCGCAGCAACATGGGGCTCTGCCCGTCCCACCAGCCAGGGCTTTTCCCTTTGAATCACCTCACCAACCCCTTCTGCCTTGACAGCTCAATACTGGCCCTGTAGATGCAGGTAACTAATGAAGGATTGTCATGGCAAAGGTACGCTAGAAGTAGGATTATGACAAAGCCTCTGCCACGAGGCTCTGCACTATGCAGAGAAAGGCAGGGGCTGCATCACTCATCCCAGCGCGACACAGCTCCATCCAGCTGATCAAAGGCAGAGAGCCGAGGCGACACGGTCCCTGTCAACGAGCAAGCTCTAAGTAGGATTTTCACACAGAAAGCCTCTGCAAATAGAATCCCTGGCAGTGCATGTCAGCCTGCTTATCTGTGTAAATAAAAAAGGGCCAAATTCAAGCCAGGAGAGGCAGAAAGCAGGGGCCATGTGAAGAGAAGGTACTTGGATCAGAGTGGTTAAGAAAC
The DNA here is from genome assembly GCF_964273445.1 of Streptopelia decaocto. Classification (NCBI taxonomy): domain Eukaryota; kingdom Metazoa; phylum Chordata; class Aves; order Columbiformes; family Columbidae; genus Streptopelia; species Streptopelia decaocto. The sequence continues at coordinate 346,290 of NC_138665.1, forward strand.
AGAGGGAAGGATGCATTTCTGGGGCACAGTTGCTGATAAGTCAGGCAGAAGGCCGTGGCCATGGAGGGATGTTTGTGCTCATGGGCTGTACTCGGGGACTGCGCAGATCCACGATTTGGTGCAGCCGTGAGTGGGCAGAGTCTCCCACAGGAGCTGGAATTGAGGTGCCTCCCAGCTTTCCCATGACTCCTCTCGCTGTGCCTGGGGGCACCGCTGTCCTGCAGAGCTCAGGCAGAGCTGGGGGACCCCACAGAACTGTATGGCACTTGGGGGAGCGATGATTCAGCTCTGGGGGTACACAGGGCTCAGGGTCCCCTTATTGCCTGCCCTGTCCCCATGGATCTATTTGCTTTCTGGCTCGGTGCTTACTTTTAAAACTCTTGGGAGAGCTCTTGCCTCCTCGCATCCTGCAGCTGACCCAGTTCTTGCTCGTTGCCATGGTGAACTGGACTCGTTTCCATTTATCAGGCTTTGTGCTGCTCCTGCCTCAACCATGGACCAGCTCCAGAGCAGGAGGATGTTCCGAGAGACCCTGCCGTGGTATTCCCAGGAGAGGGGACCGGGTTAGTTTTGCTAATACCACCAATGGCTGGAAGACAGTTCCTGGCTGCCCTTCTCCAGGTGGGTCAGCACGTGTTTCTACAGCTGTCACGTCAGTAGTTGCTTCCACCACTCTCTGGAAACACAGCTTCTGCCACCTGCGTGTTCTGCCATGTGTCCACCACTGAACCTGCACGGCTGGTGTCTCCTGGTGCTTCTGGGTGATATTTAACATTTGGTCGCATTCTCCTGGGACCCCAAGAGGAAAATAAACAACTAGTGGCTCCTTGTGTTGGATCAGCCACTGCACTGCTTAGTGCTCAGCTCTAGCTTGTGACCTTCTTCCCACACAAAAGCCAGTTCTTCTAGTGTCGCCAGCACAGAGGCAGCACCATCAGTCCTGTGCCCTGTCTCACCCCCAGACACTGGTACCCACTGGTGGTGCCTGAGGTATGCTGGTCTGTAGAAACAGCAATGCTGTTGCCCAAACAGCCCTCTGCGTCCCCTCCCATGGGCACCTTCCTGCCCTTTGTAGCCTGAGGCACAAAGGGCAGATGATGTTCCCACCCCTGCACCCTGTATCAGGCAGCAGCTGGGCAGGACGGAGCATCCCTGCTGCTCTCACACCTGCCGTGCTGGCCGGAGAGCAGCCCAGGACACGAGGCAGAGACCTGTGCCCCACTCCTCCCCCTGGCCACCCCCTGCTCCCCTGTCCACATGGGCCCAAATGCTGACAGACTTTAGGTGACAATTTCCCTAAGTCACCATTTCAACACACCCTTTAAAATTCAGAAATACTTAATACAGGCTTTCCGGTCTCCTTTCAAGTGTTGGCCATCATCCTGTAGCCAGACCAAGAGAATATTTCTGCACCATGTTAAGCAATACTTTGACGTGTCTAATGATCAAGAACAGTCAATGTTAGGGGCTGATACTTCAGATGAGCATTTAAAATCTCAATTAGAGTTCTATTAAGGAGACTAATTTGGAGCCAGTTCAGACAATGTAGCACAGACACTACAAATCAGTCACTCCATGCAGTCTATGAATGGCTCAGGGGTATAATTTTCTGTTCTGTCCATTTATTGAACAGTTGGGTGTTTTTCTTCAACCTGGAGTGAATTCACCAGTTAAAGGAATTTTCATTCATGGATGCAGGAACTGCAGCTTTGTATTCTTGGCTAGGATTATCACATCTCAGTGTAAGCCATTGTCGTTAACAGACAGGAATAGATGAGGCAGTCTCTTGATGTCACTTGCTATATAAAAATAGTAATTTGTCCTGTCTTTTTGCTTTGCAGCTTCCCAGAGAAGAGGTGAAGATGCAGGGCTCCCAGGAAGTCAATGGGGTTTTTGAGCTTTGACAAGAGAGGTTTTGGTTTTTTTCTTAATTTCCTGATTCATGTTTTGGGCCCCTCACACCAAGAAAGCCCTTGAGGTGCTGGAGCGAGTTGAGAGAAGGGAACGGAGCTGGTGAGGGGCTGGAGCACAAGTGTGATGGGAGCGGCTGAGGGACCTGGGGGGTTCAGCTGGAGAACAGGAGCTGAGGGGAGACCTTCTGATCTCTGAACTGCCTGAAAGGAGCTTGGAGCCAGGGGGGTCGGGCTCTGCTCCCCAGGAACAAGCGACGGGACCAGAGGAAACGGCCTCAGGTTGCGCCAGGGGAGGGTGAGGTTGGATCTTGGAACAATTTCTTCCCCAAAGGGCTGTGGGGCATTGGAACAGGCTGCCCAGGGCAGTGCTGGAGTCACCATCCCTGGAGGGTTGGACAGACACACAGATGAGGTTCTTAGGGACATGGTTTAGTGGCAGTGTTGGGTTCACAGTTGGACTTAATGATCTTGAGGTTCTATTCCAACCAAAATGATTCTATGATTCTACTTATTTGAGGAAACAAAAAAAAATAAAAAGCCAACATCCACCTTCTTCTCAGCGCACCCCAAAATGTGCTGCTAGCCCTTAGCAACCCTTGCTCCAGGATAGAAACCATCCTTTTCCTGCATACCCAGGTCTCAGAGCTTGGGGTCTCAAGCCTGGAGCATCTGTGCTGTGAGAGCGCCCTGGGCTCTGCTCTCCTGACTGTCCCGCGAGAGGAGCAGCTCTGTGGGAACCGCCCTGCAGACCCCGCTCTTGGCACCGCAGACCCCTCTGCACTGTGTGCACACCTCTCGGCCGGGCAATATTCCTCAAAGACATGACCGTAGGTACTTTCATTACACTAACAGTTTGCAGGCTGATTTTTCCCCTCCTGGCTGACTCGAGGAAGCAATTTCTAGTTTGATTTGTGGCACTAGTGACATTGAAGCCTCATGTGTTTAAAGTGCATTCCTCGAAAGCAGTGGCAAAGCTCATTTCATCTTCTCAGTAAAGTCTTTTTCTTTCTATGAAGCACCCTGTCATGTCAGTAATGGTTTTAAATTGACTTTCACAGGTGTCCATCAGCAAGACATATTGTTTCCTGGAAACCGGAGGTTAATGGAGAAAGGTGCCAAATAAAGCAAGAAGAAAGAGGAAAAAGCTCCTTCCTGCTCTGGCTAGCACCAGCTGCTTGGTGAAGATAAAGCAATTACAGCAATTAAATCCTTTTTACAGGGTAAACACTCCTTTGGCTTCCAGGAAATGTGGATGGAGAGCCCTGGCCCACACCCAGCTTGCTGGCTGAAGGGTAATGCAGGAGAAAGGAGGGTCCCAGGATGGTGGTTGCTCTCCACAGGCTCTGGGCACAGGCAGAGGACATGAAATGAGACATTGATACGTTTCTGTCCAGGGCAGCCATCTCAACATAGGCTGACCCCTTACCATCTACTCTCCGTTTGCCCTGTACCCCAGCCTTTCCCGTTCCCCCTCTGGCACCAGGTAGGCTGTGTGCCCAGCCACACTGCAGCCCAGCAAGAACGAGCCTCCTGCTCAGCTGTCCCAGTGCCCCAGTGCTCCTCATCCTACCGGTACCACACCTTGGTCTTGTGCTTTATTCTGGAGATGCAGGTTCACGGTCAAGCTAATGAAGCTCAGCTATGAACAACCTCAGAAGATAACATGTACCTTGTTCCCACCTCTCAGACGCATCTCATTTCCCTGATTAACACAGTCACACACATGGACAATAAAGCAATCTCTGGAGTGATGGTGGGAGTTTCCCTTCATTCACGTGCAGGGGAAGGATGGGGAGGGTGTGATTCGCAGCACCCCTGAGACCATGACTTTCTGAAGGCCTGCATTTCCAGCAGCTCGCAGCCCTGCCAGCTCTTCAGACATCTGGATTAACATTCATCGTTTGCAGCACTGAGGCTCATTCAGCAGATGGGCAAGTTCCCTGATCATTGACAGCAACACCCGGTCCCAGTCTGACCCACCCAAGCTGTGATCTCTATCAGCGGTTAATCTAGTCTGCAGCGCGGAAGGAGCAGCGTGCCTCAGACCACGTCCGTGCACAAGAGCATCCCTGGAGCTCCTCCGTTGCAGGTTCCCTCTGGGAGCTCTTGGCCTCTGTCGCCTCATTCACTGAAGTCCACGAGCTGGTCATGGCTTGAAGAACCCCTCCTTTCCAACATTTTAAAGTTGTGATTGTACCTGACAAAGGAGGCCGACCAGGAGATCTTTGCCCAAACTTCAAAATTATCAGGAGGCAGGTTTTGAAAGAAATACGAAAAATTGATGCTGCTTCACAGTTCATGGACCCCTCTGCTGCAGGATGAATGCAGGAAGAGGAGTTATTTGTGAGTGGAAATCCCCATGCAGGGTTATCCTGAAGCAATGCAAACATGTCTGCCAGCTCAAAAATGTCTCTGAGCTGCCCGCTGCTGGAGCCTGGGAGGACACTCTCAGTACATGTAAATGATCCCCAGAGTGCTGCTGCAGAATCCACCCTGGTGAAAGCTGTTGGGCTTGCTGGAGCTGTGGGCAGATGGCTGCTCCTCTTCCCTGGCAGGCTTCAGGTGGGGATGGCAGACAGTAGCTGCAAGCAGACGCAGTGTGGTTCAGCCACTTGCTGAGCACCGGCTGTGCTTCACAGCTCTCTTCTTCCTGCTCTGGGTAGAGGAGAAAAGGCCCACGAGTACTTCTGTCCACAGTGCCTCAGAGATCCTTGCTCCAGAGAGGACACGTTAATCTTCTCTCCAGAACAGGAAGGGATGAAGGTTGCCCAGGGTGGCTGGGACGGGACCCAGATGTGGTTGTCACAGGTGAAAGTGGATTTCTCAGGCTCTTCTGAAATGTTATGAGGTTGCTGCATCTCTGTGCACTTTCATGTTCATTGAATGTCAGATGCACTTCAGTGGCTCATGAGTGAGTGGTTCATCGGCCGGTGTCCGTGGCTTGTTGTGCTCATCTGTAATGAGGACCGACAGACAAGGGCTGGTGCCTCTGATTCATGCCATGTCTTGCTTGACGCTGCTAGGTCTGATGAACCCCTGATTTCCCTGTGATTACTGATGCCATGTCCTATGAAGTAAACATGCTGGATGGTCAGAAGAAATGGGAACTGGCTGGCTACAAGCAACCCTGATCCCTCAGGAGGCCTTTGTGCTCGCAGCACATGGTGGCAGAGAGGGACCTCAGCCACCACCACAGGCCGTGTCCCTCCAGACCCTCTGGAGCAGGCAGAACTGGCACAGGTGTGCTAGAAACAGCTGGAACAAGGAGCCACCATGACTACCAAGGGGGACAAAGTTACCACCCCAGAGGGTTGTGGGCATCCTGGTATTTTCGAGATGTGTGTGGAAGATGATACGCACACACATTGGTTGAACTGTCCATCCAGGGAGCTGCTTTCTGCTGAGATCACTGCCAAACTCAATGTGATGAGGCCTCTGGAGCCTCCAGAAGGAGCAAACACTGACAGGCAGCCTGGAGCCAATGGTGGCTTATCCTCTCCCTGTCCCCACTGCTGGTGTGGGAGCACCAAGTCCTGCACTGGTTGCGATGGATGGGCGGTCCATGCTGCTGAGCTGTCACGCGGGCTGGGTCCGAACCCCAGCAGAACAGCCTTCTGGAGGTCCAGTGGCTCAGCTGACACACCGATGGGGCTGTACAGAGTGTATTTTCAGTGCGGTTTCGGAGTTTTCACAGGGTGGGACAACAGGCAGAGCTGAGAGCGGTGCCTGGCATTTCCCATACTACAGCTCTGCTTTCTGCTGTTTGATTGCTGATTTGTAGTCATTCAGGTAATGTTTCTGCTTTGGAAGGTTTTATTTTTCAATTTTTTTTAAAAAAAGCTCTCCATGCTCAGTCGAACCCGGCAGCTGGGGTTAGCATAGTAAACACCATCCTCTGAAGCGTTAACAGCTCCACGAAGCGCAGCGCCCTGCATTGCCAGCTCCTGGCAGCAGTGGTATGAGCCTCCCCGTGCTCAGAGCCAGCCCTCTGCAGAGCCGAGATAACGCTGCAACATCCCATGGGGGCTCTGGAAATAAATGGGTAATTGTGAGCCGGTCTGCTATTGCGGTGCCCAGCACCATAGAAAAGCTCATGTGGAAAGGACAAGTTCTGCACAGTGTGGTAGTACTGAGGGTAGAAAGGCTTAACAGCTGCTTCGTTTCAGTGAGCAGCTTCTCTCCCAAGGAAGAACATCCCTCGGTGAAAAAGAAAGCCAGCGATCACATAGTCCAGGTAGCATCAGCTTATGCACAGGAAGGGACATCCAGGCCTCTTGGGAAGGCCTTAATTTTGACTTCGCAATGCTACCATCATTTTCAAAGCATTTTCTCCACCCTCTCCCCTCGCTGCACCGGTTGGTAAAAACAGAGCTCTGGAAAACTGGAAGGGAATAAAGGAAACTGAGTGTGACCACATTCGTGGAGCAGAGTGTCCGGTGCTGATTTAGCAGCTGAGTGCAGACTGATATTTCTCGTGAGTGTGGGTGATTTGTCCTTGATTTGTGGGCAGGAGCTGTGTCCCTTGTGAAGACTTTGGAAGTCATCAGGTTTTGCTCTTCTTGCGTCCTTGCGGCTCCCTCGGCGTTCCCTGCGCTTGGTGCGAGGCTGGCCCATAGCTCTCCTACCACAGGGCCTGCTGGTGCCATCTCCAGCTTTCTGTAAGTGTTCTAGGATCTCTGTTAATGTTCTAGGATCTCTGCTAGGGCCAAGAGGGAAAAGTGTCTCCTCTCTGATTTGGCAGCATAGTAAGAAAATTTGTGAAATATTGAGATTAAACGAGAATCTCCTCACATACTTTACTGATGTGTTAGGTTTGCCTTTTAAAAAGGTTTTTGGGAGAGGGATTGCTGAAAGTGTTTGATGAAATGTGGCTTATGCTAAACTCTTGATGTGTACCTGACAGCCCCAAAAGTCCAACTTTTTCAGTGGAATCAAGTTTCCAGGTTGGAGTTTTAGCAGGCTCCAGTGGCTGATTCCGAGTCTTCCTCCTCGTCTTGGTTTGATGTGGGTCCTCCAACCACCACAACAGCTGAGCTGAGTCTCCCCAAGACTGGAGCAGTGTCTGCTGGGGTCTGGTCACTGCCTCCTCCTACCCCTGGCCCAGGCTTTGCTAAACCACATCCACAGTTCACTTAAATAAGCCACATGAGAAGAGAGCATAAAGATGCACTGAAACGTGATTTCACACAGTGATACCTCCCAGATCACTGAGAAGCATTTACTTGAACTTGAACGACCAAGGAAACATTGAATATGAAGAAATGTACTTTTTCAAAAGCTGAGGCTTGTCTTCAGTCTTGCTGTTGTTAGCTGCACCACTCCTGGTGCTGTCAGTGAAAGCAGCATTAAGCTTATGTCCTGTTTACGCTGTGTTTGGAAAGCCTACCTTGAGCAGCTGTGGTGCTGGTGGCAGCACACGGTTAGAGGAGCACAGAAGGCAATCTGAGACCTTCTCGTCTTGTGCCTTTGGTACTGCCTCTCCAATTGTCCCCACTTCACAGTATCCCTGGCAGCAGAGCAGCATCTTCATCCTGCCCTGGGAGGCTGGAGGTCTGTGAGCCCAGGACCTGACCAGACCATCACAGTCTGCAAAGGGTGGGCTGCGACATCTATCACGTGTATTGGGTCACTCTCTTGCTTCTTCATGTTCTCACCTTCAAGCCTGGAGGCATCCCCTTTCCCTTTACTGTTGCAAGGGCAGTTTCAGCCAGATGATCAAAGCTGCGGGTCCAGCCAGGACCATCTGGTCTCCAGACCTGCCTCAGACAAATGAGCAGTTCCCAGGATTTGACTCATTACCCACGGAGTCACAGGCATCAGCTCCAGGGCTGGAGGCTGAGTAGATGGAGGTGAGCATTATCTGGGCTGGAAAGCAGGTTCTCCAGGTGGTGCCAAGGCAGGAGTAGCATCATCCTCATGCTGTGCTGTCTGTCCTTGATGTCGGTTGAGCTCGGTGTTCCAGGTACATGCTGCCATGCAGAGAAGAACTCTAGCCCTCAGCTTCTGCCCTGATCAGTCATCACCATCCAAAGAGAAGCGATATGCAATTAGCAGCCTCATTGACTTAGCATCACGTGGACAGGTTTTGGAGTATGCACTCCAAAAGTGAGAGCTGCATTGCAGTTTGACTTTCTGCTTCCAAACTGTAACTCCTTTAATCTGATGCAAGCCTAACAGCTAGCAATGAGATCTGGGATGTGTACATTTGTATCTGGTCTTCTGCGAGGCCCTCAGATCCCTATGCAGGTCTCCAAGGACACATTAGGTGGAGGTACATGAATTCAAGTCCAAGAGTGGAGGCATCCATTAAGGGCCAGGGGTTATTTTCAGAGTGTCCTCACTTTGACAAGTGGCTGGAGCTCAGGAACACCTGCATATCCCTACTGAGACCCCACACATCTCCTCTCACAGGACATGTAGCAAAACAGGCTGGCTGGAGCAGAGTGACAAGAGGATGGATGAAGAGGCTGGGGTTGTGACAACCACCTGGCAAGCTGTAGATGGTCTGGGGCTGTCCTGCTCTGTCAGGCTTTCAGCCAGGGAGCACCAGGGCTGGAAATGTAGGCTGTGACTCCTTGGGGCTGCAGCAAGAGCTTGTTGTGGGGCTCTGGATTAGTGGGGTTCGCATGCTGATGGTGCTGTGTGGAAGAAGCGGGCGCCTCAGGTCCCAGCGAGTGGCTCATTACAGTTGTGTTTGTCAGCAACACCACACAGCGGGAGGAAAAGTCTGAGATAATGCAAATGCCACAGATTTGTCCCATAATGAAAGCCGCTACTCAATCTTGAGGCCAGTTTCTGTGTGTTGGTAGTTAATGTTTAATGGGCAAAAGCCTGGAGCAAAGGAATAAAGTAAGAAATAATTAATTCTACGGTGTTGGTTCACACCATATGTTTTCCACTTAATAAATACTTCAGGCACTTATGCTCAAAGAGGATGGGCTCTGTCTTCTGTGGGCTTGTGTGCCTTCACTTCATCTCAGTGAGGCAGGCCCTGGGCTCCCCATCCTCTCCCAATGCCTCCCCTCCAGGCAATCAGGAGGAGATTTCTGCCCAGCAGCCCCATCTCAGCCTGCAGAACCCGCACATAAGGTCCAGCTTTGTCTTAGCCAGGAGAAGACGTGGCAGAAAAGGGGTCTCAGCCCACCCCTGGGCCAGCGTTGTTTGGTGGGGTCCAGGGGAGACCTCAAGGGATGTTGGCCAACCCAGCCCTGCCTTCTCCCCAGGACCTGACCCAAAGGGGGCTGGGGCAGGGGCTCTGTGCTGTTCAGGGCTGGTGAAGTTGGGAGCCCAGGGCTGGGGGCTGAGCGAAGGGCTCGCTCACCCTTCTCCTTGCTGGGGCTGGCTGGACTCCTGTCCCTTGAAGTAGCTCTGTGGGGCACCTGCAGCAGTATCAGACCCTGTGGCCCACAGCCACAGCTTGCTTTACCCAAATACAGCCCTGGGCACTGGCAGAGCCCCACATCCAGTGACAGGCAGCAGAGATGGGACAGGGAGGATGGGTGTACAGCCAGGGATGAGCTCTGGGGCTTGGGTGGGCAGCCTAAGGGCTGTGCTGGGGCAGGGGGGCACTGCCATGGCCTCCCGTGACAGAGGCACAGACAGCAGAAGGGGTACACGAGGGAGATGAACTGGCTGTCACCCACACTATGTGGGGCACGGGCTCCTCTGCAGAGGAGAGAGATGTCAGGGTTAGTGCTCAGCCCCACCAGGAGCTTAGTGCAGCCCAACAGCAAAGGATGAAGGATGAGAGATGGGGTCAGTCTCCAACCCTGCCCTCCCACAGCTCTTGAGGCACTGGGGGAGGTGCAAGCAGGACCTGGGCTCAGGGGCAGCAGCATCAAGGCTCCAGCAGTATCTGTCTGTCACTCAGAGGCTTCCAGCAGTCCCTGTGGCCATCAAAGGCTCGGGAAAGGGAAGGCTGGTGCACTCCATGTCCTGATGACCTGGACAGTGTGCCTTTGCATGACATCCCCTGAGGGCTGACAGCAGGGTACAGAATATGTATGTGTATGGACTTTTTTGGATGGGGCTTTAGCATCCCATGTGACCTGCCACCCCCACGGGCTCGTAAGTCTGGGTTGCAGTCCAGGACAAGAAATGCTGCTATTGGAAGATACCGCATATCCCCCTGCTCCTGTGGACACACAGCCATATGTTTGGCAGGTCCCCCTGAGCAATTGTGACATGTAGCATCACCTCCAGGGACAGCAAACCTTCCCACCATCTCCTGCCGAGCTGCCCCAGGGAGCCCCCTGTCCTCTCAGGGGCTTTGCCAGCCAGGACTCAGCTGCGCTGGATTCTCATCCCCATCCTGGGTTATATTATGTAAAGGTCTTTTCTTTTGTGTTGCTGCACCCATGACTCAACAACCCTAAGGTTCACAGTCTGCATCTTGTCAGAGGTTTGGAGAACACAAACTGTGATTGACTGGGATGTCATAGACTGCACAATCTCTGACACACAGACATATCCAGTAATGTATATATATTATATTATATTACATTATATTTATATTTATATTTTTATATACACATTAACAAAGAAGTTGCAGGAAAAAAAGGGGGGGGGGAGGGGGCGGTGGAAACATAACAGGAAGAACAACCCTCCCCCAAACAAAAACCGAAACAAAAATGTTACATATGGAAGAGGAGAGTCTGGCGGTTCGCAGGGTAACCAGGAGATCACCACATCCCACGTCTGGTGTCACCAGGAGCAGAGGGGACAGCAGCGACACCCAACCCTGCCCCGCGAGGAGCCGTGGGAACCGTGCTCATTCATACCCCCGGGCTGCAGAGCCCGCGGGGGCTCGGATTGGCTGAAACTACTGCTGTGTCATCAATCACCAGGAGGTTTTAACCAATGGGATCGCTCGTTCACGGGCTGCGGCAAGGGCGGCGGAGCAGCGGGGCAGCAGCGCAGGGCAGGGACGGGGCTGCTGGTCCCGGGGGGTTCGGGTCTCCAGAGCCAGGAGAGGAAAACGCGGTGACTCTGAAGGGCCCCGGTGCCCGGAACCGCCCGCTCGGGGTGCGGGGCTGCCCTGCGGTCCCCCTCCATCCTCCTGCCTGGCCGGGGACATGTGCGGTGGGGCAGGGGGGGTCCCACCGCCATTAGTGCAATTTCATCAGGTGCAAATGTCATGTTAACGGCTCGTGTGCTCTGAGCTAATGGATGCGCCGAATCCTTACCAGTTAAGCCAGTCAAAGTGGTGCTGGTGCTGGTGGAAAGCTCGGCACCTAGATTACAAATGCTTAAATCCATCTCCAGGGCTTGGGCATTTGTTTGAGGTTGACACGTTATGAACAGCCCGGGATGGGACCTGCACATGGGGGAAAGACTTTCATGATAGCCCCACGCAGCTTTGAAACAGCATCCAACTGAAAATGGCAACTTATCCTCTTAAAATTAATTGTGTTTGTGTGCTTAGCTGTGGGGAATGGCAGACACGACCCTCCTGCATCCCCACCCAGCGCTCTGGTGTGCTGGGGCCAGACAAGCAAATAGAACTGCTCTGTGCACTCGGGAGGGACGTTCTGCCCACCGTGAGCCCATGCCAAGCAGCCTGGATCAGAGGCATAATCGCCCTCAGCTTGGCAATGCAGGTGGCAGATCCTTTCCCAGGAGGTGACACCTGCCACCCTTCCTGCAGCATCAGGCAGCCAGTCACCAAAAATATCCCCCAGGGAAAGCAGAGGGATGCTGTGCTGGGAAACAGGCTCTTTTTATGCACACTGTCCCTGGGCAAAGCCATTGCCTGGCAGCTGCCACCACCAAACTCAATGTCAAGTGCCCCCAGGCCAGGTCACTGGCAGGGAGCACCCACTTTCTGCTCCAGCAGAGTTCAACCATCATCCTGCAGCCCCTGTGGGACAAGCCTTGAAGTGCTGTCACTCTGTCTGAACTGGCCACCTACCCCTCCGAGGCTGCGCTTTGAGGTAGTTCCCTGTCAGCAAGGTCCAAAAAAAGAAAGGAAAAGGCTGGCAGAGCTAGGAGGCCTGAACCTGACAGGCTCCATGCAATGCCACTGAGGCATCTGACAGCACTACAGCCAGAGGAAAAAAAGGGGTTTTCAAACACCATGGAGCAAAGCTCAAGCACCAGCCTTTCTTGGGCCACCGTGCTGCCTGACCTCCTCGCTTCCCCCGGCATTCCTGCCATGCCGTGCCGCCTGCCGTGGCTGCCATGGGGACATCCCCCCAGCCACCTGTCCCGGGTTGTGCCATGGACCCCGGCTGCAGGCGTCTGCGCAGGATCTTTGCTCTCTGCGATACCAGGGTGCCTGGCTCAGCTCCTCCTGGCTTTTAAGCAAATGTGGGAACTGAATCTTGGCCAGGGAATTTGGTGCTTGTGGTTACTGGGAGCGCTGGTGGTAGCCAAAGAGCTCCCAGTAACCAGGGCCTGGAGCCGCTGGGACAGATTCAGTCCTTTCCCATGGAGCTCCATGCTGACACCACCATGGTGGAGAACAAACCAAGAGCCAAGACTGGGGGTCATAAATTGAGATTTTGGGTCATAAAGCACAGAGATGGTCTTTGGGCAAGACTTGACCCCCTGCTCGGCATGGAGAAATGTTCTACAGGGACACCAGACAGGAAACCAAAGGGGGTGCACGCACAGCTGCACATGGGGGGCACAGCTGGCCGGACCCTGCATTGGGAAGGAGCATCTGCCAAACCCTGTGCCGGAGCGAGACGCACCTTGACTTGCCCCTTGGCCGGGCCCTCCCTGCCTCCTGGTGAGCTCCTGAAGGAGCAGACACAGTGGGGTGGGGTCCACGGCCAGCTGCCCTCCACTGTGGGACTGCACACCCAGGCAAGCATCGGGAACCCGGCCTGCAGCAGCAGGCAGGCACTGGGAGAGGCAGCGGGATTGTCCTCAGCCCTCAGCGCTCTCACAGACCATCCACCACGTAACCACCATCCACCACATAACCAACGCCAGCACTCGCCACGTGTGAGGGGTCCATGCAATTATCTGCCTGCCAAACTTCAGCCAAACAGAAAGTCCTTTCCAAAAAATGATGCTCAGGTCCCACCTGGCTCTTGAAACAAGCTACCAACGGGCTCCAGAAAGCAAATCCCTCCTACTCCAACCTGTGCCTTGTGCGCACACGAGATGTCCCCCTGACCACAGCAGCACCTCAGAAGGTCACCCAAAAACCCACCCCAGCCTTTCCAGCCTCCAAGGGAAGACAAAACCATCCAGGTGACAATCTGCTTTGGGAGCAATCAGAGCACAAGCCACACTTGCACACAAGTGGAGCTCGCCAACGAGAGTTTATTTTCAGCCGTGGTTAGAGGTTCTTCCTCTTTCCTCTTAAAAAACAGTGGAGCTGCGTGTGGGAAGGTGCGTGCTTGCTGGAGCGTTACGGCTGCACGGCGGCTCTGGCACAGCTGCCAGCAGGCTCCTGGCAGCCGACTGCGACCGCCGGCACCTGCCGGCACCGCTGCTGCCACCACGGGCACGGGCAGGGCTGGGACGGCTAGTGACAGGCTTTCATCCCTGATACGTATGGGGACTCCTGGGGCCTGCAGTTACACTCCTGCTGCTCTGGGTAATCTATGAAGTCCGGGGCGGGCAGACCCGAGAGGATCATCAAGGATTTGTTCCAGATGGTAAAGGTCGGACACACTGGTAGGATGAAGGAGACTTCAAACGTGTGGAGGTGGAGGGAGTTGGCCGGGTCATAGAACGAGAGCGCATTGTTGTCATAATCCAGGAGGACACCAAGGCGCTTCATCTGCGGGTGGACCTCCACCAGCATCTCCTTGTTGTTGTGCCTCACCACGAAATTGTTGTTGCAGCGGGAGAAAACCCAAGACGAGGAATTCTTCCCAATCCACTCGTTCTTGGGGGCTGACTTGTAAGCCACGCCGATGGCATACCTGGAAGAGAGGAGACGTTTTGCTTAGCAACCTCCAGCATCAGTGCAGTATAAAGTCCAGCCTCGACGGCTGCCGCAGCCCGTGCTTTAAAAGTCTGCCTGACTGTGGAAGCAGCACAGCAACAGCTTTACGTGACTGAAAAACTGCTCACAGAGGCCTGGTTGGGGAAAAGCATCATCCCCACCCCCACGCAACCTCCTGCTGCCAGGTGGGTGAGTGGCAGAGGTGACACAGCTGGGTCCTTTCCGCAGGAACCGTCCATCTCGGCCCCTTTGTGCTGCACAAGCAGCTTTACCAATGCAGAAGCTCCATACTGCTGTGGTAATGCCTCCTGGCTCCGCTCCGCAGCAGAGGCTTTCTGGGGGTCTGCCTGGTGGGGGCTTTCTTACGATAAAACCCAATTGTTTCACTTCCAAGCATGCTTTCTATGAAGGCATTTTTCACCCCTGGGGTGGATGGGAGGCTAAGCCCGATGGGAGGGAGCACTGGGAGCGGTTTCTGAGCTGAGGCTGCTGCTGTACTCACTCCTTAAGCACCTTTCCCCAACAGAGAGCAGAGAAATGCACAGCTAGAAACCAGAGCCAGCTCTCTGGGTCAGGGAGAGGGGTTTTCTCTGTTAATGACCCCCGAGCATCAGCTCCGGTGTTCTGCCTCGGGCAGCAGATGCAAGCACAGGGTTCAGCGAAAGGCAAGTGACACCCCTGTCCTCCAAAGCCCCAGGAAAAAAGGCCCCTGACCCGCTGCCCCTGCCCAGCAGAGCTGCCAGCCCACTGCGAGACCTTCCCTGAAGCCCCTGGGAGAAGAGCAGCATTTCCCTGAAGCTTGTGGTCAGGAGCTAAGGAGCATGAAGAAAGCACATGCCACGTCTCTTTGGGTTTTGACTGCTGCCACTCTCTTTACAAAACCCCTCTGGTCATTTGGAAGAACCAGTGAGTTTGGTTAAGAGCAATTGGCTGGGGAAGAAGGACAAAACCAGGCTGGTGTGCACTGTGTCCCTTGTGGATCTCTTTGAGGTAGAGGGGCCGTGTTTTGCAGCAGCACTCCAACACCAGTTCTCCTCAGCTGGAGCTCCTGGAGACACGTGGGTTTCTAGGACCAGTCAAGTCCTCATTCCATGGGAGTACACGAGCAGCGCTGGCAGCGTTAATCCATGTGAAAGTATTGCCCTGTCTGCAGCAACAACAAAGGGATGAGGCAAAGCAGGGAACAGCTGTTGGTGTCAGAGCGGGGCTGAGGTGTGGGGGACAGGAGGTGGCACTGAAGGCAGCTGAGAGCTGCAGGTCCCACTCCACTTCTGATCAAAGCATTCTTGCTACGAGCCTCACCAGGACACAGGGCTCCAGGCTCGCTCTGAGTCACAGCCACAGCTGATTCAATTATCTGTCTTCTAGCACATGGCTGTGCTTGTTCTGCACCTGAACACACCCCTCTACAGAACCCAAGGAGCTGCTATATATTTGAAAGCTATTTCCTCCTCTGAAGGTCTTGCAGTATTCAGTCATCAGCAAAACAACTCCTGGAACAGATCCATCTCTAAGAAACAGCTCTAGATATAATCATTGCTTGAGAAACAACTCACAAATCAAGTTGCTGAAGTCAGAAACTGCTTTTTAACAAAGGGTGCACTAGCTTGCGTTCCTGCCTCGTCCCTTCTGCTGCTGCCCAGATGCTTTTTGCTTGGGCTAGAGGGCAAGTCTGGGTTGGGGGCACCTGTTGAGGTGTAGCAGGGAGGTGCTGTGGGGCCAAGGACGCTCCTTGCCCCTGCTGGGAGCAAGAAGCTGTACTCAGGGCTGTGCTCCTGTGCAAGCATCTCTGACAAGGGCATTGTGGAGAGGGCAGCGGGCTGCTGGTAGGGAGCGGAGCTCAAGCAATCCCCATCCTTGTATCCCCTGGGAATGGTGCCTTCATCTCCCACAGAGCACGGGGAGGCTTGGCTCTTGCCTCCCACTCTCGCAGCATCCACCTGCAGAGCCTTGACCAGAGAACTGCCACGAAACCTCAGCTGAGAGCAATCACTGAGGAGGAGGCACCGTGCCCAGGGCTGCCGCTGCTCCTCGTGCTCCACCAGGCCTGCTGGGGACAAAGCTCTGTGTTCCTGCCAATGGGAAGGAGACATGGACTTGCTGTCCCTCAAGCGAACAGCTCATGGCAATGAAGGTGGCCTCTCCTGAGCCACACGGCAGCAGCACAGGGCAATGAAGAGCAAACACTTGGCCCCACTGGCCCCTTTGGCCATTGCAGGGCAGAGATGTACGTGCCTATGAGGAGGAGAACCTGCTGCTTGGGATGGTTTCCTCTGCCAGTCTGCCATGTATGAACACAGGGTGTAACAGAATGAAGCAGATGTTGTACAGGCTCCCCTGAGCTGTCTGCCCTCACAGGGATATTTCAGTGTCTCACCAGGCCTTGGCAAATCTCCCCTGGAGACATCCCTGTCTCTTCTGCTTAATCACAGTCCCCGTCTGCTTAGCCTTCCAGCTCAGACTTCATAACCATGTCTGGCCCAGCTAAGCAGGACCTTGCATGAGACAGCCCAGGGGAGGGCACCGCACATGGGAAAACCAGCAGATTTAAAGCTCTGCGGCAGCTCTGCCCTGCTATGACGGTGACACTTGAGCCCTGGCAGGCGTTCAGGTTCAGCACATGAGGGAAATGAAGGCACAATCTTCACCTTGCAGCCTGACTGGATCAGCCTGAAAGGCTTCTGGCAGAGAGGAGAGACACATAAACCTCTTGAAAGCCACAGCCACCTAGATTTAAGGTCTCAGCCACCTCCCTGCCCATAATAAGCTCTGCCAAAGCCCTGGCATTTAACCCTAGTAGGTCCCACAACATCTCTGGGGAAATCTGAGGGCCTCTAGGAGAGGGAGGGAAGACAACAGTGCTGCCTACCACGTTGAGGATCCCACCACCACCTCCCAGTAGTGGCAGCCGCTGTCAAGGAAGACGTTCCCTGCCGCACCATAGCATCCTGTCCCACTGAACCTCTCAGGCGTGTGGCTCTTCTTCAAGGAGCTCTCGTCCTTCTCCATCTGCAGCCCATCATTGGAGATCTTCAATTTCTTGTGAGCCATCTTGGGGTCCAACTTAAATGGCTGACCTGTTAGAAGAAGACACGTGGATTAGGATTTATGTTTGTTACCATCATTGTGCAGGCACAACAAGGAAATGTCTGCGCCAGGATGGCTTCGGACATCCTCCATGAGCCAAAGGTTCCCCCGCTAGCCAAGGACACCGGATTACAGATGACCAGCAAGATGCCGAGACACATCCATGTGCCTTGTGCATCTATTGCCATGGGCTGACCTGTAACCCACCAGGCCCTGGGCTGCTCCCACATCCCCAGTGCCTGCAGTGGCTTCCCCAGTGCTGCTGGAAAGAGAAAGCAAGGCAGTGCTGCCCATTCCTGCAGGCAAACGACCGCCCCAGGCACTGCCAGCAAGATGGGGGCAGCAGAGGCCAGGGAAGCACCTGCTCCTTGGGCTTATTCTTCAGCCTGGGAATCGTTCACCTTCCCAAACCAGAGGGAAAGGAGGTGAAACTCCAAAATGCAGAGAGAAATGAGCAGAGGTGAGGCCTCTGCCCCCTGGAGAGGATGTGGACTCACAGAATTCCAGAGTGTCAGGGGTTGGAAGGGCCCTGGCAAGCTCATCCAGTGCAATCCCCCCATGGAGCAGGAACACCCAGATGAGGTTACACAGGAAGGTGTCCAGGGGGTTGGAATGTCTGCACAGAAGGAGACTCCACAACCTCCCTGGGCAGCCTGGGCCAGGCTCTGCCACCCTCACCCCCAACAAGTTTCTTCTCAAATTTAAGTGGAACCTCCTGTGTTCCAGTTTGCACCCATTGCCCCTTGTCCTATCACTGGTTGTCACCGAGAAGAGCCTGGCTCCATCCTCCTGACATTCCCCCTTTCCATATTGATCCCCATGAATGAGTCCCCCCTCAGTGTCCTCTTGTCCAGCTCCAGAGCCCCAGCTCCCTCAGCCTTTCCTCACACGGGAGATGCTCCACTCCCTGCAGCATCTTGGTGGCTGCGCTGGACTCTCTCCAGCAGTTCCCTGTCCTGCTGGAACTGGGCAGCACGGCATGTCGGGCAGGGCTGCATCGTCCTGGCAGGGATCCTCAGGTGAGGGGCTAGGGTCTTCCTATTGCACATCACCCTCTTCAAACATCTATTTCTCCATCAGAGCAACTGTCTTTTACTCCCTGTTAATGATGCAAAATGTGGCAGAAACACGAGTGTTTCCAGGGAACGGGAATGGCACCGAAGATGCCATCAGGATGCACCGTGAACCAAACACTGGCAGGGCACGTAGCCTGAACTGAACAGATCCATACTCTATTAGCAGTAATGAGAGTTACATGAGCGCAGGGGAGAACAGACCCGTAAGTGCTGGCACATCAGTACCGAATCACAGAAGCAGCACCGCGGCATCAAGCAGATCCCCGAGTCCCCGCAGCAGCCGAGGCAGACTGCTGCCCGGGGCGCCTGCTGCCATTATGTGTTACAGGAAGCACGCCCGAGGTTTTTCTGTGCTTCTCCGCTGCCAAACAAGGGCTCTGCACTCGGAGAGGACAGTCTGGGCTGCGTACGCAGTGGTGGAAAGCACATCAAAGGCCTCAGGTCCTGCCCATGTTCAGCAGAGCTGGACGGGAGGCGTGAGAGCAGGGCCAGCAGCGAGCACACACCCCGGGGCTTCCTCTGCAGTTAATGGAATAGAGATTGATGGATTTTGCAGATCTTTAACGCTGGCTTGAAACCCAACTGCAGTTCCTTTGTTATGTTACCAGCACACAGAAAGCCGAACCGTTTCCTAACTGACACACACTGGCTGTCCTGCTCACCTGGAGAAAACCTTCCTGAAGATCCACCAGGCCTGGGGAACATCTGTCCTCCCTTGCATCAATACACACCGTCTCTTTTGGTCACCAGCTCCACAACACATTCAACAGTGAGCGCTTAGGATTTCTCTGAAAGGCTCCAGTTTTTGGTGCTACACAGCCTTGCTGCCAAACTGACCCTCACTGCTCCCAGGTCTGGGTCGTGTGTGCACAGACACAGGTGGCGGTGGGCTCGGGAACATTTGCAAACACAGACTTATTCAGTAGGGACAGTCGGGGGCTTTGGGGTGGCTTCTGCTGGGGCTGCTTGTGGGCAGCTTGTGACACCCAGCTCCCGAGCCTCCCATTGCCCCACCAGCCTGGCTCTGCTGAGCCAGGTTTAGCCCGTTGCCCCACCAGCCTGGCTCAGCTGAGCCAGGTTTAGCCCGTTGCCCTACCAGCCCAGCTCTGCTGAGCCAGGTTTAGCCCGTTGCCCCACCAGCCTGGCTCTGCTGAGCCAGGTTTAGCCCGTTGCCCTGCCAGCTCGGCTCTGCTGAGCCAGATTTAGCCCATTGCCCTGCCAGCTTGGCTCTGCTGAGCCAGGTTTAGCCCGTTGCCCTGCCAGCTTGGCTCTGCTGAGCCAGGTTTAGCCCGTTGCCCTGCCAGCTTGGCTCTGCTGAGCCAGATTTAGCCCATTGCCCTGCCAGCTTGGCTCTGCTGAGCCAGGTTTAGCCCGTTGCCCTGCCAGCTTGGCTCTGCTGAGCCAGATTAGGGTTTTTGAGGGGGGGAGGGAGGAGGTTGAATTCACAATCCCTTTTGCTTTTTTTTTTTTAATCCTCCTTTAACAGTTTAGGGTCATTTTAAGACCAGATGTGGAAAGGAGAAGCCCGAAGGTTGCATTTGAGAAGCCCGAAACGAAGCCCTCCACTTTGGGGTGGGGAGGGGAGAGAGGCAGCGGTTTTGAGAAGTGCCTCTGCTCCCTACTCCAGTGTTTTCCTGTCACTCTTTGCTCTCAATTCAGGACAGACTTTGGCTTCTCTATACACCGCCATTTTTTCAGTACAGCTAAATGAGTTTGCTCAGCCCTGAGGACCTCTTGGTCCATCCCTACATGCTCACAGGCTGCAGGTACAGACTGTGCCTCAGTTTACCCACCCTGTGCAACACAGGAGCATCCCCACGGGTGCTGAGGGCTGGTGACCGACCCTTTCTGGCTGCTGCTGCAAGAGAAAAGCTGCGCTGGGAAAATGCTGCTCCATCCTCACCCTCCTGCAGAGAGAAGGTGTCCTGGTTTTGTTAAAAACAAGTTTCTCTTTTAGTGAATTTGCCTGTCAGCTAAAGCTTCATATCAGCTGCATTTTCCTGGAGAACCAGATACATGTTTTGGTAAACACAGCAATGGAATGTGAGGTTATTGATAAGGATGGATACAGCTCTTGGGAGAGGGGCAAGAGAAACAGGTGACCAAGAAACTGACCAACTGTGTATAACATCCCATTCATGTGATACTTCATATAAAAGTGGGAGATCACGAGGATCTCGTCCCTTTTCCTTATGGCGACATTAGGAGAGGACCTTGCGAGTCGTCCCTGCGAACTGAGGCCAGTGACAGACTGAATCCAGCTCCAGTTGGCTGCAGAGTCCAGTCCAGGACTTCGGCTGCCGGCTCTGCAGTTGCTGGGACTTTCCAGATTGGTTTTGTATATTTTGTATTATTTTCTCTATTTTATCAATAGCATTAGTAAAACATTTTTAATTTTTCCAACTCTCTTCTCTCTGTCCTTCTTTCCCTCCCCATCGCCTGTCCTGAGTGGGAAGGGGGAGAGGGAGGGACTGAAGGGGAAAAGGCGGGTAGAGGGGGTTAACAATACATCTGTCACGGTTTGTTGTCACCCTGCAATCAAACCCTCGACAGCAGGGCAGCCATCCCCAGGGAGGCTGGGGCAGGGAGCCTCATAAAACCCGCAGGGACGCTGTGTCGGGAAGGGGCTGAGTGTGGGACAGTGGGGTCTCACGAGAGCGGAGCGTTCTCCTATGGAGAGTACCACCAGGGCTGGAAATGCTGCACCAAACGTTGCTGCATCGGCTTGTTTTACCAGCACTGATGGCAGGTGACTGGTGAAGGCGCGGATGGCTGTGGCAGGACCAGCTCTCCCGCGCCACCGCAGTCAGCCAGGGATCTGCTCAGCGAGCGGATCTGCTCAGCCCCTCACCGCTGGCACCAGCGGGGAGCCCGGCGGGCGAGCAGCATGGGATGTGCATTAAAGACGGCTGCATAAAGCAGGAAGAGCAGGCATAAAATTAATTTGCACGTGCAACTTAATTCTGGTGCTTTTAAAATGCTGTGCTCTTGGCTTTGCAGTTTTTCTTTTTCCCCAAGAGGTTTTTCCATTTGTAATTCCCTGTTGTTTTCTTAAAGAGAACTGCGAAGTGGAGTCCCGATACACTATCAAGTGCATGTGAACCCAGATCACCAGCGCAGCTGAACGAAAGCAGCTGCTGAGCGGCAGCAACAGCAATCTCCGTTCCACTGGGCAGGAGAAAAGCCCTCCATGCTCTGCCCAGCCCACGTTGCTGCGGGAGAGATGTGCAAAACGATGGGGCTGTGTTCAGCCTGTGCTTGTTTTTGCAAACAAAACTCCAAGATGCAGTAAAGAAGCAAACTGAGTTCTGGTGGTTTTTGTCGCTGTGAATTTTCATACAGTAAAGAGCATATAGATACTTCATAGGATCTCTATAGCAATCCATCTACTTTGGCACAAAGCAAAGTCACCTGCAGCAGCTGCAGCAAAACACCTTAAATAACTGCAAACAACTTAAAAAATGGGATTTGGCACGTGGCGCAGTCCCTGGGCTGGCTCGAGGAAGGTGCTGCGGTGCACGAGGAGATGTGCTCTCCTGCACGCTCCTGTTTCCAGCTACGGACACCGAGGCGAGGCGAGGAGAAACTCCTGCACCAGTGCTGTGCAGAGAGGGGTTTCTAAGCCAGGGCCAGGACCCGCTGCACACAGCGGCAGCATCGCCGCCGCAAGGCTGCGGAGCCTTCCCGTGCAGCTCCATGACGGAGCTCATCCGTGCTGCTCTCCGATACCCGATGGCGGCTTGTGTTGATTTTCCTCTGAGCCCAATTTGCTGGATAATTGAGTTGAGAGGCCTGAAAGTAAAGCTGCAAATTGGGAGTGATCCCTCCCCCTTTTCCTCTAGCTATTTTAATATTTCTGTAGCTATCTTTTTCTGGCAGTAATGCAAAGAGACAAGCTCTGAGAAAGTGAGGTATAAAAATACTTGGGTCCATCAGGAGGGAGACAGTCAGAGCCCTTTTCACAAAGACAACCCCTTTTTAAGGTCAGCGTGAGCAACCAGAGTCCAACCCTTGTCGCTGGTTTGTGCTGACACATCCTGGCCCAAGGGCTCAAGTAATATTTGCAGACAGTGCGCTGTGATGGGCAAAGATGGGATTTAAAAAGCACACAAGCTGGCTTGCAAAATCTTGCCTGGGACAGAGGGCATTTCAGAGGGCACAGCCGGGTGCCTGCTCCCATCTGACCCCCTTCCCAAAATACCACCCCGGCACTGGGAAACAACACGGATTTCACAGACTCTCAGTGGCCCCAGCCTCAGCTATCTCAAACCCCCGGCACGTGAGCCCGGCGGGGTCCTCTGCATTTGCGGCTGCCTGCACCACGAACCCACACGATGCTGTGCTGGACAAGGCAGGTTATGGGAAGACGCTGGAGGTTTCATGACTTGAGGGCAGCACGACTGGGAGAAGCAGAGGTCCCTGGCACAGGGGAGCCCAGCCAGGCCAGGGGGCTGCCCCCCGCCCCGGGATGCTCCCAGCGCCCCGGCTGCCCCTCCATCCTGCGGGAAGCACAGTCCAGGATGAAGGGAGAGGAGGGGATTACGTTCTTCATAGGCAAGGGACGACAGATAACTTCTATCTCACAAATTCAGCTTGCTGGAATACTCCCTACAGCCTTTTGCTGGTTCATCCATCCACCGTGCCTGAATGAGGCTTGAGAGCCATGGGAAACTGGCCAGCTCCAGGGCTGGACACAGCAAGCTGCACCCTTTGGGGTGTTTATCAGCTTAAGTGTACTTCCCTTCCCTGCAAAGTCTCAAGCATTGCAGTGTCTGAACAGAGAGGAGGAAACCCTGGCTGGCCTTGGGTATGCAGGAGCAAAGAGGGAGGAAGGGATGGCCAGCGCTGCCACCAGGAAAGCATTCAGGGTTAATGAAGCAGGTCAGTGGTGTGCTGGGAATGGAGATGGGCAGGTGCGGGGAGCTGGCTGGTGGGACCCTGCAGGACTCCTGATGCCCAGCCAGCTCCACAGGGCCCCAGAGGGCTCCAGCCACACATCGATGGGAGTAGATGCACTGGCTCTGGATGCTCCTGGTCACCCCTTGTTCCCCAGAAGTGCACGAGGGAGGGCAGCGTGGTGGCAGGAACACAAGCCTCACTCATCCTGGGTGCAGATAAGAATATTTAGTTTTCTATCTACCTCAGCAGTAATTCGTCTGCAAGACAAGGGCTGTTAATGGAGTCATTACACTGTCAGATTTTCCTCTCTTGATGCTTCATGGAAGGAATCAATTATGGTGAAGCTCAGCAGGTCCTGCTGTCAATACCAGCTTCAGCATGTCAACGAAGCCACCTGGAGGGACAGCCAAGAAGGGGCTGTGTGTTGGTTTACACAAGAGCCACAGAAGCAACTGGACCAAGATCCCCCAGAAGCAAGAGACAACCACCAACATCCAGCTGGATGGATGAGGAGCAGCCAACCAGCTCCACCGGCAAGGTCAGTTGTGGTACTGCCGGAGCAGCACCGCCCAAGCGTGCTGCAGAGAAACGCTGCGATGGGTACGTACTCCTGCTCTTAAGAAAGGGTCTCTGTCCTTGTTGCAGATGTCCACCATGGTCTGCCCAGCATAAGAGCAAACCGAGCCACAGGACCCCTCTGTCATCCCTTCTCCTCTCCCTGTCTGCCTGCAGCAGCAACGTCCCTGCTCTGACCAGCCACCCGAGATGCCGCCCATGCCTCGTGTCCAGAAGCAGCCATGTACAAAACCTGGCGGATCCGTGACCCTGCAGCCAGACAAGCAACCTGGTCTGCAAGCCCTCAGCCAGCTGCCCCGCGGTCAGAAGCAAACGAACTCAACAACGCCATGGGGCACAGGACACCTAGCAGGGCACGACAGCAGTGATTATCATCCTCCCGTCAGACATCACCTCGAGGAAGCAAGGCTGCAGGATTGTAATGTTGAGTTGTCAAGTCACAGGAAAGCAATACATCCATCCAAACCTATGAATCTTCCAACAGACCCCCTGCTGGGCTGCTTGCTCCTTAGAAAGCAACTGTACCAACGTGATCCTGTCATTAACGGGGACCTTGGAAACCATCACTTGTGCTGCACCTAACTCCCCTCTCCAGATGAGATCCAACTGACGTTTCAGATGGGATGGAGATATGAACCACCCCGTATTAGTCCAGGAGGTCTCACCAAGAGATGCATAAATCCGAAAGAGACAGAAATGTGAGTGACAACAAGACCAGTCTGCTATGGTCAAGGCGAGGACCATGAAAACCACCTTCCCTGCACTAAATTTACTAGCAGAGCTGGGACCATTCCTGTATTCTGGCACTTTCATCCACTTCTGGACACTTGCTAATAAATAAGACTTACTCAGGCCCTGACTCAGCAAAGGAAGGTTTCTCTCTGTCACTAAACCAAACCTATTCTCTCAAGCTCTTCTGTTCCAGCAGTTTGGGAACAGATTTAGTGCTCACTGACAGCACTGATGCTTTGGAAATCAATACGTGTCCTGACACTGACCTTCTGGTGATGAAGAAGTCTCTCCAAACATCACTTCAGGAGCAGAAAGAGGGCTGTGAAATACACTAATTGGCCCATCTCCTCATCAAGCTGCTGAAATTTCCACCAAGGTTACAGCAGCTGAAAAGCGTGTGCTATCTTCTAATCACCCACTTGAAAAGGAGAAAACCCTGCTGCCACTTAACGACAAATACAGGCAGAAGAAATGGCCAGCGAGGATGTGCTGGGGATGAAGCACAAAGCGGCAGCACCTCCAGCTGCCACCACCCCTGATGGTGAGAAGTGAGCACCCCAAAAGAGTCCCTGTACCTGAAGGCTAGCCACAGAAAGAAAAGACATCAATACATACTATACACATATATGTCGCTAAATCAAGCATTCAGAAATTTAGACTAAAGACTCTTTGTGGGCTGCAGACAAATGCTGAAGCAGTGGCGGGGAAGGGTGCCCATTAACACCGACCGCTGTTCCCTCCCATCGCCTGAGCAGGAGGCGCCAGGATCAGTTCCTTGCTCATTCGGTCGTGTGAAAGGAGCTCCTGGCACACAGAAAGCTACAGTCATACGTCACCATTTGTGCAGCACTTCAGGTGAGGCTCACTTCAGCTTTCAAACATGCAGGACGCTGCTGCAGACACTTCCCTGCAACATGGGGAGTTCAAAACCTTATTCAATCCGCTAAACTGAATTCGTCTCCAAAGCGGAGCCCTCAGCAGCACGCTGGCACCTCTGATGACTGACAGTTACAAAAACAAAACAGTGAGCCCTGTCCCCCCCGAGCTGCCACCGAGGCAAACCACCCTCGCTCCCCTCTGTGCCCCTGTGTCGCATCATCGCGCTCAGCTTGTCAAGCCACCCATTTCTTATTTCCAGAGCCTTTCAAAGCACAGGGAAGCACTTAAAAACAGCAACCGCAGAAGGGATAAATTTTTAATAAACAAGGTAGAAATGGATTGAAGTTTGCTTCTCGGCAGCTTCCCTCCAGCCCTGGTGCTACGCTGCCTTTACTTGATTTTATTTGGTTTAAAGTCGCGCAAAGAAAACGAGGAGGTGGAGGCCATAAATTATCTCAAAAGCCTCGCCAAGGCAGGAGCGATGGCAACATCGGGAAAGGAAACACACGGGAGGGCTGTGCTCGCCGGGGCTGGGCAGAGACCGTCCCAAAGAGCACCGGGGAGACGTGGCCGCGGAGCAGGCAGCTGTGGCACAGACCTGGACAGACGACTTATTTTCTCCCTCAACACCTCAAACTGATCCCCCCAGAAACGCCCTCCTTGCCGGGACGGGTTCCGCTCCGCTGCCCTCTGATTTTGGATCAAACCTCATTCACTCTGATTTCCCTAAACATATTTAACTCTCCTTGGCTGTCCCCGGGGTGATGTGAAGTGTGACCTCCTTTCTGCTTTGTGTGTGGCTGCAAAGCCCCATCCACTACCACACAGACACTTCAATCTCCTTATGGCTCCCCAAAATCACAACCATCTGTGAGCACTGCC
This sequence comes from Streptopelia decaocto, assembly GCF_964273445.1. NCBI lineage: Eukaryota > Metazoa > Chordata > Aves > Columbiformes > Columbidae > Streptopelia > Streptopelia decaocto. Next base: position 372,239 of record NC_138665.1, read on the forward strand.
ACACACAAGCACACAACTGCCCTGAGACTCCGCACGTCAGCCTCAAAAAGCCCAGCGATGCAAAGCAACCAGAAAGATGGACCTTCCTGATCTCCTGAATCCCAGCTGTCCCAGGGAGCTGTAGCGACGAGCTGCCAGGAGCCCCAGGCAGCGTGTGGGGCAGCAGGAGACCATCCCTCGGGGCAGGGACGCCAAGCAAGATGGGCATGTTAAATAACTTAAATAACTCAGGGCGCTCCATCACGCTGCCAGTATCTGCAGGCTCACAGGGAGCAGCTGAGCCATACCCCTGGGACTCGAGGCCAGTGAAGCCGCCCTCCCACCACTCCCAAGGCACAGCGAACACCCGGGCACCTACTGTTTGTCTTCAGCCTGGCGGGTTCGCTGTTCCGGCTGCCTGCCTGGTTTATGGCCTTGACGAGGAAGATGTAGCGGGTGCCGCTCTGGAGCCCGTGGACAGTGTAGTGGTTCTGCTTGATGTTGGGGACGATCATCCAGCTGTCCATGGAGTTGTAGAGACCTGCGGTATGGGAGAGCGGGGAGAAGATTTATTCACAGAAAGGACAGAATACAAAGACCATGTGGTGCTAATGCAGAGCTCACTGACAATGCATCCCTCGGGTGGATTTATTACCTGAGAGTTAAGAGTGCTTGCAGGAAAATTTCTGTAGATGGCAAACCCCAGCAACTCTAACAGTCTTTTTAATTACCACATGAAGGCAATGCCTGGTAAGGCAAAACCAGGGGTGGGGTGCTGGCACCTGAAGATGCAGCTGTGGGAAGTGATGAGGAAAAGGTGCAGAGAATAGAGGAATTCAAGCAGTGGCACCTTCCAGCCAGGGCAGACGGCACAGGCAGCAGCGCTGCCCGGAGGACGGTGATACCCATCATCATCCTCTCTCGTTTCTTTGCTCCTGCACAACAACCTCCCTGCTGCGCCGGGGCTGCAATATGCAATGCTGGCAGCAGGGAGGGACATGTTTACACCTCTATCCTCCTCCTGCACGGTGCTCGGTGCTCCAGGGTGGGAAGCAATAATCCATGTCCAAGGGATGCTGATGTTTTGGGTCCCTGTGTAGGCTCGTCTGCAAAGCGGTTCAACAAGAATTACAGCTCCCAGTGAAGGGAGCAGGATCCATTGCTTGGAGAACATTCAGGAGCCTCAACTCTTTCTGGAAACAGAAAGGAATTAAGAGCCCAAAGACCCTGGAGGCACTAAGCCCTAATGCTGCAGCGGTTTGTGCTGCCAGAACTGTGGGGCCCAGCACATACTGAAAATGTAGTCTTGTACTGAAGCGGGACACCATAGTGCTGCGGGGAAGGAGAAAAGCACCGTGAGGTGCCACAGATGCTGCTGCTGCCACTGGCACGGCTGGGGTGAGAATGACCTGCACAAGTGCCTCGAGAGCCAGCGCCGGGGGACAAGGATGCTGCGGGTTTTGGGAGCAACCTCAGTGCTGGCAGCAAATGGTCAGGGGCTGCGAGCGCCCAGGACCGTCTGCAGCAGCACTCGGTAGCTCTGGGCTCTCAGAACAGCGTTGGGGCAGCTACCACAACATGGGACTGTTGCTTTAAACCCAAAGAATAAGGAGGAAGCTCAGAAGCGGTAGCTGGAGGCTTCTTGGATCCAGCAGGTCTGGAGGCCAAAGTGAGATGATACGTGAGGAGCAGGTTGTGAATTGAGGGCTACTGAGGGGGCTTTTTAGCCTCCTATGGGCAGCATACGTGTGCAGTGCTGGAAGGCGGGAGCCTGGAAAACGCTCCACACCTCTTGTAAGGCTTACATTGGGGTGTTTGTTTGTCTCCGGTGGCTTGCTCAGCCGGAGGACAAGGGCAAGTTGCAGTCATTGTCAGCCTGGATTTGATTTAAAATATACGTGGAAATGGCCTAAGGGAGCAGAGCAATGTTATTTGAAGTAGAAAATAAAGCAGATGTGATACCGATTGCATCCTACACACAAAGCGGCTTTCATCGGAGCCGCAGCTTTCAGCCAAGCACCGGTAGGTGTTATCTCCCTGCAGACAAAGACCAGCTTTGGGTCCCTCATTGGAAAGGACAAGGTGGCTGAGAGACGACAGTCTGAGAATGATTTGGCCTCCCAAGCAGGTTTCTTTCCCAAAACAACCACGAAGGGGTTGGCCTTGAAGGCTGAGGGCTCCTATCCTTGCCAAAGCTTAAAAAAAATCCTTTTCATTGCAACTTTCATCATCCATAAACATGTCCAAGTCCTGCTGAGCTCTTGGCTTTAAAGAGTGTGTGCAGGGGATGGTTTCCACGGGCCAGCTGCGTGTTCTTTGAAAAGGCATTTCCTTTCACGGGCAGGCTGCTCGTGCCCGGCTAGGTGAGCCCTCCTGCGCTGTTTCCAGTGTCTCCTCACACATAAGTTCAGCCAGGGCTCAACTGCCCTCATCACCCAGCCCCAACTGTGTTATTTCAAGTGACAATATATTATTCATTTTCTCCTCTGAGACGTTAACTGATGTTTTCTTTACTCCTATGAAGAGCTACCAAAGACGGCCAAGGAAGACGCGGCTGATGTGTGTCCCTCTGGGCTTTCCTCCAGGGCTGCCCTCGCTGCTCCTCACCCTGCAGTCCCCACAGCCGCCCCATCCCAACGCCTGTGCCAAACCCAGGGAGCCCCAGGGGTGGGTACGTGACTGATTCCCAAGCCCCTCAATGCGCTGGAACAGGCTGCCCAGGGAGGTTGTGGAGTCTCTTTCTCTGGAGACATCCAAAACCCACCTGGATGCGATCCTGTGCGATCTGCTCTGGATGAAGCTGCTTTAGCAGCTGGGTTGGACTGGATGACCTCCAGAGGTCCCTTCAACCCCAGCTATCCTGTGATTCTGTGTGTGGAGTCCAAGCCATGTGCCCAAAACAGCATATGGGGAGAGGCAGGAGCCAGACCCTTCCCGAGGGGCCCGGCACAGCCCCAGGGCAAGGGCACAAGTTGCAGCTGAGGAAATCTTGGTTAGATAAGGAAAAAATTCTTGTAGGGTGGGGAAGAACAAGAGTAAGGCCCCAAAATCCGGGGACTCTCCATCCCCGCAGACTGCCAGTGCTTGAGAAGCAAGTCCTGAGCAACCTGAGCGAGCTCTGCGCCAGCCTGGCTGGCACAGAGTGCAAAGACCTTCAGGTGTCCCTCCCCATCTAAACAACCCAGTGATACCGGTGTGGTCAGTAGCTGCAGGGGAGATGGAGGCTGTGGACTGTCTAAGAGCGGGGCCAGAGGGGCTGCTGAGCTCTCCCAGGCTTTTGGGGAAGGAGAAAACGCTGCCGCCAACATGCTGGGGGAGGAGAGAAGAGCTGAGCAGGGGAAGCTTGGCTGCCGTAGCACCAGGTACTCATAACTAACCTCTGACCACAAGGAAATTAATCACCTTGTTTTCCAAAGCGAGGCCAAAGGCTGGGGATGCAAGTTTTATCAGCTTTTGAAGTCGCAAACAGTAATTTCTCTGGCAGTTTCCTGCATATTTTAAAGTGCACTTAACAGCCTTCCTGTGCCGTGACACCGCGCTCCCAGCACCGACGGCTTCCTGAGCGGTGAGATAAACTAACAGTGGCACAAAAATCCCACTCAGGCATTTTGTCAGCACTTCCTACAATGGTAAGTGCTACCAAGAAAAAACAGGAATAAAACTTTGTTGCTCAGGACGTGTTTTGGGGATGCTACGCTGTTCCAAAGTGTTACTTCAGCAGGACGGACAAGCTGGAAACTGTATTTTTTTGTTCTTCCATTACAACATCTGTATTTTTTTCTTGTATGAAACAAGCGGTTTCCCTCGACTCTTTCCTACAACCCAGCCCATAAACTAACTTTCCTCCGGAATGCAAAACCCCTCCAATTTTAGGAAAAAGCCAGTGTTACAAGAACCCATAACAGATACATATTTCTGACACCTTGAGGGGCGTCCAAAGGAATAAATCGGTGCTGCTGAGCCTGGCAAACAGTCCTTGGCTTTATAGCTGAACTGCTCTTCTCCTTTCTCTGCACTTCTGGGGAAACCTGAAGAATCCCATTTCCTGCGAGGACAACAAAACCAGCTTTTTATTCATTTATTTATTTTCCAAATAAACTTTTCTGCCAATGAAAAAAGTGGAAGGCTACATGGCTCCCGCAGATGTGACACATCTGTCCTCGGGGAGGGGGTCACACTTTCCCAGCTTGGCTATTTCGATCTGCAAGCTCATCGGCTCTCCCTAAAGACAAGCCATGGTGCTAAAAAGCTCAGTCCAGGTCTCTCTTGATCAATTTAGGTGTATGGGAAGGACAGTCCACACATGCCTTTAGTTTTAATCCCCTGAAAATATCTGGCTCATTTTACCACCCAGCCTCCAGCTGATTCAGGGTGTCTGATGTGCGTTGACCAGCGGATGTCAGAGCAGAACTCCAGCCCTGCTGTTGGATGCAGCGTTTGAAGGGGGAGGCACAACCAGCCGGAGCCTCAGCGCGGCTGCAGCGCCTGGCCCAGGACAGCTCAGCTTTGCTGGGCCCAGCGTTGCTTTGTTTGGGTGGTAGGAGCCCCCTGGGGTACAAAGCCCTCGGCTAACGGTGATGCTGACGAGCAGCCCACTGGAGCCCCCTCTCATGACCAGGATACCCTTGTTGGACAATTCTGTGTTTTAAGGTCCTGATCTTTGGAAGAGTGGCAGAAGGTCACTGGGAAAAAAATGATGCTTTGCCAGAGGTGCTCCACCTCACCCCAATTTTCAGTGGATCTCTCCCACCATCTCCTTGTCCCTTTGTTGCTTGTTTCCTTCACTGCTTCTATTTTCCGTCGCACTCAGGCAGCAGGAGCGGGGCCAGAGCGCATCTTTTCAAAGTCACCATCATCACAAGCTCGCTTTCTCCTGCTCGCCCTGGCTGAACACACACCACACCAGCAACCAGCCAGACACCCATTGCACGGGTGTCTCTGGATCCTTTCACCTCCCTCCCCAGACTGTGGAGTCAGCTCTTAAATGCACTGTTAAAATATCCATAATATTAAATATGCCATAACTACCATAGTTTTCATCAAATAACAAATATCCAGGAGGGAGCTTTGCATCTAAGAGGTTGCTGTCTTGACCTCGTGGTAAGACTGGGTGCAGGTTCAGCCCCATAAAACTGTTTTAAAGCTGTCCTGTTGCACTAGAAGATATCACAGCATGGAAAATATGTTGAGCACCACACAGTCCATAAAGTCCAGGCTCTGCCAGAGGAGCTGGATGCTGCACTCGCAACAGGCTTCTCACCATCTGACCACAGCACTTCTGCAGTGATCAGGTACCACCACACACCCATCAGCAAGAGAACACCTCGGTCCTCCAATCCCATTCCTGCCAAGCAAATTTGTATGGATGTGGAAAAATAATTAGGTATGACATCTATTTTCAGGAAAAAATACCAGGAGACGTGCCTCAGTATTGTTACAAAGGGTATATACATCACACCTGAGTCCTGGCCCACCAAGCAGACTGTACAACCCCAGGGCACGGCATGAGATGTACAGATCTGGTGGCTGCGAGATGGATGAGACACTCTAATGCACCAAACACTTCACCAAGCCAGAGGCTGCAGACACCAAGTCCAAGGGCAAAACAATTCCACTATGGACTCCTAGCACAGGGGGTCACCCATCATTTTGGTTACAGCCCTGAGCGGTGTCCTCAGAGGATCATTCATCGTGCTTTCCTCCCCTAGTTCCCAGACTTTAAACCTGCTGATTCTCCCCACTAATCTTTTTCTTGCCAAACCGGACCGTGGTCCCCGAACCGAGCAGGCGCACAGTGACTTACTGATGAAGTTGGCTTGGCCAGTGAAGATGGTGTACTGGAGCTCGTAGGAGCTGACGCTGAACTCATCCTCCGAGATCCAGTGGACGGTGATCGTGTCGTGGGAGGCTGTGCAAAGCTCCTCCCGGACGGACGGTGGGTTTGGCGCTGCGGGATATCACAGGTAATGTATTTCAGTAAGTTTGTGCTTTCTTTTCTTAATGTACCTAGGGCTTTTTTGCTCCCTTCAGGACTGAGATGAGCTGGTGCAGGGAGCAGAGTGTCTTTGCACAAACAACTGTCTTATTTTATCTGTCATTTTGTTCCCCACTTAACTAAGCTTCTGGTGTGACAACACAACATCCAGGGGCCAGAGTGTTTTCAGGTGTGCCAGATGGAGGGGTTTTTGCTGCTGCCTCCATCACTCCCATCCTGACACAAGCTGAGAAGCCACTTCAAAACCCAGCTATTTTTCAGCACTGATTGTGGGATAAGTATTTCATCCCATACCTATTCCAGACACATTTGTTCATTTTTCATTGCAAGCTGGTCTGCTTGATGATGAAGAAAATTTGATTTGGGTGAGGAATTATGTCCTCTCTTCTCCGGAGCTTTCATCCCCAGTTTTCCAGCACACAGCACCGTCCAGCAGCAACGGGCTGCCCCGAACAGCCCGCATTGCCCTGGGCCAGAGCAGCGCTCATCCTGTGCTACACGCATCCAGGCAGCGCCAAGAGCCCAGCAAGGTCTCTGCTCAAAGGAGTCCAGGATTTAGCACCAAGAGACCCACAAAAAGGGCAGCATAAGGGAAATGCTAAAGCATGCAGTGCATTAGAAGTACAATAATTGGTTAATTTGCTGTTCCCTCTCTGTAATCTGCCCTCTCAGATCCCTATGGGCATTGGCCTCCCTGCTGTGTCATGTAATTTTTCACCTACTCTCTGAACTTGCCACCTGCCCTCCAGGAGAGGCCGAGTACAAACTGGAGGATGGGGACATGTCACCGTCCTGGTGACAGCACAGCCTCTGCTCTGCTGCAGCTGACCAGGCACTTTTTGTCAGTAACAGTGAGTGGCAACCTAGTTTGCTTTAAAATACACCTGCCAGCCCTCAGCTGTGGGGAAGACACGGGGCAGCAGACCGGGGGGAGCACGCCTGGTCACTCACCAGTTAGATAATCCAGCCCCTCCAGCAGCTTCTTCTCTCTGGAAAAATCTAAAGCAAAGTTTTCAAAGGCATCATTAAAATTGATATCTGGTATCAGAACTTGAGAGGATGCAGTTGCCATGGCGACCCTGAAAGAAAAGAAGAGACCATCGGTACACATCAGGGTGCACGCCACTCCCGACACCCAGCAGCAGCAAGACAGGGGATTAAAAGGGTGCGAGCAGCAGTGACATTACATCCTGCTGAGAAACCAGCTCACTCCCACTAACCAACGCTTCTGCCCCAGCAGGGCGACCCAGTCTGGGGACAGGTTGCCCAGATGGCTCCATCCAATGGGGTCCCAGCCCAAACTGCCCCTGAGCTGCCTTTGGATTGTTGTGGCCACCACCAGGGAACCATGTTTGCTCCCATAGTAGATGTTCAGCATCATTAGGGTGACAACCAGTGACAGGACAAGGGGCAATGGATATAAACTGGAACACAGGAGGTTCCACTTAAATTTGAGGAGAAACTTGTTCGGGGTGAGGGTGGCAGAGCCTGGCCCAGGCTGCCCAGGGGGGTTGTGGAGTCTCCTTCTGTGCAGACATTCCAACCCGCCTGGACACCTTCCTGTGTAACCTCATCTGGGTGTTCCTGCTCCATGGGGGGATTGCACTGGATGAGCTTTCCAGGTCCCTCCCAACCCCTGACACTGTGATTCTGTGATTCGGACCTGCCATGCTCCCCCTGTTCTGCGAAGGATGGGGCCCAGCGACACCACTGACCCCAGCGTTTATCTGAGGGCAGCACATGGGAAGGCTGCAGGGGGACAGCTGGGGTGTCCCCGGGCAGGGAGCTGTGACCAGGGGACAACTCCAGTGACATCCTGTCAGTGTCCTGAGCCAAACGTACAGTAATTCTGTATCTGGAAAAGCATCTTGAGAGCAGCCCACCTCTCGGCCACGTTCCTGGCTGTCTGCAGGAACCGCGCGTGGTCGTTCTCCTTCAGGATGTGCTCTGCCTGGTTGATGAGGACCGTCGAGCGCTCCAGGCACTGCCGGCAGTTAGCGACCTGCTGGGCGAGCTTCCGCAGCTTCATCACCTGCAGGAGGAGCAGAGGGAAGCCCAGGCACTCAGAAGCCAGTGTGTAACTTGAAAAGCACTGAGGAAAGCCCTTCCTAAGCCAGGGGCTGCTCAGGGGAAGCAAGGTGAAACAGCACTGAAATGTCCCCAAAGGCTCTGAGGAGGGGGACCATCAATGTACTTTCAGTGTTACATTTTGCTTACAGGTGGGGAAGCCCCAGGGAAAAGCCTCCATGCTGCTCTAAGGGTCCCACGTGTGGTCAAAGCAGGACAGTGACGCATCCTCCCTCCGCTCCTCTGTGCAAACGCAATGCCATCCCCTGTGTGCTGGCTCGCGGATTTGTCCGGGAGAGGAGCAGTCCTGCAAAGCGGCTCAGCACAGGGCAAGGAAACCTCACACTGGCTCAGCCCCAGCAGAGCTGCTGGAAAACACCACATTTGCAGCCGCAAATCATTTTGCAATTAAAGGTGAGGTGCTGCAGTAAGAGAGTTATCCACAACACAGAGAAGCAGGAGCTGAAAAACCAGCCCAGGCAACAGCTTGCACCCAAAAATAGGGCACGTGGCTTGAACGGGCTCTGCCTCATCCACACAAATGTCCCGTGAGTCCCACACAGCCTGTGCTCGGGGCTCAGGGCTCTGCCGAGCCCAGTGCAAGCTCAGACCTGGCCCAGCCACCATTTAAAAAGGGACACGAAGTCACTCCAGGGAATAGTACCTCTGACACCTCGGTCTTTTCCCTGCAAAACTCTGTGGAGGATATTTACTGATAGCCTAAGACAGCACTGAACAAGCCACTGTGGAATAAACAAAGAACAGGTTTCTCTCTTCTGTGAAGTACCAGTGCTCCGCAGCAGCGAGGGGAGCAACGAAACCAGAAGAAACGTTATTTCTAAGGGAAAATCTCTGTGAGTCAGGGGAATGCTGTGCCAGAGCACCAGGGAAAGCCCGATGAAACTCTCATCTCCTCCACGCATCCAGGGCAAAGCTAAAGGAAAAGCAGGCACAAACCCCAGGTCACCGCTGAAGCTGCTCATGGATTGCAATGGTCACGTTTCTGTAGGGTTTACTGAATTAAAACCTACAGCTCCGACAAGAAAGTAACACAAGATGTAACCCGCTTCTTGCCTTCCTGTCTCTATGTGCAGCTTCTGGTCGCTCTGGGCTCAGCCCCAAAGCATCTCCTCACCTTCCAAAGGGCAGGATGGCACCAAGCGGAGCTAAAGGGCTGGAAACCCAGGAGTGACGGGGGCTTGTCAGAGACTGGAATGCTGGAAATAGGAAGACTTGGATGTGAACCAGGAGCAGAGAAGGTCAGAGAGAAAAGGAAGGTTACATGGGAGATGACACTGATTTCTGGGGTAGATCTCTTGTTTAAGCTGGGTGCACAGGGGGGCCCAGGAAAGCCTGGAGCTGGAGGTACCTGAGTTCAATATCACCCGTTTAAAACCCACTGCACGATTGCTCTGGCTGTCTGATGCTTTGCTGATGCCAGAGACAATATTTTGATTCGGGAGGAGCAGTCCTGGTCCTACATCTTCACCAGTGAAGACACAGAAGAAAGGAGGTGAATAAGCACAGCGGGAATTACATTGACAGCCAAGATGGGAGTAATTCTGTATCTGGAAAAGCATCTTGAGAGCAGCAATAAGGCATTTGCTAATGAAATATAAATTCCCATTGCCCCGTTCCTGCATGCACCTGCAGCAAAGGACCAGCAGACACCCAGGGCAGGGGAAAGCAAATTTCAGCAGATGGAGCTGGGCTGGGAGTATCTGAAGCAGTGGATTCTGAAATAATAAATCCCACTTCAGACCTCTGCTCTGCAGCCGCATCCCACACAGAGGCATCACACCAATATATCTTAAAACAAAACGAGCGGTCCTCCAGGAGCACACCTGAAGCACCAACCACACAAACACTACTTGCTCTTGCTCATTTAGCAGACACTTGCAACCAAGCATCACGCTGGACTCACCCTGCAAGAACGCAACAGCAGAGATGTATCCGTGTCCTCCCTGCTTCCCATGACCACCCACAGCTCTCCCAGCCCTCCTCCGAAGGGAACAGCCTGTGGGTTGTGCTGCTCCTCTGCGCGCCTTCAGATCATTTCCTTGTTTCCTTTTGCTGACGAGGGAGCGGGGCATGTACAAGCCTCACAAAGCCATCGTGACAGTGGCTCCTGGACCTCCCCGCTCACCGGCACTGCCCTGCAGTACATTGTCAGCCCTCCCTGTCCGTGGTTTGAAAACCTGTCGGGAAGAGCAGGCGCTCTCAGAGGTGACGGGACGCTGCTCAAGCTGCTCTTCGAGGAGTCAGTGCTGGCAGTGTACCCACAATTAAGCAGTGCACTAATCCACCAGCTGACAGCAGGGCCCTGCCACCCTCACATGGCACCTCTGCAGGAGCTCCAGATAGACAAGACCAAGGGTGAAAAGCCCACAGAGCACCTCAAGCCACGAAAAAGCCATGACTCTGCATCCCCCCAAGCGCCTAAGGGTTTCCATTGCACCCTGCAATGTGGCTGGGTACCAGCCCCAGAGCCCTGCGTGAGCACAGGACCTTGCACCTGACCTTGCTGAACCTCAAGAGGTTCACATGGACCCAGCCTGTCCGGGTGGATCCTGTCCCTCCGGTGTGTCACAGCCCTGTCCCAGCATAGAGCTGGTTCTGGGGGCCTCCTGGCCAGCAGACAACAGAGGGGAATTCGATTTTGTTTAAGTGTCTCCCAGCACAGCTGCTCTTTACCCAACAGCAGGTGTGCCGAGAGCCCCCACTCTCTGTGCACCCCCACCAAGGGTTTGCAGTCACCCCTGCGGGACCCCACTGTAACCACAGCCAACAGCCTGGGGAGCCTACATGGCACATGCTTGGGGTACATCTGTTCGTGAGAAAACCCCAAAGCCCACAGTCAGTGGTGGGACCGCATATCCAACATGACCCTCAGGGCAGCAGAGCTGGCACCTGCCTGCACGCAAAGAGCCGAGGAAGCTGGGTGGTGCTTCCCCCTCCTGATAAGCACCCGTCACCCCTAAACCCGAACTCTCCTGGCCTCTTCCCAACAAGGTCGGTCTGAAAGCGTGGCTGCCTGGGGATCCTGCCCCTCTCCAAGCAGCCCCGCTGCTCTTTTCCCTCCAAGGACAGCACCCCAGCGAGACACAGCCCATCCCAGCGCCGGTGCCTGGGGAGGCCGCAGAAGCCGTGCGAAGAGCAGGGCACTTGGGTGGCTGATGGGATAAGACATGCATGAATAAAGCCATTGATACAGCATATAAATGACGGCGTGGATCACTCCATAGCCACCGCCTTTTGCTTCTCATGTCCTTCTCACTTCCCAGCACACCAGCAAGATTATTAGCAAGCATGAGGATGTTGCCTTAGACAAATGACATCTGAACAAGGGGGCGGGGCAAGTGGCACAGGCCCGTGGCAGAAAGTGCAACAAGGAACATGTGCATCCAGAACCACAGGGTCTGGGGGGATCCTCTGGGGCTGGTCGGGAGCTTTGCAACCCCCCAGTGCCCCAGCACCATGACTTGGGGATGGGGGGGCTGCCACCCCCAGGAGCACGCTGGGGACACGCGTGTGACACACCTGGGGAGGGCAGGGGGCAGCAGGCCGTGCCCCGCGGCACGCGGTGCGGAACAGCGCGGGCTGGCCTTGGCTAGCAGCGGGCAGGCACAGCGCAAAACGGGTATTTGCACAAGGAAGCGATTCTCCTGCTGAGGCTTAATGGGCTGATGGATGGTTCATTTTATGACCAGACTTGTCAGACAAAAATTATCAAACGCAGAATAAGGAAGAGAAATGAGATGATTTTTGCTTCAAGGAGGACTCAGCGAGTAGCTGTCAGCCTTGGGCAGCGAGAGGCAGGACGGCCCCTGCCCCTCCTCTGCCACCCCTGACGATCTTCTCTGCCTCCTGGGTCCTTCCCCCGTATCCCCACTGTTCACCATGGGGTGCTGCCCCGTCTTACAGGCTCTCTGCAGGGGTATCCAACCCCCACCGAGCACAAACTGAGCCCTGCAAGGTACGAGCCCAGCTTGGAGCTGCACGTGGGCTCCTCAGTATCTAATCTCTGGTGGATTTCCAAAGACGCATGTGTGACCCATCCAGGATAAGGTCTTTTTAGGATTGCTGGAATAAAAGATACCTAAAGGCTGGCATGGTTTCCTTACATCAAAGGTGCGTCCTCCAGCAGCAGGGCAGGCGGCATCCTCTGGGCACCGTGGTCTGCCATTCCTTGCTCCCACCCCTGACCAAGCACAAACTTGAGGGTGCTGTTTCAGTCCTTACCTCTCACTGCCTTGCAGAGGTGCAGGAGCTCCGGCTCACAGATACCAAAGCAGCCCTGGACGAGCAGCCCATTCTCCCGGTACCATGCTCTGGCTGGAGACAAACCTCTGCTCCGGCACTTTTGCCTCCATAGACTTCCCTGCCTGGGCCCGGTGCTGCCACTTTTTCCAACACCGTTGCACTCAGGCTGCTCCATGCATCCGCTGGGCCATTTGTCAGGAAAATCAGCCCAGAACAAATGGAAAACCAAATGGCAATTCAGCAGGAAAGCAGTATTTCTTGTTCTGCAGTCGGAGCGCTTCAAAGCGCCCACCACCTCTGGTGCTTCCTTTCTTCTGTGTTTGGGGCTTTTCAAACTCTCCGATGTTTGTGGCTGGGGCTTCTCAGAAAGGCTGCTTCGCGTTGACACTTGGAAATCGCTGTTCAGAGGTGTTGAAAGCAACATAGGAAACCTGTCCAGACTCCCCACAGCCAGCACCAGCAGCACTGGGGGCTATGGAGGAGCATTGCCATGCTGCAAATGCACCACGTTTCCATTTCCAGCCCAATTTCAATGGCAAAGAGGCTTATTCTGGTTTCCAGGTAACTTTGGAAACCAAACCCATGCCCGTCCCCGGTACTGCTAGTACCCCTGTCCCTGCATCCATCTCCCACTGGTGCTGGTTTTGCAGCTATGTGGGCACAAGCTTGCGGCTCCTACCATGGCAATTCATCAGCAGCTGAGCGGTACTTCTGCTGACGGCCTTGGGCACTAATCAGGGCCTCTCTCCTCTATCCAGCTGCCATTTTATAGGAAACCAACATCTTTGAGCCTTCCAGCTCCCTGCCAAGTACAGCTGAAACTGGACAATTAGGGGGAGAGGGTGGGAAGTGAGAGGCAGACAGACAGATGGACCAGCAGAAGGCACCGTTACATAAAATATGTTTCCTGAAGTGGCTGGGATACAAACAAGCATTTTAAAGCTCCTGCTTCTGCCGAGGGTGTCTGAGAGTCCTGCTGCTCGGCTCTCTTGCACATGCACATGGCACAACCCGCTCTCAAACCTGCAAAAAGTCTGTACCTGGGGCAATGCTGCTCCCTGGCTCAGCTATCGATACTGTGATGGCTGCAGAGCTAGACCCTAATGATATTCAAGCTCAGTAGGAAAGGCAAAGGGCTTGCACACACACGCTGTGCGCTGCCATGGGTGCCGCTCAGAGCTACAGCCAATCCATCCGGCCTCTGCCCCTCACAAAGAAACCACCGGGAAAAGCCAGAACACCTGGAACCACTGGAGGAAGGATCCAAACCCCCTCCAAAGAAAAGGATGAGACACCAGCTCACCTATGGCTACACTGCAATGCAGGCTGCATAGCCACTTCTTTATGTGCAGTGCAGGGCTTGGATGGCCCTTCAATATTAATTCTACATTATTATATTAGCAGCACAGCATCAGAAAGCCCTGAGGAAGCTGTCTGGACTGATCCAAGCAACTGCACCAATTTTTCATGCTAATCAACATGTTTTCATGTTTTCCTTCCTCTGGCCATGTCAAGCACACGCCTTGTCCTTGGTGGAAGAGCCTTGGGGACAGCAGCAGCGAGGGAGACGCAGACACACGCTGCTTGGGGAGATGAGGCTGTGCGCACTGATGGCTGCCCAAAGCAGTTTCTTCATGAGCAAGACAACGGACACCACTAGCAGCCCTTCTGCCTGCAGCTGGGGCAGCCCAGCATCACAGGTTGTGCCTGGAGAGGAAGGACAGACCCTGCAGCGGCCACCCCAGGGGTGCAGGAGGGAACCCTCGAACCACGGACATGAGCCAGCCCTCCTTACCTTCGTCTCCTTGATCTTGACAGCGATGACCTGCTTGCGCTGGCGGATGATCTCCATGAGCTCGTCACACTCCTCCATCAGCTTGGCCTCGTGCATGGCTGTGTTCACCTGGCCAGGGACAGCAAAAGCACACGCTGTTAGGATGGACACATATGCAATATATATCCCCCATGCTGGGCCCTGGCTCTGCTGGCTGCCAGGGGCTGAGCCGGGCGGGAGATAACAGCCCTGCAACACAGAGAGAAGCGGATGGCTCAGCTGCATCCATTGCCACTGCAGCTGGAGGGAGGAAAAAGACTGGAGAAGGGTGTGGAGCCCTCCCTGCTGCACATCCAAGGATAGTGCTGGGTGGCTTGTGGGGCACACGCTGCCCCCCAGCTACTGCGCCCTTCCCCGGGAGGGGGGCAAGGGCTGAAGGGAGGTAGCGGCCGGGAGCAGCGAGCCCCCACTGTCACTGCCGCACAGCCTGGCTCAGCTCTGCCGGGGCGCTGCACCCCACTGTCACCGCTCCACTGCTTTCCAACAAAGCTTGAGTACCATCAGACAGCGCCGACACCCAGTGCCCACCTGTACCAGCCCCACACGGGGACGCTTAGGGGTCTCCCAGCTCCGTTCTCTGGGCAGGATGTACATTTTGGGGTGCTCTGCACAAGCATGGCTACACTACTCAGGCCACTCTCAGCTATGGGGCAGCTGGAGGTTATCCTGCCCCAGCCGTCCTGCTTCGAGTTGAGCAGTGCAGGCTTCCTGCAGGAGCAGCGAGCTCCACTGCCCTCTCCTCCTGGGCAAAACTCACAGCTCGCTCAGAGCTCTCACAGCTCTCTCACAGATGTGTGAGACCACACCTGGAATCTTGTGTCCAGTTGTGGCCCCTCAGTTCCAGCAGGACAGGGAACTGCTGGAGAGAGTCCAGCGCAGCCACCAAGATGCTGAAGGGAGTGGAGCATCTCCCGTGTGAGGAAAGGCTGAGGGAGCTGGGGCTCTGGAGCTGGACAAGAGGAGACTGAGGGGGGACTCATTCCTGGGGATCAATATGGAAAGGGGGAGTGTCAGGAGGATGGAGCCAGGCTCTTCTGGTGACAACCAGTGACAGGACAAGGGGCAATGGGTGCAAACTGGAACACAGGAGGTTCCACTTAAATTTGCAAAGAAACTTGTTTGGGGTGAGGGTGTCAGAGCCTGGCCCAGGCTGCCCAGGGAGGTTGTGGAGTCTCCTTCTGTGCAGACATTCCAACCCGCCTGGACACCTTCCTGTGTAACCTCATCTGGGTGTTCCTGCTCCATGGGGGGATTGCACTGGATGAGCTTTCCAGGGCCCTTCAACCCCTGACATCCTGGGATTCTGTGATGCACCTACTCCAAGGCAGTGCCTGGGTGCTAGTTAAAGCAAGAAGAGGTTTAAAAATGAATGAGAGCACCCTGCTTGAAAGAGTGTGGCTGTGACTTCAAAGCATCTGCAAAAGCAAGAATGAAAGCAACTGCCCAGCATGGGCAGAAGGAGGGAGTGCAGGCAGAGCCCACAGGGGCTGCATGGGTACATCAGGAAACGCTGTGTGGGGTCTTAATGAAAGGGCTGAACTGGCTCAAGGCAGCAACAACTAAGGACAATCTGGGCTGGTGCAGCCACCCCACCTCTGCTCTGGCCACTTGCTGTGCTGCAGCCCCAGGCTCTGTGGCACAGCACAGGGCATCAGGGAGGAAAATTTTGCCCCTTCCAGTGCTGCAGAATCCCCTCAGCAGGGCTCCAGGGCTTGCAGCACCTCCTCGGAGTGGCCTTCAGTCCCCAGGGCAGAGGAGCCAGGCGGCCACCAGGCAACCACAGCGGTGCTGCGGAGAGCTGCGGGGGGCAGCGAGAAAGGCAGCAGGGCACAAGGGCAGACCTGTCCCATTAAAGAAGAGTAGGGAAGCCCAAGCAGGAGATGCATCAATTATTTCCTTCTTTATAAATCTCCCAAGGTCATCTATCCTTCCACATAGCCATCACTGCTGTGGGTGCAGGAGCTGCTGGTGCCCGTCAGGCTGTGCCACACAGGTGCCAGCACAATACCAGTGACCCTGGAGAGAAGGAGCCCTCCCCACGGTGCTCAGGAGCCGAGACGCAGGAGCATTTGTCCAAATTGCAGCCCCTCCAGGTAATGCGCAGCTGGCGCTGCCAGCAGGAAGGGGAAACATGCCCTTTGGGGAAATGGGATGGTGAGGATGCAGGTAGCGGGGTCAGCAAGCTGAGGACACCGTGGGCTCCGATCCCGCCGCTCAACCGAGCAGAGCTGAGCATGGTGTTGGCCCCAGGATGCAGATGCAAGCAGTGGCTTGTTTCTACAAAAAAACCTGCATATGTCCTGCTTGATTTAGGCTGGTTAGTCCCTGCTGGACCTCTTTCTCGGGCTTCAATTACACTGACTTTTATTTTAATTTTAAAGATTAAAAGAAGGCATGCAAAAAATGCAGTGGAAACACAGGCAGAGGTTTCAGTTCCTCATCTCCAGGAAAGACCAGCAGCCCTGGAGGAATGGACAAGAAAGGGGAGCTACACTTTGCAGAAGGGGAGTTGAGCCCTATCTCTTAAATTAAACAGTGTACTAGAGGACATAAATAGGTTTTCTTCATTTTGTACTCCCAAAGCTGTGTGAAACAGCGGAGAAGTCTGAAGGCAACCCAGAGTTAAACACATTTGATACAAGATCTTTTTTTAAAGATTATGCAACACTGAAGTGGGAGACTGCTGATGGTCTGCAGAGACAACCCCGCTGAGAGAAAAAGGAAAGCAGGGAATCTTCCAAATCTGCTGCAAGGGAGCAGAGGGGGGAAATCAGCCCCTAGGTTTGGAGCTGCAGCAACCTGTGCTGGTGGCAGCGAAGGTGACAGCGCTGCTCTGCAGCCCAGGTGTGGCAGGGGGTGCTGGCAGCGCGCGCGCCCCTCGGGGCACAAGCGCAGGCAGAGGCGGCTGTCACCCGGGGTTCCCAGCACAAAGCCAGCGCTGTCTGCGAGTGTGCGCAGCCCCGGTGCGAGCCCTGGGTGTCAGGACTGCAAAACAGCAGGAGGGGAAGAGTAGGGGGGTCCTTCAGCAAGTACCATGCTCCCCCTCCAGCCTGGCACTAGTTCCCAGGTAACTGCTGCATTTGGGGGTGAAGGCTCCGCGGTGCTATGACTGCAGGACAGCTGGGTGTGGGGGAGAGCTTTACACATAAGAAGGGGAAAAAAACACTTCGCCCTTCTCAACGCTTGGTGGGAGAGTATGTGCTAGATACAATACAGCCCTGCAATAAAAAGCACATGGTGTAACTCAAACCTGGGAAGAGCTCATGTTGAAGCTTGTGGAGAGATGGGGAACATCATCTCAGCCTAGCGATTCAGGCAGAGACAAAGCTCAAGCTCTTCCTCTACAGCCGGGCAGCATGAACCCAGCTCCGAGGTGGAGCAGAGGACCCCATCCCACCCCCGTGGTGCCTCCAAAACTCTCTAGAGGTTTTTTTACCAGGTAGCAAGGCAGCTGTGCCCCAGGGGATGCACTGACGCTGCCATGGCACAGCGGTCACACCCCCTGTGCAGCATCTCCTACTGTCCCCCTGATGGGGACATCAGGGTAGGTACCATCTCTGCTACCCCTCCTGGGATTTTACACACTCACCTTCTTCGTAGGGTCATTACCTGCTCTCTCTAGTCCACATTTCAACACTGTCACAGGATTTGGTCCCTTTGCCCTCTCCCAGCAGCAGCCTCCCATGCACTGTACTGGAGGGATTCACGCCGCAGTGCCATCAAGGAGCACAGGGGACATTTGCAATGCCCTTCCCTGGAACGCCTCCCTCTGCACCTCAGGGTGCTGCTGGATGTGATGTGGGACTTAAATGGGCCAGGACTTGATGGGCAGAGGATGTTGGGATCACATGCAATGTCCACGAGGAGCTCCAAAGCAAGATCCCCTGCATTAAGACTCATGGAGAAGTGCATGGGGGCAGAGATATTTTCTAATTCATGCTGTAATGTGTTCTCTGAAAAGGTGCCTCTGAAGTGCAGGACTGCTTATTTAGAAACTCCTAAACCAGGGGTGTCAAACTCATTTTAATTGGGGGCCACATCAGCCTCGTGGGTGTGTTCAAAGGGCTGAATGTCCTTTTAGGACTGTATAGACGTTGGAGTAGTTACATTATACAGTCCTAAAATTACATTCGGCCCTTTGAAGGCAACTGCAAGGCTGATGTGCCCCCCCGTGAAAATGAGTTTGTCGTCCCTGTCTTAAACTATGTCGAAAACAACAGCCTAGAGGTCTGATACTTCCAGAATCAGAAATAAAAACCAAATAGATTTCAATGGATCACAGGTCAGTTCATTAAGATGCTGGAGCTGGATTCAGAGGAGGAAGAGGTTTGGAAGGACATCCCATCATCCTGACGCACTCAGCTGCATCCCTGCTCCATCTCTGGTGGGGTCTCGCAGCCAAAGCCTGACAGCAGTGAGTGCTGGTGACTGTCACCAGGGCTCTGCAAGGACACTGTGGCTCCTTCTCTTCCTGCAAGACATCCATTTGCTATTCTACCGTAGTGTCTCCAAACCCGCTGAGCTCTGGGGGAAGGAACAGCCCAGGAGAGACACCTTTGACAAAAGTCATTCCTATTGCAGAGCCAAAGATCCCTCTCCCTGTCACAACACACCGGCAGAGAGAGAATCAGAAAAACGAAAGCAAAGCAGCAGCACAGCCACACTTGGGAAGGTCAGCAGGGCTGCACAACCCAGGTGTGGCTTTTCTGCTCCTTTTCCCACATGGAAACTCAGAGCACATCTCAGCTCCTTCCTCTCACACATTGAGCTGCATCCGACGGTGACTCGTGTCTGCTGGCAGCACCGCTGGCACGCTCAGAAAGGGGTTTCGCACTCTTCCTCACTCCAGATCATGAGGACAGCAAAAAGGACCTTATTTAGTGAGCAAAGAACAAAATGCTGATGATACCTGCAGGGAATGCGGAGGTTGTGAAGCACCTCCCTGGCCTGAGAGCTGCTCTCTGAGACGATGGTGAAGAACAAGCTGCAGCTGCCTGCACAAACACATCCTGTCTGCCACGCCACCGGCAAACAACTCCAGTCAGCCCATGCAGCGTCCCTGCTGCGGTCAGCCCATGCAGCGTCTCTGCTGCGGTCAGCCCATGCAGCGTCCCTGCTGCGGTCAGCCCATGCAGCGTCCCTGCTGCGGTCAGCCCATGCAGCGTCCCTGCTGCGGTCAGCCCATGCAGCGTCCCTGCTGGCAGTTTGGCCCGTGAAGTCACCTGGGAAACCACAGGGCTGGGGTGACCCAGGGTGAAGCAAGAAGCCGTCGTGTTTGCTCAGGCTTCAGCACACTCCTCCTGAACCCACGTCAGCAAGCCCTGCGGCACTCTGGTGTTTTTAGTCTCTGGAAAGGTGCTGGTTCAAGGAACTGCTGCTTAATTTAGCAACCAAAAAATCAATAGCCTGTTCAGAAGAAACTAATTGCAACAGCCTCTCTCCATGTATCACTTTGGTAAACCAAGCTGCAAATTAATTAGCTATTAATTGCTATGTGGAGTTTGAAACAACAGTAAGGTATTAAGTGTCACCTGCCTCTCGAATGTTTTCCACGGGAGTACATCGGCTCTGAAGCCCTGACTCGGGAGCTGCAGCCAAAGCTGGCGTCAGGCTGCGGGCACCGCTCCCCTGCGCTAACGCTTCCCTTGGCGGTGCAAACAAAAGATGCCTGATCGCACACCAGGAACACAAAGAGTTTTATAGATCGAGTGGTCAAAGCAGCAAAGTCAGCAAAGTCCCTTTCTTTAGCAGGATTAAAGGTGATCTCCTCTCTTCCCCCGATGCTTTCTGTAATCCCCTATACAAAGCCTTTCCCGCTTGCTACTGGCTTAAACCTGAACGTTGCTGTTCTACTACAGAATTCAGGGCTCGGGCAGAAGAGATCGCAATCGCTGTCTCTGACAGCAGGAAGGATGCGGGGAGGCAGAGGGCATGTGTTCGGGAGGAAGGAGGGAAGTGGGGAAGAAGACTGGCTATTGCAGACTGGGGAAAGGCTGGGACCAGCCCTGTGCTACAAGGGGAAGCTGCTGTCACAGCAAGGATGGAGACAATGTCCCTGCCAGCACCAAGGGACTGGGGACGCTGCCTATGCTGCCACAGGATGAGGTTGGCCCGGAACTGAGAATGACTTAGAGAGCTGAGGAAAAGAGCGTGAACGAGCAGGGTGAGGTTGAATGAGGACCAGCGCAGGGCTGAACAGCAGCCTGCGGAGCTCTGAGGTGGGACGGCTCGAACACTACATGGGAGACCCAGGTGTGACAATTGCAGCCACTGCTCTGGGACACAGAGATGGGATTATAGCCCTGAGACAGCCAAAATAACCCTTTCCTCCCTCCTCCAATCCCTGGAAGAAGAGTAGAGCATTGCTCTGGGTGGGGAACCGCACCAGTTCGAGTACTGCATCAAAAGAAAATGTGGACAACAAGCAGTCTGGATTGTAGAGAAACTGAGGACAGTGCTTTGAAGAAACTTGGAAAAAATCCCCATTAATGAAACTATCTCAGGCCAAAAAGAAAAACTGGAAGATGCACTGTCTGCAAGCATGTTATAGGCTGCTGGAGGGATGAGCAAAATAACTTTCCATGTGTCCACAGTGACAGGACAGGGTAGAGATTTAGAGGCTTAGACTGCAGGCACCCACAGGGGACGGTCCCTTCCAGTCCCGCTTGTCTGGGACCCTCCGCTTCCACATTCACGTCACGGAGCATCTGAGCAGCTAAAGGGAGAGCTGGATGAGAGAGGCTCTCCCAGGCTTTCTGCCCTGGCTAGCAGTAAATTACACCACAAAATGGGAACATAGTGGCTGGAGGCAATCCCTGGAAGTCCTCCCTTTACAGCAAAGGTAGCAAAACACTCTCGTACTCATAGGAAAAGTAAGGCCAAAGCATTTAGGAGGACAGAGGGACTCACATGAGCCTTCATTTCACCAGTAGGCTCATCCTCACCAGCATTGCTTTGAGTGCTTCACCATGCAAAAGACCTTGCCCCCAAAAGGCAAATCACACCTGACATTCCCTCCTCTTTATTCCCTTGGGAAGAGGAGTCCCATCACCAGTCCTGTTCACCAGAGCCCTGCAGATGTTGGCACAGCAAACGCAGCGCAGCCCTGGCTCACTGCTGGTTCATGCAGCAGCCCTGGGGTGCATCAGTGCCAGGAACAGCACCCCAGAGTGGGGCCTGTGCTGGAAAGCACCTGCTCCAGCCCTGCAGAGGGGAGCCCCATCTCACCCACTGTGCACCCAGATGCTCCCGGTGTGCTGCCTGTGCCTCCGTCCCCCTCTGACCTCCAGGTGACTGGAGCTCCTCAGATTCACTCCTGGGACATGCATCTACTACAGCCAAGGCACATCCCATCTGAGGGCACACTCCACCCATTAAATGCTTACAAGCAGCTGTGGGGATCTTATATTGCTTCCTTGCCAGCACCTGCAGACTCTCATTGCTTCCCTCATCCTCTCTATCAGGCTGTGGAAAGGACTTTTGCTCAAGCCACCCCAGCATGGTGGGGTCCCACGCTCTCCTTACCAAGAGGAAAGGGTTAAAATATAGTTAATGCCGTACAGGCACCCTGGATCTGAGCAGGACCCCTGCAAAGAGCTTCTACACCTGCCTGAGCAGATGCAGTTTCGATACAAGCTGCAGTGACATGACCATGACACCTTCCTTGGGCTGGCTGCAGGACGGCTGGTCCTGCTCTGCAGGCAGCCCCTGCATGCTGCTCCAACGCTGCCCTGCTTTCCTGGAGTGCTCATCACTTCGGTGTCCAAGTGCTTTGCAAATGTTAAGTAGTTTACTTTAGCAGCACCCCCAGACAAGAAAGAGGAGGTGTGACTAGCCCAGAGTTTCATGGGGACTTTGAAGCATGGAGGCACCATGGTCAAAAGGATTTGTTGTTTCTGGGAGTGCAGCTGGAGCTGCCCCAGCCTTTGAAGGCAGGGTGCGGGATACAGCGTGCTGAGCATCCAAACCAAACTCTTACTAATGCCTTCCATCTGCGGATGAGGTTTTGCAGTGCTCAGCCCCAGAAGGTCCCACCTGTGCACCAAAGGAAACAGGAGCTGCTGGCAAATCCCCACCTGAGCACAAGACAGCTGCCAGAGGGTAACTCTGCTTCCCCCCTCCCTGAAAGCTGAGCTGTGTTTGCATGCTCAGCGCCAGCCGGGCTTTGACCAGCAGCACCCTCCATGCCCATGCACAGAGCAGCCAGTCCTGCAGCCCGGGGCTCTTCCCAGTGGCTCCTGGTCACGCCACCTTCTGCTTCAGACCCCTGGGAACCATCCCCACACCTCAGTCCTTTGGGACTAAACCCTCCAAAAAAACTCAGCCTCTTGCCACCCCTCAGTGTCAGTGATGCTTCCCACCACACCCAGCTCTGTTCCCAGGGCCACCCCCAGGGAAATCACAGTTCCATGCATCCCATCTCTTGAGCTGGGAGCTTCCCAGTGCACCTTCCCCAGCACCCCCCAGGTCTCTGATTGCTCTCACCAACCTCCACTTGCTGGCAGATCTGTATCAGCTTGGCCATCTGGTTTTCCAGTTCACTGTTGCGTTTAACCAGGTTGGTGAGATTCGTCTCCAGGGTTTGCTGCGAGTCCAGAAATGGGAGAGGAGAAAGAGAAGAAACAAAAGATCAGCAAAGCCGGAGGACTGTCTGCAGTCTCCCAATAGCATCTCAGACCATTTGCTGCACAACACACTGCCTGAGGGAGCAACAACCTGAATAACTCTGGGCAAAGGCTCTTTGGCTTCTTGGCAGCTCCAGCCCACTTTGGTGAGTTGTGCAAGTGCTTGGCATGAGACGGGGGAGCCACTGAGCCTGGCACTGCGGTGGCCCTGAGGAGGTCACCAGTTGGAGGGGACATTGTGTGTGTCTGTCCTTTGGAAATGGTTTCACAGATTCCCAGAATGTGAGGGGTTGGAAGAGACCTGGAAAGCTCATCCAGTGCAATCCCCCCATGGAGCAGGAACACCCAGCTGAGGTTACACAGGAAGGTGTCCAGGCGGGTTGGAATGTCTGCACAGAAGGAGACTCCACAACCTCCCAGTGCAGCCTGGGCCAGGCTCTGCCACCCTCACTTTGAAGAAGTTTATTCTCATCTTTCAGTGGAACCTCCTGTGTTCCAGTTTGCACCCATTGCCCCTTGTCCTGTCACTGGTTGTCACCCAGCAGAGCCTGGCTCCATCCTCCTGACACTCCCCCTTTCCATATTGATCCCCAGGAATGAGTCCCCCCTCAGTGTCCTCTTGTCCAGCTCCAGAGCCCCAGCTCCCTCAGCCTTTCCTCACACGGGAGATGCTCCACTCCCTGCAGCATCTTGGTGGCTCTGTGCTTGAGAAGCTGGGGTGGATTGTGTTCCTGCAGCAAAGGTGAGTTTCTCCTGCATTCCCTGGAAAACTTTACAGGCAGCCAGAAAAACACCAGGAGTATCTAAGTTTCTCAAACCACTTGCTGCTGCTGAACCTTCTGACAAGCTGGCAGAGACTAAATGTGTTTCTACCAGAAAACAAGGCAGCACGGCTGTTTTCATCATCAGCCAGAAGGCTGCGGTCCCCACCACAGGCTGCCCGCGGTTCCATCTCCAGCTCCCCAGCCCCACCGCCAGCAATGGCCCCGATGGCACAGGGGTCCCCAGGGAGCCCCGTGGGCCTGGTGCCTGCAGGCTGCAGCATTCATGGAGCTGAGCAGCATCCAGCGGAGCGCGGAGAAAGAGCCAGTTTGAAAAGATTCTTATATCTATGGACACACAGTGGACTCATGTTTTTTTTTTATATCAATAATTCAAGTGACACTGCATTTCCATTAAAATACGCGGTTCCACTAAGAGGAAATGTTTTATAACAAAGTGCGCACTACCTGTTGCAACGCTTGTTGGAAAAATGATATCCTATTAATATTTTAAACTTCAGGGCTGGCAGAGGATCCCTGTGGTGTTTATTCCTCCTCGGCTAGAAACTGCAGCCCAAGACTTTCATCAAGACTCCAGCAGACACATAAACATGGCCTTTCTCTGCCTGCACACATAATTTGGGGGCTAGTTAGCCACGAGAACTTGAATTGTAGTCATGAGGCACAGGCAAAGCATTCATTCCTGGAAAAACACTGGCTCCTAAAGATACCCCTAGCTCATTTGCAATCCTGCAAATTGCTAGCCAATGGTGGGTGAAGCAGAATACAGAAACAGGCTTGAAAAATGAAATAAAACCCAGGGTTCCTTCATTAAATGGAAAGTGCTTTGCACAACAACACTGTACTGATAATGAAAAAGCCAGCTGCTAACAGTTCCTGCCACCCTCTTTCCTTATAGCTCAATATTATTAAACATAATTTGACTAAAGCATTGAACATTTAACTTGCTAATTATCCTCCTCATCACCAACTCGGCTGCACTGAAGTCACAGCTTTGAAATTGCAGCCGATCTGCTTTAATGTTCCAGGGCTGTTGATGGAGGGGAGATGAGCTGGAGATACACTCTTTGAAGCACATAAGTAAAAAACACATTTGCAGCATCCCCAGTTTTCCAGAGGACTCCTCCCTCACCCATAAACGTGCACAACACCTGTCCCTGAGCGCTCATCCCTTCGCTAAGCGCACGCTGATCCTGCAGCGATGCTGGAGCAGCGGCAGTGGGTTATTCTATCAATGGGGGCTCAGACACCCCCTCTCGCTGCTCCCTGCTCTCGCCCGGCTTCCTCAGCACGGCACCTCTGCCTGCTGCAAACCCTTGAAGATGCATTTCCTTCTGTTTGATTTGCTGAAACAAAATATACTGGACGCTTTGATTACACCAGCTGGTAATTTTGTAGGTAAATATAAATTACAGCAATTATAGAGGTTGTTTTTTAATTGCATTATAACATGCTCATAATTTCCCCAAACATTGACCTCCTGGCCTGAAACACAGAATATTTGATTTTTTTCTACAATTGGGAAGTGAGAAAAAGAGAGAAAAAGGAAACACTACCATGTCCTTGCACAAACGTCACCGAAGGTCAGTGAGGGTTCCAGTGTAAGTTGGGGGACGAGCTGTTGGAGAGCAGCGTAGGGGAAAGGGACCTGGGGGTCCTGGGGACAGCAGGGTGACCATGAGCCAGCACTGGGCCCTTGTGGCCAGGAAGCCAATGGGACCTGGGGTGGGTTAGAAGGGGGTGGTCAGTAGGTCAGAGAGGTTCTCCTGCCCCTCTGCTCTGCCCTGGGGAGACCACACCTGGAATCTTGTGTCCAGTTGTGGCCCCTCAGTTCCAGCAGGACAGGGAACTGCTGGAGAGAGTCCAGCGCAGCCACCAAGATGCTGAAGGGAGTGGAGCATCTCCCGTGGGAGGAAAGGCTGAGGGAGCTGGATGAGCTTTCGAGGCGGGTGAGGGGGCTCAGCCCCGCCAGCCCGTCGAGGTGGCATGGGAGGGTTCATTTGGTTCTGCCTTATCACAGGAGCGGCTCTCCACATTTATCTTCATGTCAAGGCAGCCAACACTGGAGACTGTTTATTTTCAGTGATTTATTTAGGGCTTTTTTTGCTGCCCTTGTTCATTTATAATTGCTTTCAACAAACGATGCAGGTCCCTGCCCTGCTCCCTCCATGTACCGCAAATACAAATCATATGTGCATCCATAAACACATGCGCACGAAAGTCAAACCAGCTGCAAAATGCTTCCCGCGTGCCCGCTGGCCGGCCCAAACCTCTGGGGCTGCGAAACAGCAGAAGGATGTGTCCCTGGATGCTGACCATCATCCGCCAGCTTCACCAGAACGATGCAGGGGAAGGCACCTGCGGCAGCTGGTGGGATTTCTGCTGAGGATGCACAGCCAAGCCAAGTCTCCTGGCACAAGGAAGAATCGCTGCTGGGTGTCCTCTGCCCAATGTGAAGCGGCACAGGGAAGCCAAATGCCACCAGTACCTCACCCAGGGTATCTGGGGTCTGCCACGTTCGCTCCTGCGGGAGCTGGTCGGATTTTAAAATCAGACTGGTCAGATTTTAAAATCCAAGTTCTTGATGGCATCCTGCAGCTGCAATGCTGCTGGAGCTGTGGAAAACCCACACCCGCGTCCCTGCTCCCAGGCAAAACACTGCTTTGCACTGAGCTTCTGCCCCGGTACCCACTGGATTCATGGGCACGAGGGGCACCAGCACAGCTCATTTCGGGAACACCACCTGGGTTAACTGCAGCCAGCTCCCAGCAGGGTCGGTCCCAACCCCATTTGCCTCCCTCTGAGGTGTTTTTTGGGGAGGGAAGGTGATGGGGTGGCTGGGCAGCATCCTCCCAGCTCCACTAATGAGAGCTCAACTGAAAACCTGGGCATTGGTGAGCACAGCACGTACCAGGCTCTTCCCCATGGCCCTGGCAGGTCCCTCTGTTCTCGTGCTGGTGGTTGCTCCTGCTCCCATCTCCCCTCCCCATGGGGCAGCCAGAGGACTGAGCATGGGGCCCACGCGCTATTTGCCACCATCAACCTTGGTAGCCACACATCCCTTTGAGATGACGTTCATAATCAATTCCCAACCCCCAGCAAGAGAAAAAAAAATCAGAGGGAAAATATGATAAGCAAGTCAGCTGCCTGCCTTGGCTAAAAGAATTTCCCCAGACAATAGGACAAGTGACAGAAAGACATGACTGAGCTGCTGAGCGACTCCCGCGCAGCTCCCGCCTTGTGACACTAATGCATTTTAAGTCGCTTTGGAGCAAAACATACTGAGTAAATGCTGAAATAAACTGCCAGCTTTCAGTGCCTGGTATCACCCTAACCAGCAGAGCTGACCTAGAAAATCAAGCAATTTGTCATGGCGAGGTTCTGATGGTGTTTCTAATAGTGCTGAAGAGAGTCTACAGCAGTAGCCCTGAGCCAGGCAGAGAGGCTCTGACAGTCATCCCAGCAGTCGGTCACCTCCACGGGGAGGGACAGGGACGGAGGGGAAGCACTTGACTGACCAACAAGGATGCACCCGAGGTGCGATTCAGTGCACTGCAAAGACATCTCGCAATATCCCCTTCCATGTCCCCTGCCCACCCAGAGAAATCAGGATTGGCTCTGAATTTGTTTATCAGATTTAAACCCCGATGATTTATCAAGTTTAAACCTTGACTGATTTTTTCATGCTGGCTTGGGAGGCAGCTCCAGAGGAAAGCTCCCCAGTAGGGAGCAGGGCTGGTGGCTGCGGGTGCAGGGGCCACGGTGGCCACAGCACGTGGCTGCCCACACAACCACCTGAGCACCACGAGTGCCGCCGCGGGGTCACCTGTGGTGCCGCGGCATGCGGTGCTCAAGCGACGTCCCTGGTCCCCATGGAGTCCATTCCCTTCACCCTGCACACAGCAAGCACAGGGGTATCTCAGCCCAGCTGCGCTGGATCCTGCTCTTGGTGGAGAAAATCCACCATTCCAGGCAGTCATGCTCCTGATTTGCAAAGAGATAAAACAGAGGAAGGAATCAGCCCAGACCACAGGGGCAAGGCTTTGCTGGGCTGAGCTGGACACCGGTATGGAGGGATCAGAAACAAGGGCTCCTCCACACAGCGTTGCAACGCAGACTGCATTAGCACACACTGTATCTAGTGTCTCCTTGGGAATTTAAATCGAGAAGAGAAAAATAAAAGAAAAAACCCAAGTAAACAGGGCTAACTAAAAGTAAAATTTGCAGCTGTTTGTTGTGCCACCGCCTAATTAGCACATACTAGATTTGCATCTTATTGGCTCTTCTTGAGCATCTTCTTTTGGACTGAGCTAACCACCAGTGCTTGAGCTTGTCCAATTACGGGGTGCAAAGCCCTCTTCTGTCTTGTCTCATGAGAGATGACAGAACACCCTGGGTTTGTAACGCAATCCTTCCTGCACAGGCCGGCTCTACACGTACCCCCACATCCACCCCCTTGGGACACCACTACAGGCACAGCAGGATCCCAGCAGCTCTGGCGCTTAATTACTGACGGCTCCAAAACCAGCGTAGTGAGAGCAGACAAACCTGTGCAGAAGTCTGCTTAACCACCAAAGCAGCAATGTGTATTTACTCCTTCCCTCAGCAGCTCTGCCGAAGGGTTCACACTCCTGATCTATCCATCGCTGCAAAGGACGAGGAAACGACACACTGACCATGGAGGCCATGAAGGTTTGAGCTTGACTTGTTTCCTCACCAGGTTTCCAAAGCTCCTGGCCAGGCACTGCCGAGTGTGGCTGGACTGGGCACAGCTCTCCTCCCGCAGCCCGGCGGGCAGGGACAGCCCTGGCACTTGTGGGCAGCTCTATCGTGCATTGGTTTATTTTTATTTCTCGCAGTATATAACAAGCACTGATTTGGCCACTGGCTGCTAACATCCAGAGCTTTTTGCTACAGAGGATGCAAGTCCATTGCTGAAGAAGGGACAGGGAACTGCCACTCAGATGTTTGCTGGAGAAAGTGTCCAGCAGGCAATCAAATGTCCTCATGTCTCCACAGAATCACACAGAATCCCAGAGTGTCAGGGGTTGAAGGGCCCTGGAAAGCTCATCCAGTGCAATCCCCCCATGGAGCAGGAACACCCAGATGAGGTTACACAGGAAGGTGTCCAGGCGGGTTGGAATGTCTGCACAGAAGGAGACTCCACAACCCCCCTGGGCAGCCTGGGCCAGGCTCTGCCACCCTCACCGGGAAGAAGTTTCTTCTCAGATTTAAGTGGAACCTCCTGTGTTCCAGTTTGCACCCATTGCCCCTTGTCCTGTCACTGGTTTTCACCGAGAAGAGCCTGGCTCCATCCTCCTGACACTCCCCCTTTCCACTCCAGAGCCCCAGCTCCCTCAGCCTTTCCTCACACGGGAGATGCTCCACTCCCTTCAGCATCTTGGTGGCTGCGCTGGACTCTCTCCAGCAGTTCCCTGTCCTGCTGGAACTGAGGGGCCACAACTGGACACAATACTCCAGAACAGGAGATGTCCCGGTTAGGTAGCTGTGAGCTAAACAGAACCACCTGGAGTGTGCAACCAAAGTGGCGACCCTCCGCCTGCTCACACGGGTGCTGCCCAAGCCATGCCATGGGGGTTGCATGGGGGATGTAGGGGCAGGAGCCTGTGCCAGCAGGAGCTCCCTGGGATCCTCCTGCCCCTTCCTCAAGCCCTTGTTGCCTTAACAAAGGCTGCCAGGCTCTTGCCAGGCTCCCTCAAAATGAGAACTGCATTTCCTCCAAGGGGAGGCAGCCAGGCTTCTCCAAACGCATCACCTACAGAGACAGTGAGGTTTTTTTTACCCTTCACATAATTGCTGTGGTTTTTACTGCTCTGGATGTCTGTGCTGTAGGTGATTTTCTCAGCAGCTCCCCCAGGGCCTGGCTATACATCAAGGTAAAAGTCTTCATTAGAGCCCAAATTCCCCTACCCCATTGGCTGGAAGGCGAAGCGCTCCTTGCCCAACACAGGCACACCTGATGGAGCTTAAGAGCAGCAACACTAAAATGCCAGCTGGTTTGAGACCCACAGCTGCTGTGACCTGCCCTGAGCCACGTGCCAGCGGTGAGGGGGTGGGAAGGGTCTGCAGCCTGGACATGGCACTGAGCACAGCAAGCTGGTGCTCCTGGGCAGGGAGGAGAATTTTCTGCCCACAGATGTGCTTACCCAAAAAGCAACATGTTTCTGACACATCGTTCTTCCCTAACAGAAAGGATACGGGAAAAAAGTCTGCCATGATGGACAAAACTCTTGCACTCAGCAGCTGGCACATGGATGTAAGGAGCCTCGGCATACAGCAGACATGCACCGTCAGGACTCGTCTGGTCTCTAGAAGAGCTGGTGTTTCCCTGCAATGGGCACCCGCCTGTGGAAACCTCAGGCCGGTGACCCCAAAGTGCCGCCACTGCAATAGCTGCTGATGCTTCCCAGCCACATCCCTGCCTGGCAGTGGGGCAGGAGCCAAGGGCAGACCCTGGCATGATCCACACGCCTCACGGTCCCCACCTGCACCTCCACCCCAAGGCACCTATAGCCCTGCAGATGTCTGGTTGATATAACCATTGACTGGACGGGAAACGAAGGGTCTGTCAGCATGTGCACAGCTGCCTGAGTTACACAGTGACTGTGAAGCCCAAACAACAAACAGCTTCATTAGGGTGAGTGATCTGATGCTGAAGAATGATGGTGTTAATTATGAAGATATGGCAGCAGCAGCCACTCCTCCTCTTGCATATGGCAAGGGCCTGGAGGAAAGCAAGAAGAGTGGCCAGGGTTTCTCCACGTGCTCTGCCCAGGTGCTCTTGCTGCCCTGTCACTAGCCCATGGCCACTAACGCCACAGCAGTCATTATGGGCTCCTTGGCAGGGGAGTGGGCAAACCTCCTTTGCAGCAGCAAAAAGAGAGTAATGAGAATGGCTTGTTTATCCTTCTCAGGAAATTACTCTCCTCCCATGGCTTCACATGAGCTCTGGTCTTTGTCAGGATGGGAGAGAGGATGGAAACCAGACCATCATTGCTTGCACGGAGAGTTAGGGCAAGCCTGTTCGATTTACACAGACATGGTTCATAACCACTGAGGCAGCTGGAAAATCCCACAGCTGGAGTGAAGAGCACTTAAAATGAAAGGACGTCATGTTTTCACTCAGCCAGGTTCCTAGCGCTTCAGCTTTGTGTGAGGACGCTTGTTAGTGCTGCTGAAGCAGCCCAGGGGCCACAATAGCGTTACATCTCACAGGGAAAGCCACGTCCTGCAGCCCTGCCCTGGGAAGCCCACGAGAAACCTCATCTCTTCCAAGATTTATAGCACCACCCTCTTCTGCAAGTTTATCTCATCCTCCTGGCCAACCCACACTGTGCTGGAGAGGCCAATGCTATGAAAGGGACCTTCGGTTTTTTGGGGGGATGCTCGGGACAGCCAGGCTTGCCCTGGATGCTGGCTAGTGCTGCCGAGACGTGCACGCTTAAGGTGGAAGACCTTTCAAGAATTAAAAGAGCACTTTCCTTGCATGTTGTTACATTGAATAGCCTGACAGGGCACACATGTTCACCATGCAATCAAGATCTTCCCCTTGAGACCTGGCCCTGAAACACCATAACAAGGTGCAGAGGAGACGTGCCTGGGATGGGGTCCAGGCATGCGAATACACAAGCCAGCTTCCCTCCTCTGGCTCTGCCGACCTCCTCTCTCCCTTCCCCGGGTGACACCTCGCACTGGCGAGGCACTGACCGTGTGTCCTGCCTGCCGACCTCCCTGCAGTGGGTGGGTGTCGAGGTTTTGGTTGCAGGGCGACAATAAACCCTGGCAGATGTTCTTGTTAACCCCCTCTACCCCCCATTTCCCCTTCAGTCCCTCCCTCTCCCCGCCTTCCCACTCAGCACAGGCGATCGGGAGGGAAAGAAGGACAGAGAGAAGAGAGTTGGAAAAATTAAAAATGTTTTACTGATGCTACTGATAAAATAGAGAAAATAATACAAAATATACAAAACCAATCTTGGAAGTCCCAGCAACTGCAGAGCCGGCAGCCGAAGTCCTGGACTGGACTCTGCAGCCAACCGGAGCTGGATTCAGTCTGTCACTGGCCTCAGTTCGCAGGGACAACTCGCAAAGTCCTCTCCTAATGTCGGCCATAGGGAAAAGGGAGAAGATCCTCGTGATCTCCCACTTTTATATGAAGTATCACATGAATGGGATGGAATACTTACTTTGGTCAGTACCAGTCACCTGTTTCAGTTCATCCCTCTCGCAGGACGTGCATCGTTATCAGTGACCTCGCACTCCATTGCTATGTTTACCAAAACATGTATCTAGCTTTCAGAAAAATGTAGTTAGCAAGAAGATTTCAGCTGACAGGAAAATTCACTAAAAGAGAAACCTGTTTTTAACAAACCCAGGACAGTGGGACACGTCCATTGGCAGGGTCGCAGCCACCTTGCAAACTCTTGGGGCTGGACCTTAACACTGACATGACCCAGGATATTGCACTACAAAGGCTCCCATGCACCTCCTGGACCTTTCCCTGAAGGTGCAGCAGCTTTGCCAGGGCCCCTCTCCTCCATCTGCCAGTGACGGTCCTTGTCCATCCATGAGGACAGTAACTCCCAGAAACATCCAGCTGCGTAACTGCACCGACATATCTTTCTGAAGCCCACCACAATCCTCCTAGAGCTCAGCCTTCCAAACGTGGCAAACCGCCGGATCTCTGCATGGTCTTACTGTTACCAGGTCTGGGACTGCTCCTGAGCATCACTCCATCCCCATGTCACATCATCAAGTACCATGGAGACATGACCAAAGCACATCCTCATCCATGATGGAGACTTCAGCCTCTACCAACACACATGTACACATGCAGATCTCTTGCTTCTTATGGTGCTTCCGGTTTCTCAGCTAAAGAAACATGAGGAATAAAATGGCTATGGGTAAAACTCGATGC
The DNA here is from genome assembly GCF_964273445.1 of Streptopelia decaocto. Taxonomy (NCBI): domain Eukaryota; kingdom Metazoa; phylum Chordata; class Aves; order Columbiformes; family Columbidae; genus Streptopelia; species Streptopelia decaocto. The sequence goes on from NC_138665.1 coordinate 404,718, forward strand.
CTGTCAATGGGAGTCACCCAGGGTCACACTCATCTCCTCCCACAGAATCCCAGAGTGTCAGGGGTTGGGAGGGACCTGGAAAGCTCATCCAGTGCAATCCCCCCATGGAGCAGGAACACCCAGATGAGGTTACACAGGAAGGTGTCCAGGCGGGTTGGAATGTCTGCAAAGAAGGAGACTCCACAACCCCCTGGGCAGCCTGGGCCAGGCTCTGCCACCCTCACTGGGAAGAAGTTTCTTCTCATATTTCAGTGGAACCTCTGTGTTCCAGTTTGCACCCATTGCCCCTTGTCCTGTCACTGGTTGTCACCAGAAGAGCCTGGCTCCATCCTCCTGACACTCCTCCTTTCCATATTGATCCCCAGGAATGAGTCCCCCCTCAGTCTCCTCTTGTCCAGCTCCAGAGCCCCAGCTCCCTCAGCCTTTCCTCACACGGGAGATGCTCCACTCCCTTCAGCATCTTGGTGGCTGCGCTGGACTCTCTCCAGCAGTTCCCTGTCCTGCTGGAACTGAGGGGCCACAACTGGACACAAGATTCCAGGTGTGGTCTCCCCAGGGCAGAGCAGAGGGGCAGGAGAACTTCTCTGACCTACTGACCACCCCCGTCTAACCCACCCCAGGTACCATTGGCTTCCTGGCCACAAGGGCCCAGTGCTGGCTCATGGTCACCCTGCTGTCCCCAGGACCCCCAGGTCCCTTTCCCCTACACTGCTCTCCAACAGGTCATTCCCCAACTTATACTGGAACCTGGAACTTGATCCTTGGTCTCGTTTCCCCAGAAACATGACAAAATATTTCTGCTTCTACAGACATGCAACCTGAGGAAGAGGGTGGGGAGAATGCACTAATTCTATAAATCAAAGCTGTCCCACACAGTTCCAAGGGGAGAAAAAGATCACACGAAATAGTTTAACGTTGTCATTTCTCCAATGCTACTGATTAGTTGCAGACACAGTTTGAAGCATCATTTTGGCAAGTTTTGCTGTCTGGTCGCTTAGCGTGCATCTCAAGGCCTTACATTTCCCATTTGCTCTTTCTATCCCTGTGCTACTTAATAGAAATAGGGGCTTTGCTTCTGAAAATATTCCTTGAGGCAAAGATCTGCTAAGAGCCTTAATGCCTCCAAGCCCTTGGCAGGAGTTATGCTCCTCACCACAGAGAGGAGGAATGGCTCACTGGCGATGGATAACCTCTTGCTGCTGGAGCTCGTCCACACAAGCATGCCTCCCAAGGAATGAGCTGTTCCTGGCAAGCCATGTTGATCTGTTTTCTTGGGTAAAACGAGAAAAGGATGAGAACAAGTGAACTGATACCCCTTGCTGTTATGGGGTGACTAGACCTTTTCCTAAGTCATCACAACCACAGGGGATCACAAGGTGTGAGGGCTCCAGCAGTAAGTCTGCGTGACCGCCGTGCACGGAGGGGAAAGCCCAGCAAGGCGCAGCACACTCCTGTGGCAGCCTGCAGCTCGACTTGTGAGTGCCTTGTCCTAGGAGATGGAGGAGAACACCAGCAACTGCCCAAAGGAGAGCTCACCTTCCTGCTTCCACCAAAAACATTCCCAGCAGGGGCTCGTTCCATTCATCCCAGTGACACATCAGTGCAGGACACAGCAGCTTTTTGGGTGGTCTGTCTTCTGCATCCTTCATCATTGACCTTCCAACTGAGACATCCTGGGACAGATCTTGTTATGACATCTGCTTCCAGGCTATGGTGGGGCATGGACATCTGGCAGTTCCCCTCCAAGATGCCAAATCCTCCAGCTGCCAGAAGGTACACACCAAGGCACATGGCTGCCCAATGGAGGCGGGAGCACAGCAGCATCTCTCGCCGTTAACTGGGTGCCCAAGCCTGACTCCAGTGGGGAATAACACTGCATGCCAGCCAGAGCGACAGCTGGCCTTGTAGATCAGCGAGCCTGAGAACATGTTTCAATGGTAACCCGCTTCCACAGTCAGCCCGCTACAGGCTGCTTTGATGGGCAGAGGATGCATGGCAGCATTCATCTACCCGAAGGCAGCTCTCTGCATCTGTTAAGGGAGTGGAGCATCTCCCGTGTGAGGACAGGCTGAGGGAGCTGGGGCTCTGGAGCTGGACAAGAGGACACTGAGGGGGGACTCATTCATGGGGATCAAGATGGAAAGGGGGAGTGTCAGGAGGATGGAGCCAGGCTCTTCTGGGTGACAACCAGTGACAGCACAAGGGGCAATGGGTACAAACTGGAACACAGGAGGTTCCACTTAAATCTGAGAAGAAACTTGTTGGGGGTGAGGGTGGCAGAGCCTGGCCCAGGCTGCCCAGGGGGGTTGTGGAGTCTCCTTCTGTGCAGACATTGCAACCCGCCTGGACACCTTCCTGTGTAACCTCATCTGGGTGTTCCTGCTCCATGGGGGGATTGCACTGGATGAGCTTTCCAGGGCCCTTCAACCCCTGACATTCTGGGATTCTGTGTTCCGGTTGCCCAGGGCTCCCTACACTCACCAGAAGTTTGTCCCTGGGGTTTACAGCTGGAACAGAGCAGAGGAGCCACCCTGGAGCATTTGCTCCTCTCTTGGGATGTCAGGTAGTCACCAAGGGCTTTGTCCCTGTGCCCAGCAAGATCCAAGAGGACAGGTTACATCCAAGGTTGGACCACATTACTTGACCTTCCAGCCTACCACCATTCAGCTACAGAAAGGAGCTAATGAGGCACTCCAGAACTCAGTTAACAAATGCTTCTACAAAATTATGGCAGAAATGCATACGGCTTATTTAGGTTCATCAGTGTTTATGTCCTTTAATCTTTTCAAAGCAATTTTTCTACTCTTGGATATTATCACGGTTTTCCCTATCATCGCTGCAGTGTTGAAAATTGTTTAAATATTTTATTAAATTCATCCTGACTGTGACAAGCCAGTTGTTATTCCTGAAGCCATTTAACCATTATCCGCTTGTTTGAGCTGTCCTATTTAAATACTCTGCGCCTTTACTCCCTGGTTCAGGCTGCGTGCTTTTCAGCTTAAAAAGAATGCAATTTTCAGACATCTTATTAAATTTGCTACGTTTGACATAAAAACTCCCAAGCTATGGTGAGTCCAGAGCTTATTTGTTTATCTTCCACTACTTCTATTTATTTCTCTCAAAAGACAGAGTGGAAGGAAAAGATTTCCGCTGCTCCATACAATGCCTTTTTCCAGGAATTTTCCATTAGTAATTTCTAGTTTCTTTCAAATCAGTACCAGGAGGTCTAGAGAGGTTGCTTTGTGATGCTCGGTGGTAGGCACCACCAGCAGCTGCATGTGCCAAGGGGTGGAAAGGCTGCTGGGAAACAAACTTCCCCACCTTCCCCATCTCTGCACCCACGCACAGGGATGGGTTCTGGTGTGCGGGAGGAGCTGGAGCCACGGCAGCCCCGCAGTCCCTGCCCAGCACAGTCACCCACAGCCCCTGAAATCCCCAGGGCTCATCTCAGGAGGAACTCTGGAAGCAGCTCTGCTGTCCCCACAGGAGCCAAGCAATGCCTGCATCCCCGCTTCATTGAGAAATCCCATCTGTTGGGAAAATAGCCATTAATAACTGTTCTGGTTTATTCTGCCACAGTTACAAAACCAGTGTACAGTTCTGCGCCCCTCAGTTCCAGCAGGACAGGGAACTGCTGGAGAGAGTCCAGCGCAGCCACCAAGATGCTGAGGGGAGTGGAGCATCTCCCGTGTGAGGAAAGGCTGAGGGAGCTGGGGCTCTGGAGCTGGACAAGAGGACACTGAGGGGGGACTCATTCCTGGGGATCAATATGGAAAGGGGGAGTGTCAGGAGGATGGAGCCAGGCTCTTCTGGGTGACAACCAGTGACAGGACAAGGGGCCATGGGTGCAAACTGGAACACAGGAGGTTCCACTTAAATTTGAGAAGAAACTTGTTGGGGGTGAGGGTGGCAGAGCCTGGCCCAGGCTGCCCAGGGAGGTTGTGGAGTCTCCTTCTGTGCAGACATTCCAACCCGCCTGGACACCTTCCTGTGTAACCTCATCTGGGTGTTCCTGCTCCATGGGGGGATTGACCTGGATGAGCTTTCCAGGGCCCTTCCAACCCCTGACACTCTGGGATTCTGTGAAAGTGGGCTTCCAAAACTTTTAATGGTGAGATGTAGAAATCATTAATAAAAGACCCATCTCCCAATGTGTGACATCAAAAAGGAGTTTGAGCAAGCTGTGCTTCAGAGGCACCTCTCTCTCCACTGATGGGAAAGGACATCCAATGGATTGGCTTGGATGCAAGCATCTCCAGCAGATGTGACTCCAGACTGGGAAGAGCAAACCCATCCAGAACTATTCAAAATTAGGAAAATGTAAGGTCATTTCATAGTTCTTCCTCCTTCTTAAAAAGTCACAGTTAGGAAAATAGCCCTGCAAAATGCCTCACTAGCAAAAAGGTGGGAACCTTCAAACTCTCGTGATTTACTATGTGCCTTCTCCATTCCAGCTCTTTGTGACCTTCAGGCACTGAAGCACACGGTCATCGCTGGTGGCCATCACACCCCAGCAAGTGTCTGTCCCTTCCCTGACCACTCACACAGGTGATAAGATGACAAACCTGACAGCTTGCTAGAAAGCCAGCTTCACTTAACCAGAAAGCAACAGCCTGATGGTTTTTCCTGATCACTCGCTGGAGGTTGTAAAGGGAAAACCTCCTTTCACCTCTCGGAGATTCTGCTGCAGATCCCTGCATTGGAGACAGAGGGTTTGTGTGACAGCAGCAATGCAGATTCCTTCCTGAGATCCTCAGTGTTTTAAGGTCACCTGAGGTGACCAAATCCCACTGTGCAAGGCCTGCTAGATCTCCCAGGCTCTGTGCTGGTTCCACCCTGGTGGGGTGGAAGGCTTACATGGTTCCATGTCCAGAGAGCTACATCAGCAGCATCCATGAACCAAATTGGGGGGGAACCCCCCCAACCCCTGGGTCAAGGTTAGGCAGAAGGTACACACACAACCCTTGGATGGCAGAGACTTCAAAGGGCTTGCAAGAAAACACAGCCTATAATGCCGATTAACAACCTCAGACATGGAGAAAGAATTAGAAAGCAGAACACACCGAGCAACCGCAGGATGCTCCTGAACGCAAAGGAACAACTAGAGGAGAAAGTTAACAGCAATGTAGCTCGACAATAGATCAGCCCATGAGAAAACAGACCCTGCACAGCCACTGTTTTACAGCTGAAGAGAGACTGTCAGACATGAAATAGGAGTGTGATTGTAGCTACAGCACCCTGCTACCATTGGCTTTTAAGCCAAAAGTGAACAAAACTCCTTTCAAAGTAGATAGACTACACAGCTTCATTCCCATAAATATGTATATCCTTGTGGAAGAACTGACTGGTGGAACAGAAGATGCATCCTTTGAAGCATTTATATGAATACATGGTAGGCAAGGACAAAGAACAACATAAAAGTTGCCTTTAGAAGCTGCCCTGAAAAGGAAGAGAAGGGAAGGTGGGTGGAGACCAACTCCAACCCACGTGCATCTTCATGGCTTCTCTAATGATGGCGCAATTATGGTAACTACTCTTGCTACAGATGACGGTATGACTACGAAGAGTCCTTAAGAATATTCCTAAGGGTATGTGAGAATCTTATACAGATTTCAGGCAAAAAAAAGCTGGGCAAATGCTGATCTGAGGCACATAGGGAGCAGCAGAACAGCAGGAGACCAAGAGTCACTGACAATGTTTGGGATCAATTATTAAAGGCAGAAGAGGAGCGGCTAACTAAAAGCCAATCAACAAACATTGTGGCCATTAAAGTTTCCTAAGGAAAAAAATGAAGCCCAGAAATATCCTTGAACATGAAACACTAAAATGAATTTGGAATATGAGGAAGAACAACATGTAGAGAAGACCTAAGGAGGAACTGTAGGAAGTCTACAAAGGGACAAACACAGTTAGTGAAGTGAGATCCCAATGGCTCCAGTGGGCTGGAGGTGTGGTGGAAAACATAAGCATAAGGAATGGCATAATCATCATGGAAAACTCGGAAGTTTTAACAGAAGAAGATGTAGGAAGTCCCAATGTCAACTATGAGCAATAGGAAAAATGTGCCCTTAACAAAAAACAAACAAATCCAGAAAGAAGTGGTATGGGCTGTTAAATCACCGATATTGTGACAAATTAAGAACTTTTAGAAACACTGGGAGAACTGAAGCTCCAAATCTGGCAGAGATCCCACTCCAGCCCCCAGACCACCCGCCCTCGCAAGGTCCCACCCGATGCGCCCTCAGGCGCGTTTTGGTGTCAATGAACCTGGGTGCTACCGAAAGCGTCAAGCGCTCTGCTGGCCATGCCCTGAGCCACCCTGACTGGAGACACCCTTCACTCCTCTCCTTCTGAAGCTCTCAATGTGATTCACAACCAGGAAAGCTTCACTATTTAAAACTTGGAGAACAGAGTTATATGGGAAGAAGCGTGGTTAGTATGCCTATTTCATTTTCATGAGTGAATGGCAAACAGCACAGCGCGATTCCTTCCTCAATAGAAGTGGCAATAAGCAAGTATATAAAATCACAGCGGACTGTATCAGCTCTTGTCAGCGTTTGAAGCCTGGTCTGACAGCTGAAGTGACTGTGTGGTGCATCCTATGGAGCTCCACAATCAGCCAGGGGGCCACTGGCAACACCAGGCTCGGTGCACAGCTTGAGTTGTGAAGGGTCTGACGGCATTTCTAAATTAATATCATCCAAAGAGCTCAGACAGCCAATCTGAGACTGCAAAATAAAAGAAATTTGGAATTTGGCGCATCTTCTATGCAAATTCATATTTGCACTTAATAAACAATAAAGCTTCTGTTGCAGAAATTAAATTCAATGAATACTCATTTAACAGAAAGTTTATGAAAGTGCGAGAGAGAAATTAATGGAAGATTCATACATTTCTGAGTAACACCTGGTTTCCATTCAACAATAAAAAGACGCTTTGTGATTTTCACCAGATAGATAATGGTTTTATCAAAGATTCACTAATTACTTAATTCAATTTCTATCATACCTCCCAAACCAAATTAGCAAAATTTATGCAAAAAGTAATGAAAAATTGCAGGGAAGGTACCTGTTATACCCACTTCTCCTCGCTGCCTGGTCTGCATATCAATATTTAGATTCAGCTGTTCCAAAACTGAATACAAAATGCATAAAATGAAGTAGAAGCAGAATTCATGCCTAGACACCAGGGACATATGTTTTGAATTACAAATACAAAATTAGCTTGAAAGTGAAGCTAAAGCACCCGCTTTATTATTGCAGAAAACGTATTGAATTCTGCAGAGATCAGAAAGATACAGCATCAGAAGTCGATGACAAATGACAGGGGAGAAATCAATTCAAAGGGAGCTTGACTTGTATTACGGCCATGACCCAGAGTTTAGTTCTACTAGCCAAAACACTGCAGAACATGATTTTAATCTAAAATATTAATTGGCAATAAAATGTATAAACAATATCTGCAAATGGGTTGTTCTCCAGATTGCCTGTTAGTCCCACCTTGTATGTTTATTTGGCCACTCATCCTTCTTGCACTGGTGGCTTTTATTGCCTTCATCACCACTTTACTTCTACCCACCACGGCACAGGCTTTCAACTCTTTTCCTTACAGTTTATTTGTGCCGGTTCCTCTGGCCAGGAGCTGAGTGCAGGCAGAGCTGCAATGAACATCAGACAGGTCTGTGCTTGGAAGGACCGAATGATGGAGGCGGAGAGCAGGAGGAGGACAGCACTGGGAAGCATTTGGTGCCCATGACCAAGGATGTGGAGCTCCAAGGGGAAGCTCCAAGGAGCTCCAAGGGGAAGAGCTCAATGACAAACCCAAAAGAATCCCAGAGTGTCAGGGGGTTGGAAGGGCCCTGGAAAGCTCATCCAGTGCAATCCCCCCATGGAGCAGGAACACCCAGATGAGGTTACACAGGAAGGTGTCCAGGCGGGTTGGAATGTCTGCACAGAAGGAGACTCCACAACCTCCCTGGGCAGCCTGGGCCAGGCTCTGACACCCTCACCCCCAACAAGTTTCTTCTCAAATTTCAGTGGAACCTCCTGTGTTCCAGTTTGCACCCATTGCCCCTTGTCCTGTCACTGGTTGTCACCAGCAGAGCCTGGCTCCATCCTCCTGACACTCCCCCTTTCCATATTGATCCCCAGGAATGAGTCCCCCCTCAGTCTCCTCTTGTCCAGCTCCAGAGCCCCAGCTCCCTCAGCCTTTCCTCACCCGGGAGATGCTCCACTCCCTCCAGCATCTTGGTGGCTGCGCTGGACTCTCTCCAGCAGTTCCCTGTCCTGCTGGAACTCAGGGGCCACAACTGGACACAAGATTCCAGGTGTGGTCTCCCCAGGGCAGAGCAGAGGGGCAGGAGAACCTCTCTGACCCACTGACCACCCCCTTCTAATCCAGCCCAGGTACCATTGGCTTCCTGGCCACAAGGGCCCAGTGCTGGTTCACGGTCATCCTGCTGTCCCCCAGGACAAAGAAAGGAAAGCTCCCTGCCTGAACTAGGGGAAGGAGAAGATCCCAGTTAAGTTCCCAGATTTTGTCCTCTCACACAACCAGAAAGCAGAGGCCGCTGTGGCCCTGCTCACAGTGCCCAACCCGTTTCCAGGCAGATCAAATGGGTCACTGGTGGCTTGGCTGGGGTCTTCCATCACATCTCACCCCCACCTCAAGCCGGCAGTGAAAGGGGCTGAGCGCTAGGGAAACCCAGCAGGCTCAGAGCCCCGCTGTGGCCCCTGGGGTGCAGTGCCCCACACACCGGTCCTGCTGGGCGGGGGTCTGGAGGGTGGGTCTGGCCCACACCATGTCCCTGAAAACCTGCCAACAGCAACGCCCCATCTCAGACCCTGAGGCCTGCGAAGGGCTGTCACTCAGCTCTGGTGGGGCAGGAGCTGCTGCTCTGGGGCTGGAACAACAGCCATTTCTGGGCCTGCAACACCCATCCTGCCTCGGGGACACATCCCACTGGTGGGGACTGGGCTCAGCATCTCCGAGCTCGGCAGTCAGGAGCACCAGAACAGCCTGAGCAAGGGAGCGCCCTCAGCGCACCCACTCGTGACAGGTCAGGGCCTGTCCCAGCACAGGGCAGGAGAGACATCACCAGAGCTGTTGAAATATTCACTCCTTCAGCCCTGAGCTGCTCCTGTCCCCCTTTCTTACACCCCTCCACCCTCATGCCCACTCCCTGTTTCAGGGTCTCATGCTGGAGAGGGAGCACCAAGGCAGCTGCAAATGAACGATAATGAAATACAGAGACTACTATTGGTGCGTTCCTTCTCCCAGCGTGCCCTAAAAAACTCAGATCCCAGCTCTGAGGATCAAACAAGATGATCAAAGGCTCCAGCAGCTGGTTTTTAATTCCCCGTTGCTCCAACTCCTGTGCACGCTCAAAAGCCTTTTCTATTTTCCTCCCCCTATCTCTGCAGCAGAAGTAGCAGCAGTTTGCAGCTGCGGGAGGAGAGCAGGCTGAGGCATAAACAGCAAGCATGAGGAAGTCAGAAATCAAGTGCATCCCTTTACCTGACCCTCTGTCGAAGGGTTTATCTCAGTTTAAAACCTTCTCCTGGAGCTGGGCAGCTGGGCAGCATGGAAGTGCTGGCCCCAGGTGGTGGACAGAGATGCCTGTGGGACCTGGCTCCCAGTTCCCCATCATCCAGATGAGGATGTCTGCTTGCTGGGGAGAGAAAACCCAAGGTTTCCCAGCGGCCCTCCTGGCATGTGGCTTCTCCAGAGGTAAAGCCACAGGAGACATGCACAGGGCAAGGAAAAAGGGTCTTGCAGTGAGAAGTGTAGGGACCGCAAGCACCTGTGCCCGCTGCAGTCGGGCATGACTCCCATGGCCCGTCAGCGCCGGAGGAGCCACAGGGGGAAAGGCTAGAAACTACCCTGATATCTAAGACCATCATTTTAGTCTGAAAATAGATGTTCAGGCACTTCACTCCTCATTTAGATTTGCAAAACCCTATTTTTAGCAAGAGGAGAGGTTCTTCAAAAGTGGCAAGTGGTGATAAAATCCTCTGATGGAAGGCACACCAGCAGCAAGCAGGAATCCTCACAGGCTTCGAATTCCCGTGTTTGCCTTCCCCGTCCCTCCAAGGAAACAACCAGTGTTGGGAGGATGGTCCCTGCTTTATACAATTGTCCATCAGACACAACCAGCAGCTCCTGAGCCAGCTGTTTGGTAGGAGAGAAGGAAAATCCCTGCACAGCTGGCAGACAGCGCTGTAGGATAAAAGGTAGAAAAGTTCCCTTAAAGTCAGGTTCCCCATACTTCAGATATATTTCTCCTCAAATTTAAAATATTTAAGCTCTTGGTAGGGGACAAAGGGAGACAAAAGACCACCAGAAAAGCTCCTACAGACCCCAGAGCAAAGACCTTAGTTTAATTTGGGGGGCAGGATTTTCCAAGAGTTCCGTTCCTTCTGAGGGAGAACCAGACAGACATGGGACCCCAAAACCAGGTAAGATTTCACGGGGAACTGTCCCTGGGAAAGCTGCACCACTTGGTGGCATCATTCTCAAAAGCTCGGGCAAGTGGGGACAGTTTGCCTAATGGGTATCACAGTGATTAGAAGCATCAAATTATCTTCCACAGCACACAACAAATAACACTAATGGTAGGGATAATGTCAAGCAGAATTACATTGGATTTTAAACAGCACTGATAGCACATGTTAAGCAGACATATAATTAGCACTGTGGCGCCTTGATAATATTAATAATGTAGCTAATTATACTGATATAAATAGCAAGATTAATTGTCACAAAACATCAGTGTCGGTCTTTGAAAGGCATCCCCAAACCTTGCCACTGTTTGTCAGCACTTGGGCACTGGTGCTGTAAGAGACAGCAGCAACACATTCCCAAGGGCTGGACTGAGTGTAGGGGAGTGTAGAGACCTGGGGGTCCTGGGGACAGCAGGGTGACCATGAGCCAGCACTGGGCCCTTGTGGCCAGGAAGCCAATGGTACCTGGGGTGGGTTAGAAGGGGGTGGTCAGTAGGTCAGAGAGGTTCTCCTGCCCCTCTACTCTGCCCTGGGGAGACCACACCTGGAATATTGTGTCCAGTTGTGGCCCCTCAGTTCCAGCAGGACAGGGAACTGCTGGAGAGAGTCCAGCGCAGCCACCAAGATGCTGAAGGGAGTGGAGCATCTCCCGTGTGAGGAAAGGCTGAGGGAGCTGGGGCTCTGGAGCTGGACAAGAGGAGACTGAGGGGGGACTCATTCCTGGGGATCAGTATGGAAAGGGGGAGTGTCAGGAGGATGGAGCCAGGCTCTTCTGGGTGACAACCAGTGATAGGACAAGGGCCAATGGGTGCAAACTGGAACACAGGAGGTTCCACTTAAATTTGAGAAGAAACTTGTTTGGGGTGAGGGTGGCAGAGCCTGGCCCAGGCTGCCCAGGGAGGTTGTGGAGTCTCCTTCTGTGCAGACATTCCAACCCGCCTGGACACCTTCCTGTGTAACCTCATCTGGGTGTTCCTGCTCCATGGGGGGATTGACCTGGATGAGCTTTCCAGGGCCCTTCCAACCCCTGACATTCTGGGATTCTGTCTCTCTGTGATCCCTCTCTGAGGCTCATTCCCGCCCAGGGTGGCACCATCTCCTCTGGCACTTCTCAGCACACCAGCCAAGGGAGGGGGCTGGGGCTGTCCCCCCCCAGCACAGTGATGGCATTTCGGGAGCAAGGCAGGGAGCACATCCGATCCCCCAGGAGCCGGGGCTGCTCATGGACAGGGCACCAGCTGAGAAGCCGTCCCGACCCCTCTGTGCCTTGTGGTGCTCAGTGGGGTGGGACCCCCGGCCAGGCCCCACACGCAGCAGCACCCGGCCCTGGCCTCCCACAGGGTCTGACAAGGGGGACCCGGTGCAGAGCAGGCAGTGGTGACAGGATGGCAGAGCCCAGCGCTGAGTGAGGCAAAGTCCCCCCCAGTCAAGAACATGCTTGAACACCCTGAGGACGCCCGGGATGTTCTTGGAGCTTCCTGTCCCTTTTCAGCCCTTGCAGTCTTGTTTGCTTTAGATTTACATCGCTCTACTGTATGGCCTGTCTAAAACAAATAAACCCGGCTACCTTCCCTTCTAATAACCTGAAGACAAATGAAGAGAGGCGTTGTAAGCCATTGCAGGAAAACGCTTTTGAATCAGGGCATTTGCTACATCCCTTTTCATGGGAACAGAAAGAGAACCCGAGGCTGATTAGGAAACTGGATCCCAGCGCTTTGCAAAGGTAGGACGGTGACAAATGGGAACCATTAAGCACAATGTGCGCTTTGGGAGACTTAAAGCTCTCATCTGCTTTTGTGTCCTGCTGTTAGGCTGCTTTGTTAAGCAGAAGGGCAGGCAGGGAGCACAGTACCGCTGCCAGCAAAGGATGGGCTGGATGGCGACTATCGCAGGGTAGGGTCTCTCCTCACCTCTCCTTGTGGAAGAACAAATTTGGATGGAATAACCAGGATGAGCTGGCAGAACGGGTGCAAATGTGAAGCCCATGGAGGCTGCTGTCTAAATAACTTCCTGCCAAATCCCTGCTTCATGTGGGACTTGCCTGTGCTGAACAAACTTTTCCACCTTTCTGGCACCAGCACATGAAGCCTCCAGAGGCACGTTCAAGACAGTCACGTTTAGCCGAGCAATTCCACGTTTCACATGGAACTTGCCATGAGTTTTCTCCCTGTCTTGCTCCAAGCCACCCCGTGGGGAGAGGGTGCCATTCAGCTGTGCTGGCTTTGCGGATGCTCCGGGCTCCCGCATCCCAGCACCTGGCTGGGGGGCAGGAGCCAGGGTCGTGAAAAAGCCGAGTGCTGGGCTTGCTCCCCCCGTCCCAGCCGCATCAGCCAGCCCAGCAAAGCTTGTGCTGGCAGGGCACACTGTTAGCGTTGCCAAAGTTTGAAGAAGGACACAAACCCTCAGGTTTCTCTTGGAAGTGCCAACCAAAAGTCCAGGATGGGGCTTATTTTGGCTGATTTGCTGCTTATGTTAAGCCACAGTGAGACTGTTAAAAACAGAGCCGGAGATGTTGAGATAGAGGAACACCAGTACAAACTCAGCCTCAGGGTAAACGCACTGACTTCAGCAGGGTTACACTGCAAGACGACTTTAACTCCTTGTGCAGATGTGAGCACCAGAAAGTCTCGTTCCTTCTGCCTGCTTTTTCCCTTCCCTGCTGTTTTGCTGCCGGAAAAGCAAACAAAATGGCTAAACCCACCAAGAAGTCACTAAGAACATCACTAAGCAATGGAGAGACAGCACTTTTGGAATTTCTTCTGCAGCCAGAGTGTTAGCACTGCTTGGGGACCCCCTTTTCTCCTTCAACATGTGGGATGCTGCAGTGGACTTAGAGATCCACAGGGGACATTGCACTTACAAAGCCCTTGCACCCAACAGTCCCATTGGGCCATCCAGCACCACGGCTGCTGCAGATCCCCGGCAGGCTGACCAGCAGCACGGTGGGAACAGCAAAGCCCGGCTCCCTCCAGCACATCCACGGCACTGCCGGGGTGACTCCGAGGGCTCTGTCACGGAGGGACCCCAAAATTAGTTTTAGGCAGACAACCAAGGTCCAAAGCAGACTTTTATTCTGTCCGGGAAAGTCCAGCAAAACAACCAATTAGAAACGGGGTTTATACAATTAGTTAGCACGCCGGTAAAATAAAATACAAGTTCGGATATCAGTTGAGGAAATTATTGGGGTACAGCAAATAAGAGTTATGGAGATCCACAGCGTGCATAACCGCACTCACAAGAAAACAACGCCAGAGCTGTCCGACTCCAGGATACTACACTCGCTCATCTGGCGAGGAAATCACTTGCTTATCTAGCAAGGAATTATTTAATACACTCGCTTATCTGGCGAGGAAATACACTTGCCTGTCTCTGGCAAGGACCTACACTCACTTATGCAGCGAGGAACATATCCAGTAAGTTATCAGTCACCCACCCGCGGAGGTGAGGCAGTCCCAGTCCCGGGAGGTCACCTCACACTGCGTCCCAGGCTAAGGGAGCGATCGGGCTGCAGCAGGCCCGTGGCTCCGACAGGACACACATAAAGGGGATCCTCGGCGGGAACCCCGTTTTTATAGTCTTGTCAGATCTGGCTGTGGGCATTCCAGAAGCTTCTCAGCTTCTCTGCACCCTCCCACTCTGGCTATGGGCACCCCAAAACTTCTTGGCTTCTCTGCACCCCCCAGCTCTGGCTGTGGGTGCCCAGAAACTTCCTGACTTCTCAGCACCTCTTCTCCTCTCCTGGCTAAGGGCAAACAAAAGGAGCTATTAAGTGCCCCACTGAAGGAGAGGGGGATGTGTTGGGGGAGAGGTGAATGTGCATGCACCTTACACATTGAAGGAAAGTTGGGGGGAATGTGCAACTGCCACAGGGTCCAGCCGCGCGTTGGCGCAGCCGGCCTGCGCGTCCCCACACGCTGCCTCGGGCTGCCCGGCCCAGCAGCGCCAGCCTGCGCACAGTGACGCTTTTGTCAGCTTATCTGGCAGATCTCGGGCACCAGCCCTGCGGATTACACAAGCTCCCATCCCTTACAGCAACAGGCATGAGACAAAACACCTGAACAGGTTTTCCTTCCAGGAGAAAACAGCCAGCCCACTGCTCCTCCGAGCCTGTGCTGCCCAAGGGCTGGGGACACTGGCACCTGGAGACTGCTGGTACCTGAAGCACCCGAAGACCGCGTCTTTGGGCAGCCCGGATAAAGCGACCCGGTGCCCAGCCCTGCCTCCAGCCACCCCGGAGCCTGGCCAATCCTTCCAAAATCCAGAGCCCATGGCAGCACCGGCGCCCGTCCGGGAGCTCCCCAGCCCGCTCCTCAGTGCCGCACGGGCTCTGCTAAAGCCTCTCTGAAGGCCACCTCGAGGAGAAAGGCAAAAACCAACCGACGACGACTTCTCCAAAAGTTACAACATCTGGAAAACGCGTCGGGGAGGACTGCTGGAGCCTTCGAGCCAAGCACAAGGGTAACTGCTCATGCGAAAACCTGTTTCAGCTGCTTTAAACTTGGCTAAAACTTCACCCAGTGAAGTGTAAAGCTCCCATCAGACCTTGTTCCCTCCTCAACGAAAAAACGCCAGTTTCTGATAATCAGAAAAGGATAAATTCTCTTTCCTCCTCCACACTAGCACGGAAGCCCTAAAATTTCAGTTCTTTCCTAGAAAGCTCAAAGGATCAGTGCTTTTGGTCAAGCTTGAAGCGTGGAGGGCAGAGTTAGCTCTGTTCCAAAGAGATGAGTTTCTGCAAGGCTCTGGCGCCTCCTCTGATGGATTTTTGGCAACTGCCCCAGAGTCCTCATCTCTCAAATCCTGCCAGCTCGGGCTTTGCTGCCCCAGTCTTCTCATCTCTCTCTTTCCTTCTCTCAAAAGCCCAGGGATGGAGCAGAACAATAGCAGGAGGCCTGTGAGACACAGGACCAAGTGAAACTGGTCTTTGCAAAGTAGAGGGCTTGTCTATACAAGAGGCAGCCAGATGGATTTTACTTGTAGTCACAACTGCCTGTGATATCTCCATCTCCCTCCAGCCCTGTTCTCTGATACAACCAAACCACTTTGCAAAAGCACAGGCAAAACAAAACAAAACAAACCAGAACCCCCAAACCCCAGAAATCAAAAGCTTGCACCTAATTTAAACATCTTACACTGGAAAATTTCGCCTAATGAGGCGTGATATTGCAAAGTTACTGCAAACACCACCTAATGAAAGAAAGAATCGCCATTAGTGCCTCACCCAGCAGTGTACCCTGCTGCAGAGCGGTGCACGTGAAAAGGCAAATGCCTTTGTACGGGCAGCAAATGCCTCTGTATGATGTACAGCTGTAACGGAGCTACAGTGCTACAATGCAGAGGCTTCAAATAAAGCTGCTGAAGCTGCACAACACAGAGAAAATATTAACTGAGTTGCAGGTGAGCATCCAGAACAAACACAAACCAAATCCTTGGGCTGGGGCTGCAGCTGGGCTGACATAACACATTAACGCAATGAATAGATCTTAAACTGCACAACAAACCCCTATGGAAAGCATCTCACTGCTACGTGCAGCACTGGCTTTGGGAAGCACAAGATCTCAGCGAGTTCAGATGGAAAAACTGACGAATTTCACATGCGGCCGAGTTGGCTCTGAAAGAATAAACGGCTGATGTAAAGCCACCAGCAGCATTCACCCCCTGTACAAAGCCATCCGCTGTGCTTCATCCGAGTGAGTGCCAGCCCTCCGCAGCCTCTGCTGTATGGACGCAGCACTGCTGAAAATGGGATTAGCATCACAGTCTTTCACTCGCCTCCCTCTTATCTGCCGCCCGTACTCTTGCTAACCATCAGCCAAGTGTCCCTCGAAACATAAGGTTTACAGAAACCACTGTTCTTATCTGCTTCCTGTCTTCTGAGTCTTTAAAGGTCACAAAACAGTGTATTTAAAAAGCAAACTGAGTTCCTCCTACAGCCCTGGGATTCCCATGGCTGCAGACTTAAGAATAATATAGGATGCCCAGAGATGTGGGGAGCAGAGCATGATCCAGCAGAACATCCAGCTTGAGGGAGAGACCCATCACCTACCAAATTATTCCTGACTGTGCTGGTTTGGGTGTCACAGCTTGGTTTAAGGTGCCTTGCAACCCCATTTCTGAGCACTATGGGCAACATGGTCACCGGAAAGCCGGGCTGAGCTGGGACAGCTGCTGCATCCCTGCTCTGCCCCGCGCAGAGAAACCCCTCAGCGACTGCCAGAGCAGCAGCGTTGCAGGCACAACCTCCCCTCGCAGCAGCCGGGAGCCCCAAGGGCAGCAACAGTCACCACCCCAAGTCTACCCGTTGTCCAGCTTCCCCGGGGGGGAGCAGAAGCCTGCAGAGAGTTTTGTGACCCAAGCAAAGCCATGGCAGCACCCCCCACATCCTGCTCCCAGCCACGGCAGCCAGCTGCCACACTCACAGCTGCAAGGAGCACAGCAAACAACTACACAATGCTCGTTCTGCAGGACACAGCAACTCCACAATACGCTATTTTTATTGCCCTATGAGTCGGGCCCTATGAGTCGGTGGCTTCGAGAACAATGTTTTTCCAAGGCAGGCCAGCTCCTATCATTTAAATGAAAAAGGGGACTCAATGGAAACTAATACAAAGAGAAGGAATGCAAAAGCACCTCCCTTTGGTTTTGCTGAACTGACACATCACTGTGCTTGGTGCATTGGAATCACAGCTCAGCAAGCATGGAAGGCAAGTGTGCACTTATCCCCCTGCTGTGTTCGCATTCGGGCGTTTATCAGCAGCTTGCCAGCGGCTGCTAGCAGCAAACGGGGGTTCGCAAGCGATGGGGAATAAAGAGCCCTCACAGCATCTGGGGTTTCTGGCGCCAGGCCCTGCCCCAGGGTACCACACAGTGGCTGCCGTGGGCTGCAGCCGCCCCCAGTGATGGGGACAGTCTCCCCAGGAGCAGCCTCTGTGTGTTTTAATCGATGGGAAAAGGCCTCCAGAAAAGGCCTGCATAGCCAATAGCTCTGCTATTCTTCTCACCTTTATCCCTGATCCAAGAACAGCATCACCCCTTGCTGCAAACTTTGCTGCAAGGTATGCTGCTCTCCAGCACTCCTCCTGAAGGTTTCCCTGCAGGCCAGGCTTACCTTGCCAAAGTGTTATTTTTCAAATGGTCCTCTGAGTGCTCCTGCAAGCCACAGGGAGCTGCCAGCAGAAAAGCAGTTACCTGCAAAACCACAAAAAGCTGGGACGGGCGTCACACCAAATTCCCTGCCAGCACACCCCCTGCTCACTGCAGCGCTGAAGTCTCCACAATGCTGGGGTCAAAAAGCTCGTCATTTCCCCTTGCCACATAAATCCCAAAGTCAAGCTATTTCTCAGAGGTACTTTGAAGCAGAAAGGAAATAGATGTGCTTTCTGGTGTGGCTGGTAACAGGGAGCCCGGAGCCCCGCGAGGGGTGGGCTGCCGGAGGGCACAGCACGAGCTCTGCCCCCTCCTCGCACCCCCAAACCTTCTCCCCACGCTCAGGGTTTTGCAGCGTGGCCCAAGCGGTGCTCCCAGCCTTGGGCAGCCAGCGCTTCACCTTGTGAAAGGCTGAAGATCAAACAACAGAGCAAGCACCGCTTGGGTCCAGCAGTGAAACAAAAGCTTTCAGAGGGGTTTGCAGCATCCACATGGGCAGGTCCCTGCCCCAGCAGCAGAGAGTCCCGAGCTGCCAAGCCCAGGCATTCAGCTGTGGTGAGTCAGAGCCCGAGCAAGTCACGAGACCAGATGGAAAATCCCAAGAGTTTCTGAAAATATATAAACACCTCATGGGTACAATTTATTTGCCTCCTGGTTCTTTTTGCAAACCTTTGGAGTGGATTTGAATCAACTTTTGAGCTTCTCTCTGAAGACTCAGAATAACACTCAAACCAGGCCCGAGATGCTTTATTCGACATGAAAGCCAAGACTCTCGCATCCACTCTCCTCCCCAGGTGTGGGCTTTCCAAAACCCCCCAGACAACTGGGATAAGCACTTGCACCAGTGGCACCATTTGCCCCAGGCACAGTCCCACCGGGGATCGGGAATCACAGAATCCCAGAATGTCAGGGACTGGAAGGGCCCTGGAAAGCTCATCCAGTGCAATCCCCCCATGGAGCAGGAACACCCAGATGAGGTTACACAGGAAGGTGTCCAGGCGGGTTGGAATGTCTGCACAGAAGGAGACTCCACAAGCCCCCTGGGCAGCCTGGGCCAGGCTCTGCCACCCTCACCCCAAACAAGTTTCTTCTCAGATTTAAGTGGAACCTCCTGTGTTCCAGTTTGCACCCATTGCCCCTTGTCCTGTCACTGGTTGTCACCCAGAAGAGCCTGGCTCCATCCTCCTGACACTGCCCCCTTTCCATATTGATCCCCATGAATGAGTCCCCCCTCAGTGTCCTCTTGTCCAGCTCCAGAGCCCCAGCTCCCTCAGCCTTTCCTCACACGGGAGATGCTCCACTCCCTGCAGCATCTTGGGGGCTGCGCTGGACTCTCTCCAGCAGTTCCCTGTCCTGCTGGAACTGAGGGGCCACAACTGGACACAAGATTCCAGGTGTGGTCTCCCCAGGGCAGAGCAGAGGGGCAGGAGAACCTCTCTGACCTACTGACCACCCCCTTCTAACCCACCCCAGGTACCATTGGCTTCCTGGCCACAAGGGCCCAGTGCTGGCTCATGGTCACCCTGCTGTCCCCAGGACCCCCAGGTCCCTTTCCCTTACACTGCTCTCTAATAGGAAGGCTGGAGCTCAACCCGGCTTTGATGGGCAGCAGCTTGGCACTAAGGGCATAGGGAGTTGCAGCAGAGCTCCCCGGCTCCTTGGCTTTCAGACTTGCTCCCCAACCCCAGGGGGCACAGAGGGGGAACAGACAAGCTGGGAAGCTCCTGCAGCAGCTGCTGGAGGGAGGTCGGGGCAGAGCAATGGCTTCGAGAGCTCTGTGCATGGAAGGAATAAGGGAGTTTCCACATCCAGCAAAATCACAGCGTCGCCTCCACCCGCACCTTTGCTGGGGTAACAGGCGCAGGAGCCCTGCAGCCGTCAGCACAGGCACTTTCTGTAGCAGATCTGTGCATTATTATAACGAAACGCTGGCACAAGAAACGCACTCCCCGTCCCCTCCCCTGCCCGCTCCCCCAGCCCCCTCCCTCTCCAGCAGCTCCTTCCTGCACATTCTCCCACAGGTCAAAAGACTCTTTCAAAATTTAGCAGTGTCAAGGCACAAAAATAAAACAACCACATTGATCTTTCTGGCAGAGCCTTCCATAAAGAGGGTTACTCAGAAAACCTTTATGTAGTTTTCTTTTCTTTCCTTTATTTTCTTTTCCCCAGTCCCCTCATCTTTCTTTAAAAGCTAATCTTTGCTAAGGGGAACTTTTTGTTCCTTCTGACACTGCAAATATATGTGTTGGCAAGTATGTCTGCAAGCATACATCTTCTGCGAGAGGCCTTGTGATGGGCTTTGAAACCAGACCAATTAGCATTTTATTTTTATTTTTCAATCGTGATGCTTTACAACAGTTTAAAAAGCAGATATTGAGCACTAAATAACTCTCACAGATATGATTATAGGTGTAAGGGATCTTTGTGCTTGCTGAGGAAGAATTATCCAACGTTAAACAAAGCTCAGCTGTGGATAACTTGAAAGATAAAACTCCTGGTTGGGCATGACTTGGATTTAAATGATTTCAAAAGCCATCACTTTTATTACTCTCTATTCTCCTTACTTTTGACCGCTTCCCTTGTGCCTCAGCCCAGCAGGGAGTGAAGCTTGGGGCAGAGGATGATCGCTCCAGCAGCACCACCAGCAAACGCTGGAAGAGACCCCGAGGCACACAAACCCATCTGCCGTCGTCGCATCACCCCAAAAATAACCCATGAGATATACAGACAGTGATTACAGTGAGTTTAGATTTAACAGCCACTCCACATAAGCCCAGCGGCGGACGTGCCACAACCACAGTGGTGCTCAGGAGGAACCATCCTTCAGCCGCGCTGAAACCGGCGGTTTTGCCCAAAGCAGGAGCATTGTGGAGCTGAGTTCCTGCTTCTGCAGCCCATCCCGAGCCCCGTGGCCAGTGAGCCGGTGCCAGTGCCAACGCCACCGGCAGGTCGGCCCCGCAGGACCGGGCATGTTAAAAGACCTGCTGGGAAAGTGGCTGTGACCCCCTGCCCAGTGAGAGGGAAACCTTGGGGCTCTCCCTCTGGGTTTATGTGGGATTCGGCTCCATGCAGCCCAAGCAGAGCTCTTCCCCTCTGCAGCATCCAGGAGCTGCTGCTCGCCCCCCAGCACCTCTCCTCAGCAACACCCGGGGGTATGGCAGCACCAGTCTCCAGTGCATTTCCCACCGGCTCCATAAACCCAGACGCACACACCGCAGCTTTGCTGTGTTAACCTCCCGCCCCAGCACCAGCAGCCCCAGGGGCACGGCCAGCACTGGCTGCTCCTTGTCGCTCCGTTAGGAGCTTCCCATGCACAGAGGCATTGCGCTTCAAAAAGAGCACCCCATTTAAAAAAAACCCACAACGAAACAACCCACACAACACATGCTTCAGGGTGGGGTTTTTGGCATAATAAGGATTTAATGGGGCTCAGTGCTTGGCTTTAGCTTTTGCCTTCCCCACTTGGTTCTCCAAGAGCAGTCAGCAGTCCCAAGACACATTCCTGCAGGCTCCAGTGCAGCACAAACAGATTCAGGCACCAAATCATGCCTAGATCCTGGTGCAAACTGATTTTTAGTTCTCTTTGCTTCCCTTTCCTCACCAGCAAACTCCTGGGGACCCTGCGAGAGCTCCTGCAGCGGCCGGCTGCCGCCAGGCACAGCCCCTTGCGCAGCCCAGAGAAACAGGCTGCACGCAAGCAAACCTCCTGCATGCTGCCAATTTATACGGGCATGTACTGGCCTTGGAAGACTTCGATTCATCCCTCCCCTCTTCCATTTTAGACAGGAAAAGGAGAAGTTTTCACCACAAATAACACCCCCCTCCCTCCAAATATCACACATGGTCCACCTGTTACAGAGCCGCTGTTCTGCGAGGGGTCGCGGCACGCTGCCTGTGCGCTCCAGCCGGGGGCACAAAGGAGGGAAGGGAGAGGTGACTTGCGCTTCAATAAAGCAAACTTCAAAACAGGTTCAAGCCTTGCATGCCACGGTGAAGCTCCCTCCCCCAGGAAGGGAGAGCTCGGTCTGTCACCGCAATGAAAGCTCAGACCATAGACCTGCCCCCCCATTTCTAACCAAATCATGCCCCCACGCTGCTGCTGAGTGTTGGGTCTGGTCCACTTGCTTCAACACCGAAGAAAACAGGTTTTTCTGTGTAGAAAAGAAACAAAGCCAAAGAGCCACAGCACCCCTGGGGGAGAAGAAACAGTGATATCCTGACACATCTTCCCTTCTCCTCCTTGGTAATATGCATTAAAGTCATTACAGCTTTTATGGCCACCGCAATGCTTCCTCAGCCCCAGAACATCTGCATCCTCCCCATCCTCACCACTCCCAGCAAACACCTTCATCCCTTACCTATACACAAAGGGAAGACCCTACATATCAAGGCAAATTCAGATAGGGAAAGCACCCCTAAGTTGATTTTAAAGGGTCCATTGCGAGTGCAAATGAACCCAGGCTAAGGACACCAATTCATTCATAAATGCCTGTCCACACAGCAATTCTCCACCGGAGGTGTCTTCCACGCAAGAGAGATGTTCAGCTCCTCGCAGCAAGAGCATGTGCTGCTCCAGCAAGCTTCTTGGCAAAGCTTGCTGGCAAACAAAAAAGGAAAAAAAAGGAGAAAAATGCAGGTGGTTCTAGACCTGGATCATAACCGCACTGCTTTGGGTGGGATATTTTGCTGTGTTTCAAAAAATTACTGCATATCCCTGCGAAAACCCAGCGCTGTCCTGCTGCTCAGGCTGGCCGAGCCCCAGTGTCCCCAGAGTGAAGCAGCTCTGAGCAGAGAGCCTGCTGCTCACACCTGGGCTCGGATGAAAGGGAGGAAAGAGACCCCAGCCTGGCCCACGCCATCCAAGCTGGGCTCAGGTGAGGCTGCAAAAAGCTCACTCCTACCTTCGAAACCCCTTCGAAACAGGATGGGGCAGAAGACAGAGGCCTTTCCCAAGGCTCTGATTCAATATAAAAGGGGCTTTGTTCACGCTGCTGGGTTACAATTGCACGGCTTCCTTTGTCAGGACACCAGCAAGCAATGCTAGAGCAGAGGAGCTGGTTTCACTGATAATTTATGAGACTATTTATTTCACTTGAATGCAACACCTCACTGGGGGCTGCCCGTTACCAGCAGGCTGAAGAAGCTCCAGGGCTCATTTAAACCCTGCAGCAAAGGATGAAGTGTGGAAACAAGGGCTGCAAAGCAGCGGGGACATGAGAGGAAGGCAGCATGGGCAGGCTTCAGCACGCTGACACGGGACATTTCAACGGCTTGCTGGAAACACTGACCTGGGGGGAACACTGGGGTTCCCACATGAGGAGCCCACCGATTCCCAAGATTGTGTGTGTTCTCCAGCAAATTCCTCCTGGGATGCACAGAGATGCTCTAACTGAAATCCCTCTTAGCAAGTGCTACAATTCGGCATATCGGCCCCCCATGCTCAGAGTTTGGACTCGGCAGCGTTGTCCGCCTTGTGCTCGGCCAGGGCAGCGTCCTCAGGCCCACGCCTGCCATCGCCCACAAGCTGTGACTCGAGTGGGAGCTGAGCCAGCACCGCTGCGAGTAGAAGCAACCATTTATATTTCTATCTGTCAAGGGCTATCTTCTGTTTAGAGATGCTTGCACCTCTCTGAAGCCCCCAAAAAACCTAGAGGGAAAGCCTGGGCCCAAAACAACCCACACAGCAACACGTGCGTTCCTCCCAGCTTTCGGCTGTGACTGAACCAGCAGTGCGCCCAGAGCAGCGCCGGGGCGGTGAGGGGGGCAGAGCCAGGCGCCCCACAGGGAAACCCACCCTGCAACCTCCTCCCAGGCCGCGCAAATGGCAACCTGGCTGGCAGCAAGAGCCGCCCTGCTGATGCACGCCTTTGCCTTTTCATCCGCTCTTCCACGCAGAAAACAAAGCCACCGCCGGGCTGTTTTGGGGATGTTCAAAGCAGCCCATGCTGATGAAGACAGTCTGTCCAGCGGCACCCAGCTCACAACAGCAGCAGAATGAGTTTTCATTAACATCCAGGACAGCGCAGACAGCAGCTTCAGGAAAAGCCACCCACACCCCACTCCAGGAACAAGGAGGTGAGACCAAGAAAAGTCTTATTCCCCCTGGGAGCCACGCAAAAGAGCAAAGCGCTCGCTTAATATTAAAAGGAGCGAAGAAACACCAGGTGCTTTCGCTCCTGCAGCCCTGGAAACAGGGATGAGGACCTTTGGTATGGGATGCACACCCAGAAAAGCACTTGGGCTTCAGCGCGAAACGGGGCTGCTCATCCTTCCCTGCCCTCCACAAGGCCTCCCAGGGACCGCAACAGCCGCCATGCACCAGGTTGAGCTCTCACAGCCTCCAAAAACAGTTGGCCGGTTACCTTCTGGCACAGCACCATTTTTCTGCTTGTGGCCCTGCTTCACCCTCTTTGTAAGCAGCAGCTCCGAAGAGATGCTGACCTGCAGCACGTCAGGTCAGTGGGGCAAGGGGAGGGTTTCACTCTCCTGGTGTGGGGAGAGGTGATGCCACATGCTTTCAAATTACCTGGGCTGTCACAGGTTGTCATCATCCCTCCATGGCCACCTGGTCCAGCTTGTGAGAGAGCAGGTACCTGTATAACAGCCTAGCATGGCTCACAGGGATGTACCACCCCTGCAGCTCTTGGGGCAAAGGCATCAAGGCTGGGCAGTTTCCTGACAATCAGGACAGATACACTTTAAGGGAAGTTGGCTGCAGCTGAAGGATTCAGCACATCACCGGAGATGCTTGTGCCGGGCAGTGCAGGGGCACCCACTGCAGAGCCCGTCCCAGCAGGATCCTCAGCACCCGGACCGTGGGTCCCTCCAGAGCTGACCCTGGCAGCACATCATTCCCCTCCAGCCAGGGATGGTGCCCAACAGCTCTGCAACCTGGAGGGAAACACTGCCAGAGCCTCACCCGTCTGCTTCCCGAACCCGGGTGTGATCAGCTCTTCACAGAATCACAGGGATTGGAAGGGATTGGAAGGGCCCTGGAAAGCTCATCCAGTGCAATCCCCCCATGGAGCAGGAACACCCAGATGAGGTTACACAGGAAGGTGTCCAGGCGGGTTGGAATGTCTGCACAGAAGGAGACTCCACAACCCCCTGGGCAGCCTGGGCCAGGCTCTGACACCCTCACCCCCAACAAGCTTCTTCTCAAATTTAAATGGAACCTCCTGTGTTCCAGTTTGCACCCATTGCCCCTTGTCCTGTCACTGGTTGTCACCCAGAAGAGCCTGGCTCCATCCTCCTGACACTCCCCCTTTCCATATTGATCCCCAGGAATGAGTCCGCCCTCAGTCTCCTCTTGTCCAGCTCCAGAGCCCCAGCTCCCTCAGCCTTTCCTCACACGGGAGATGCTCCACTCCCTGCAGCATCTTGGTGGCTCCTCTTGTCCTCCTCCCTCTGCTCTGACCCTCCCATTACAGCACACTCCCGTGGCCACGGCAGCACCAATGTGCTTTGTACTGAGATAATTAAGCACTCAGCATCTGTGTGATGCACAAGCCCTGGCTAGCACGGCCTCAGAAACAGAATTCAGAAACAAAATGAAAGAAAATTTTTTAAAAAAAGGAGAAAATTGATTAAATTCCAGAGTTCAGTGAGTGACGTGCTTAATTGCTAATGCTGGTTTGGGATTATTCTTTTTTAAGACGTTTTTACCAGCCCAGCTGGTGTCATCCTCTAATATCCAGAGAGCAGCAAACAGCTTGCAGGGGACTACTCATTCTCTCCCTGTGCTGTGAAAAATAAATAAATAAGATAGATCAAAGCAGTAAAAAAACCTTCTGGTAATTTTTTTCCCTCTGTTTCCTAACTGGTCTCAAACATATTTCCTGCTGGGACTGACATGGAACACTGTCAAATTAAAATTCACAGCTTTAAGGATCAAGTGGCATTAGATTCAGCAGAAAGGCTACTTTTTAAGCAAGGCGAGATACGGAAGGGTTTGAGCAACTCCTGCCCTGGGCAGACAGACGGGCTGCCCAACGCCGGGGCAGCGCAGCAGCGCAGGGGCAAAGGGGATGGATCCTCCACCCGCAGGGGGACCTGCCCCAGGGCCACCCTCCCTCACCTTCCCCACAATCCTAAACCTTAACATCCTCTTTTTTAGGTGCCCATGCAACACCCGTGCATCCCATGCAGCCCTTTCTGGCTGGGGGTGTGAAAGGGACACCAGTGCCCTCCTTGCCGCTGAGATGACAGCGTCTTGCCTGACCTCAGAGGCAACGCAAAACCAAGAGCCCGATTTCCTCCCTTTTCAGTGCATGAGCAACTACAGCCCTACAGACGAGCAATGAGCAAAACTCGATGCACTTGCCTCATCTCCTGTTTCATCAGGCAGAACACACAAGCAAACGAGCTCATGGAAATATTGTTTTCTTTTTCCCTGGGAGGTAACAGCTACGTTACAGCTGAGTTAGGTCTCGGAGAGCTGAGAGAGTGAAAGAACAACCAGGATGCCCAAACTGCAGGTCCTGGGAGCACTTGTCACCTGCAAGGAGCCAGCGCGGCCTGGCAGAGCTGTGCCAACACCTGCTGGGGGACAAGCTGCTGGTGGGGCCAGGCTCCCCACAACGGGAGCAGACTCGCCATGCACAGCATGGGAGACGTGTCTAAGAAGGGCCAAAACAAGAGGTAAAGATAAAGAAATAACTAACTAACAGAAATATGAATATCAGGCCAATGGAGACAACAGGATTGCTCTCCAGGCGCTGCCCCGGTCCCGAGTAACCGATGCTTGTTTGCATTAGCACAGCTCCCGTGCGGGTCCCCAGCGCTGCCCCCGTGCGTGTCCCGATGGGAGAAGCTCTGACCCCTTTGGTGGACAAGTGGCACATTGCAGCTCACACCTGGGGCTGGGGTTGAGATAATTTTAGTGCCCTCGGTCCCTTCAGTCTTGCACACATCAGCTGTAGTCAGGCTCCGCTGCCAAAACCCTAAAATTCATACTTTCTTCTTGTGACTTTGAAGATTCAAGCAAAAGTCTCACCACTCTTCCAGAGCTCCAGCACTGGGGAATAGCATCAGCCCCTCGAATCTAGTGGCGTTGCAGAGATAACCATAACGGATGTGAGTCGTCTTTACTTCTGATCCGCTGTGAAGAGCTGACATTTAGACGGCACAGGAAGCCTGCAAGCATCTGAGAAGTAATTTGTCCCTGGGAGCGCATCAAAGCGGTGACTTGCCAAGAGTCTGTGGATAAACAGATGCGCTGGCAGGAGGAGCGGGCAGAGCCCCTGCGAGCGGACATGGGCATCCCAGGTTGGAGGAAGCCAACGTGCTGCTCGTGGGTCACGGAGAGGCGGCCAGGTCCCCAGGTTTCCTGGCTCACCTGCATCCCGTGGCATCCGGAGCTCGCAAACCTGGAGGGTGTGGTTGGGGACAGTTGTGACACCTTGGCTTTCATCGGTAGACTGATGCTTCCCGAGCCACAGCAAAACACAGCGGCTGTGGAAAGAGCTGGGCGGTGCGGGAGGGTAAATCCCAGCAGAAGCAAAGTTCAAGCCGATGCTAGCAGCATCCTCACCCACACAGGAGGGATGAGGCCCCCTCCTCGCCTCCTCCCGGCAGGAGCATCAGCTCCTCTGGAGACAGCACAGCAAAAGTCATCGCTTCCTCAGGCATGACGAATCCACAGAAGGACCAAAGAGGCACTGGGCTGCCTGCCAGGCAAGTGCTGTGTTTCTGTGAGCTCGGCCCTGCTTGCTCTCCAGGAGCGATGCCGAGCGCTGGCAGCAGCAGCTCAGCAGCAAACAGCAGAGTCTCCCCGACCAGGCTGCCGGGACACAGCCAGATTTGGTGCAGCTGTGTCTGACCCAAACCACTGTTTCCAGACAGGTCTGATTCGGCCTCCATTTATAGGCTGGAGTTGAAACACAGGAGATGGAGTACAAGATGCTTCATGAGAAGGAGAAGGCAAGACTCTGCCTCTGTTTAATGCATGATGAGTTAACTGAACTTTTCTCAACCCAGGAAGAGCAGATGGAGCATCGCCAAGGGTGGGGACACATCCATACATGTGACTGGGTGCACCTGGAGCACCTCCAGTACCACTGGTGCTCTCTGGGGACAAGGAGACAGAAAGGGTCTCCATGCCCAACAAGCAAACTAAGCCCCTCTTTGTCTTCCTGCATAATATTGCTCTTTTTTTAGGAGCTGACAACAAACGACCTAAAGAGGTGGAAAGCATCTTGCCTCCTGGGTGCCGACTCTATACACGCCTCACCTCTAGAAAGGTGAACAGCAAGACTTTAAAACAAAAGTTGAGACAGCAAATCATTAACAGCACATAACGTTTAGTCAGAAAACTGACAACTCCATTTGAAAACAAGGCAAAGAAAAATCAATAGCTCTTCCCTTCACCAGCTGAGCTCCGAGCTCAGGAGACAGCACTGCCCTTCAGCAGGAGCTTCTCTCAGCCATCATCTGTCTTTCAAATGCCAATCTCATACAGCACTGTTTAAAAGATGGGAAACTGAGGCAGAGCAATTAAGGCAAGCAAGGAGCTGGAGGCTGAATTACCATAAGCTGTTTTGGGGGGTTTGCAGCCCATCGGCCAGTGTGAGAAGGACCATGCGGCCACAAGAGTGTGGTCGCAGCTGAGGATGGGACCAGGACAGCATCTGCACCTAGGAACTTCAGAAATCAATTCAATCAATCTTGGCAATGATTAAGTTCTTCCTTCAACTCCAAAGTCTCTTCAAGGCAACAGAAGGCTTCAGGGGAATAGAGAAGTCCAGGCTGCAGTCCCAGAAGATGGTGATCTCCAGTCCCCCAGCCCTTGCTTGGGCAGGACACCCAGAATCCAATCCTGCTCGCAGCAGATGCTCTGCTCACTAAGGGGAAAATCAAAGTCCCAGAGCAGGTGCAGGTCTCAGCCCATGGTGAAGAAATGGGACAACACCCACCATGGTTTCCCTGCCAGTGCTGGGGAGCATCTGGGAGAACACGATGAAAGCCATCACGCATTTCCTACCCCCCATCTCTACCCCTTAGATGCATAAATAACCTTCTGAGCTTGTCTGCTTCTTGTACGTTCAAAACAAAGCCAGTATGTTCATGTTGAAATACCCTGCTACAGACCTGGTTACCCTTTTACCACGCTCCTGGAAACATCTCCTTCTTCATAGCACTGGGATTGCTCCAGGCAGGACACAATTCCTTCCCCAGGAGGCCAAAGAAAGGGTGCTATTTTTGTTTAATGTTTTACATTATAGGCTGGATTCTTATGGTCACTCTGTCACGAGCGTCAGATGATTGCCAGGATGCAGAGCTGCAGCGAGCACATCCATCAGGCTCTTGTGCCTCCTGACCTTTATGTTCCAATCACCGGCATAATAAGAATAAATAAATAAAGCCAAACAGCACACGCTGAAAGACAATCCATGCCTGTTTTCTCTTGGATGCCGGATGTTCAGTTCCTAAAAGCCCTTTAGAGAAACGAGGAAGGAATCTGGATTTATTGCTTTGGCACATCTCGCACGACACATGCCTTTTTACACATCATTTTCTGAGCTTATCCCACAGATACGAGGTGCCTGTAAGAGCAGAAAGGGGTTCAGCAGGCTTACAAGCATTCGGCTGCCTATCAGGCTGATTTTGAAAACTAAAATGCCCAAACCCCAGGCGCTCACAGCCCGATCTGCCCTGACAGCCGTAGCACCGGGTGCTGAGCCGGGGACACGGCGAAGGCTCCGCTCCTGTCCCACGGCAGTGGCCGAGGACACGGCTGCGCCAGGGGCAGCGCGCTCCCTCCAGCCCCTGTCCCGTCCCTGAGGGGAGGGCGGCTGGCACGGACGGACGAGCCGCGGAGGCTGCAGAGCTCAGCCTGGCAAAGCCGCTGCTCTGGCTCAGCCAGCGGCTCTGAACGGGCTGTGCTTGGAGGAGACGGCGGGATGCAGCTGATGATTCAACAGCTTTCCAGGTGGAAATGGCATCCTGTGCTCGGAGCACCCGGCAGGGTCCCTGGGCAGGAGCTCACCCTGCCCAGGTCCCCCCACGGGAGATGGGCTCTGTCTCCAGGCACCACTAACGAAGCACTAACGAAGCACTAATGAAGCACTGCTCGCAGGGCGCTTGCGAGATCAGGGATCACACTCCACCGATCAGAGCTGCACAGACCAGCACACCTCTGATGGTGCTAGATATCCCTCCCAGGAACATTCTTGCTCAGGTTCCTATCAAAGCACAATACACTCCCAAAACAAACAACTAAAAGGGAGGCAACAGGCAGGAGCAGAAGAGACACCTAATCTGTACCTTAGAGAGATGATCAGAAACATCTCTGCTCTTCATGTCTGAGACCCCTTTTGCTCTGAGCTGCAGAGACAAGAACGTCAATCTACACCCCAAACCCAGCATGTTGGCTCCCCAGCACCCAAAGCCACACAGCTCACATGGACACTGCAGCCCTAATACTGCTGCACACAGCCCGAGCAGCATCACGAGAGAAAGGCAGGTAAGGAGGACTGGCCGCCTCATTAGTTTAATTAGTAAGCAAGAATTAATTTCGAATGTTAGCCCAGCACTGTCACCTAGCCTGGCTACACAGCCCGTGGCAGTGCTTCCATCTTCTGACACAGACACTGTATGTTACACATCAGCAGCACAGAAGCTATGTGTTTACATTGCACATCACAGAATCACAGAATCCCAGAATGTCGGGGGTTGGAAGGGACCTGGAAAGCTCATCCAGTGCAATCCCCCCATGGAGCAGGAACACCCAGATGAGGTTACACAGGAAGGTGTCCAGGCGGGTTGGAATGTCTGCACAGAAGGAGACTCCACAACCCCCCTGGGCAGCCTGGGCCAGGCTCTGGCACTCTCACCATGAAGAAGTTTCTTCTCAAATTTAAGTGGAACCTCCTGTGTTCCAGTTTGCACCCATTGCCCCTTGTCCTATCACTGGTTGTCACCCAGAAGAGCCTGGCTCCATCCTCCTGACACTCCCCCTTTCCATATTGATCCCCAGGAATGAGTCCCCCCTCAGTCTCCTCTCCTCCAGCTCCAGAGCCCCAGCTCCCTCAGCCTTTCATATAGCTTTATACAGTCAGGACATCCTGCAAGGACAGGGCTCTCCAACTGTGTCATCCTATGGACCACCAAGTGAAGAGCTCTGAAAAAATATTAGAGGTGCAAGAACTTGTTCATCTGGAAGCCAGCTTGGGAGATTTTGGGGACACACCTCTACTTTCCTTATCACAGACATGCCTGTTTCTAGGCAAAAATCAAAATGAGGTGGGCTGATCTACCAACCATTCTCGAGGCCAAGCAAATGGTCAGAGCACCCATCGCAAGCCAGTGCCCACCAGCTCTGGGGGACACGCACCCTGTCCCGAGAGCCACCCCGCCACAGAAATCCTGCTCTGTCCTGGAGCCAGCGCGCTGAGAAAGCCCAAAGCAGGAGCCAGGACACTCCAGGGCAGGACGCAGCAGGTACACCCACACATCCCTCAGCTCAAGGTCCCAAAACCCATTTCCACCCCCAGCGCAGGAGGATTTCTATCAGCAGATGCACTGCTATTGTACATTAATTTCTATAAAAGGGCATATCGAGCACACACTGATAGGATATTCAAACAAGGTTTTTTAAAAAAACATGTCAGCCGTCATGGTAAAATCACTTAATAACACCTGTAAGCCTATTTAAGTGTCTAATGTGATAATAATAGCAATATTCAGCATCTCAGAGCATGACTTTGAACCTGCTAAGAAATTCAGATGATGCTCGCCCCAGCGCACGCAACCGATTCTCCAAATTACTTAAAGATACTGAACGTTGCTGGGACACATTTTCCAAGCGAGAGTACACGCCACGAATAGCTGAGCACAGCCCTAACGAGAGCCAGTGCCTTCCCGATTGCACACAGAGAATAATTAACTGAGCTATGCTAAATCACACTCGTGAATATTCATCACGCCCATAATGCAATATATCTTGAATATTAAGCAGCAGCCACTCAGGGCAGGAATATTAATCTTTTGGCCAAGCTGCTGATTGTTCCGGTGAGCGGAGGCTCCGGGTGCCGGTGGGAGGGCGAGGGTCAGCATTTTGGGAACACGCTGGCCCCGGGCAGGGGAGCGCAAGCCCAGCGCCACGCAGGCAGGGTCACCACTGGCGATGCTCGCAGGGCAGCCGGGCCATCCAGATAAAAGCGGGGCTGTGCTCTCCAAATGTGCTGGCTAAGCGCTTTTATGGGGTTTTTTTAAATAGGAAATTGGCTTTCCCTCAAATGAGCCTGTTCGCAAGGCGCTGCCAGCCTGGGAGCGCTCTCCCCTTCCCTACAAAGTCTGCCCACCCCGGCTTGATTTCTGTGTGGGTCTGTCACCGACATGGCTGAAGTCACTGTGTGGTGCTGGGAACAGGAAGAGCGAAAAATCCTGATAACAAAGAAAAAAGCAGAGTCTTGCACCTGGGCAGGAACAACCCCAGGTTCCAGTATAAGTTGGGGAATGACCTATTAGAGAGCAGTGTAGGGGAAAGGGACCTGGGGGTCCTGGGGACAGCAGGATGACCATGAGCCAGCACTGGGCCCTTGTGGCCAGGAAGCCAATGGTACCTGGGGTGGGTTAGAAGGGGGTGGTCAGTAGGTCAGAGAGGTTCTCCTGCCCCTCTGCTCTGCCCTGGGGAGACCACACCTGGAATCTTGTGTCCAGTTGTGGCCCCTCAGTTCCAGCAGGACAGGGAACTGCTGGAGAGAGTCCAGCGCAGCCACCAAGATGCTGCAGGGAGTGGAGCATCTCCCGTGTGAGGAAAGGCTGAGGGAGCTGGGGCTCTGGAGCTGGACAAGAGGACACTGAGGGGGGACTCATTCCTGGGGATCAATATGGAAAGGGGGAGTGTCAGGAGGATGGAGCCAGGCTCTTCTGGTGACAACCAGTGACAGGACAAGGGGCAATGGGTGCAAACTGGAACACAGGAGGTTCCACTTAAATCTGAGAAGAAACTTGTTCCCGCTGAGGGTGGCAGAGCCTGGCCCAGGCTGCCCAGGGGGGTTGTGGAGTCTCCTTCTCTGCAGACATTCCAACCCGCCTGGACACCTTCCTGTGTAACCTCATCTGGGTGTTCCTGCTCCATGGGGGGATTGCACTGGATGAGCTTTCCAGGGCCCTTCAACCCCTGACACTCTGGGATCCTGTGAAAATGCAGCAGCCGTCAGCCAGAGGAGTCTCGAGACTCACACCCTTCTCAGCCCACAAATGAAGAGGGTCACGGGCAAGGGATGGTATTTCTGAATGGGGCTGGACCAGAGCACTGAACTGCTTAATGACCTGCAGCTAAGGGAGGAAAAAGCAAGACAGATAATCAGACCCTGCCAAGGAAACGTAAGGACACAGTGCAGAAAACGTTTCAGGACTGAGTGTCACAAGGGAAACACACCTACAAGTCCAAAAAGAATTTGGGAGGGCTGGTGCTGCAGGAATCAGGGACAGGAAACGCTGCCAGGGGCTGGGGAGAAGCCATGGGAACACAGTGGGCCGCAGGATCACCGTGCAAGCTCCAAGGGACTGGGCTACCAAAGCCACAGAGCAAAGAGGAACATTCAGAGTAAAAGCTCAGAAAAATAAGAAACAAAAGCACCTGTTCTGAGAAGGAAACTGTGCACAAGGGGGTAAGTTTTCCCTGAAAGAGTTTGTATTGCAGAGAAACAGCGGGAGTACATGAAGAAAGAAATCAGGATTAAATGGAAATTTAGAAACTGCAAAACATAACACAGATTTGAGGCATCCGGAGAGATGCTATATAGAAAACTATAACATAAAAGTATTTGTATTGTTAACAAATCTGTTGACAGAGGGGAAACAAAATCTCTGGTAAATCACATGACGGCAGATGGCTGGAACAAAGATCACGTTTGATGGGAACATAAATTGGCTTGAAAAATGACAGGGCCACAGCTCAAGGACTGGCATGGATTTGTTTGTGCTGGAAAGCAGCATCAAGTATTGGATCTCAGAGACTATTCTCCTCCAGAAATAGCACTGAAAACTCAACTGCTAAACGTGTCACCTCACACATAAGCCTGTTTGATGGACACCAGGCCAGCTGCAGAGGAGCCCGGTGAAAGCCACTGTTGGGCCTTGTTTAGGGTCTCGTTTTTGCACAGTTTGAACATGTTATTTCAGGTCCGGAGCAACCACCGCCTGATGGAGTTGTGTAAAACAGCATGAGCAGTGAAACCCACTGACACAACCAACAGGGCAGCATCTCCCAAACTCAAGGTTGAGCTGGGGTTGCCCGACTGTTGTCTGACAGGAGCCCTGGCCCAGGCTGTGCTCGTGAGATCCAGACAACCAGGGCACTGCCAACGAACAGGAATCACAGACCTTTTTCTGCTCATCATACATTTTCCTGGTGGTCTTCAAGCCCCAAGGTCTGCAATGTGAGCCAGAAAACATCTACAAAGCTTCTGCCAGGTTCTTGCTGCAGAAAGTTCCTTCCCTTGCAAGGCACCCCAGCTCCTCAAGAGCTTCCGAGCAGGGAATAATGCACCTCTAGTGTCTGTGTTTCCCTCTGTACGGTGCCCAGCGCTGGCAGCACGGGCAGGAGGCATGGGCAGCACCTCCACACAAATTATTCCCACCCAGCTAATCACCGTGTAAGAGTCGATTACCGTAAGGTATAGAGTTAAGCAAGAATTTAATACCTAACGATCTGGAGCTGCTGCAGTTGTACAATTTGATGCACTCATACATTTTTAATTTTTCTCATTTATTGGTGCAACAACTTCTGCCAAAAAAAATTCTCTGTCCCCCTTCGGTAAGTTGGATGCATTTTTGTTTCTGGTTAGCCCTGGATGAAAGCACCACGGGGCAACTCGGAGCGGAAAAGCTGTGTTTCTAGACCTGTTTATTTACAGATAAATTAAAAAAAGACAAGAAAGCCCAGACCTCAGCGGTGCAAATCACCGCGTGCCCCGCTGGGACAGCACAGCACAGCACAGCAGCCTCCGGACCGGCAGCACGGCCCCGGCGCTGCACGTCGATGCTTTCCCAACTTTGTGTGGCCGCTGCTCAGGCCGGCAGCCTGCCAGCAGCTAATGGAAATCACAGCAAACCACTATGGCAAACACGACTCGTGTGGAGAGCAAGGGATGGCACAGGGACATCAGCACTGCCCTTGCAAGTGATAGTGCGATCTGAGCATCCTCTGGCCTCATCCTTAGGCACGAGCAGCAATGTGGCCCACACGGGCTCATCGTGAGCACACTGCCGATGTTGACGGCAGAAGGTTCAGGGACTTTTATTTTATTCCTCTTCCTTTTGCTTTTGAAAGCATACCTGATGCTTTGCTGCTGCAACACCAAAGGCACAGAGGACCCCTCAGGCCGGAGAAGCTGGGAGGCTGCAGGAGAGGCTGCGGCAGACACGGGCATTAGTTGGTTGCAGTATTGCAAAGACGTGGTGTTCAAATCAGCTCCATCCTTTGAAAACCATCCCAAAATCCAGAACACGGAAACAACTATTTAGTGCTTTCAGCAGCCCTGTCAAGAGGCGGTGCCGTCCCAAGCAAGACATCTCCCAAAGCAAGGAGCTGAAGGGCCAGGGCTGCTGCCTGGATATCTGGACATCCCGCATGTGCCCTTTCCTTGCTCCTCTGACCTTGCTGTCCTCGGCATGGCCGCTCACCTTCTTCCATGTTCCTTAACTGATGGATTTGTACCAGCAGAGACAGGCAGTGGGTTAACAGTCATTCCCTGTTGGCTTCATCTTCCCAAGACAAGGCAACTCGTCAAGCACTGCAGGCCCCACGCGCGCAGCATCCTGCAGCCTCACACGCTCCTCGGCTTCCACACCCCACTAGCTCCATGCTCATACAGCTGATAAGAACTATGAATTTTGGTTTATCAATCCCAACAAAAGTGAAATTCATTCATATCCTTCATCATCACCTTTATCACTTCCTACTGCTCGAGGCTTATGCGACAGGTGAACAGAACAACCACGAGCCTCTTTCTGAAATCAGGGCATTTTCCAGGGGGGGCTTTAGTAAAAGATGGTGACAACTGTTATTTACAAATACCTTCATTTGCTTACTATCTTGCTTCTCCCATCAACTTCAGTTCCAACCTGCTGTCCTGCAGGACTCACGGGCTGGAGATTAATCCTTTAGCCTCATCCAAACACAGCGTTATTGGGTGACTTCTGCACAGCCCTGCACCTTCATTTTCTAGCTCAAGCTGCTCTTGAGATTGTAACATTGAAATCAGCTTGGATGTGAAGGTAGTTTTGGTAAAAAAAAGCAAGAGATTAATCGAATCAACACAGTCTCTTAGGTCTGCTATCTCGAGACTCATAATAGCTTGGCTTAAAAAATATAATATCCAAACTCTCCCCAAAAAGCAGATTTCTGGAGGAAAAACAAGGCAAGAGCCCCAGCACTCAGTGCTGACTTCTGGTCCCCATGACGTACAAACCATCAGTAATTAAAGTTATCACCACTTGAGTTGTCCATGCCACTGGAAAACTTAAACTGGGAGCTACATGACACACCGGAGCACTTTTGGATCCCTCTCCTGCCATGGGGTAAAGCAGCCAGGAAAATGCAGCATTTCCATATGACTCACGGTCTGCAGGTAAACGCTCTGGCTGCAGCAGCGCTGTGCTCGCCCGGCGCACGCACCAGGTGGGTGTTTGCCATGAAACCTGAGCAAAAGGGCAGGGGCAGCCCAGGCTGTGGTGGGAGAAGCCGCCAGCCCAGACCTGCTCGGGACCCTCCTCCTGCCCCTGTGACCGCAGGGCAGGGGCTCCACTGCAACAGTCCAACCTGCAGACGGGCAGACGTCCCTACCACCCTGCATTGCTGATGCTTCCCGCTGGCATGGCAAAAAAAAACAGTAAGGCCACAGGTCCAAGCTTTACTTTCAGCCTTATGTATTGCTAGCCTTATTTCCGCAGCTGCAGCTTCCAGTGCATGGAGCTCCCCTGCAGCGGCGGGATGGGCCACATCCCGGGACTGTCGCCTCCATGGGGCCGAGCGTGGCTGCTGGCTCCCTTGGCTCCTGCCGATGTGAAGCACCCCCAAGGGCTTTCCCCAATTTCTCATTAAGGGATCCGTAGCTGGCTGCAATTTTGGCATCCAAGCTGTAGCGATGAGTGACTCCTGCTGCGTGGCGTCCCAGGGGCACACTGAACTGCCAGAGGAAGGCCAGGGCAATCGCTGCATAAAGGAACCTGGCAGCATGCTGAAGCCTTTATCTGCATTAGGGACAGGGAGAGATGCTCTTTTGCATGTGTCCAACATCAGGTAAGTGCTCACTGCTCTGCAAGGCATCCAGTTGCCACTGCAAACAAAGCAATTGGAGTGATAACCCTGTGCTGGTGAGCGTGTTTTGGACCACGGATCTCCCCCTGCTCAGAAACATCTCTATAACCAGTCACTAGATTATAAGTCAAGCAGAAATAAACCCCACAGTGTGCTTTTATTGTTTTCTGCCCACCTTTGACCCTGCCTTAGGAGAAAGAAATCAACACTACAAAGCCTCAGTAGCTTGCTGGGGCGTGGAGGTGCTTGGATTTGTGCACAGAAAGCAAAAGAAACTGCAGGTCTGGCTGAGGAGAAGGCTGCTGGGTGAAGGCAGGGGCTCTGCTTGCCCTAAAACACGTGTCGATAACCCCAGCAGCTGCCACCCCAGCTCATGGTCCCAAAGCCGCGGCAGCTCATGGTGCAGGTGCCTGGATCTCCCGCATGGCTGAGGGCAGGAGGAAGGGTGGACCTGCCTGCACCAGTGTGTACACATACGCAGGCACGTCGCAAGAAGAGCCAGAGGCCACGAATGCATCACAAAGAGCAAGTTTTATTTTAGTTACCTCTCTACTGGGGGGTCTCCAAAGCCAGACCTGAGCTCCCATGCAGCGGTGACACAGCGGGGACGCAGGCGCTGGTCAGTTCAGCCCTGGTAGGAGATCGCTGGGCCTGCTGAGCTCGCCTGTATTTGAAGGTTCCAGGCAGGCGCAGCCTCCCGCTCTTTCTCACAACAAAGCAGGAATCTCAGCCACAGTGATACGGGTCTAGAGTTCCTCACAGGCCTATGTTGTCTAGCACAGGTTCTACTCATCAAGCACACAAGGTCAGGAAAACAATTAGAGTGATGTATGTGCTTTTTCTACAGACAGCTGCAAGTCACTTGAGCGTATTTACATTTAACCAACCTCCTCGCTGATCTTCCGGTACATTCCCATACAACCAGTACCGCAACTGCTGTAAGTGACCTTGAGTGGTGGCTTAGCCAGGGCTATGGCCAAGAGGGTGTCAAACCCCCTCTGCCAGCACAGCAGCATCCACAGGTGGCCACTCATCACCCTACCGGGGCCGCAACTCCCACCACCACAAACCTGCGCTGGAACCAGCCTGGGCTGGGTTTGCAGCTCCTTCTCCAAGCGGGTCTCCAGCAGCAAAGGTGTATGATGTGCTGCTGTTAAGAGTAAAGGAGCTGACAGCTACAACACAGCCAGAGCTTTCTGTATTTTTGCTGGTAACAGCCCCCGCAGTTCTGTGTAGGAGTCGCAGCAGTCACAATCATAACCCTTGTTCTCAGCTAACTCTTTGTGTGGAGGAAATATATATATATATATAAAAATATAAAATTCAGTTTAGCCCCATGGCAGTGCAGTAAATTATATATTAACTAGCAATCTCAGTGACTCACACAGCACAAGTGAGAACATGTTCACAAGTCCCAAGGCAAAGAAGTCCTATATTGCAGCATGGAGTAAGTTGGGTTTTTTTTCCTGATTTTCCTACCCCACCACTCTCTTAAGAGCCTTGGAATAACTATCAACTTTCTGCATACAATTTGTCTAGCATGGGGACTTAGTTTTTTTAATCTTGAGTCCCACTCACATGAACCCACTGGAGGCAGCGCACCTCTCTGAACTGACAGATTACAGACTTTCCACCTGGCTTATTGCTCTTCCTTTAGCAAAGAGCAGATATGAAAGTGTTACAAAACACTTCTTTCTTTTAATTTTTTTATTTCCAGCCTGTCAATCAACCTCACCAACAGCAAAGGAAAAGCCTCCTCTGAGCTGGCCCTTATCTGGTTCCTGCAAAGGGAACAGAGCAGATGGAGAAGCAAAGGACAGCAGCAAATAATCAAGGCAAAATCCTTTCTCTGAAAGCTCCTTCCACTACAAATCACGATGGGAGGAGCTGGCCAGAGCTCCTCAGTCAAAGCCTTTCTTCCTGTAATCCCTCCTTGGCAGGGAGCTGCTCTGCAGCTCTGCCCCAGCGCAGCGGCGGCGCGGACGGGACGCGGGGCAGCGCGCTGCAGAAACCTTCATCATTACGGGTTCCAAGCAATCTAAATTTATAATTGGCCGAGATTGTACTCGGCAGATAATGTGCTGCTGTCCTAAGCACTTGCTTTATGTAGGTCAGGCCATTTGTTTTGCTCTTAATCTACATACATTTTTAATTTGATCTTTAATGTCGATTTTCAGCCAGCAAGTCGAGCTGATGGATTTCTTTGCCACTAATTGTGTTCAACATCTCAGCCCTTCTTGAACACACGCAGAGGGAAAACAAGCAGCAAAATCCTGATGCCTGCTCACAGCCAAGCTCAGGGATCGGGAGCGCCCACGTCACCCATCGGCCGGGGGAAGTGGAGGCCAATGTCACTAACAGGTGAGCCCAGACCCGACGTCCGGTAGATGCTTCAGCACCACAAGAAGGGCTGTACAGCACGGCAGGACTGGCAGGCTGAGGCTAAGGGCACACCAAGCCACGCATGCCCTAAAAGACACACTCAGGTGGGACCCCAGGACCCTCGAGAGCTCATGCGGGGGGAATGTGGGCAGTCAGCGACCCGCGAGGTGAGCCGCAAGAGGACAAGAAATACGACGAAGCCTTCAAACACACAATGTTAACTTAGGTCCGCTTTCTGAAGGCACTGTCCAGTTCTCCTCCCAGCTGGATGGGGACCACCTCAAAGCCAAGTGGGTGCTGGAGCCACCTGATCTGCACAGACATAACTATGTCACCAAGTGAGTCCTCAACCAGCAGCGTCCCAAGTCTTTGCCTGAAAAGCCCAGCACGTGCCCCGTCCCACGGCTCTGGTTGAGCAGGCCAGCCTGAGGCAGAGGGACGTGCCTCCACACTCTTCCCGCCGCAAATGTTCACGTGAATGCTTCCTTGCCTGCTGAGGGAGAAGGAAGGAACGCTTGTTTCTCTTCCCATCCCAGCTGTAAATGAATAAAAGGCAGCAGCACAAGGCAAGCACATCTTCTGGTCGAAGAGAAGTGTCTGTCACGGGGTTACCCATGAATATTTCAGCATGGGTCTCGGCACCGCGGGTCACGCTGCGGCAGGGCCCATTCAACTAGGTTGCTACTAGCAAACGCCGAAACCTCAAAGCAAGCGGAAAACACAGGTGGAAATCCATCCCCTTGGAATCATTGCGGCTCTCACCTGCCCTCCCTCTGGGTTCCTCCCGCATCACCCGCTTGCCTGTCCTCACCTGCAGCACCCACCTGGCAAGATGCTGCCGTTAAGTGTTTCATCTCCCATGCCTGCAGCTCCCCCAGTGCTTAAGTGCAATGCTGGGAAATAGCCAGTCTATTGCGAAGCACTTTCCTACCCAAAGAGCTGTTCTTCTCTGCAGTGGGCACCCCTTGAAATGGAGCCTTCCCAGGGAAACAGGCCGCCGCTGCCCCAGACACGCTCCCATGCCAGGCGGGTACCCCCACCCTGTCCTGCCTGTCATCCCACATGGTCCCCTCTTCAATTCAGATGCTCCCTGATCTGGGCTCCAATCTCACAAGGGTGGGCTCTAAGACCCAGCAAAAGAGAGGACAGCTGGGGAAACCCTCTCTGTCCATCTTAAAAACAGGTGGATTCTTTTGCTGCAGAAAATCTAGCTGCATCGGATGGCCAGGATTGAAAATAG
This sequence comes from Streptopelia decaocto, assembly GCF_964273445.1. Taxonomy (NCBI): domain Eukaryota; kingdom Metazoa; phylum Chordata; class Aves; order Columbiformes; family Columbidae; genus Streptopelia; species Streptopelia decaocto. The sequence goes on from NC_138665.1 coordinate 445,258, forward strand.
CTGCGGTTTCTCCTGCGTTGTCAGCATCCCTGGTGTTTGCAACATCTCTGCCAGGGGCTGTTGGAGCTGGCAGATGATGGCTGATGTCCGAGCTGAAGCACACAGCAAATGGAGCAGCTTTGATGGACGAGCCAGCTTGTGGGCTTGAAAGAACTGGGTGCAGAATAACACGCTGGCAAGCAGCAGCATAATCAGTGCAAGAACTCCTTTATCCCAAAGCGATGGACATTATGTGAGCAACCACAGGGCAGGTCCAAAACCTCAGCCCAGCGATGTTCATGACTCACATTTACCACAGCTCAGGAAAACTACTCACACTTACCAACTTCTTCAGAATATAAACAAGTAGAGATGAAGATGCACCAAAAAAAAGCTGTAATATGTGTTAAAGGGATTAAAGATGGTTCCCAAAACACCTTGGGGTGTATAATATGCTATGGGCAGATTGTTGCAGAGCCTCCAAGGGAAAGCCACGCACTAGAGATTTCTGATGTAAAACAAGCTCAGAGGGGAAGGGGAGCACTGGGAGACAGTTCGGGATTTAGACACAACAGTTCGGTTTTCAGGCACACAGCACTTCTAAAGAGATAAAAAAAAATCCACCACCACCAAAGGTTTTTGTGGAAAGCACAGCTCTTCTGACAAAATGAAGTTACGTGGATCAAAAAAACCCAACTTGAAAGGTGTTACCAGCTCACTCTAGCTACAGGATCAAAGCCGGAGATTAAGAGCAACTGCTCACTGCTCGACGCCCAAGCGCACTGTTGATGTTCCAGAGCGCGCTGGCTGCAACAGAACTCGCTGATTAATGCCTTGGCGAGAGAAGGGAGGGGGCAGAGCCCTGCCATGGGGTGGGGGCACCTCAAGATGAGCACAGGAGGAAGCGGCAGCTCTGCCAGCCGAGGGCTCCCGGGCGGCAGCGTCCCCCCCAGCGCCCCCATCCCAGTGTGTCTGCAATGATTTCAGGTGCTGCAGATACTCGCAAGGATTTCAAGCGTTGCCAGAGAGAACATTGTGGTCGAAACTATAGACTGAGGCCATACAAGGCAGATGACACAAAATACTAATGCAAATATTGATTCTGCTGGTCAAGCTCGGCATCGATCTTGTGCAATTCCTGCATTGGAGGTAAAGCATTAGGGGAAACACCATCCAAAAAGCGCCCAACTGATGCACGGCCAGATTACAGATGCCAGTCCAAGGTCCCCCGCGCCAGAGCCGTGCCCGGCAGGACGTCCCCCTGCCAGAGCAGGGGCACCGCGGCCGCCCTGTCCCCGCTCCCCATCCGGCCACAGCTCCTGCAACTCAACAGGATGAACAGCACACAAAGAATGTTCCTAGCAGAGGAGAACTTCCCTCCTTGTCCAAAATCACTTAAAACTGTTATTTAAAATTTTTAAAAAAATGATGTTCTGGCAACCTGCAATGTTTGGCTGGTTGAAGAAGCAATTTAGGTTGTCAAGGGTTTTTGTCTTTAGAAGAATTTCCCTGGCTAGCTGACATGGGCCAGATCAGGGGGGAAAATATTAAAAGAGTTTTAATTTCTATCCCCAGGTTTTATTGCGTGCAAACATACGCGGTCATTTCTTTCTAAGGTTTCCAATTTGCTAATTGAGACATTTCCTCATGGAAAAAGAATGTCCTGGCCTATGGACTGGGCTGCTGGCGCTGCTCCGCGCACCGGGGGAAGCTTAGGTGAGCTGAGATGTAGAGATGAGACGGTACATTGAGGCCTGAAGGCAAATTCCAGCCACCACAGACCCCAGACGCTTCACGGGCACACGCCGACACCTACCAACAGCCTGACCTCCTGCCTGGAACGCGGGGCAGGCAGAACTAAAGTACAGGGCGTCCTACAGCACCTTCTTCTGCCGCTGCACAGGGTCCAGTCACATCACTGGGCACGTCACACCGAGCCTGCGAGATTTCAGAGAAGGGCAGGTGGGAAACCAGCCCAGGAAATGGGACATGCGGAAAGATTTCTTTCTGGGTATCTGTTTGTTTGAAAAAAAAATAACCTGGAATCTGGCCTGCATATAAAAAAGAAAGAAAAAAAAAAAAAAAGAAGTTTTCTGTATTTTTGCTAGAGTGATAAAAGCATTTCTTCTGCACTCAGAAACACCAGAGCGGACAGATCAATTTTGTTCAAAACATTAACAAGACAAAGAGCCAAGAAAAGCACTTTTGGGTCAGAACAAGCCCAGAACACTAAGGGAGAAGGGATCAAGGAAGAAGCAGCTGGAAACACATGAGAAGGGTTATAATGGGAATGTGACTGCTGTCACAGCCTCACTGCCGTGACCTCCAATGCAACCAGCTACGTTGTTTTTTTTTTTTTATATTAAAAAACGAGGAATTAAAACCATTTTGCAGACTCATGCAGAATGCACAGGGGACAGAGAGGGATTTCTAACTTTATATAGGTCAAACATCCTCCATATGGGTTCACATAATACTCAGTACAACCACAGCCACTGCATAAAAATTAAGCTTCAAAGTACTCTTTGCTCTCTCCTGCCCGAAAAGCAGCAGAACAGTAATTCAGTTTGGATCAGTACGTGCTACGAGTGAAGGGGGATGGAGAACAATTGCCCATTTCTGCCGCTTCGGCTCGGGGGAAATGAGGATGGAAAGCGCGGGCTGCCGGAGAGCAGAGGCTCCCACCAAGCACCGAGACAGAGGAGGAGCCTGGGGTGCTCGGGAGGCAGCGGGGAGCTCCATCACTGCCTGGCAGAATCACAGGACGGTGTGGGTTGGGAGGGACCTTTGAAGACCATCTAGTCCAACCTCCCTCTTTCACCAGATGAAGTTGCTCTAAGTCCCGTCCAACCCGGCCTTGAGCACATCCAGGAATACGCAGCTTCTCTGGGCAGCCTGTTCCAGTGTCTCACCACCCTCATCATACAACATTTCTTCCTTATGTCCAACCTAAACCTACCCTCGTTCAGTTTAAAACTCTTGCCCCTTGTCCTGTCACTACAGGACTTGGTAAAGCTCCCTCTCTGTCTTTCTTAGAAACCTCGTTTATAAAGTGAAATGCCACAATAAGGTCTCCCCGGAGCTTCTCTTCTCCAGGCTGAACACCCCAGCTCTCTCAGCCTTTCTCCCCAGCAGAGCTGTTCCAGCCCTGGAACCATTTCTGTGGCTCCTCTGGAGCTGCTCCAACAGGTCCATGTCCTCCTTGTGCTGGGGACCCGGAGCTGGACACAGAGCTCCAGGGGGGCCTGACCGGGGACAGAGGGGCAGAATCCCTCCCTGCACCTGCTGGTCACCCCGCTGGTGATGCACCCAGGACACGGTTGGCTTCTGGCCTGCAAGCGTACACGGCCACCTTATGTCCAGTTTTTCATGCATCAGCATCCTCAAGTCCTTCTCCAGAGGGCAGCTCTCAACCCATTTACCATCCATCACTTCCCAGAGGCTGGCCCTCTCCTCTCTCACAGTGGAGAAGCTTCGAGCAAGCCAGCTCAAGGACATGAAAGGACTCCGCAGACCCCTTCTCAGGGCACAACAGTCCTCAGGTGTGGGTAAAATCTGTGGGAGAGGTTTTAAGGATAGCAGGAGGGTTCCCATATGCTGCAGGCTGGAAGCCTGTAGAGTGGCTTTCCAACAGGAAATGCCCACAGCCCAATCCGTCCTGCTCCCACCCTCAGAACGGCCCAAGCGTGACACCCTCGAAAGATGTTCACAGGCCCACCAGGCCACTCTTTGCCACCTGGGCTCTCTCAAGGGACAGGACAAACCCCGGGGCAAAGCCGCATTCCTGGGGCAACAGCCATCAGGTACCTCAGCGTCTGATGATGTTTCACTATCCGGCCGTTTTGGGAGAAGGTCCAATGCCCAGGCTTTACACACACCCACACACCCACACCCACACACACCAGCAGTAGAAAAATAAAATACCAAAGACTTCACTCTAATTGTGCAAGAATTAGCTCAGCCTTCTGATAGCAGGGTCCTAGAGGAGCCCACAAGCTCCACCCTGAAGCCCACATCTTTGAGGAGTTGTTTGGCTCAAAGAAGAGGTGCCGCCTGGGGCATCGGGAACCATCGTCCCGCAGCAAACTCCAGCCCCTACAGAGGGCTCGCTACCGCCATGCCCAGCGCTTACCTTCAGCTTCTCAAAGCGATCGCTGAGCGATGCCACTTGGTGGTCCCGGTGGCGTCCCACCAGTTTACATAAGGCACAGATGAGCTGGTCATCAGCAACACAGTACATGTTCACCTTCTCGTTCTCATGCTCCAAGCACGTGAGTCCTCGGAAGTGCGCGTCGGGCACGGGTTCCACCAGGCGGTGGCTGGTGAAGGGCTTCTTGTTGGGGTGGGTGGCCCGCAGGCAGCGGTCGCAGTAGGACACCTCGCAGGTGATGCACGTCTTCACCGCATCCCGCGGGGGATCCTGCTCGCAGAACTGGCAGGCGATCCTCTCGCCGGCCACGGACATGGTAGAGCTGTTGCGGTAGGTTCTCTCGCGGCGGCTCTCGCTGGGGGAGTTGGGGCCGCTCAGGGACGCCTTCTGGAAGCGGTCGATGATGTTTTGCAGTGTCACATTCCTCTTGAGGCCCTCCAGGCCGCGGTGGTTGAGGGAGATGACATAGCGGCACGTGGGGCACTGGAAGGCGGTGATGGGCTCGATGGACTCGCTGGAGGAGCAGCTGGACACCAGGACGCGGTGGGCGCAGCTGAAGCAGAGGCTGTGGGCACACGGCAGCAAAAGAGGGTCTTCAAATAACTCCAGACAGATTGGGCAGGTCAATTCTGACTCCAGTGTTTCCATCTTTAGTTAAAAAGATCCTGATTCAGCATCAAAAACCAGGGAAGGTGGTCTGGTACCTGGGAGAGACGAGAGCAGAGACATGAGACAGTGGCTCTCCCGGGTAGCTCCTCCCCACCAGAAACAGGTGCCCGGGGGGGTCAGACACATCACCTCTGCAGCACCCCGATGCTCTTTACATCCCAATACTGTTACTACAGCCCGGCCAGGCTCACACAAGCACAACGGTCTGGCTGAACCATCTCAGCTCACCGTCCACCTGAGCCGAGCCACCGGCTCGGACCAGCACCAGAGATGCTGCAGGACAGGAGGGAAGGCAGAAGGGGCAGCAGCAAGCTACTGACCATCACCTTCCTGCCCAGCCAGCCAAGAGGACTCGGACAGCAAGGCTGAAGACAAAACCAGCAGAAATCACATGATTTCTTGCTTCTTTTAGTGAGCGCTGCCCAAGGCATGGGGGCTGTGCTAGTTTCCCATGCGTAAAGGCTGTGCTGCACAGCAAAGACAGACCTTTAAATGTCCCCTCTAACAGCTACACAGCCCTGTCTCCTTTTGGTGAAGGGGAAAAGGTGAATTGTCCTGGAAACTCTGAGCAAAGCGGGTCAGGAGCTCTAAGGTACCATCCTCCTGCCCTGTGCTTCTCCCAGCCCTCATCTTTTAGAAGTGGGACGGGAAAGGAAGAGCAGCAAAATTATAATCTGCGAACCTCCCTCTCAGCTGTCCTCTGCTGCACTCCAGCAACAGCCGGGGATGCCCAAATCAACTCCAGCTGGAGGCAAACAAACTCATATTTTTAGACCACCTCCCCTGCAGGAGGCTGGAAACAGGCTCTCCGCAAGCCACCAAAGCCACCATCACAGTGTTTGCAGCTCCGGTGTTGCAGAGCACCAAGCCACAGCACGAGCCCTGGCTGCCTCCGCTGACATCCCAGCACACCTGCCCTGGTTTTGTTAAAAACAAGACCAGTTTCTCTTTCAGTGAATTTTCCTGTCAGCTAAAGTCTTCTTACTAATTGCACTTTCCTGAAAGCTAGATACATGTTTTGGCAGACATAGCAATGGAATGTGAGGTCATTGATAATGATGTGCAAGCAGGAGGTGAACTGAAACTGACCAACTAAGTATTCCATCCCATTCATGTGATATTCCATATAACAGTGGGAGATCACAAGGATCTCGTCCCTTTTCCTTATGGCCGACATTAGGAGAGGACCTTGCGAGTCGTCCCTGCGAACTGAGGCCAGTGACAGACTGAATCCAGCTCCGCTTGGCTGCAGAGTCCAGTCCAGGACTTCGGGTGCCGGCTCTGCAGTTGCTGGGACTTTCAAGATTGGTTTTGTATATTTTGTATTATTTTCTCTATTTTATCAGTAGCATCAGTAAAACATTTTTAATTTTCCCAACTCTCTTCTCTCTGTCCTTCTTTCCCTCCCAATCACCTGTCCTGAGTGGGAAGAGGGGAGAGGGAGGGGGTAAAGGGGTTTATTGCCAGGGTTTATTGTCACCCTGCAATCAGACCATCAACAGTTATCATCAACCATCAGCTGATCATCAACCCTCAGCAGTCCTACAACACCACCTCCAAATGCTGGTCCCCCTGTGTGCCCAGCAGCCTCTGAGCCCCCTCTCCAGCCAGGCTGCAGGACAATTCTCCATCTGGGCTAAAGAACCCACGAGCAGCGGGCATGGGGGCAGCACATCTAAATAAAGCCCCAGCAGACCCCCAGCAGGCACAGGCTGCAAACCCACCGTCACACCTTGTGCTGGCTTCTGGCAGGTCTGCAGAACCAAAGGGGAAGAGAAAAGCAGCCTGGCAGGCACTGAGAAGAGAAACCACATGTTTCCCACCCTCCAACCCAGCTTTGCCACAGCCATGTGCGGTGATGGGGACCAGTTAGTGAGGAGAGGGACAGGGTGGGCTTTGCAGCAACCCCACTGCCTCTGGCTCTGCTCTGCATTAGAGGGAAACCAACTCATCAGCCCCGCTGCTTCCCACCGTGACCCAGGGGAAGGAAGCGCTTGAAGAGCTGCTCACTGCTCCCAATCAGTGTGTCACTGCTCTGGGTTGACGCTGGCTGGAAATACCTCCTGCAAGGGAAAGGCAGCGTTTAATCACCTGGGCAGGGGGTGCTAGCAGGAGCTGAGCCCTCCAGGAATGCTGGGGGACACCTACAAAGAAAAGGCTCTGGTGCCGGTACCCCAGAGGCAGGAGAGGCACAGCTGGGTGTTACCACCTGCTAGTCACCATCCTGGAGCAAGGATGCTTGATCCCAAGCCGTCACCTTCTCTTTTTCAAGTCCAAAGACCCAAAGTACATTCGTCTCTCCAGGCCACATCCCAGCAGCCTTCACCAGAAATGAGGCTCTGCTTTCTAATTAAATTGAAGTCAGGAGGAGACCAACATCAGCAGCAATCACCCAGGGGAAATGGTGCAGTGTCATCCCCTCAGATCCAGCTGCCCCAGCTTCTTCCCTTGTTCCATTCTCGCTTCATGTCACCACTGAGCAGCACCCATCACCGATGACAGCTCCTGGATCCCAAAGTTAAGCTACAGACCCAACAACCTCTCATCAACATAGAACATTTCTCACCTTGTTCGCTTGCAAGAAGTGCTGCACTGGGCATTATTGCATCCCACTCCCATTAACTAATGTGTTCAGGCTTTGTGCGATGGGTGTTGGGTTTGAGAGCTACGTATTGCTCTGCTGTCTGCAGATGCCAAAAGGCCACCCAAAGTCAAGGTCTGGGTAGCAGCGCCTCTAACCATAACTGTGCCTTTTTGATGTACCCCCTTAAGAGGGAGACCGCATCTGGAATATTGTGTCCAGTTGTGGCCCCTCAGTTCCAGCAGGACAGGGAACTGCTGCAGAGAGTCCAGCGCAGCCACCAAGATGCTGCAGGGAGTGGAGCATCTCCCGTGTGAGGAAAGGCTGAGGGAGCTGGGGCTCTGGAGCTGGACAAGAGGAGACTGAGGGGGGACTCATTCCTGGGGATCAATATGGAAAGGGGGAGTGTCAGGAGGATGGAGCCAGGCTCTTCTGGGTGACAGCCAGTGACAGGACAAGGGGCAATGGGTGCAAACTGGAACACAGGAGGTTCCACTTAAAAATGAGAATAAACTTGTTCGGGGTGAGGGTGGCAGAGCCTGGCCCAGGCTGCCCAGGGGGTTGTGGAGTCTCCTTCTGTGCAGACATTCCAACCCGCCTGGACACCTTCCTGTGTAACCTCATCTGGGTGTTCCTGCTCCATGGGGGGATTGCACTGGATGAGCTTTCCAGGTCCCTTCAACCCCTGACACTCTGGGATTCTGTGAAGAGCATCAGGAGACAGATTCAGCCTCTCCTTTCTCACCTGTGCTAGGATTGTTCCCAACATGCAGTGCATCTGGGACATCCTCAGGCCCAGTAATGGAGCTGCGAGTGATGCCCACCCTGACACTGCAGAATGCCCCAAGCAGCCCCTGGGCCAGCCAGGAGGGGGCAGCGGGGGCAGGAGCAGTCCCACCTTTTGCAGGTATGTTCTGATTCAAGTCCTCCCAAAAAGTGGCTTCAGAGCCTCAAGTGATTGAGCGCCTGCCGTGTGCTGGGGCGGGCTCTGGCCTCCCCAGGCTCTGCCTGCCCACCCCGGCTGCTTCCAGCGCCTGCAAATGGCACATCACGCAGGAGCCCTGCCGGGACCTGCCTGCACCAGTCCCTGCCTATCTCCCTGCCTATCGCACCATCTCTTCCTAATTGCCTGAAATAGGATTTGCAAGTGCCTGGAGGAGATCTTGAGCTCTTCACTGCACCAGCTCAAGGGGCTTATAAAATTAAGCAATTGGATATTTAGATATGTTAATGCTGCAGCAACCTTATCAAGGCCTGCCCAAATGCAGCATTACACACACACACACATGTATATTTTTTCCCGTCCCACAAGAGAGACAGTGGAAAACAGCTGAATCCAAAAGAGCTGAGGAGCACAAAGGCTCCCAACAGCTTCCTCTCTGTGGCCCCTGGTGTGTTTCTCAAGCCTCAGAACCCATCTCAGCCATGGGAAAGCGATGGGGAGGAAACGGTGCTGGCCGCCTGCCCAGGAGCTCTTGCACACCCTGCAGCAGCCGTCCCGTCGCGAGCCAGATCTACCGGGCTCCCCACGGCTCTCCAGACCCAGCGGGACGGGGAAACTCCAGTTGCACAGCCACAAGCCCCCCACCATCGCTGCAGCCGCGGCCACTTCCTTCGGGGCATTCATGCTCTAGAACCTTACAGACAGTTTTTGAATCGGGGTTGGTCCCTCGCTTTGCTACGATGCTGCAGGTAGAGCAGCTGCTTTGCCGAGAGAGCCTGACACTCCTGGCTGCAGGTGCGACTCCAGCACGGGGAGCAGAGCACCTCTCACCTCCCCGACCCACACAGACCATTTCTGGCCAGCAAAACACACAGGAAAAAACTAAAACAAAAAACAAAAGAAGGACAAGAGCAGGATTGGATTCAGAGTCTGACCAACATCAGGACAACAGTTTAAAAACAAGAATTGTTGGGAGAAGCTCCCCAACAGCCTCTGCAGAGCTGTGCAAGAGCCGCCCATTGCTGGCCGAGCTCCTGCCGGCCTTTGAAGCGCTATCTGAGGCAAAAAGATGCAAAAAGTTTAAACAGCCTTTTGCTTTGTTCCTGAGGGTCGTTCTTATGTTAATCTTGTTTTCCTTGCTGGGACAACATCCTTTAGATCTGAGATAGCTGAGAGGAGCCTCAAAAGCCGGGCTGGAGCAGAGGCAGGGCCGCTCAGAGACGCACCTGGGTGAAGCAGTTGGTGCTGCTTTGGAAGCCTTTCATGCCTCTCCCTTTGATGTGCGCTTTGATGTCCAGGATTGACATGGCATGAGGAACAGCTGATTAGATTAAAATCTGCTTTGTTTAGACTCATTAACTCCCTAAATATAAAAGTTATAAAACACTAACAGGGTTTACAAACAGCCCCCCGTCCCTTGTTCCAGAGGGTCAGCCAGTCCGGCCACGCTCGCCTTGGCCCCTGGGGAAGCTCCAGCAGCCAGTGGCTGGGCAAGGCTGCGACTGCAAAAAGCAGCTGTTTAACAAAGCCTAACATAAACCCAAACATTTTTGCCATGGAAACGCCTGGGTGGGGCTTCTCCCATTGCGTAACACATGGAGGCACGCGGCGTCCTTCCAGCCTGCCCGCGGGGAGCCTTCGCTTGGCACCACGGCAGTGACGAGCGGCCTCAGGTGGGTGCCGGTGGGTGGCCGTGCTGCTGCAGGTCTGGCTGTGCACAGCTGAGATGTGAGACAAGCACCCGCCTGCACCCCTGTGACGTGTCCCCCCGTGCTGCGGGTGTCACACATCCCCACGCGCTGCTCCACACCTCACGGGCAGGGTGAGAAACATGACCCCCGGAGAGGACAGACACAGCAGATGTGCCCAGACATGGTCCCTGCGTCCTCGCCGGGGTCACCGCGCAGGGTGGTGGGACCACTGGGTGCCACTCGGAGCCCCCGTCCAGCCCAGCAGCAGGGAACGGCACTCGCACCCAGGCCTGAAGGAACAAACCCCAGCACAGCGCTCGGTGTGAACACCCCAGACTCCACAACCCTTCGGCCACACCGGCAGACGCTGCTCTGCCCGACACACACACGGACCAGCGCGCCCGTTGAGACCCAGCGCCTCCCGCCCGCGGGACACAAACCACTCCGATGACAAGTTGTTGTTGATGCTGAGGAGCGGAATTGACTGTGATAATTTGAGCTCTGTTCAAAGCCCAAGGGAAAAAAAATAGAAAATAAAACAAAAATCGACGACTGCCAAAGAAAAAAGGGCAGAGCCAGAAGGGAAGGAGGAAAGCAGCAAGCACCGGGGTGAGCAAAGCGAGTGCTGTGGAGGCGGTGGCAAAGCCAGCCACAAAATCCATTGGGACACAGAGCAACTGGCGCTTTTACACCGAGTTCGGCTTTTGGATGGGCTCTGAAACCCGCACGCTGACGCGGAGCAGCTGCAGCGTGGCGAGCCCCGGGGTGCACGTGATATCCTTAGCAAATTATACCAAGGGTCGTTTGATACCAAGGTTCCCCTCTTGCAAATTATTTTTATGAGATTAAAGACAAACATGCTACATTGCAACCTCGAGCTCAAAGGTTCATCGTGAGCGCTGCCGAGGTTTGACACCAAGGAAAGAAGAGAACAGAGAGAGAATCGGTAGGAGATGCAGCTCACATCACCCCATCTCTACCTGGGAGGGGACATCTCAGTGTACACCACTCAAAGCCATGGTCAACCAGCCCCACATTGCCCTTGATCCCTCTGTCTTCAGCCAGACCAAAATTCCCTGTGCTCCTTCTGCTTGTGGTTTCTCCTTGGCCCCGGGTGCGACAAAGCTCTTGCTCACACATCCACACCATGCAAGCCCGGTGCCATGGAGTTCAGATGCCAAAAATCAGCACGACGTATCGCGTGTGTTTAAAACTAACAGCTGCAATTTCTTTTTATTTCTTGGGCTTGGCCACAACTACATCTTGAATCAGTCCCCCTACCCTTGCCCACAGCCAGACACAGAGCTCTTCCCAAGTTATGGGTTTGATTTATTTAGGATGCAATTCTCAGTGCTCCCCAGGCATCAGTGTATAATTGTTGTATAACTGTGGGTGATTTACCAGGCTAAAAAAATAACAAGTCACATCCAGCTTTTGGCTTTGCTACAGTGTAGTGGTCACAGGTCAATGTGTCTTGTGCACAGCAAGCATCAGCACCTGATTGCCTGAATGGTTATAGAGCATTTTAAACCCAACAATGTACATCTCTGCAGGTCACATTTTCCCCTCCTGATCCCCGCCAGCCTTTACTGTAACCAATATTTGCCAAGTCCACCTGAAGTTCCTCCTGTTCTCCCCAGCACCAAAGCTGGACAAGGCTTTGCCAGCCTGTCCGCACCCCACATCGCAAACCAGCTCCCCTCTCTGGACCTGCTGTATTTCCTTCCACCACCCCCCAAAAGCTTCAGCCCAAATTGCTCAGCCCCCTCCGAGAATGAGGCGCTCAGAACAGCTATGCTGCTCCACCCGTACGGTGAAAAAACAATAAAATATGGCAACCCTTTCCTTAATTGGCTCTACGACAGCAGGATATAAAATCTGGGCAGCAGTTGTCTGTGTGCTTTTTGTTGTCCTAGGGAAAATTATCGCAAAATTGGATTGCTGTACAGGGAGAACTAAAACCCTCCCTCCCGCGGCTGCGTTGCGTCCTGGCGGAGCCCAGGCTGCCCGTCCCCGGTTCCGTGGGGACGGGGGCTCCCCGGCCCGCTGACCGCGCCGTGCTCCTGCAAACATCGGCCTTGCCAACAGACCTCCCTAAAACTCCCCCTGGGACAGGTTGGTCCCGAGAGAAACGGAGATCCTACAAGGACAAACAGCCTCGACCGTGTAATTAACAACAGCTTCCTGCCCAACGAAGATACCCAAGGGAGAGAGAGGGGAGGCGATCGGGCTCACCCAGCCAATTTAGACCTAGCGTTACCTAATTTTTCTGTGCCTGACTCGGAACCTTGATAAGCTGGTGCATGTGGAGCTGCTGTGCATATTTAACACTAAAATTCAAGCTTAAAGCCCCAGAGAGTGAAGAGCATCCTCCGCCCATCACCGCAGCACGTGCCTCTCTGCCTGCTCTTTCCTCCCAGTAAACCCGAAAACAATGAACAGAATTTGGTCTTTCCTCCCACAGCTCCGGCCTCAACGGTTTCCTTAATAACTTAGTGGATTTGTCCAAGGCTTTCTGAAAATCCAAATAATTCATCTCCCAACTGCTCTCCTCAATCACCTTACCGCGATACTGACAAAAATAATCAAAAAACCCCGATTAAACTGGATTTCCTGAATAAAAGCCATGTGTTGTCCTTTATCACACCGAAGTGCAGATCCCACACGAGCTTTAATTATTTTCTCCGCTAATTTGCTTGGTGCTAAAATGAAGCTGGCTGCTCTGTAATTCCCACAGTTCTTCCCATACCTCTTTAAATTAAGGAGGGAGCAGGAGAGGCTGCGCTTCCATGCAGCAGTCGTTTTTAATGAGAGATACTTTTTGCTGGCAGCTCAGCCACTTCATTGTTAAATTCCTCCAGCAGAGCTGGTTGGAGCCCACTGGGCGCCGGTGATTCCTTGCTCCGTAATTCCTCCGTTTGCACAGTACCTTATTCCCCTGAGGAATTTTATCCTCACCGCTGCCTATGTTGTCTTGACGGATGGGATGAAACGGTTTTGCTTCATCACAACATGCTCTTCCTCCGGCCCTTGTCCCGCCAGGCTGGGCTGAGCAGCAGAGCTCCTGCCGCCTGCTCTGTGCCCTCAGGGCTCTGGGTCCCCTTAGACACCCCAGCCTCCCTGCCACCCCGAAAAGGGGACCATGCCTAACATATGAACACCGCACAAGCCTTAGGGACCACCGCGCAGGCGCTGCCCCAAGCCAGGGCGCTCCAGCCTCCCCCAAACCACCAGCGCAGTACATCCCACCGCCCGCTGCTCCCACCCCCACTGCAGCAGCTGCCCCTCCAGCTGCTCTGCTGTGGGGTGCTGCATTTCCCACCCCACTTCTCTCTCTTTTTCTTCCTCTTCATTTGTCAAGCAGCTCCACCACCCCTCACCCCCCAGGATTTAGGTAGTTTCTATATACACAAGATGCCTTGGCCCTGGCAGCCTCATCCCAATACTCCTCCAAACATGCTGCCCCCAGCTCAGCACCTTGCATACAAGCACACCCAGCCATCCATCCCCTTCTGCCAGCGATGGACTGGAATGTTTCACGTTGCTTTAAATGACTAATAATACTTTTACAGCTGTGCAGAAATCAATTGATTACACTATTTGTTCTGGCGATGCCATGAAACCTTCCCATCCGCAGCCACCTCTGATTCGCCCGGTGTAAAATGGAGAGCCGCACTCCTGCAGGCTGGAAAACACGATGTGGGAAGGGCTCACGACAATAGGGGTTTTTTTGGCCTAAAAATCATCAGCTGCTAATGTTGTCTTTGTCTAGCCTGACGGGATTGCAGTGTAGGATGAAGCACAAAGGTTGCTGTGTTGTTTCAAGTAGGTGGTGACTGCAGGAGGACACAAGCCATCACCAAGCTGTGCTCCCCATCCATCAGTTATCAGGTGCCAGCCTTGCAGAAGCCACCAGCATCCACGACAGCCCTCCGTAGATGGAGCTGAGTGCTTTACCTGCAGAGGCAAAGCCTTCATTGTGGGCCCAGCCCCACTCACAATTTGGATGAGCTCACTGGGGAGCACAAGCAGCTCCGAGGAGCTTATCTTGGGGTACCCGCACGGGGCAAGGATGCTCTGGCCAAAGCCCATGATGTTTCCATCAGGGACAGACCTCATTCACCTCCAAGGCGTCAGAGAGGCAAGCACCAAACAAAGCTTGCCTGTTTTTTCTCCAGTTACATTCTGGTGAAAGGGAAGATTTCACATATTCGGTACAAGAGGTAGCTCAGCAGCGCGCACGAGGCACTGCGCTCTGCCCAGCTCAGCAAGCTGGCAGCTCCCGAGTGCTCCCGCGAGACCTCAGCAAAGCACGTGCCCACCAAAGCCTCCCCAGGAATCCAGCGTTTGGACTCGACGATGTGCAAGGCAGATCGGGGAGGTATTTCCTGCCGTTTGCTCACCAGCTCTTGCAGCTGTGCACATGGGAATTGTGCCGTAAAGACTTCTCAGTAGCTGGAGCAGAAATCCCATGCAGCAATGGTGCGTATCACCCTCTGCTAGACTTAAGGGCAATTCCCACAGACATGGCATGGAAACCTTCCCCTGCCACGTCCTTCAGTGGCCTGGGGGTTGACAGGACACAAAAAGGCACAGGGCATCTCTCCGGCCCCCTCCGATTCACAGATCCCTAGAGCGCATCACAGTTGCGTATGATTCCAGCTGAATGCCACAGCTCCCCGGGGCCCTCTGCCCTCCAGCAACCGGCAAATGCAGGGACTGCAGCAGCCAGGCTCACCCTCCAGCAGACAACAGCCCATCGCAGACCTCCTCTCCACGCACTGAGCAATGTCCATCCATCTGTCCCAGCCTGCCCAGCCGTGCGTTTCTGCTGGCACTGCCAAAGCCCAGCAGCCCCTGTCCCTCTGCCAGCAGCAGCCGCCGCAACTCTGGGGCTGAAGCCCCACAGCTGGGGGGCACAGCGATGCTGGGAGGTCTAGCCCGTGGTGCCGGAGCCAGGGACATCTGCAGGCACGTGGCTGCAAGGGCTGCAGGGGCGGGGGGAGCAGCCCCACCTTCCCAAGGTGTGCTCAGATACGAGTGAGCCACTTCAGCCCGGTCATTGAGAAAAGCAGCTGGGGACTTGGTGTGCCACCAAACTGGCATGTCCACCGCTCCCTGCCACCCCCCCGCAAATCCTCCTTCCCTCGCCCACCAAACCCCATCTCTGCCCCAGGTCTCACCACCACCCTCGCTCCTTCACCTGTTCTGCAGTTATTTGCTCTCCTGCCACCCTGGTCTAACGGCTTCTCCTCCATTGCCCAGCACGGTCAGCCGCTGCTGCAAAGCAGGCGAGTGAAACGCAGCACTGGCATCAGTACTGGCAGCTCCCAAAAAAAGACCTGTGCTCGGCTGGCTCCTGCCAGACCACACATTGCAGCAGCTTTTCAATCCAAGTCTTTCTCCAAGTGCACCCTGCAGCTCTGCGTCCTTCTCCTCTTCCTCAGCCACCACCTGCAATGCAGCTGCAGCCCAGCAATGTCCCTGGAAATAGCCAGAGGCCCCCGGCCCTGCAAGGACAAGGGGAGGGCACGGCTGCAAATACAGTGCAGCAGCAGCTGGTGCTTCATAATAACCTTTTGGGCTCAAGAGCAAGTGATGGTTTCTATTGCCCAGACAGATGCTGCACAGAGAGGCATCCAGCTCTGCAAAGGGTTGCAGCAAAACCCGACCGATGCAGCACCATGTCAGGCCCTGCTGGGGCCCACAGCCACTAGTGACAGAAAGAGCAGAGCCCCCCACACCACCACCCAGCACCCCACTTTCCACCTGCACCAACCACTAAAGCTCAGCTCCTTCACTAAACCAGAAGCCAGGCAAGGCAGCGCAGGCAGCTGCGTGTGAATCCTCTGCTGACGCTGGAGCAGCCGGGTGGCCGAGGAGAAGCGTGTTTCAAGGGTGAAGCCCTCGGTGTCTCTGGAGGCTGGAGAAGCAGCAGCTCACTCCAGCATTCACAGCCCTTGAATCACAGAACCACAGAAGGTCCTGTGTTGGAAGGGACCCACAGGATCGAGTCCAGCTCCTGTCCCTGCACAGGACACCCCACAGGTCACCCCCTGTGTCTGAGCACGTTGTCCAGTTTCTTCTTGAACACTGTCAGGTTGGGGCCGTGACACCTCCCTGGGGAGCCTGTTCGGTGTCCAGCACCTCTGGGTGAAGAACCTTTTCCTCATGTCCCACTGACCCTCCCTGGCACATCTTCTGCCGTTCCCTGGGCTCTGTCACTGTCACAGAGCAGAGCTCACCCTGCCCCTCCTGCTCCTGCTGAGGAACCTGCAGCCCATGAGCTCTGTGCTCAGTCTGCTCTGCTCCAGCTGAAATCCCCTGGCACCACACCTGGGGATGGGCATCCTTCAGGGACTGCGCCCCATGAGCCACGCCAGGATTATTCCCTCTCCAGTGTTTCCTACTGGGCCACCGTGTTTCAACACAGGACACAAGCACTGCTCACACACGGGGGTGCAAGGTTTAAAGAGGTGCTGAGAAATAAAGTGAGGCAGTGAAGGGGAGGTTGGGCTCATGGCAAAGTCCACTGCAGGAGAAGAGACAGACCCAAACCTGGGGCAGTGCTGGTGCTGCTGCAACGTGAGCACGGCACAGCGAGGAACCAGCCCATCGCTGGTGCTCTCCAGGGACCCTCGTGCTCTGCAAACCTTGAGACTGCTACTGAAGGGACGTTTATTGAGGGCAGAATGAAGACAGACTCTCAACCAAAGAAGGGGTTCCTCCCGCACAGTACAGACCCATCCCAGCAAAGGTGTGGAGCATCTCCCGTGTGAGGAAAGGCTGAGGGAGCTGGGGCTCTGGAGCTGGACAAGAGGACACTGAGGGGGGACTCATTCCTGGGGATCAAGATGGAAAGGGGGAGTGTCAGGAGGATGGAGCCAGGCTCTTCTGGTGACAACCAGTGACAGGACAAGGGGCAATGGGTGCAAACTGGAACACAGGAGGTTCCACTTAAAAATGAGAAGAAACTTGCTGGGGGTGAGGGTGGCAGAGCCTGGCCCAGGCTGCCCAGGGAGGTTGTGGAGTCTCCTTCTGTGCAGACATTCCAACCCGCCTGGACACCTTCCTGTGTAACCTCATCTGGGTGTTCCTGCTCCATGGGGGGATTGCACTGGATGAGCTTTCCAGGTCCCTTCAACCCCTGACATTCTGGGATTCTGTGCAGAGCTGAGCACGCCAGCCCGGTGCTTGGCATCCCCTGCCACAGAGCAGCACCCGGCAGCCCCTCAGGGGAAGGGAGAAAACATGAATGGGGCCATGCCAGCAAGGCACGGCTCCAAAAGGGCCAGGAGCTGCTGCCTGGACCAAAGTTTCCACCAACATCTTGGCTTGCTAAGGGCTACCCTGCGTCTCCACACAGCAGTTCAGACAACACTCCAAGGAGCACACGTGCCACAGCACTGTGTCAGCCCATGAAAAAGTGAGCTGCAATGCTACTTCAGTCCCCCCTCACTGCGCAGTGCTGCCAGCCAGCAGGAGCCTATTCCAACTCCCCACGGAGATCCCAACCTCACGCTGCAAACTGGAGGCTGTGCACGTCAGCCCAGGGCCAGCTGGTGACACAGAGCCTGGCCGGGCTGCCCCAGCCTCCAAACCCCAAAACCACTAACCACGGCGGATGCCACGGGTTGAGAAATTCAAAGGCTATTGTGCTTCTTTGTGCAAGTTTAAATATATCTGCACGGGTTCCTTGGGGTTGCATTCCTGGTAAAGCGGGTAAGATAAACAAGGCTTCCTACAGGAACTTAAGACAATGGGGGAATAATTAGCATTAATCCTCAATGCAGAAACAATGCAGGTAGCAGATATTTTGGACTTTCACACCCTACTCCCACCACATTCAGGAAGAGGCACCCAGGCTGGTGTAACTCGGTCCACAGGCCTCAGCTAAAAGACACAAACTGTTTAAAAGGAGGGAAGCAGCACACCATGGGAGTCGAGGGGCCAGCCCAGGGCTTCGCTGTTTCAGGCTTCCCTTGCACAAGGAGGCTGGCACATGGGACATGCCTTTTGGAGACAGGTTTTTCCCAGTGTAAGTGGCTCCAGACACCACTCGGGCTCATGCCGTGGGCACCCACAACAAGGGTTCCAGGGCAGAAGATGTGGGGACAGCTTGCGCCCGTGCTCCAGCCCTGTTTTGATTCCAGCACAGCACACCCAGCGATGCCGCACCGGGCCAGCCACAAGCAAACTGGGGGCAAAGATCCCGCGCTGGTGGGGGCTCCAGCACGGAGCGGGGGACACAGTGTCAGAGCCCACTCCTCCCACAGCCAGGCGGGAGGACGCTGGAGATCCTCTGCTGCTAGTTACCACATCTTCATTTCAGAGAGGGACAAATCAAGGCTTGTTTTCCAATCTCAGGAATGTTTCAAACCGTTTTCCTACACCAGCCTCTTGGGAGTGCTCTGTACGTCAGCCAGATTTCCCAGCTCTCCTCCCGGCGCTGCAGAATGACAGAGGGACTCAGCGCTCCCCAGACGTTTTGCCAGCGCATTAAACAGGTCATATGAAGCCTTTCAAGACGAAATGCTGCTGCCCTCCGAGGTGACTCACGACCATTAGCATCCCTTTGGAGAGGGCTTTCCAGTCCTCAATCACATCTGCACATAAGCATTTTACCCTTCATCTCAAAAAAAAAAAAAAGAGAGAAAAGGAAAAGAGCACCAATTCAGCTGGCTCAGCTTTTCCCCAGCTGTATTTCACCTAACACTGGGATTATCAATTGTAGTTGCTTGGCTGCCATGCTGGGTGCCCTGGCTCACAGCGAGGCACTGGGACAGCCTAGCAGCCCCTGCCCTGAGCACCTCACGCACCCCACCATGGATCACGGCTCCTGCATCTCCCAAACTGCTGACCCCCAGCAGATGAACGATGCTGGCTTTTTAGGAGCTGGATGTTTTCAGCTTGTTGCTGCTATCGCTGCTGCGTCACGTCTGCCCACCTACAAGCACTAAGCTCTGCTTTCTGCAGCTCCAGCTCAGCTGGGTTTTATCACCCAGCCTACGGCACCGGCTTGGAAAGAATCGCACTGTGCGTCCAGGCAGGATCCAGCCCAGGCAGCAGGGACGGCTCAGCATTACAGGACAGGGGGTGCACGGACACGGCGTGACCAGCTCGGGCAGCAGCAGTGTGCTTCCAGCCATCCACATGAAACCCTCAATGCTGCCCGAACACCCTGGGCGTTTATCAGTGTTGGATGCTACAGGCTATATCCCCGTGCAAAGGAGCTCGTGCTCTATAGAGAGCAAGGAGGCTCCAGTACGCAGAGACTGGTATGGCAGGGTCACCGCCTGCCCCCATGTCACATCCTCTGCTCAGGATACCACCAAATGCCCACAGCAGTGGTCCCTCATGCTTTGTGCAGCACGTCACAGGATGCACAGCAATGCAACACTCAGCATCACCCCAGAGCAGCCCCGGGCTCGCTCCCCTGCCACTGAAGAGCAGTTTTCTGATCAAAGCCAGGCCATCAGCACGGCAGCAATAAGGCCACACTGCTGCCGGACACCACCCGCCACGTCCCACAGCTCGTGCCAGGATGGGGATTAAACACCAAGCAAGCCAGGCAGGTCTCAGTGCACACAGCTGCATTAGAAACAAGCAGCTCACCAAGTCATCCAACAGATCAAATCGTGGCGAAAGACCGGGGCATAACACTTGAACCCACTGCTCCAAAGCTCAGTGCGGGCTCAATCCCACAACACACTTAATTACGCAATGCCCCCCGTTTCCCAGACGATTATAACCGCACCGGTTGCCTCCATCGGCCCCATTCCCCGGCCAGCACGGCTCTGCCACGCTGCATCACCCAGAGCATTCCTCCCTGCTCCAAGGAGCAACCAGGATAATTTTGCCAGCATGCAGGGTCTACAGATCTCTCTGTCATCTCTTTGAGCTGTCCTTAGATGTAATTCATGAGATGAAGCAAGTAACTACAAAGGTAATTTCCTTCTGCCATCCCTGCTCCCTCCCTGCCTGCAGTCTGCTGGAGGGAGGCAGAGGATGGCTTTTAGTGACAAGAGGCAGAGCACAGATAATACCTCCTATATAACACTGAAGTGTTCTTTTAATGATCTGAAAGAAAAAGAAAACACTCCGTATTTTACATTTGTAATAATCACGGATCCTGCAAGAGGCTCACTGGAGACAGGGTTTTACACCCAGAGGAACCTTTGCCTCTGCGAGCATCCAACCATCTTGACTCTCCATGGGAAGCCCACTGTGGATCCACAGACCGACATCAAAGCTCGTGGCTGGTAAATGCCCACAAATCCTGAGGATGCTAAAGGGAACACAGCATTTTGTAGGTCACATGGGAACCGTACCAGCAGCTGGAGGCTTAAAAAAGTATTGGCAAGAGTGAGAGAGTTTTAAAAAATTATATATCTATCTATATATGAATCAGTTCAGCCTGGCACGTCCAGACCATGGTGTTCCGCAGCCAAGGGCTGGAGCGTTGAGCAACTTTTCAGGCAGCGGGGAGGAGCCCAAGCGCCCTGTCCTGCCCGCTGTCCACCCCACACACAGCGAGGACGCTGGGGCCAGCGTGGGCGCTGAGCCCCCTCCCACGGCAGAGGCACCGCTGCCCTGCGCTGCGAGGAGACACCCGCCCTGTGGCACCGATCACCGTGATGCACATCACCCTGCCACTAACCACCCCGCAGACCAGAACAAATCACCTCCCAAAAAGCAGGGTGGTCACACTGCTTGATGATTATTCACGAGATGAAGTCCTGTTAAAGGACTTCAGGAATCAGATAAAAGGGATGAAAAAAGGTTCTGGGGGAGCAACACAAGCACTGCCTAAACAAGCCCACCATCTTTACAGACAGGGTTCACAGGACAGCCAACATGCATGCAGGGATGTGCACGAGGAACTCCAGCAGCTCCCCAGTGCCAGCTTTAAGAACACATCAGATGCTTTAAGATAAACAAAATGCCTTTGCTTGGCCTGAGCCAATATATTTCTGCAACAATTCAGAGTTTCTGGATTTCTTCTGCACCTGGAGCACCATCCAACACAGACAGGAGGAACTTGGAAAAGGCAGCAGAGCTCTTCTGCCCAGCTCCGGGTGACCATGGGCAGGGCATGGAGACTGCGATGGGCTTTACACAACCCATAGCTCCACAGCCAGAGGCGCAGCCAGCCCGCAGGAAGGGACCGCATCTGGAATATTGTGTCCAGCTGTGGCCCCTCAGTTCCAGCAGGACAGGGAACTGCTGGAGAGAGTCCAGCGCAGCCACCAAGATGCTGCAGGGAGTGGAGCATCTCCCGTGTGAGGAAAGGCTGAGGGAGCTGGGGCTCTGGAGCTGGACAAGAGGAGACTGAGGGGGAACTCATTCCTGGGGATCAATATGGAAAGGGGGAGTGTCAGGAGGATGGAGCCAGGCTCTTCTGGGTGACAACCAGGGACAGGACAAGGGGCAATGGGTTCAAATTGGAACACAGGAGGTTCCACTTAAATCTGAGAAGAAACTTGTTCGGGGTGAGGGTGTCAGAGCCTGGCCCAGGCTGCCCAGGGAGGTTGTGGAGTCTCCTTCTGTGCAGACATTCCAACCCGCCTGGACACCTTCCTGTGTAACCTCATCTGGGTGTTCCTGCTCCATGGGGGGATCGCACTGGATGAG
Organism: Streptopelia decaocto; assembly: GCF_964273445.1. Classification (NCBI taxonomy): domain Eukaryota; kingdom Metazoa; phylum Chordata; class Aves; order Columbiformes; family Columbidae; genus Streptopelia; species Streptopelia decaocto. Next base: position 466,905 of record NC_138665.1, read on the forward strand.
CTTTCCAGGGCCCTTCAACCCCTGACACTCTGGGATTCTGTGGCAGGTCCTGTGCCCCATGTCGTCCCTGCAGCCACAGTGGCGCTGAGCTGGGGCCTTCCCAGGACTCTGAGGGGGGGCACCACATCACTGCAGCCACCAGAAGTCTTATTCCCAGGTGGCAGAAATGCAGTTTCAAGGCCAAAAGGCCGCCTGAACAGCCTGATCACAAGCATAACAGAGGCTACTGCATTTTGCCCCCAGCTCAGGTTTGCCTTGGCACTTCCTTCATTGCCCGGACACCTTTGGACCCCAATGGAGCACATTTCTGGAGTATCATAACCTTTCTTTTCCAGCAATTTGTCATGGACACCATTGAAAATCTCCACCTTACTTCTCATCTGAATTTCCCGTCTATTCTGGAGGAGCTGAGCAGGCAGCAGAGCTGGACAACCATGGAAAATGACTTCTCTAGACACCAACTGCTGTCTTTATGGGCAATGGGCTAAAGGATTAAAATGATTCCTAAACAAAGGATGCTTTCCTTGCTCAGCTCGCCCATAACCACTTTGAATAGTTTTTCTCTCCTCTGGCCGAGGAATTAGTCTGCAAAGTGGGAACGTCTGATGTCACCCAGTGCTGGTTTGACTGAAAATGAGTTAATTATCTTCGTGCAGTTAGAAATCTTTTGTTTTTTTCCATAGCTAGCACAGTCATTATTTGGACTTAGTTTGAGAACAAGAGATAACAACCCAGCACAGAGTTAATGCTTTTAATTGCTCTGGTCTGAGAGCCAAGAACATTCTGAGCTCTGCCCACAGGTGTGAGGCATCGAGGAAAGGGGGCAGAGATGGGGCAGAGCTTGACTGACATCCAGACTGACCAGTAAGAGTATTCCAGCCCATTAGCGTCACGCTTCATATTTAAGGAGAGTCGGGATCTTCAGGTCTCTCTCTCGCTTCTTCACATTCTTTGTTGTTTTTGTCGGAGACGGTGGAGTTCTGTTTGAGACGTTTAGTTTGGCCATTTTGCAGAGGCCTCTGAGCCTTTCTGCCTTTCTCCTCTTTCTTTGTGACGGGCTGTTCGGGACCAGGTGCTGCTCCCTGGGACTGGCTGCTCAGTGTGGACAGAGTTCATGAGGAACTGCACTGTGTATCTTTTATTTTATATTCTATTTCTATTTTATATATTTACTAGTAGTGTATTAGTATTTTGTTATGTTATAAAACCATATTAATCTCAACCCAAGTTTCTCCCTTCCCTTCCGATTAACTCCCCTATTTGGGAGGAGCGGGGAGGGGGTGAGTGAGCAGCTATCAAGGTTGTATTGTTGGCTCGGGTTAAACCATGGCACACCCATAGGACCACCCCACATCCCCTCTCTCTCAACAACATCCCAGCCCTGCAGTGGTTTATTATTTCCTTCAATCTCTTCCCTCCCCAGCTGTTTGGGTGACCTTTGGACCTGGGGCATCATCTCCTCTTTCCTCCCTGTATTTTAACAACCATTGTTCCAACGACATTGCTGACAAACAGCCCCAAACTCACATGTGCTGGGCTCACAGGGATGGTCTGTCGCCTCCTTCCTCAGCCCTGAGGAGGCGGATCCCCACAATGCTGTCCCTAAAACAGCAATCGACTGTCCCTCTTTCACCAGGAGCACACCCGCTGTCACCTTGCTGCCCCCTTGATGCACATCCCCTCCAGACTGCGGTCCCCAGTGTTAAATTCCCTTTTAACAGCTTGGCGATAGGCCCTTCCCTTCATGTCTGGGCTCCACTTAGCACTCCACGGAGAGACATCACCTCTAAGTAAGAACCGCACAGAGTGACGGGCTGATGCTACGAGCTGACGGTCACAGCCATCTGTTCTGCCATACTCCCGCGTTGCCAGGCGAGCGCTGAACCCACCACGGGCGCTGTGCTATCCCACCCTGCCCACCACGCTCCCAGGGACTCTCAGCTGAGAAACCAGAAAAGTCACAGAAATGCTGAGGTGCACAGTGACCTCTGGGGATGGAAAGCAAGCCCTGCTCATATGGGGTCACCTGAAGCAGGCTGCACAGGACCACGGCCCATTGGGATTTGACTAATTGCAAGGATGGAGACTCCACAGCCTCTCTAGGCAGCCTGTGCATACGACCAATCCCACAGCAAAAAACTGAAAAATAAAAAAAAAAAGGCATTTTCTTGCACAAGGTTTCAGCTGAACGCAAGAAGTAAGAAGAGGTGCAGACACCTCATCCAAAGCCACGGTACCAGGGCAGCGATCACCCAGTGGATACTGGCTGGAGGGCAGGTGTGGCCAGGTTAAATCCCCTTGTGCAGGACTTCTGAAGCCTGGATCCACATCTGCTTCCTTGCTTCGGCAGCAGGTCCAGCTCTAGGGCTTTGGAGCACTTACAAGTGGGAAGTGAAGCTCTCGTGCCTGTGCTTTCGCCCCTGCATGGGGACTGCAGACTCCTGTCACCCTCGCTTGCCCCATTCTCTCCCTCCCAAAGCATTTACTTACAGGCACCACTGGAGAGAAGCTGCTGAGCAAGACAGGCAGAGAGCAGGTCCCGCATGCACACTGGAGCCCTGAAACACCCTGGCTGGGCAAAGCAAAGCCCCGAGAGATGCGGGGGCACAGCATCTCAGGCAGCACAGCCGCAAGCACAGCAGCCACCAGTGCCACCATCACACAGTGGGGCTTCAGGGGGTCCTCAGCATCAGCACCCAACCGTGGACTCCACAGGTGGCAACCTGAGCCAGCACAACATCCAGCAGAAAGCCCAGCCTCCTCCTTAACTGAGCCTTAAGCGAGGTCACTCTGCAGCTCAAAGCAGCCCCTCCAAATTCCTCCTCCCCCGGGAGCCCCAGCCAGGGCGGTGCAGGGGCTGCGGGCAGCCTCACGCCAGCAAGGTCCAACTGCAGCGCTGCGCTCTGCGCCCGCCCCAGCCCACCCCCTGCTTCGCTCTTTGAGTATCATTAGATGGCCTTACCCTGCCTAACTTCAATCAACCCAGTTACACAACCAGATTTAGTGGGTCCTTCTGCTGATTGTCCACGAAACACATTTAGCTCGCTCTGTGCCTCTCTGAAAAAGCAGAAGTTAATTTATTCCACACCATCTCTGACTCGCTGCTGGAGGATGCTGCACGGCTGCATTTCGGAGGGGTGTGCGTGTACGCATCTATTTACTCCCATACAGATCTTCAGCCAGATTACATTTATTACGCCGTGCTTGAATCCTACTTCAGGAAGACCTCTGCCTGCTGTCTGAAGTTAATTTCTTCCCCTTCGGTCAACCAACTCAAAATTGGGTTTGCATATTAAAATGAAATTTAATTTCTAGGCCATTACGCCACTGTGGTCTAGCTCCTGTGTCTGCAAAACAAGGAACAAACAAACAGACCTCACAATTCATTTCCCTCTTAGCCATGAATTCTGGTTATAAACAATAATAATAATATTCTGCAGAGGCACAGAGCCCCTTTCATTTCGGGATCTCAACCCACGTCACGGAAAGCAAGCAAAGCCTTAGGACTCCTGCCATACACCAAGTCACTCAAGTGCAGAGCTGGCATGCAGAGCTGCTAAATGTTTTCTTGCACAGCTTGCAAAAAGCATCTCTTGAATCTGCCCTCAGTTTCTCACTGATGCAGCAGGTTTCCCATTATTTCGCATGCTGGCTTTTCACAAGCTACCGGGTTTTCCTTTTCCCTCTCAAGTATAGAGTCCAGATAGAGAGATAGATAAATATACAGTTTTGAGACCTGAGAGACTGCAGCACCCAACTCTGCAACAGCTGGGGGGAAACCAAACACTTTTTATCCGCACAGGTCAGAGCAAGTGTCACTCTGGCTGAAGATTGCATTCAAACCAGATACCGCCCGCACTGTCTTCCTTCTGAAGTGCAGAAGTCCGGCGGGAAATGCCCAAAAGAAAACAAAACCAGCTGCCAACAACCAGCCAGGGAGGAGCACGCACCCACGTGTCAGGCCAGGTTGCTTGCAGCAGGCTACCAAGCGCACACTTGGACTCATCCCAGCCAGCACACTTTGAAATAACAAACACGGCTTTTATCGGGAAACACCCTCCGCGTTCAGCAAGCCATTTCCACTTCAATTTAAAAGGCTCCCCTGGTTCAGCACAGCCAAAAACGTGCCTGGCCCGTCCCAGGGCGGCCCTGGCCCAGGCAGGGAGCAGCCCTGGAGCTGCAGAGCATGCCAGACTTGTCCCACGCACCTGCGCAATGGCGCGAAGTAATGGAACCTGCGATGGCACAGTGTCCCCTCCCTGCTCCTGGGCTCTTCCAGCAGCCACTGGCGTGACACCAGGGGACATCTGGGACAGCCTGCATCCCCTATGAACACCCCGGTGCAGAAGAAGGGGACGTGATGGAGAAAGGGCAAGGGAGACACGGCCATGGGTGGGGACATGGCAACGACTACAGCTTGAGCTTGGTTGCAAAGGGGACTCCAAAGGCCAGAGATGACCAAGGGAAAAGGACAGCAGAGAGATGTCCCCTGTCCTTCCGGCACCCGGAGGCACGTCAGGTTTGTTTGCCCAGGGAGGAAGCCAAGCCCAGCCGGTGACGCGGGGACAAGCGATCTGCGTGAAGGCAGACCGGCACCACTGAGCTGGACACGGGCACGCGGCAAGGCCAAAAAGAGGCGCAGGCTCGCGCACGGGTGTGCCTGACACCCTGAGACCCCGCGCCAGGCCCCGTGGCACCCCGGGACACCCCAGCGGCACGGCGCAGGCTGTGACCAGGCAGAGGTGCAGCACAGCCAGGCTGTGCAGGCAAAGAGCTTCAGCCCAGCGGGCAACGGGTGGCCAGGCAGGCCAAGCTTTTAGTCACCAAGCCGTGTCCCCACGCCAGGGTGGTTGTGAGGGGCAGCACCCCGCTCCTCTCCCCGCGGTGCTGACAGGCCTTCCCCCCCGGTAGGAGCTGGGAGCCCCAGCTGAGCAAGGGCAAGGACGTCCCTGTCCCAGCCTCTGCCCCCCAGCCGCAGGACCACTTGGACCAGGGCCTGGCACTGCCCGCCGCGGGCCGCGCCGAGGGCAGCTCACGCACAGGGGCAGAGCGGAGGCGGCGATGGAGGCAATGACGGCGCTTGACGCTGCCAGCAAGTACAATAAGCTATTTCCTGAGAAAGGCCAGCGTGTCCAGAGGCACAAAAGGAGCTATTCTGCTGCCGGCTGCACTCCCCAGCCTGCTCGGGGCTGGGATGAGGAGCGGGGGGGAGGGCGGCTGAGCGCTGCACATCTCGCCGACGCTGGCGGGGCCCGCAGAGCCGGGGCTGCAGCGCACCCCGCTCTGCCCATGTCACCTCCACGACAGCGCAGGCCACGGGCTTGGGGCTCAGACAGGACACCGGCAACAAGAGGTAACATGATGTTTCCTAGCGGCCACACGTCAGAAAACAGGAAGACAGACAGGATCCAAGGGGCGAGACGCTCCCGCCCCAGCGCCGCTCGGGCTGACAGCCCCGCTGGCAAACGCGGCCCCGCCGCCCTCGCACGGCACAAGGCGGCTTTCAGCAGTGCACAGATGCCCCATTCTCCCCGCCGGTGACCCCCCTGCCCCGGCATTTTCGGGACCCCAAGCTCTGCACTGGCAAGCGATCACGCTGGATGAGGCAGCCAAGGGAGACCAGTCATCAGCTTCCCCACCGCGTCCTCTCCTTAATCAGAGAGCCTGACAGAGTCGCTCATTTGCAAAAGACGACGGTAAAGCCAGGCACTCATTAAACTGCAACACGAACTCATTTTCCATAGGAAGAACATTACAAACAAGCAAAAGCAGCAGCACAGGTTCAAGCCCTGGCAAGGAGACGAGACCCAGACCCCAAACCTCCCTGAGCTGTTTTGCCCTCCTGAGGAGCGTGCTCAGAGGAGCACCATCTGCAGCCACAACCCCTCCTGAAATACTGGGGTAGCTTGTCCCAAAGAGGGAAGCACCATCCTACAACAGATTTAAAGAGAGTGAAGGTGGTTACATTATCAGAAGCAGTAACTGCCTCCAGAGGTACAAAATAATCACACTGATTAGCTTTGTTTGAAGAAACGGCTGTACAGCCTGAAGAGAAAGTCCTGGTTCCAGCGCCTCTGATGGGACAGCTGAGAGCCACTGTCTGTCCAGCGACCAGCCTTTGAGCGGTGATGAGTCCCAGCAGGCAGGAGTTGACCTGAGAGACAACAGGCTCAACCCCCCCGCCCTGCTGAGGCACTGACTGCACAGAAACCCACTCGGAGCCAAAATCCAGGGGATTCTGGATGAAAAACCCAAGTGCAGGTTTTGAAACATGCCTTCCCACCTCCAAGACGAGAAGACCAAGAGACGAGATAATCCCGATCTTAAAAATCAGTCATTTATCAATCTCATGGTCTCAAGGATGATCCCACCCTGCTTACAAACATACATATATCTATATATATAGATATATGCAATGACATACAGACTGTTAGTGCTTCACCCCCCCCAAGTTGTGCCTGTGCCAATGAGGCCACTGGAGCGCAGCCTGCCTGCAAGTACACACTTCAAGGGAGTGGATTTATCACCCACCGCAGCTTAATTTATTTTTCTAAAGCAGCGTTTACAAAACAGGCAGCGCAGCTCTGGGGACCCTGGCTGTACGCACCCACCACTTTCACCCGATGCCGCAAAAGGCTCCGCAGGGCACAGACCTGTTTCTAATCTCTTGTGAAGCAGCCGGCACGCCCAGGACTCTGTAGCAATAACAGCACCTGCCTGAATCGATGCAACCGCTTCTGCCGCTGACATTCATTCTTCCTCCTCATATTTCTATCCCACTTGCTGTCTTTTCCCAGGAGCATTCTCGAGGAATACCCGCTTGGATGGAAGAGAATTCCACCAGCGCTGCCCAGGGCAGGGAGACCACCACAACCAGGCTCCGTTCCTCCTGTTCCAGGGCTAGTTTTATCACCCCTTCATTAAGGGCAAGAGCCGAGTGAGGAGTTTCCAGTGTGCTCCCAGCAGGCGAAACGCAGCAGCGACAACCACATCGCAGAGCTCACACCTGCAGAAGCTGGCGGGCTCTGCCTGCAGCCCTGCGCGAGCAGCTCCACCAGGCCCCCTCCAGCACCAGCCAAGCGCCGCTGTGCACCACGGCCCCGCTGGAGCAGGGGGGTAAGGAAGGGAGGGCACTGCTGATCTTATTATAAGGGTCAAGGAGCAGGTCAAGCCCCCACTCGACACTGTGCACACAGGGTGATGGGCCGATGGCACTTCCCGGCTTTGCTGGATGCTGCCCAGTGGTGACCTGGCTGCTGAGCTGATGCCGCCCAGGAGCAGGCGATGCCCCCACACTCTGGTAGGCACCAGCTTCAGCCAGGCCGCAGCAGCTCCTCCAACAGGGCTGGACTCCTTGGAGCCGCCTTCCAAAAGCAAAGGCTCAGTCGAGATTTCAGGGCTCACTGAAGAGCACGAGGAGGCCTGGGTGGAAGCCAGGCAGGGCAGGCAGAGCCGGAGCCACGAACACCCTGGCATGTTAAGACTTGAGGAAATTATGGAGCAACAAGAGCTATTTGCCTTCTACAGAAACTCCGCAACCTGTTCAGCAGAACAGCCCTTTGCCGCCTGAGCTATGTTACAACCATCTTTAGCTGTGCACATTAGAGCAATAAAATATGCGGTTGATATGTTTTTGGAGGCAAGGCACATAAATAAAGCGTGAGGACGAGGAAATTCAGCTCTCACATGTCACTCAGTTACATTTTCTAACAGTTCAACAGATTCTCAGCACAATCAAAACATGCTCCGCTTCAAGACTGTAAAAACACATGCAATAAAACACCAGAGCAATATCCCAAGAAATACTGCCCATCCTCCAGTTGCAACTGAGGGGTTCGCGTTAGCAGATGCATTACACATGCCCATTTCTTCCCTCTCGCTTTGCAAGAAGCCTGCGTGATTCCTGAAGAGGCCGGTCTCGGGAGAGCCCGTTAGCTTTTAACTGCCATTTAACTAAACTTTATCACGACTAAACCCGTGCCACGCTGCTGGGCAGGAACACGGGAGCAGCCGGAAGGCAGCCGCTCCGCGCCGAGCTCCCTGCCGACGGCAGCGGCAGCCTGGAACCGAGAAACGCAGCGATTTCAGACGGAGGCACCGGGCAGAAAGGATGCGACACGCTCCCTGCTGCAAACCCTTTGGGCAGCCCGCGAAGGGCCGCGCCGGGGCTCCGCGCTCCGCCGCCGGCTGCCAAACGGGGCCCTGCCCGGCTTCCCCCGCCCGCTGCCCGAGAGCCGAGCGGGCGCCGGCCGCTCCCCGCTCCCCGGGGCCGGTACTCACCAGCGGGCTGCGGCAGCCTCCCCGCCGCTGTCCGGTCATCTTGGAGGCGCGGCGGCGGCGGCGGCGGCGCGGGGGAGCCGGAGACGGCGGCGGCGGAGCGTGGGGCGGGGGAGGCGGCGCCGCGGCGGCTCCCGCCCGCCCTCCCCGCGCCTTCCCACCGCCCCCCCCGCCGCTCCACCGGGGGCAGGACCGGCCCGGCCCCACGCACCCCCCGGGGCCGCCGACACCCACCGGGCGGCTCGTTATTCGCACGCGTTCGGGTGGTATGGAGGAGACGCTTTACGTTTAGGCTCGGTTCCTTGGCAGCCGCTCTTCAATACGTTGCTTCTCCCTTGGCTGGAAAATCGGTTCGATTAAGGATTTTTGCTTTCTAGTTCAGCAAAGCGGAGGGATGCCCTGGTGTTCTCCTTACAGTAAAAAGGCTGTTGGGTGAGGTTACATTGTTATGTATAAAGGGCACATATACATGTGTAGGTATCCAGGGTAATAACATCAAAGGGAAGCAAGGGAGGGGGAACACAGAAGTGTAATTTATTCCTTGGTAACATGGATACATGCTGTACAGGTTATTTATATTTGAAGACTGCCCAGAATGTTAAATGAGCTGTCTCTCTAAAATAAACATGAAGGAAAATATATTCAGGCTCCTGGTGCTCCTTAAGGTGAGATAAGGAGAGATTTTTGCAGATGCTGGAGGAGCGTTTTGGTGTGCAGGGACCCGCAGCCGTTTCCTTTTCTGCCCTTAACATGCTGTGATACCATCTTCCCTGCACACACACACACACACACACACACACACAGTATTTTTACAGTCAGACACTGAGCACATGGTAGCTGTCATGCTGTGACTTTCCAGCAGAAAAAGACAGCTGAACTCTACCGAGCAGTGGAGGTCAACATCACAGCCACGACCGGCCTTGTTCTCACCTAGTTCACCACGTGGAGGAATTACAAATCCTGTTCCCTAGGAGGATCTGACAGCAGGATAGTTAGTATGTGCCACTTATTCTGCATTAAATCCTATCTCTGCTTTTCTGGCAGCAAAACCACAGCCTGCACAGCTGTGGCCAAGTCACGTAATTTGTAGCTGTCCTGGGACCGGTCCTCGTCATTTGTGTCTGTGCAGACCGAGTGGAGAAGAAAACAGGCAGCTCAGAGCCCGATACAGCCCAATCCTCCTTCAGTTAGACAGGCAGGAAACTACAGCCACTGTTCTGAACTCGATGCTGCTAGCAGGCCGACGCAGGTAGCCTGGGTCAGGTTTAAGCTGCTCGGCACACCCTGCGCTGGTGGCTGCGGCGAAGCAGCGAGGGTGGCAGCACAGATGTGTAGCCCTGAGACAACGCACATCAGGCTGCAGGAGAAATGAGGCCACTAACAAGTAGCAGATGGCTGGAGATCACAGCAAAGCACCATTGCCAAGGACTCCACGGGTGACAGCCTGGCTGCACGGGGCTCTGCACAGTGCCCGGGGCTGCCGGGTCGCAGCTCCTGCAGCAGCTGGGCTCGGACCAAGCTCAGAGACTCTCAGGTTTCCTCCCACGGCACGCCAGGGAGAAATAAAGCCCAGACAGCGAGCGTTGTGCAGTGGTGGGCAGCTGCGTAGCATAACAATGTCATACCAGCTCCCAGCTCTGGTGACAGCCTCACCAGGACTGGGGAGTGCAGGGGGCTGGAGTAGCTGCCAGGGGGATGCAGAGGAGCTCAGCCCCGTTTCTCCCCTCTGCCCTCCAGGACTCGGCTGCTGCTGCTGCTGCTGCTGCTGCTGCTGCTGCTGCTGCTGCTGCTGCTGCTCCACTCACCAGCCAAGGAGCAGATAGGGGTGTGCACAGCTGTGGCTCCATCTTTTACAGGTTCAATACTGAGACCGAAGTGAGCTGGGACTCACCAGACCACAGCTCAGTGACAGAAGTGTTTTGTTTTTGTTTTTTAAGTCCCCCAAACGCTTTTCCAAAGAGATCACCAGCAGACGATAGCTCTGCTCACAGCTTGATGAGCACTGAGATGGGTTGGGCCTCTGCATTAAAAGCTGGAGGTGTCAGAGGTGACCTTGGGCAAATATTTACAATTACAGTGGTGTTGTGTATGTGCATGCATTCAAAACACAGAAGGGATCAGGTTCAAATGGTACTTTAATTGAGCAAGCAGGGCAGCAGGAGGGTAGAGCTCTTTATGCTAATGCACTAACCACTCCAGAGTGAGTCACATTCATGAGGGGTGGGGAGATCGTCTCCATCTGCCCATGAAGTCGTTCTGGAGCAGCAAGTGCTCAACAGCCTTTCCAGGAGGACCTGTGCGTTGTGAATAGGGACTGCCTCGGCTTTTGTAACATGCAGCTGCGAGAACGTTGCTGAGAGTCAGGGAATCATGATGATCCTGCCCAAGGCTGGTATGTGTTAGCATCCGCATTTCACAAATGGAGACACTCGAGTTATACCGCGTGCCTGGGATGCCTATTGAATAAATAACACAAGCATATAAAGCAGGATACCCCCTATAAAATGTATTCTTCCAGTGGAAAGCATAGGGGACAAAAATAATTCTTTTTAACTTCTGAATCCCTGTTCCTCCTTCTTCTGAAGAGCAGGCAGGCAGCTGTAGGGATGAGCAGGGACGGATGAATTCCCAGAGAAGAATCTCTTCTCGTTTTCTTTTTATATTTTGATGACTTCATTCTTGGAGCTTTCATTAGCACCTCCTTTATCTCCAGTTCTTCCCCAGAGGCATTCAGTTCTTCCTCTTTGCTGCTTGCACAGGGAACCGCAGCTCCCGGTCCATGGATGGGAAGTGGATGCTTTGCACCACCTCATGTTGAGGCCTGGAATTTCAGAGCCTGATTGAACTCCAGCTCTCCGAGGAAACCAGAGGCCTCACCTGACCCAAAACAAGCTCTTCTGGCTTAGCATCCACTTGCCCAATGCCTTTTCATCTCAGAAGGAACCAGTCGCGGTGTCATGCACTTCGTTCAGGCTTCACTGTCGAATGTCCTCCTGCAGAAGCACCAGCAGCTGGGCTGAGCCGCCCACAGGGCTTGGGCTCTGGTTTCCAAAGAGGAAAAACTGTTCTCTCGAGTGCATGGTGCATCTCTTCTCTGCACACAAACCAGCCTCAAATGCTTTCTTAAGCCAGCCTGGCTCTTTAAGGAGTGCCAAAGGGTGGGATTTCATGAACAATCCCATCCTTCTGCCTCCTCTGGGACCCCCCAAAGGGAAATTCTCACCTGGGTAAGGAGTCAGGGTTTGATAGGCAAGGACTATAGAGCCAGGTCTCAAGCCATGTTCTGAATATCTCCATATTTCAGCTGCTTGTTTTTATTCCCCATAGACCAGAGTTCAGCCATCCCCACTAGCTGCAGGTAAAGCAATTTTGCTCAAGGCGAACACAAACCTTAGCAAATCCAACCCTTGCCAATGCGAATCCCTCTCTAGGGAGACCCCCTCTGTCTCTCCTCCTGAGGAAGAAGAGGCCTTCAGGAGGAACAAGAGGGACTGCAGGGGAGAGCCCAGACCATTTGCACAGCAAGAGAGCAGGAGCGGTCCCCAGTTTTGCTCCTGTAGTGCTGGGGAGCAGCAGTGGGGTGGGACGAGGTGCTGGGATGGGACAGCCATTGCCTGCGAGCTCACACAGGAGGGGCAAGACATGAAACTAGGAGCTGGAAGGCAGCAGGAAACTCCCCACAACAACACCTGCAAGAGCTGCTCCTTGTTTTGAAGCTCCTGAGCAGGGGGGTGTCTCCAAACCCTCCCCTTGACATGACAAGCTCTAGTCCTCCCCCATTCCCAGACTGGGCTGGGTGGGTGCGTTGCACAACACACCCCAGCCAGGTCTCCCCTGCCTTGCCAGGGTCACAACGTGGAGCAAAAATGCTGCCCGCTCTGTTCTTGCAGAGACCTGAAGCAACACATCCCTAGGGAAAAGACTTGGGCTGGATTTTAAAGACACGGGGGTGGAGTCCCACATACCCCTGGTGAGTCACTCCAGCAGCTGGGACCCCCGCCACCAAAATAAAGCACAAGGTCTCTGGTCTGTATTTCTTGTTTATCAAGCCTTCACTAATCTGAAGAGTCCTGTGGTACAATAACTGCTTCCTCCACAGTGACTCCAAGCTGAAACGGCTCCTCGGTCAGCTAAATTGGTTCGGCTTCACAGGCTTCCCACTAAAGCCAGCTTTGCAGGAGAGAGAACAGAGACAGCAGCACCAGCATCTGCCATTTTCCCTTCCAGCTTACAGATCAGTGCCCAGGAGCTCCCAGCCTGACCATCAAACTAAATATCTCCCCCGGCTCTCCTGGGGGTGGGCAAAGAGAAGGTAGCAGCCACCCCAGACACATCCAGGGCGGGAAGAGCCTTTGCTGCTGCAGCAGAGGCAGCGGTTCAGTGCATCTGTGGGATGAATGTGCTGATTATCCACGTGGGGCACAGAATGCCTTCACACCAGAATTTGATTTTCCCTGTTCAGGCTGGTTTTTAAGCCTAGACAATGGTGCGGAAAAAATGCACAGGAGCCCCCAGATTGTGAAGTTAGACACCCAAAAGGGCATTCTCTGCTGAGCCCCATCTGCCAGTGTACTCCAACCACCTTTCATTACACTCTGCAGGGCTCCCTCACCCTTTGCTGCGGAGGATGGGAGGTGGGGTGCTTTAGTTAGAGTCTCTGCGGAGACCTCTCTTGCTTTTTGGTGACATGGAAAAATGCCTGGTGGCTAAAGGTGGAGAAAAACAACGTGATAGGGTATAAACAGTTCAGTGCCACCACCCTGGAGAGCCACGGACTTATCTCTGTGACAGCTGCAGAGCTTCTGTTTGGAAGCGGCCCGTCCTGTATTGCTCATTCTCTGAGTTCCCATGTCGATGTAGAACCTGGTGAGCACAGTGTGACCAGGGCCATTAGCAGATCTACACCCAAAGTTTTGCCAGACACTTTGGGGGTAGAAAAAAGACCCTGAGTACCTCAGGCATGCAGAAAGGATCACATGCTGCCTGTGCTTTTCCCTGGTATCTTTGGGCCATAGGTCACAGCTTCCAGATATTCATGTTGTAAAAACATCCATTACGCTTGCAGAGCACATGGGTAAGTTATAAGCTCCAGGGGAAGCACACATGAAGACATCTGCAATTTTGCATTCAGCACAGTATTTCACTGGAGCTCAAGAAAAACCTGGCTAGAGCCGTATTTTGGAGAGCAAACGTAGAATTGTTACACAAAAACCCTGACCAAAGGATACTGGGTCCCATGGAAAGAACTGCCAAGAACCACGTAGTTAAAGAGTACCTCACCATACATATGCATGAGGGGAATTTGTGAGAAGTGGAAAGCTTCACTTCCTAGTATGTACAAGCTGATCCTTGCAGCCCTGAGAGCATGTTTTAGAGACAATGCTAAAACAACCCCCAGCCTAACACTGGCACCAGGTAGAGCAGTGAGCTGGGGGTGAGTACAGCGCTCTCACTGCGACACAAACCTAAAGCACCTGCCATCTAAAGTGTTGACAGTCACAACAGTGGCTACCAGCTGCAGTGACAATCGAGGGCTAGTACCTAATTACAACAGATGAGCATTTCTCGGGCCACAACCCCCCTATACCTGCCCAGCAAACAGATAGATCTCCTCACTCAGCCTCGACTGAGGTTCTCCAGTGAGGTGGAACAGGGCAAGAGCCACCCAAGTCACAGCTGGTTTAACTTATTAACCTTAGCCACCTCCACCCCAGTCCTCAGTAAACCTCTTCCAGCACACAAAGAGGGTGAGAGTCTCCCACTCCCTTTGAACCTTGCTGATCCATCCCATGTGCAATGCTGGCGACAGTAGCCCATGCTGAACCTGTTCCAGCCAACCCTATAGGAAAGGTGCCCCAACCCATACAGTCTTGCACCCAAGGAGGCTGCTTTAATTCCCAAACCAATCAATTCATTAGGAAATAATAAGAGTTTCTCCTGAGGTCAAACCTTGCAAAACATGACACTGCATGTGTTGGAGGGATGTACTGTAAGAAGCAGGTCAGTACTGCTGAAACACTGCCCTGCGATCTTGGGTTTGGGCTCATGGAGCTGCTTTACAGCTGTCTCCCAAGGCGCTGAGATTTCGAAGGGTTTTTGCTGCGGTTGTGCACATGCAAAGCTGCATACAGGACCCCCTGCCCAGACACATGCAAGGCCCAGCGCAGGCACAGAGGGAAAGCCATGTCACACTGCACCTGCGCTCCCAGCTCGGTGCGAGCACAGCTCGGTCTGCTGGCGCGCGGCTCCTGGGGCACATGGTGCTGTCTTCTGGGATGCTTCAGGGTAACCTCGGTGCCTTGCGAAAGAGAAACTGGCTCTCAGCAGCCAAAACAGCCTCCCCTCTCCAGTCTGCCCTTGGCATCACGAGACCTACCCCAACTGCCACACTGCAGGGAACGCTCCCGTGTTTCCCAGTTCACTGATCACGCACACTAAGATCAGCCCTTCAAAATTCACTTGCATCTCTCACATTCCTTTAGCCTCTCATATCAGCAGGTAACATCCTCCACTGCTAACTTTTTCACCCTAGCATTAGGCTAACATGGGAATCAAACAAAGCAAGCGTGCATTTACTAAGGCCTAGGTCAGGCATGTGACCAGAATTAAAGCAACAGACTCATTCCAGAACACTCAAAACTTTTCTCAACATACATCTGCATTCCAAGGACCTTGAGGACCTCCCAGCCTTCCAAAGAGCAAAAAGGTCCTCCCTCAGCTTACATTCCAACCCTATCCTGCAACACTGATTTAAATCCTCCTGAAGGGTCCACTGGTCTGTCTAGGGCACCCAGTAAGTGATTTCTCCTCCATGTTCATGCCTAATCAGCTGGATGGTGAGTAGAGGAAATTAATGCTAAGCTTAACGAAGAAACAAATCATAGCAGATCTTCTCTTGGAGTTTGAAGTAACACCTTTGAGCAGGAGCAAGCAAGTGCTAGGGAGGGAATTGGGGCTGAGGTTTGCCAGAGCAGGGAAAAATCCCTATTTCAGCTGAGCAGCTGCCCGTATGTGTGCGTGGTGCGTGCAGGGCTGGCCGGAGCCTGCTGACCGCCAGCAGAAAATAAGCTGTATTCCTGAAGAGCACCACCTTTGTTAATGAGGTAGAGGACAGAGCAAAAGGCACATCGAGGTCATTTACTAAATGAGGCTGTGAAATTAGAGGCTGTTGCAAAAGGCAGCGTGGACTCAGGAGTCGCTGCAGGGATTGCCGTGGGCTGACTTCCCAGGGTTTCTTCCCAAGGGGTTGTACGAGGCGGGCAGGGCCCCCGCCGGGGTGCAGGCGTGGGGATGAGCCAAGTCTGGGCCGGGTGAAGCTCAGATGTTTATCTGGGAGAGTGGGAAGGTGCTGTGAACAGACAAGCCTCCCTGGGAGGCAGCGAGACTTAGGAGAAGACTCGGTGCGTGTCTCATGTGGCTGAAACCCAGAGGGAAGCTGGACGCAGAGCTGAAGTGGGAGGCTGGTGTTTCTGCAGCAGGGAGAGAGGCCAAGGGCTTACAAAGGGCCCAGAGAGAGTGAAACTGGCTCTCTGATCCCACGGCTGGTCAGCGGAGATTTGGGCAGGCACATGGCAGAAAACAGCAAAATGCAAATCAGAGCGAGAAAAAGCTCATCTCAAAAATAACCTGATATGCTGCTATTCAGCAAGAGGCAAATAGGAAAGGCAGTGATGCTGAAAGAAATAGAAGCACAATAGCAGAGTCTGCAGTGTAAGGTGATGAGGAAAGTGATGGATGCAGCTGGGACCGTGTTCACCCAACAGTACATGAGAGCGTGGGGGCAGCGATGGTCCCTCTGCCGATGGCTGTGGGGTGACTGCGCCTGCACAAAACTATAACAGGGAAGATAATGAGGCTGGAAAGACAAGAAAAGCAAGAGCACAGGAGAAGCAGGTGTTGCTCCAGAGGGAACGCTTTAACAAGAGACTTAATCTACGCAGTTTCACTAAATGATGCTGGAGGTCTTGTCTGTAAACTCTAGCAGTACCGAAGGGATTTGGAGTAGTGCAGCCATCCTGGGATGAACTCCTCACCCCTTGCTCTGCATCTGTGCTCCCTTTGCACCTGGGGATGCATCGGACCAGGTGACAGATGGGGAAGTGAAAACCTGATCAGAGCTAACAGAGCCTGGAAGGAGGAGACTCTCCCAGTGACTGTTGTTGCCACTTTATTACAGGGTGCCAGCCCCCATGTCCCCATGCAGGGTGTGAGTGAAGCCTTCCCGGGCTCCAGCCTCCTCCTGCCCCTCTCCCCGGCAAACTGCATGACTCCCCCCACCAGGACAGGAACGCCCTGTCTGACACCCTTACCCAGCAGGTCCAACTGGGAGCACCGCCTGCCACTCCCCCCTTTGCACTGCGTGGTGCTCGGTGAATGGAGCAGTTATGTGCTGACTTCTTAAATTAACGTAATGCTCAATCTTAATGAGAAATTAAAGTCTGGAGAAGGAGGAGGGCGATAAGTATACATATCTGTTGACTCTCTAGTCCCTCTCCTTCAATGGATGTTGCAGCAAGCACCCCAGCGTGACTGTGCGCAGTCATCCACTGTTCTGCCCTGCGTGGAGTGAGGGTTTCTAAAAGCTCATTTTTAAACAGCGAGTTTGAGTTAATTGACTGTAAGGATTTTGGAGGAGCTGAGGAACTCACTAGTCACTGGTGGCTGCTTTTCCAGACATCCTGCAATACCAGAGACTTTTCAGATGATGGGACAAGGCTCTTTCTCTAGTCAGGTCATATTTAAAGGTAAATCAGGTGATAGAAGTTGATAAAGAGAAGTGAAATAATTAAATGACAACCACCATGCTTATAAAATGGATTGTGTCCACCTTTCTTTTTAAGCACTACTTTAGGCCTGGTCAGTAATATTCCCAGGTGCACAGTCAGCATGGTGCTGGGGGAAATTAAAACCAGCTCCAGCTGAGTCCAGGTTCCCTTCCAGCTTCCCTGGGGTCTGTCTTCAAGGAGGAAGCAACCTCTTGAGTAATGCTGAGCATCAGGATGGTGATGAGGAAACCCCTATCTCCAGGTTCAAAGCCAGAACAGAGAGGGACCCACTCAGCAAACCCCACATGGCTCTGCATTGGAGTCTCCTCCTCTCGCTGAAGATGCACCCCTTGCATTTCTGTCTCCCTTCCCTTGTTTTTGTTCCATATGTCTTCTCATAGAGTTTATCCTGTAGCTAGATAGCTTCAATAATTCATGTCTTATTACTGAGTTCTGACTTTTCAACCAATTGCCGGATGCAGTGCAGCTCCCATACTCACGGTTTCCCCATCGGATTTTGTGGTCGAGCTGTGCGGACCGGAGGTGGGTGTTACGGAGGAGGAGTATCCCAGGAGGAGCAGACAGCATGGAGGATGCCTGCGCTGCTGAAATCCCTTCTGGGTTGTTATGGCACTGTAAGACTGTGTGTATCCTCCTGTGGATCATGCGCCGTAAGAAAGGCTCATTCCACAACCATTTTGGGAAGTTGCTTTAGCATACGCTCTTGCAGACACTTCAGAGGACACTTTAATACCACAGGTAAGGTTGGTATTGACAGGATGAACCTGAGCTCTTGCATCATGCCAAGCTGAAAGGGCTCCTGCCACCCTGGGCACCATGGGCAGAGGAACCAGGAGGCTGCGGTGGGACCTTGTTGTGGTGCTGGTGTTCTGGGGTGGGCATTGCTGCTGCTGCACAGCCTCCAAAGGCTGGTAAGGCAAATAAACACCCAGGACAATAGCTGAAACTACACAGAAAGGCTCAAAAGCAGCCATGAGACTCAAAACCTCAGTCACTCACCGAAGCACAGGTTACCAGTGACTTCAGTCCAGCCCATGAAAACCTGTGTGGGGAGCTGACACTGGATGGGAGAAGGTTCTTTCATCTAATACAGGTCTAACAGGAGACTAGAGCTGCAAGTTTCACCCAGAAACTCATTGCTCATTATACAGGCAATTAGCTATTCAAACAATTTACTGAGGGAAGTGGTGGAATCTCCATCATCAAAGATTTGAAAGCCAGTCAGATCGCTTTCCTTTCCCAGTTAAATAGGACCCATAGCAAAGCTCCATCTGTGTGATGGAGCATCCAGGTCATCCCAGCTGCCCTCAGACCCTGGGAAGGGCTAATGGTCCATCCAGCTGACGTGGTGAAACAAAAATATTTTTAACTTGGATGGGGATAAAAGGTGAAAACTTCACATCTAAGAGCGCTGAAGTATTACTACGGAGGTGGTTTATCTCCTTGTTTCACTGAGAGGCTCCTGCTAGACTGAACCACTGTGTGGCTATCCAAGGATCTCAGTCTCCAGCCAGCACCAAATTCCTGCACAGCAGTGGACTGTCTCCCATATATATATCTTTTAAAAGCTCCAGTTCTCAGAGCCATGGGAGTATTTTCATACCTCACTTCCTACTTAAAAAGTCAGGCCAGTTTCTGACATTCCCAGCAGCTCACAAACGACCGCAATGAAAACGTGGGTGTAATTTTTTCAAGAGAAAAATGACCCAAGTGCAGGTGGCCGCCGGCAGCACGGTGAGCGCGGTGCGGGCAGCGGCGATCCCGGCTGCAGGACCAGCGTGGCACTGGCAGCCTTTAGCTCTCCCGGCACGGTCCAGCGTGGCCTCGCCGAGCCCGCGGGGTGGGGGGGTGGCCGGACAGAGTCCCGCTGACCACGGCATGCCAGAGGAAGGACGTTGGTGGGGCTGATTTGACGAAGGTGACGTTTCCATAGGTGTGCTTTCATGATGCTGGTGTCCTGGGGTGTGCAGAGGTGCTTTGTAGCTCACAAGACCTGCTGTTTGAAAAGTTGGTTTCACTCTCGTGCAGCTTATTATTGTAATTGCACCTCACAGGGAGAAGGGAAATATGCTTCTTAACAGGCACATCCATTTTAATGGATTCTGCTTTGCTGCTGAGAATAAACAATCACAAATCATGGTCTACAAGGACCTTTAGAGAACCCTTCTGATGTTTTTTTTACTTTGTCAATGAAAGAGCGCTTCTAAATAACTACCAGCTGGCCAAGATTTACCATTTGGGGAGCACAAGGCCTAACAAAGGGAGAGTAAAAAATCTTTATTTTTACTTTATTTTCTTATTGGCAATAATGTTTTTTGACTGCACTGCAAGACAGCTTCCCACAGCAGGCCACTACCAGGGAAGTACATGGATCCAGTCCTTGCAGATGATGCAGTAGCTTGGGTGGATCGTTTGAACTTTACATCCACCCGCAAAGGTTTACAGGCTTGTAAACAATATTTTCACAAACTCAGGTGTAAGGGAGAGCTTGCTCACAGCGTGGGATGGACCCTGCTGTTGGGAGGGGGCAGCGTTGCGTGGGCCTGGCAGAGCTCAGCACCTTCCCTGGGCATTTCGCAGGAGGGCAGGGGCTGGACCTGCCTGGGTCCTTGGGGGCTGCAGTGGGCACGGGAGCACTGGGGCTGTCTGTAGCCTTTGCAGAGCATGGGCCAGCCCCAGGTCTTGCCTGTCCTGGTGGGAGCAGCAGCACAGTCCAGATAGGTCATAAAATAGAATAGTTTGGTTTGGAAGGGACCTCCAAAACTCATCTGGTCCAACCCCTACCATGAGCAGGGACATGTTCACCAGCTCAGGTTGCTCAGAGCCCCGTCCAGCCCGGCCTGGGATGTCTCCAGGGATGGTTCATCCACCACCTCTCTGGCCAACCTGGGCCAGGCTCTCACCACCCTTAGTGTACAAAATTTCTTTCTCATGTCCAACCTGAATCTCCCCTCTTTTAGTTTAAAACCATCACCCCTTGTCCTATCTCAACAGGCCCTGCTCAAAAGTCCGTCCCAATGTCTCTCACAGGCCCCTTTTAAGCACTGAAAGGCCTCAACAAGGTCTCCCCGGAGCTTCTCTTCTCCAGCTGAACACCCCAACTCTCTCAGCCTGTCTCCGGCAGAGCTGTTCCAGCCTCGGATCATTCCTGTGGCTCCTCTGGCCCCTCTCCAGCAGGTCCATGTGCGTCCTGTGCTGAGGACCCAGAGCTGGACCAGCACTGCAGGGGGGTCTCACCAGAGCGGAGCAGAGGGGCAGGATCTCCTCCCTGACCACAGGGCTGGGGATGCAGCCCAAGATACAACTGGCTTCTGGGCTGCAAACGCACATTGCCAGCTCATATCCCATCTTTCATCCCCCAGTATCCCCAAGTCCTTCTCTGCAGGGCTTCTCTGCACCCCTTCATCCCCCAGTCTGTATTGATACTGGGTGTTGCCCTGACCCACGTACAGGACCTTGCACTCGGCCTTGGTCCTGAGGGACTGGACACGTGCTGAGCCCATGCACAGACCACAGGCTCGGAGACAGAAGGACGGAGTGCCACTGAGATGAAAGGAGCTGAGGCTGAGCTGAGGAGCACATGTACTTCATCCTCAGCTTTCATCCCCCACCATGTGTGCAGAGGTACAGGACTGTGGTGTGGCCAGACCCCAGGGGTCACCTCTGGAGGAGCTGTGTCCAAACAGGAACCCCAGCCCCATGGTGCAGGCAGCAGGGATGGGGCAGAGGAACCACTCAAGCCTCTTTCTGTACAAGAGGCTTTTGCAAGATGTGTACATGTTGCAGTACGCAGACAGGGACTGGCTGAAGTTGGCATCTGCCACCTCCCTCCAAGTTGCTGGTGGGATTTGCATCCCCAGCAAACCCCTCCGAAGGCCGCGGTGCTGCCGTGGGGCCGTGCGGTGCTTGGGCGTGCACGGGGAACCCTCCACAGCCACGGTTACTCCCTGCCCCGGCATCAGCTCCTGTTTAGTTCCTGCCCTGTGCTCTGCTATCGCAGGGTGCGATCAGGCGATGCCAAGCCCTTTCTTGGGAGGGAGGCAGGTTCCTGGCCCGGCCCCATGGCTGGAGGGCAGACGTGTGGGGCAGCGGCTCCTGCCAGCCCCTCACCGCAGAACCAGGCAGCTGCGCACCCCAAGCTCCAGCGGGATCACATTGCTGCTGCCTGAATCACCCGCGTGCGAGACCATCCAAGGCCAGCCTAAACACCAGCTTTATCTTCGCAGGCTCTTGCCTTCCCTGCATTTGCAGCAGAGGCTTTCTCCCCTGCATGCGTTAAAGGTGAAAGTCACGCCGACAGCACCCAGACACAGCAGGTTAGCACGGGTGTTTCCAGACGTTGGGCAATCACCAACGCGAGCAGCACTGCTGCACATCATTGCAAAGTGGGGCCCCAAATGCCATTCCCCCTTGGCAAGCCAGCCCCCAAGACTTATCTTGTCCAAGGCCTGAAAATGCCCAGTTAATCTGACAATCTGAAGAGGAGCAGAAACATGGCCTGGATTATTTTCTTTCTTCTCTCTCCACAATGGGAAGCAAAGTTTCCTCCAGACACACCAGATCTGTCAGCGCCCGGGACACAGTGGCAGACACTGCTCTTCGGGAACAAGGAACCGAAACTTTCTGGAGGTCTAACGGGGTGCAAAATAAAATCCACAGTGTGGAAGTCACAATAACTTCACACTGCTGTCATGTGGTGATGAAAGGGCCTGATCTCGTCTTTCCCACTGACTCATTTCCCTGCCTGTCGACAGCTTTTGAGTCCTTCCAAATTTAGATAGATCTGTGGCAGGTTTTTTAAATCATTCATCAAATAGCTTCTGCAGATAATTATGAGTTTGTTGCTCATTTATGAGCACTAGGCTATAATTATTCAATGTCCAGATGATTTGCTACATGGATCATGTGGTGCTGAGTAGGGTAGATGAGTACAAGGTTCACAATCAGGATTTTAAAGCGTGTTTCCCAGGAAAGACTTCAATGCATCCTTACACTCTGCTGTGTTGTCAACAGCGTGTTACTGGGAAAGCAGAGGCAGAGAAGGTGAATTTGGACATATATGTGGATAAGCCTTTGTAGACAATTTTGTTCATATTTTGCCCAGCTCCAGCTATAGCAATGCAGGTGCAAGGACTTTGTTCTGTGTTCTCCAGGTGTGTGATGTGATGGAATTTAATGAAATATAACAAGGGCAAGTGCAGAGTCTTGCATCTGGGTAGGAACAACCCCAGGTTCCAGTATAAGTTGGAGAACGACCTATTAGAGAGCAGTGTAGGGTAAAGGGACCTGGGGATCCTGGGGACAGCAGGGTGACCATGAGCCAGCACTGGGCCCTTGTGGCCAGGAAGCCAATGGGACCTGGGGTGGGTTAGAAGGGGGTGGTCAGTAGGTCAGAGAGGTTCTCCTGCCCCTCTGCTCTGCCCTGGGGAGACCACACCTGGAATCTTGTGTCCAGTTGTGGCCCCTCAGTTCCAGCAGGACAGGGAACTGCTGGAGAGAGTCCAGCGCAGCCACCAAGATGCTGCAGGGAGTGGAGCATCTCCCGTGTGAGGAAAGGCTGAGGGAGCTGGGGCTCTGGAGCTGGACAAGAGGAGACTGAGGGGGGACTCATTCCTGGGGATCAATATGGAAAGGGGGTGTGTCAGGAGGATGGAGCCAGGCTCTTCTGGTGACAACCAGTGACAGGACAAGGGGCAATGGGTGCAAACTGGAACACAGGAGGTTCCACTGAAAGAGGAGAAGAAACTTGTTGGGGGTGAGGGTGTCAGAGCCTGGCCCAGGCTGCCCAGGGAGGTTGTGGAGTCTCCTTCTGTGCAGACATTCCAACCCGCCTGGACACCTTCCTGTGTAACCTCATCTGGGTGTTCCTGCTCCATGGGGGGATTGACCTGGATGAGCTTTCCAGGGCCCTTCCAACCCCTGACACTCTGGGGTTCTGTGAGTCCCTGTGCATCAATGTGGCACTTCTGTGTTCAGCTGGTGTCTTTTCCAGGGCATTTTGCTTTTTAGTGGCCACATTCAGCATATAAATGGCAGCGCTGAAGCACTCGGCAGATGCTTTCCCCCCGTGAAGCTGCAGCTGACCCTTCAGCAGTGTTTCTGTTTCCCGTCTCTGCAACCAGCCCTGTGGCTGGGAGCCTGCAGTGCCTCGGACAGACAGACACGGGCATTGGCTGTGCCATCAAGGCTTGTCGGCAATTCCCCCTACTCTTAGGTGTAGGAGGATGGCACTGTGCTGGTACTGTCTGGGACACAAGGAGCAGACCCTTTTGGCAACTGTTGCAAACAGAGAGGTTTCCCTTTCTGGCTCCGTTTTGAGGCCATCATTGCCACAAGGAGCATATTTTGCTGCAGTGACACACCACACAGCAGAGGCACAGCAGGGTCTCCAACTCACGTGGAGAAACCTGGGGCTCAAAGAACTCACAGGGCTTTTAGGAGATAACATGCCTATGGCAATTAAACCTCAGCATCCCCTTCCCGGGCTGGTCCTCGCGACAGGAGCCTTGCTGTCACTTTCTGTCTCACGTGCCTTGGTTTGCTGACGGTACCAATGGAGGCAGAAAGCCCAGGCAGCCCTGGGCAGGACACTGTGTGTCACAGCTGTATGGGACTCTGCTCCTTATCGTGGGGGTGCACAATAGGAGGAGCATTTCCCCCTGCCAGGGAGGAAGCTGGAGGCTTCCTGGAGGTCCATCCGCATGGCTCTGTCTGCGCCAGCTGGGCTTCACTGCACCGTCTTTCCCAGTACCAGAGCAGAAGAGGGACTTTCTCATACCCTGTCTCTGCAGAATCACAGGGGATTGTGGTCTGGCTTTGAAGTTCTGGCATATCTTTCTTTTCAGCACCCAGCAGGGAGCTGGACGTCCCACATATCCCAGACCAAAGGTTGTTTGAGGGGGAGCACGGGGAGCTGATGGGAGGTGGATAGCCTAGTTCTCTGTAGGGTGAGTTAGGCTGAGCTCCAGCACCTTGCAGACCCAGAAACTGGCCTCACCCTGCAGCCCACATGGAGTTTCACTCCCTGGAAACCCTCCCCGTGGGTGGCCACAGCCACCCCAGGCACCTCCAATCCCCAGCATGGACTGGTCCCGCTGGGTGAGCCCTGTGCATCACCTTCCCTCTCAACACCTTGCTCTGCTGGTGTGGGGGGAGATGTGGGGTTCAGAGAGCCCCCAAGCAGCCCCACACTGTGAGCAACCATGGCTCTGCTTTGCCTCCAGCCAATGTGGCCTCCTGAAGGGCTTATTAACCTCTGTGAATGCTGCAAGGAAATTAGGAGCAAGCCATGTGTTCCAGTGTAGGAGCTGACTTCAGTGTCTGTGTGTCCACCAGTGCCCATCACTCTGTTCTGCACAGCAGTACCTTCCTCCTCCCCTCTGAGCAGAGGATGGTCTACAGCCACTTTTCCAGAAGGCAGCACAAGTGACCACATTCATTGCTCTGGTATTTCACAGTTTCCTCTTGCTCGTGTAGGTGCCCAGCAACGAGATGTGACCCGTTTTAGATGTCTTCCCTGAAGCAGTTAAAATCCTGTGGCTAAAATCCTCAACACCCCAAAATCCTGGAGGGCATCCGGCACATGCAGAAACTGGGAGCGATGCTGCAAGACCAGCTGCAGGCAGCAGGAACCAGTGTTCTCAACGGCTGAGATCAATCAGCTTAGCCTCTCAGAAACGGAGACCAGAAGAGAAGACCACTTCCCACCGCTCCTGGGTGAAGGCAGCTCCTCTGCCTGTTGGATAACCAGGAACGCTGCCACCCCTTGCTCTTGCAGTCACATCGTACCCATGTGTCACTAATGCAGTGGCTCTATGCAGAGGGGGAGGTGTCACTTTAGTTGAGTCCTTTTCAAAAACATAGTGAAGAGGAACTCATGCTAAGAGCTCATTTTAACTACCTATGCCCAGAAGTATGTGGGAAGGCGATGTCCTTCTCCCATGGTGCCTGAGCAGGTAGACACCTGGGGAACACTTGTCCTGGTTCTCGTCTGCTGGGAGACAATGCTGCTGGCTCTCCAGGCAGGTCCTCCTGCCTCCCGACAGATACAAAAGCCCCGTGCATCTCCCCACACAGGAGAGGAGCCTGTGCGTCCAGGTCTGTCCTGGTACCATCTGTGGGCGTTTCATTACCAACTTAAAAACAAGCAAAGCTAGACCAACACCAAAGGTGCTTGAACACCCCACCCGTAAGAGGCTTTGGGCTCCTCTAGGGTGAAATATGAGCCACAGTCATTAAAAATCATCTGCTCTTTCCATGCCAATTATGTGCAGCCCTTGGGCTCCTGGCAGAGTGCAGGCATCTCGCACCGCCAAGCCCAGCCCGGCTCCCTCTCAGCAGCCGCAGGCAGCAGGGCACTCGCAGCCCGGTGTGCCCGTGCCTGCTGGAAGCAATGCCCGCAGCGGTGGGCGACCCGCGGCACTCTGTGGCACAACATGGAAAAGCTTGCAGGGAGACTCTCTCCCTTAGGAGAGCCTTAGTCTTAGCTTTGGCCTTGGCCTTGGGGCAGCTCTCAAACAGATGGCCACCTCTGTGCCAAGTGAGGCAAAGGGGATCTGCACCTTTCTGCAGGGAAGGACCATCGGCTATCCGGCGTGGGGTCCCTGGCTTCACAAGGGCACAGGGCAGCCTCAGCGTGGCAAAGAAACTTCAATAAGCCTTTTGTTTGTTTGTTGTTTGTTGTTTCATTTTGTTTTGTTTGGTGTTTGGCTTGGTTTGGTTTTTATACATCTTCCATTTTTTATTGAGCATTCCCATTTCCAAATGGCTGCTGTCTTGCATGGGGGAAAGTTTCTTCTGTACGTGTTTCATGGCATTGGGGCATTTTGCTTTCAGTCTTTCATCCAGATTTCTGGTTTTAGACGTGAACTCACCGTCTGCAGAGGACAGCACCAACACGCACGCACACATGCATCTTCCCCAGCTGTTTGCACCTGGTTGGTAGTGCCCAAAATGAGCAACCACAAATATTTACTCCTTACGTCCAACACTTAAACAAACCATCCTGGAGCAGAGTGCTGGCAGCCAAACGACCAGACACTAGAGGGCAACGCCATCGTGCAGGCTATCGAGAAATAGACCACAAGTGCTAATGAACTTGCTTGTGTGCACAGAGTGCTCTCGGACCTGCACGCCTGTTTTCAGTGCACCGAACACTGTTCTGCTGGGACTCATGGATGCAATGTGACATTATTGGGTCTGTCCCTGTACTGACGTCCCAAGATGCAAAAGGCTCTACACTGATTTTCTGCAAGTTTTGCAGAAAGGTTTTCAGTTGTCTTTTGATCAAATTACATTTTTAGGCCAACATAGTCCTCCAAGGGAATGTGAAAGTAGCATAAAATAAGCCCAGTCAGAATTTGAAGAGCTGGTGGTGCACATTGTGCGTGCCCCGTGCTGACTGTGCCTGAAAATCCATTGGAGGGGAAAGACATGAGCTGACGCCTTCACGCCAACTCAAGTGTGCTAGGGTGGCAAAGACCCCGCCAGCTTAAACATCGCACACAGAGGAGAAGGTCACGGCTGCCTTTGGCCTGTTTTACCTGGAGCAATATGGCAGGCAAGTCGTATTCTAGTTGAATCCATCACTAAACACAAACCATTATGTAAGTCAGAATTAACACCATTAAAAAGAGAAAACATTTACCCATCTCAGGAACAGCTGGGGAGAAGAGCGGGTGGAAGAGCTGGGCTGTCTCGGTGAGTTGAGTGCTGAAATACAGAGAAGGCTGGGCTAACAACTCCATCAAATAAACGTCAAGAAATGAAACAGGAGGATTGCCAGCTTGATTGGTCACCTCAGGGAATCTTCCATTAGCGGCTTTAAAAGACACGTGTCATTTATTCTTTCCCCATCTCTCTAATTTTGTCTCTTCTCCTTTGGAAAAAATTGAAACCTTCCTGTGTTGAAATTCCTGCAAAGATCCCCTCCCCACTCCTTGATTTTAAAGCTTTTCTGTCTGTACAAATTCCTCTCTGCATTACACATAGAGTCTAACCTAATTTTTTTAGAATCGTATTTATGGTTTCCTAATTAGGGGAAGAGTCATTGCAGAGAAGAAAGAGCAGATCCAGAACAGGGAAAGTTGGTGTCCTGGGGGTGTGTGCGTTGGGTGAATCCATTAGACACAAATGCCCGGAGTGAAACACCCTCAGAAATCCTTTGTAGCGTAGACTCAGGGAAGTCCGCCCCTCCGAACCAAGTATGCATCCTCAAAGAAACTGCCATTACCATTCTGGCTCTGCAAATTAGACGATTTTCAGTTTGAAAAGTTAATTCGAGGAGCTTTTTATCTGCAGGTCTGGCACGCGCTCTGTGCGCCCAGAACAGCCCAGCTAACACCAATCCTGGGCAACCAGCTGCCTGCCAAGGTGAAACGCCAAGCGCTTTTCATGCTTTCTGCCCAGACTGGCTTTTAAGAAAAGAAGATGAAATGTCTGGAATAAAACCTTGCTAAACCCTTGTGATGCGCAGAGAACCGACAATGCTCACAGCCACCTCTGCTCCCCCAGGCTCGACGGGAGTGCGAAGGCACCGCTGTCCTGTGACACCCGCCGACCTGCCCGTGTGCGGCTCAGGGCCCTTTGGCCTCATTTCTCCAGGGAACACGTGGGAACAGCACGATGGGCAGCCTTGGGCAGGTTATATAGAAGTTATAGCTTATATAGAAGTTATATAGAAGTATGTTTTCTATGAGTGTAAGGAGTGATAGCTCAGGCCAGTGAGAATGATATCTCAGGGCAGAAAACTGCCCCCGTATGTATGATGTGTGACTGTTGGGCCTGGGCGTATGAATGGGTGGGTCAGAACACCACCCACAAGATATGCATGGGAACAGGGCTGAAAACAATCACGAGTGCGGCGTGTTTGGAATAACATCTTTTGAAAAAAACATCCCTTCTAACCTCTTGGTCCAGGCCCGTATCTGTAAACCTATAAACTGAGAACTGTTAATAAAAGCCTGGCTCAGCTCTGCTCTCGCTGCTAGCAAGAACTGTGTGTCTGTGCATCTCTGTCTGCATCTGTATGCGTTGTTCCTCACTGCCGTGGAGCAGCTGGCCCTCATTCTCTCAGGCCTGGGGTCCGTTGTATTGGTGGTCCATGGCTGTGGATCAGCTGTGGAGCAACAACTCAAAGGCAGGAGGTTTTTGTTTCTCCTATGAAGTTTGCAAAATGTGGGACGGAGGCTCATTTCCCAGCTCTGGAGGGACGCACTGAAGCTCTGCTCAGGCTCAGCAGGCGGGAGCGCTGCTGGGGGACTGGGGCCCTGCGGAGATGGGATGGACGCATCCTGCCAGAGACGCGGGAGATACGGGCCTCCAGGAGCACAGACTGTGCGCACTGATTTTGGTTTCTAAAATAACCAGTTTGAGGCTTCTGACTTCCACCCACGTTGTCCCAGGCCAGTGTGCAGTAGCCTCCTGGGTGACCCCGAAGTAGCGGACATGGAGGTGCCACTGTCAGCTGCTTTCCAATTCCTTTTTTTCAGGACCAAAGTGCTGCCTGATCTCCAGTCAGGAAAAACAAAAACAAACACCAAACACAAACAAACAAACAAACTGGAGCTTGGAAGCTGATTTAACCCCTTCACTTCATGTTGTGCGTGAGTCTCAGGTTAACTGGACTTTCTGTAATTGAGTGTTTGGTTGTATTTTTTGCCCTCATGCAAACTCTTTCAGGTTTTCTCTATGGGGGAAATTGAATAGTACTTCTTGGTTTTCTTGGCACCGAGCATCCCTTTGTAAAGCTGTGCTGAACCTTCCCCCCCGGGCTCGGCTGCAGCTCTCAGAAATGCCGGTGTGCTGCTGGAGCCCTGTTTCTTAGGGGCCGCATGGTCTCAGGAGGAGCACACGTGGTGGCAAGTACCAGGGGTCAGATCCTGCACAGCAAGCGACTGTAACTCAAACACGGTGCTGAGCACAGATTTGGAGCAGAGTGCGCAGTGCTGGGAGGGAGCAGCCTCCAGTGCTTTGAATACTCACAGTTTCAGTGCTGTTATTTGGAAAAGGAGGGCAACATGGAAGGTTTTACCAGGGGATATCCCCTGCTTCTTGACCTTTCTGCTGAAGAAACATCCCTTCTGTTTAACCTTTGTCCCTGCAGAAAAGGTTAAAATAATGAATCTATCTTCTTCTTAAAGAAAAGTGTCCTCTCAGAGGGTTATCGGGGACAACTACATGGCTTTCCTCCAGTTCACTCTGTAGTGAGGCCCACGCTCCAGGCTTTTCTTCCCAAAGCAGAGCAGAGCAGAGCGTGTCCCTGGAGTAGACAGGTCTGTTGGCATTAGACAAACTGATCTTTACACTTAAAATCACAGCAGACACTCAGGGTTAGAGAAGTGCATGAAGAAAACAGTACCAGACATTCCCACTCTGAGTGTTATTTCAGTCCCTCTGGCTGCAGATGCAAGAAAGCAGAATATATTCCCCATGGTTGTCACCGTATGCAAGATCCTGTGCAAAGTGAGCTGAGTGACTCGGTCTGGTACCACCTCATGGCTTTTCTGTCCTTCTGCTCTTCCCCATGCAGGGAAGTGGCTGCATTCCCCCTGCCCCATGTCACAGCAGAAAACGGGGGAGCATGAGGAGCGTGGAGCAGAAGTGGGACCAGGATGCAGACATGCTGTTATACATGTGTTTTAGCCACAAGACTGGCGCTCACCATTGACTGAAGCACATTGGAGCTGGACATGCTGATCCTAAAGGTTCACGGGGCACCCGTGCAAACCAGAGCAATGCCGTGGGAAGGGGCTGATCACAGCACGGTGTACTCAGCAAGCAACTTGTTTGTCTGGTGCAGGACGTTTGGATGCTACTTGGTGATTTTAGTAAATCACGTCTCTTCCAAACACTTCAATTCCCCTGCTGTAAAACAGCGATAATAATGTTTACATACCTTGTAAAACTCCTCATCCATGGGGATGAAAGCGTGAGGCAGCAGCATTTCTCCAGCCCCTTGTTAATGTCTGGAGACATTTCTCCTTTACGACTCACGTTAACTTGTCATCTTTTTGCTTGTGTTACCAAATGATTTAACTCCAGCCCTTGACTACTTCTCTTTTAGACATGCAGGTCCCAGAACATTTCCAGTGGGGACAAATTTTACCCCCAAATATCTTTCCGTTAGATATGAAAGATTTTGAGCGTTGCACCTCTGGCATGGCTCTCTTGAGCTGCAGCCCCCTTACACGGGGCTGTTGGATTCCCAACTCAGATCTTGCAGAAGTTTGCAAGAAATTTGTAGTGTCTGGTGCAAGCAAACACACAGCACATCTGTGAGGTGCTGAGCATTCAAGGTAACCGTGATCTATCACAGCATTACTCAGCATGTTTGCTAGGTAAGCTTACCATGCTGCTCACAGGCATGCTCACACCCTCAGGAGGCTCTGCACAGAGCTATTTATACTGTACAGGTATTAACATTTCATAATGCTTACAGTCATAAAAGGTATGGGAGTGAACAGAGCTTTCAGGATTTGGGGCAAGTAGAACTGCCATTTGCAAAAAGTACCTTGGCATTAGCTGAATCAGGCATACCTTTTCATGAGTTCTCGTTTGGTGTGCTTGGTCAAGTGGTGTGTTTGCTCCCTGCAGTCGGTTCAGGGACATGTGCTTGCTCAGGGTGCTCTGCTCGGAGTGCTGGGTGAGGCTCCAGGAGGTGACAGTCCCATCACCCTGGCCCTGCTGGCACAGCGGCGATGGGCGCGTGGGGGTGAGTACCCCCTGGATGTGCAGAGCAGGCTGCTGACCTCACCATCACAGCCAGGCACTCGCTCCATGCAGGACATGTGCTTTCTTCTCTCGAGAATGGGCAACCCTGTTCAGGATTCCTGGCACCAAACTGCCTGCACTGTTTGCAAGTTTCTTCCTCCCAGAGCAGGAGGGAAAACATGAGCGACTGTCATGTCACTGCCTGCTAAAGCCTTTGCTGTTGTGTGGATGGATGGATGGATGGATGGATGGATGGATGGATGGATGGATGGATGGAGAGCCTCCTGGAAGGACTGCTGAATGAAGCAGCCCGTACTGAGGCACGGAAATGACTTTACAACCTGTGAGATTGTAAAGAGGTATGTTTATTTACAGTGCTGGACACGCGGGGGAATCCTTTCCACCTAATACGTGTGCAAATTTCCAGCAGCTGTGAGCTCGGTTAAATGCTGTGAAGAGTTACATATTCATGAAAGTTCTAGGAACACCTATGCATATTCATAACCTGCCCCCAAGGAGGCGGTTCTTATTACAATGAGTTCTGTTTCCATAGTCTCCACCTCCGGCCCCTCCTGGTTGCGCCTGTGCCGTGATCGTGAACTGGAGTCGTCTTCTCTGTACACGGTCACCTTTGGCCTGATGTGATGAGTTGATTAGGACTCAGACTGCTGAGTTGGTTAAAACTGGTGTATCTCCTGTCCCATGCCCAAGTTTCTGTCATCTAGTTCACCCAAGGATGCACCAAGGGTGCACCCAAGGATTATTATCTTTGCAAGGTATCAGCAAACTCCCGTTTCTCATACAAGAACTTACACAAAGCTAAGCAAGGCTGGGCAACTGTGGTGTGGCTTAAGGGTTAGCTCTCTAAATGTTAGCTCCTTAGTTCTTTAATTGTTAATTCTTTAAGCATTAATTAGTTAATTCCCTGTATCAATACTAGATGGATCAAGCATTGCTGTCCTCTGTGGGCCCGAGGGCTGGAGCCTCCACTCACTGTCTGCCCACAGACCTTTGTTCCCCCACCCGCCAGCACTCCCAGCCAGTGCCCTGCAGCTCCTGCTGCCTTTCTGCACAGCCCGTGGCCCTGGGTCTTTGGGCCTCAACACTTCCTGTTGTTGCTGAAGAACACAGCCAGTTTGAAAAAACACCAAACCTGTCAGCAGGTAATTATTGATTTAGATTCATTTTGGGAGAAAATAAATGGTGAAAAGTTTTAAATGGCTCCAAATCAACGTGGAATTTGTCAGGCAGATAAAATGTAAGTGGCTCAGGCTGAGTTCTTCCTGGGCACTCATTGATAGTGAGGTCATGAAACTTTTCACACTGTTTCAGGAGAGAAAAGTGTTTCCCAGAAGGTTCTTGCAGAGGAGGAAAGCCATCCATGCTCAGCTCTGCTCCTGCTGTCCTGGGCTGAAGCCCAGGAGCCCCCACTCCCCCACCACGCTCTGCTAATGTAGCATGGAAAGCCCCCGAGAGCAGCACTGCCATCCTGAACAGCATTAGCACGACGTGAGTGATGGATCTGAGACAGAGCTTGTCATCTCCCTCATCCACCAGGTGCTGGAAATCTAAATGTATGGAGATCATAATCATTGAAAGCCATGGTTTAGAAAAAGCTTTGAATACTTCTGCTTGAAACCAGCTAACTGGGCTATAAACCCCCTTTGTCTGTCTTGCAGATTACCTGCCATTCCCACTCTGATTAATGTCACAGGCAGACATCTGGCAGCTGCCACTTCTCTGCCTGGGACCACAGACCATGTCACAAATGTGATGGAAAAGGAAGAGCTCAAGAGAGGTTCCAGCACAGAAAAGTCACTGAAGTCCCTAAACAAACTGTCCTTGTTTTACGGGAGCGTGCAGGAGTGCTAGCTGCAGGGAAAGGGCACTGGACGAGCAGCGATGGGGTGAAGCCAGGGGAGTGCAGTCAGACTGGTGCAGCTCTGAGCCCCTTTGATTGCAGAGGAAAGCCTCTCACTGCCTTTTGTGGCTCTGAAGCAGACCTGTACGTGGGAACTGCTCCTGTCCAGGGGGACCACAGCTGGCTGAGCTCTTGCTGCGTGACCTGGGCAGGGAAGAGATGGCATGTTCCCACTCTAAATGGTGGAAATCGAGTTCCTCTGCCACCTTTGGGAAACGGTTCCCAGGTGCAGGGTTCAGGGGCTTCTCCCCTCTGTGGGAGAGGGGAACAACGTTTCTACCTCAAGCACAGCTTTTCCCTCGCGCAGCACTGCCTGGGCAAATCGGGACAGTGATGTGCTTCATAGTGCATGGACAGGACCCGCTCGCTGCTGTCCCTGGTGGGAGGGTGACCCTGCCGGGTCCCACAGCCAGAGTCCAAAAATACGTCCTTAATAAGATTCACATAAGGCCAGGAGAGGACAAGGTGAAAAACAGAGCCTTCAAAGCAGGAGAAGCCAAACACACCCAGCACTCAACCTTTTCACTTCAGATTAATGTAATGGTGTCCTAGATGGTGGGCATCCGAGCTCAGCTTGCTGCGGCTGCATTGGTGGTGGGTTTGGCAGCACACGGCTCAGCAAGGCCTTTGGTGCAGCCTTGCACAGCTCCACACAAGCGGTGCCCCCCAGCTGGAGGGGCTGGGGGCGGGAAAGCCAGATGTGCAGTTCCAGCCACCTGGATGATAAAGGAAGATCAATACTAACATGGCCACCTGGATGGTGAAAGAAATAGTAGTAACATAATTAGATCATAACAAAATATAAAGGGCCTTGGACAGATTGTGCTGAAGTACGTTTCTCATAATTGTAAAGAGTTACAGCCCAAACTCTTGAGAACGGTATCTTGGGCTGGATGACCGCCCCCAAGTGCATGGGATGTGTGAATGTCCTTGGGCCTGGTCTGTTGGAAAAACATCTTATGTAACATCTTAGCCCGGGCCCATATCTGTAAATCGTATAAATTGTCACTGGCTAATAAAGAGAGGGCTTCAGCCTGGCTCAGCTCTCTGCTCTGCCCGTCTCTGTGCCCCTTCCTGAGCAAGATCTCTGTCTGTACGTGCATCTCTGTCTGCATCCCGGTGAGCGTTGTTTCTAATCACTGTAGTTGGGGGTAATTTCCTGGGTCTGTGGCCCTCCAGTGCTTTCCAACACTGAGCACAAATAAAACTTGCTTTCTTGAGCCCTTTCCCTCCCATACAGGCAACAGGACAAGGACAAGCCCCTCATGGAGGTGAAGAGAGTTTGGGGACGGTTGGGTGATGGTGCCCGAAGCACATGAGCTTGGGACTGCTCGCTGCCTCTGCATCCTGTTGTCCCCCAGTTAGCAGATCCCTCTCCCAGGATGTGCCGCTGCCAGGGGACAGCAGGTCACCCTTATGTCACCCAGGTTACTACTGCAGATGAGCCGGGAGCCGGGGGATGTGCTGGGCAGGCTGCCTGTGACACAGAGCACAACTCTGCCAGCCGTGCTCCCCTGCACTGCCAGCTGCAATAACCCCAGCTGGGCAGCAGCTGCGTGCCAGACCTTGCCCCTGACCTTCGCAGGAGAAAATGGCACGCAATCATGCGACTGCAGGCTGCCTAGGGCTGCCACACAATCCCAGACTGTGCTGAAGCGGTCTGGGTGAAACGTTCTTGCAGGAAACATCGTAATGGGGAGGGAGAGCTGCTTCACCCCTGCCAGCCCGCTGGCCCCGCGGGAGCTCACCGGCAGGTCTCCAGCGTGGGCCCTGCTGCTCTGCTGAGCCAGTGGCCAGAGGTGGGGATTCACCAGCCAGCAAGCAGCATGTGGGGTCTGCATGTCCCTTCCTCTGCCCAGCTGCCCTGGGCTCAGCACACGTTGCTCCTGGAAGAGCAAGCGCCTGCTGCCCTCTGAGTTAGACGGGACTGCCCACTGACGGGCGGGTTTATGAATGTACTGTGGGACATAGTAGTGCTGGGGGTAGCCCTGTCAAGCAGCATGTTTTGTTTAAATTACCCCCCTGCACAGATGGTTTTGAGACGGTTCCTGTTAGCAGTGACAAGGATTCAGGCCATATGGTTCAGCCAACTCTGGTCTGGAGCAACAGGCCCTGCTAGGCAGACTGGGGTTCTTTCCTCCTTGTAAATGTTCACAGGCTTTTACTACTGCTGTCTGCCTGTTCCTGGCTCTAGGACACTGCCTGCCAGACTAGGTGCTGTCACTTCCCTCCTGGTTGCTGAGTGGGCCAGGGGACAGGCAGCCTGCAGCCCACAGAGCCAAGGCTGGGTGAACCAGCTGTCTGCATGCCAGCTTTGAGATCACCTGGTGAACAGCAGGCAGAAAGCCTCCATGGTAGAAACCTGGGCTGCAGAGTTGTTAGGAATCATCCTGCAGAGCAGCTCATGATGGCAGAGAGGGTGGGTGTTGTGGGAGAAGGCTCTGCAGACCTCCCTGCTCCAGAGCAGAGCTGCCAGAGGATGGGGTACAGAGACCCCCGAGCTGTAGTGCCCGTCAGAGAAAGAGGGGTCAGTCCCCAGCCGTTGCCCTGAGATGAGCTGTGAGTCTGTATGGCTGGTATCAAGCTATTGTGCTGTCATTCCTCATGCTCCTTTTCCCCTCTACCCTGCCCTGGGGAGACCACACCTGGAATATTGTGTTCAGTTGTGGCCCCTCAGTTCCAGCAGGACAGGGAACTGCTGGAGAGAGTCCAGCGCAGCCACCAAGATGCTGCAGGGAGTGGAGCATCTCCCGTGTGAGGAAAGGCTGAGGGAGCTGGGGCTCTGGAGCTGGACAAGAGGAGACTGAGGGGGGACTCATTCCTGGGGATCAATATGGAAAGGGGGAGTGTCAGGAGGATGGAGCCAGGCTCTTCTGGGTGACAACCAGTGACAGGACAAGGGGCAATGGGTGCAAACTGGAACACAGGAGGTTCCACTTAAATTTGCAAAGAAACTTGTTGGGGGTGAGGGTGGCAGAGCCTGGCCCAGGCTGCCCAGGGGGGTTGTGGAGTCTCCTTCTGTGCAGACATTCCAACCCGCCTGGACACCTTCCTGTGTAACCTCATCTGGGTGTTCCTGCTCCATGGGGGGATTGCACTGGATGAGCTTTCCAGGGCCCTTCCAACCCCTGACATTCTGGGATTCTGTGATTCTGTGTGATTCTGAAAGGAGACCTGGGCCAGCACTGTTACAACATACCCTTGGGCTGTGGGTGGGGATGGGGAATCTTTCATAAAGTCATTGCACTTCCCAAATTAATGTTGGCCTGGGTTCCCACTCCCCTCCCTGCCCCTGTTTAGCACCCTATGTGGTCACTCTTTAGTGCCCAGAGAGCAATCGCATTTCCCACACTCCTGGATGGGGATGTGAGGCAGTGCCCAAGCTCTAATAAGAACCTGGAGTACCAAAGCAGGTGCCATTACTGCTAACGAGCTCCTGCTAGACAGTCTCTGACAGTCCTGGCATGTTCTGCACGTGGCATGAGGATCAGAGACCTCTGTAGCCCTTGGTCCACACTGCCTGCTCCAGGGCACGAGGAAAGCAGACTTGCTTCAGCTCGCACTGTTGCAAGGCACTGGAGGGAAAAGCTGAGATGGGCCTGAGAGCAGTGGATGCAGCAGGCACAGCCTCACACCACACTGGGAACGGTGTACACACTGTGATGCTAATGGGTAACCCCGGGCAAGGAGTCCTTCAGCAGCCACCAGTGCCCTCCATCCTCCCGCTCAGCTTGGGCCACCCTGCAGAGACCTGCGGGCCACCAACTATGGAGTAAAGTGCCCCTCCCCGTGTGGCAGGTGCGTCCATCCCAGCAGGCAGGGCAAGCACGGCCAGCCACAGGGACTGGGTACTGCGAGAAGAACGTCCATGTGTTACCATTGTTCCTGGTTGGGTTTTAACATCCCCTTGCCAGTGCTGTAACATCACTGCTGGTGCAACTTGGTGTGACAGAAGCCCCTCTGACCACCACAATCTGCTAGGGCTGGTGCACATTAGGGTCAAGGGGCATTCCTGAAAGCAATGCCTCCTGCTTTTGGAGAGCAAGCTATTGACCCGTCTGGACCAAGGGAAAACGTTGGACATGGGTAAAGCACATGTCTCTTGGTACTGCTGAGTGCCCCAGCATGTGCAGGGCAGGTGGAACACGCAGCTTTCCTGGAGGCTGCGTTACAGACCCGGCGCACAGCTGCGGCACTGCATCATCTGGATTCCGCTCATGCTGGAGCCGTTCCGCCCCTGTGCATGTCTAATTCCAAGCTGTTTGTATCTGTGGACAGCAAGTGAGTTGGGTATTTAATGAATGTGAAATTTTTACTCTTGCTGCAACGTTTTGCCAGGGACCGTGTTATTTCATGTATCTGGGTCAAGCTGATTCTTTCTTTTGTTACGTATTTCAGGGAGCTTTAAGTCCTGCCCTTCCCTGCCATCTAGCCATACTTCCAGTCTTGTCATCTCTTTCCAGGATGATTCACTGAGCCAAAACTGTCTGTGGAACATTTCCTTCCCAAACAGGGGCTCCTCTTCATTCTCACAATGGGAATTTCACCCAGTACACCTAAGCTCAAACCCCAAGTCAAAGGCAAAAGCGAGTCAGCAGGGAAACCAAATGCATCCATGAATCCCCTGACACAGTGAGCTCTGAGGAGCCAACAGATCTCAGTCTATTCCCAGCCTCTCTGGCAGACTTGGACCTCTTGCTCATACCAAGTTGGAGACCAACACCTTTCCTAGTCCCACTGCTTTCTGCTGCCTCTTCGGGCATCGCGCTGCTCCTTTGCTAGGGGTGGGAGAGACCCCAGCACGGGCTGCTGGTAAACCTCTCTGGGTACAGCTTGTTTGCAGGAACCATGGGAGGTTCAGCGTGTGGTAACCTTCCTCATCAACATGCTGTTTGCTCACTTGCACGTGTAGCTTGTTATGGGGAAGCTAAAAATAGAGCGGTGAGCTAGCCTTCATTTTGCTCAAAGAAATTAAAAGAAAATGTTGGGGTTTACTTTCATTGAAAAGCACTTCCAAATGTTCTTGTGTCTATGTCAAAAACTATAAATAATGATTGGTCTTCAAAAGAAGGTTTTGACCATCAAGAAAGATGTGTGGGGCAGGTGGGATAGGCTTGAGCCCTGCATGGGGCAGACGGTTTGGCCTGGCCATGTTAAAATTAGTGCCTATGAGCTGCTCTCCCCAGATCTGTGGGTAACCCTTGGCTGCAGGGTATTTCTTAGTGAAATCTCTGCAAAACAAGGTAAAAATAATTTTGGGACCTCATACACTGTGGAGATGGATACCTGTGAGGGACACAGAGGTGACTGTGACAGTGCCAGCCTCTGAGTCTGCCACTGGCTCCATCTGCAATGGAGAACAGCAGAGACAGTTGTGATTCAAAGTTGTGCCACTGATATGTGACTTGAGAATGGTGGTGATCACATTCCGTATTTTCTTCTGTTTTCTTAAAAAAAACCTTAATCCATGCATACTAAGCCTGCAACTTGTAGCTTTTATTGGACTAACCAGTGGAGCTGCGGGGAGAACTCTCAGGTAGACCTACCCTGCTTTCCCAGCTTGCTAGGTGATCTCCTTCACAAGGTGTGATAGTATTTGGAAAAAGAGGTTTTCCCACTTCAGAAAGCCATCACAGCTTGTCACCTGGGGCAATCGCAGGCACTCAGCTCCTCAGCCATTTGTCACACATGTTGCCCATTTGGTCACACTTTCTTCATGTGAGAAAACCCCGAAGGAAAGCTCTGCAGTCAGTATGAAATCCTGTTGATTTGCCTCTAGTTGCTGCTGAAGTTTTAGGCAGAAACTGTGGCACAGAGACCATGTCATGCCATGACCTGAGACCCTGCAATGCAAATGACACAAAGGCCACCATCACAGCAAACGATTTGCAAACTACCCAATAGCAGAAGATTTAGCAAGATGTTCTCTGAATAATTGAGAATAACAATGAAATTCCTCCAAATCAAAGCCTTCTCGCTGACAATCTGCAGATGGAATTGCTGTCTGAATTCATCAAATGAATCACCAACCCAGACAAGCTTGCTCAGCTTTAATCCTCTTTTTGAACCGGAATCAAAACGGGTTTAGAGAATCTTCCCCCTTTCAAACACCAGCACAAAGATGCCACAGATGCCTCCTGCTGAAGAGGTCAACTTTCCACAACATGCTTATTCCTATCGAGACTGAAAGCATCCTTCCCACTCCTGAAGCTTGTTCTCACAAACACTGACTCCTGCCATACAGCTTGATATCACATGGACGCTTCCTCTTACACCCTTTGGATGCCTGTGTTTCTCTTAAACACCCGGCATATTCCACCTTCTGAGAGCTTTTCAGCTGAAGTGACGATGGTGCTGCAATGGGCAGATCTATTACAGCATTGGCAGACAGTGTAGGGCTCATGTGTCTTGGGAGGAAATGACAGGCAGGCCATTCCAACATGTCCTTAGGATTCCCCCAGCTTTAGAGTTGCATAAGCCCTGAAGATGATGCTTTGGCCAACCGAGCTGAAGTGTGCAGGAGAATCATGGGCATGCAAAGGGAAATATCATGGGCAGCTGTGCCTCGCTGGTCACACTGCATTCTCGTGTGGACGGGTGGTGGCAGGTGGGCAGCTGCAAGAGGAGAACCCAGGCTGTGAATTTCTAAGGTGACATTAATTCTAGTGGCCGACATCACTGGTTTGATAGCAGAGGGTATCACAAATAGGAAAGGTCCATGGAGTGTCTCAGCTGGGAATATGCTGGGGTGAGGCCATCCGTGAACGTCTCTGTGCTGGGGACCGGTGGCACGTGGTGGCCACCCATGTGCTACTTCAGTACAAATGAAAACAACCTCTGTCTCAAAATCCTTTCTGGATGGGGGTCCACAGCTCACATCCATGGGCCAGATCAGGTGGGGAGGGGGCTGTCAATGGTTTGATTGCAGGGTGACAAAAAAACAATGACAGATATATTGTTAATCCCCTCCCTCTTCCCCCTCCCACTCAGGACAGGCGATAGGGAGGGAAAGAAGGACAGAGAGAAGAGAGTTGGAAAAATTAAAAATATTTTACTGATGCTACTAATAAAATAGAGAAAATAATACAAAATATACAAAACCAATCTTGAAAGGCCCGGCAACTGCAGAGCCAGCACCCGAAGTCCTGGACTGGACTCTGCAGCCAACCGGAGCTGGATTCAGTCTGTCACTGGCCTCAGTTCGCAGGGACGACTCGCAAGGTCCTCTCCTAATGTCAGCCATGAGGAAAAGGGACGAGATCCTCGTGATCTCCCACTTTTATATGAAGTATTACATGAATGGGATGGAATACTTAGTTGGTCATTTTCAGTTCACTATTTCTCATTGCCCCTCTCTCCATTCTTATCAGTCACCTCGCATTTCATTGCTATGTCTACCAAAACACGTATCTGGCTTTTCAGGAAAATGCAGTTAGTAAGAAGACTTTAGCTGACAGAAAAATTCACTAAAAGAGAAAACTTGTTTTTAACAAAATCAGGACAGGGGCTCAGGTGACAAATCCCTTCAGAGCAGCAGCCCGAGAGGCTGTGTCCTCAGCAGGCGTGTGGGTGGGCAGGGGCTGGGGGGCTCTAATTGCCTTCTCGTTCTCCTGGCCGCCAGTGCTGAAGCATTTGCTCTTTAATGAGGAGATTTCGGTAAAGCAGCTAATTGCTAAGGAAGTGCAATCAATTAGAGGAGGCGCTTTCATCCTCGGAAAGTGGAGCGGCGCTTTGAAGCCTCTCCTGCTCAATGCCGGTGCGGTGGAGGTGCTGCAGCAGGTACCCACACCAGTGTGCTTGGCCCCGGGGCAGGGGTTCTGCTGCCTGCCGCACCGGGGGTGCTGGGGGGAGCCCTGCCAGCCTCAGTGCTCTGTCTCACATGTTGTCCATCTGGGATAGTCCATCCCAGGCAGAGCCCACCATACCCAGGAGCAGCTCAGAGGCATCCAGAAAGTGCATGTGTAACAGACTTGGGCCTTCAGGCAGGAGAGGATCTGCATCCAGCTCTGAGAAAGGGGACACAAGGGAGAGAATGGAGGTGTCATTCCTCCACCCTGGCCTCAACATGTCCAGCAACCTGTTTGCACTCACCACGGGGACATGGGGCTCTGCTGTAGGCACACCTGAGAGGCTCAGGAATGGACATTTGAAAGTCTCCCAGTTGTTGAACCCTGGAGCAATGGAAAGGTTAGTCTTTGGTTTGGTGCTTGTCTGGTCTTTGATCAGTCACTTTGGGATTATTTGGGTCCCGTGAGCACTTTTAGCTAAGGGAATCTGTTTAAAGTTTGTGAGAGCCCAGTCAGGTATTGCTACCTGGGTTGTCTGTCTCCATATGCCTGCTGCAATCAGACAGGGTTTCAGTAGCTGAAAGAACAGCAACTTTTGCCCTTCCGCAGCTGCGCTGATCTTTCCCTGATGCATGGTGCCCATCACTTCTGTGGTGCTATTTTTACTGCTCTCAACCTGAGACAGCACCAGATGTGGCTGTCCAAGCTCCTGGCTCCAGATCAGCCCTGCCATGTGTCTTGGTTCCTATTTGCTGACTTCTGCTTGATTTGCCCAGTGCTCCTCACTGAGTTCTGCCAAAGTACATCAGACTGCAGCAAGCACTATAGACTACTGTAGACAAATGCTGTATTCCTATCCTGGATCTTCAACTTGTTCTAACGATGAACCTTCTTTCCACACTTCAGCTGTTACCATTGCTCCCATCTTGTGTACTCAAGTCAACTTTTAGAAGACATCCCTGAAAGTGGATGCCAAACAGGCCTGGGACTGGGATGAGCTGTTGTGTTCTCCAGCGTCAACGAGCTCTCTGGATGCTGGGTGACATGGGTTATTGACATGACAGATCTGATCACTGTAGCTCTCACACAAGTGCACGGATTAATAAACTAAAAAGCCTCAGGGGAACTGGAAAAAGAGGAAAAAAAATAAAGAAAGAAAGAATATGCATACAAAATAATTCTCTAACTTTTCACAGCATCTGCTTCTAGCCCCAAAACCTCCAAGCAGCTCTGTTCTGCACTATGAACTAATAGCTTGATATTTTTCATCCTAAAGTTGAAACACTTTGGAGTCAAAGCATCACCAAAAAAGGGTCTGACATAATAATGTGTGTCCAGCTTATCGTCTCCTCCTCTGTCATTGGGTTACAAAACACTTTAGGTTGTGTTCCAGTTCCCTGCTCCACTCTGCCAGATACTGACTCTAAGTCATGCCTGTGAGCAGCTGGACGTCACAGGCTGTCTCTGCCTGCCAGGGCACCACTGTGACACGCAGCAGATCCTTGTCATGTAATCGGCCCCGACATGTGCTCACAGTCACGGCAACTCAAGGTGCTTGCCTCAGTTTGACTCAGCTCTAAAGCACGGACTAAACCAGAAGCTGCTGTTTAATGTGTGACAGGTGTGGGTTATGGTTTTGGGGACAAGGCAGAACCAGGTACCAAAAATCTCTGCTGGGCACATCATCTGCAAAAGTCCTTTCCTTCCCTGTACCTCTGAGGGACAAAGCACTCTCTGTTCCTTGGGAGTGACAGAAGGGACCAGCCGTGCCAGTCTGCTGGCACTCTCCTGCACCGCGTTTCTGCCTGTGTTTACCAGGGGACTGGACTTCGCCTGGTGTTGTGAGTCAGAGGGAAAATGGCAGGGAGCCTTGCAAAGGCTCTGCCAGCTGGTGCCCAGCCTCAGTCCCCCTGCTTACGCTGATTTCCCAACAGTAAAAGTAAGAAGCCCAACTAGACCTCAGGGGCTGTATCCTGTGAAAGCAACAGCTTAACTGAGTATTGCTGTTTGAACTTGACCAAGCCTGCTCTGAGTCACTGCAGACATCACCCTAAAGGTCATCTAGGATCTCATCCCAGCTCTGGGAAAAAAAATCTTTGTGGTATTTGACAACCGAGCCAACATCTCCAGCCAGTGTGAACAAAACATTCACTTTGGCAATCTTGTTTGCTAAACTTTGCAATCACGCTTCAGCTAATGCGTTGGTAGGACTAGGTCTTTTCTGTTTGTCTTGCAGCTGAGCCTGGCTGCACTGACTTGTGTGCGGCTCCTGTTACCTCCCGGTGCCGGGAACCCTGGGGTGGGCATGTTGACTTTGGTCAATGCAGACCAAGCTGGGAGCTCTCAAGCATCGAAACACACCATCTCTGTGTGTGCTAAGGGCTGCAATCACCTCTCCCTTGAGGCAGCTGAGAGAAGCAAAACCCCACCTGGTATTTCTGAGTAGGGAGATAGAAAAATGAGTCAGCTCACACTTGCACCTGGGCTATGGAAAGTAAGGCTAAATTGTGGGCTCATTGCATCACTTTTTGCTCCAACTAAGCCAGACCGAGTATGTCTGCAGGTAAGTTAGATGTGCCAAGAACTGCAGCAGAGGTGAATAAATTGCAGCCAG
Source organism: Streptopelia decaocto (assembly GCF_964273445.1). NCBI lineage: Eukaryota > Metazoa > Chordata > Aves > Columbiformes > Columbidae > Streptopelia > Streptopelia decaocto. The sequence continues at coordinate 510,000 of NC_138665.1, forward strand.
TACTGAAACCCCATCAGCCTGTTGCTGCCTGGGCAATGAAGGGGGTAAACAGAGTGGAGGGGAAAAGGCCAGCCAGCCTCAACACTGGTGGCAGTGGGACCTCTTTGGGATGACGGGAGTGCTGGATGTGCATTCAACCTGTCAGGTCATGGCTGGTGTCTCCACAGGCCCTGGAGAAGGTAAAGCCAGAGCAGAGGTAGCATGGAGGCATGGCCAGCTGGGGCTGTGTGGCAAGGACCTGCAGTGGGGACAGGGGACAGTAAGGGACTCAACTGACTCCTTTTGCATGAGGTTTCACACAGCCCAGGGTCACCCAAGGAAAAGATTAGAGAAAGAGCACCAGGAGCTCTTGCTGTGGCTCTGTGACATTTAGAACAGGAATTGTCCCTGAGCTGCTGCCTCTGGATGGAGAGGGCTCTGGCGATGGAGCCGCACATGGTGGCAGCAGGCTGGGCGCCGTGTGGGGAGGAGCACGTCCTCTCAATGTGCCGTGTCCGTGCCTCACCCCACGCTGTCTTCAGCCGGCTTTGCTAGCTCCAGCTGTGCAACAAACCTTGCTGAGAGGCAAACACTGTGGCAGGTGGGAAGCCTAATATCAAAAGAACCCCAAATGTGACTGTGGATGAATGCTGGTGACATTCCCCTTTGTTGCTTGTCTGGCCAGGGCCTTTGCGGAGCTGACAAACAAGCTTTGGTCCTTTTTTAAGGCTTTGTGATCTGCTTGGCATTCAAGCTTTGTGCCAAAAGGGCTATGGAGGGCGCTCCTTCCTTCTCAGTGGGTACGGATGCCTCTCCAAGCCCCAGGACATGCTGCCCCAAGGGGCACTGGGGCCATCCCTTGCCAAGGAAATGATGCTCCATTCTTCCAGGTCATGTTCTTCCTCATGAAGGACTGTGAGACTCCTCTGAGGTCCCAGACAACTCTAGACCCATTATAGTATTTGTGTCTTTTTCACACTGTCCTCACCAAACCCTTGCAGCGTTCAGTGTCCCTGCCCTTGTACTCCACTGCAGCTTCAGACTCCAGCACATATACACCTGCCTGGACATGGGGTGTCCTGCCATCCTGCCCAAGGGGACGTGCACGTGGGGGCTCCTTCTTGCAGTCACCACGCTGAGCACGAGGGTGCACAACAAGCACCTTCAGCCTGTCTGCACGCACAGCATCACACCCCCAGGACTCGGTCCGGCTGTGACAGACACGTAGATCAAACACCCCACACCCCCATTCCTGCCTGCAGAATGAATCTCCTGCCCATGGCAATGGGCTCAGACTGGAACACAGGAGGTTCCATATGAGTATGAGGAGAAACTTCTTTACTTTGAGGGTGGCAGAGCCTGGCCCAGGCCGCCCAGGGAGGTTGTGGAGTCTCCTTCTCTGCAGACATTCAAAACCCATCCTGTGCAATCTGCTCTGGATGAACCTGCTTTAGCAGGTGGGTTGGACTAGATGGTCTCCAGAGGTCCTTTCCAACCCCTACCATTCTGTGATTCTGTGACAGTCCCCATATGCTTAGGGATCTATGTCTGCATCTTCCCAAGCCTGCTGCCAGCTGTTGCAAGGCACCAGATGCCCTTTCGCCCACGCAGACTCTTGCAGGAGAGGCTCCCTGCTCACCAGCACTGGGCACAGTTCCTTGTCCATCGCGGCTGAGGGACAGCCACACGTCAGCAAGTGGCACTCCATGATTTATAGGAATTGACTGGGTCTCCCGGTGGTGCGCCACAGTTTGGCACAGCATGGAGAGCTGAGAGGAATCTGCATTTAGAGCAGATTTCTGTTTGGGAGGGTCTATAATGAGCCACCCAAGCTGCTGAGCGGCCTCAGCTGGGAGGAGGCTGACAAAACACTTCAGCTCAGAGGCACAAACTTTTTAATGGGCAAATTGCTTGGTTTTGCATTTCCCAAACATTTTGTTTCCAGGGATTTGGGAGAACCCCGGAGAACTGAAGGAGCTGGGTTTGCGGGGCTCCTCTCCGTACCCCAAACAGAGAGCGTTCACCTTGCTGGAGCGCGACGGAGTGTCTGGGGATGTGAGGGATGCCGTGTCAGTGGGAACAAGGCCTGGAGGGAGCGTGGCCTGGCCCGGGAGCTGTGGAGTCGTCTCAGATTTACAGTGGAGCAAAGTGGTTTGCAAGGAAACTCTCTACTGTTTGGCCACTGCGAGCACAGCCCCTGCCTCCTTGACTTCAAGCACCTGAAGGTGAAATAGTCCCGGGGACAAATGGGACCTGTCGTTCTGCTGGAACCGAGATTTTCATGGAGAAAACTGGAAATTTTTCAATTTATTTTTTTTTCAGTCATGACAGCCCAGTTAATTTCTATTTTCCAGTTCAGCCCAGGCCCCCAAGTCCCCTCTTCATGCCACCTTGTCTGTGCCTTATCTCCCGGCACTGTCATCCCTCCCCGCTGCGCAGTCCCCGAGGAGGGCAGGCTGGGGGTGTGTGGTGTGGGCAGCCCCTCTGCAGCGGCTGCGTGTGGGGAGCGAGCCCCACGCTGCACCCAGACCCCCAGAGAGGAGGGACCCAGAGCAGTGGCCGTGGGGCTGAGAGGAAGGAGAGACGAAAGCACTGGGAAAGCTGGAGGGAACCTGTGGGGTCCGTCAGGATGCACCAGCCCTGCCTCGCAGGGAGCTGTCATCACTCCACAGGGTGAGCGAGAGAGCATTAGCACCAGCATGAAGATGCTCATTACAGCCAGTATTTAACTAGCTGAGAAAATTCCCTTCTTGTTAATTAAGGGAGGTGAGCATAAGCCACTTTGCAGCTCAGACACATGCGTTAATAACCAGAAAACAGCCAGGATTAAGAACAATCAAACACCTTTGTGGAAATCACGTTGAAATAGCTGCACAGCACGCTAGTGCTCCTCGGCTTGAATCAGCTCTCCTCGTCCCACAGATGCTGCTCTCCCTGATGCATTCACAGTGCTGGGGCTCAGAGGGACACTTGCCCCACCTCAAGCTAAACCAGGAGGAAACGTGTCCCCTGAGCAGGGTCCAGGAGCCTCTGCCAGATGCCCTGGCTCCTGGTACTCTTGCTCAGCGTGCCCGTAAACCACACAGGCAGCCGGGACACCTAACACAAGCTCCAAACCTGCTCTGATGTTTGTCCAAGAGTAATTGTACAGAAACAGGTTTTAGAGCCACACATTTCACCCCACACCCCTTCCCTAACCGACCTGTGCCCAGATCAGGGAACAGAGAAGACCATCCTCCCTGTGAGCCCCATGTCAGAAGAGCGGGAACCCCAGGGCAGAAGGGACACGTGGCGGAGGTGGGCTGAGGCACGATGCTCGTGGCTCTCCACCGTAGAGCTGCTAATGAGAAGAGTCATTTCCAGCAGGCAGCTGTTCAGTGACATGTGCTGGAGGCAGTGACACCTTCAACATGAATCTCAGCAGTGGTTGAGCCTCCTGGAGGTTCAGTGCTAAATGGCCCATGGATAACAGGCTGCTTTCCAGCTCTCCTGGTGTGGCATGCTAAATCAGGCCAAGATGGAGACTGAGGGAGGAAAGGGCCTTCAGGCTGTACCTTCCGTGTGACGGATGGAGCCTCACCAGGTAACCAGTGCAGGCTGTGCATGCGTTCGTGGGCAGCATCAGCCTGTGCTGGGTGAAAGCTTCCCCAGGCTGCAGCAATGTGACACCGTGGAGCTGTGCAGTGCTGCTGGGGCTGCGACTCCCAGGCACAGAACCACAGAATGGTTGGGGTCAGAAGAGACCTCTGGAGATAGTCTAGTCCAGCCCACCCTGCAGGGCCACCGGAGCAGATCACACAGGGTCGCAGCCAGGCGGGTTTTGAATAACTCCAGCTCCACAACTTCTCTGGGCAGCCTGTTCCAGTGCTCTGTCATTCATGGCTGAGAATACCAACCCTGAGCTCGTCTGCTTGCAGAGACATGTGGTCCTAATGAATGTTTCACTCCAAAGGTTCTCTCTTTTAAAATGAGGGGAGAAGCACCATGTTTATGGAAGTTCCAGTCCAGTCTTCACCCATCTGTGCCATCCATCACCACCAGTAAAAACCTCCTCTGGCCGCTGGCCCCTTGTGTCTCACACCAGCAGTTTTGTTGCTGCTTCTGCCAATGTCTCTATGTCTCTATGATGTCTCTATGACGTCTCTATGATGTCTCTATGATGTCTCTATGATGTCCCAATGATCTATGTCTCTATGATGTCTCAATGATCTATGTCTCTATCTCACAACTCTCTGTGAGCATCACTTTGCTCCCCATCATGACCCAAACCGGCCAGAGAAAACTCACTTTTGGAAAGAGTCTCCAAAAGCGTGACCCGTGCAGGGAGATCTGAGGGTGAGGGGTGGGTCTGACACTGCAGGACGCCCCAGCTTTGCACCACGCTGCTCCCACGCTGTGGAGGAGCCTCTGATGCTATTTAATACGACCTCTTCAGCAATTAACCCTTCGCTTTTTTTCACAGGTTATGTGGTCACTCTGTGAGAGGGTCAGAGGAGAGAAACAGAAAGAGAAGTCCCTGCTCTTTGTGGGGTTTTGTCCCCAAACTTTCCCCATTCTGTGCATATCACCAGAAAGTAGTAAAAATCTGATATGTTGAGAAACAGCTTAGAAACATATAAATAACAGCAGTTTGGTGCTGGAGCTACAAATAAAGTGAGTTGTAAGTTCCTGGGTTTATTAACATCCAAAGGGGATAACAGGAGCTTTATCATGTCTAATTGAATTAAATACAGTACACACCAATTTGGGGATATAAAATTTGTGATCGTAACATATAATTAAATACTTTTCTGGCACTGTTGTTGTCTTTTCTCTACAAGCTAAAAAAATAAAATAAAGTGGATTTTTAATTGGTGTAATATATGAATTGATGTCCATTGCTGAGCAGACTGGATTTACAAGTCTGAGGTGGGAAATTGTAACAAGTGGGGCTGGGAGATATGAATCCAAAACTCAGCTGTGACCACACCTGGGCAACCCTTCCCAGCAGAACAGGGATGGAGAGGGGGCTGCTCAGGCCAGCAGGGGGTGCATGAAGAGAATGGGGGGGTCCCAACATGCCCCCTGTCCCCTGCGTTCCTGGTGCAGTGGGTAAGGCCTTTAGCTGCCTCCGGCTTCAGTGGAAACTCCGGACAGACCAAGGCTGTGTTGCCTCTCTCTGCTGCTAGTTGGAAAAAGATCTAATTTTTAATTGCACCGGGGGAAAAGTCCTCATTAGTGGGTTGCAAATACATCAAGCCCTTGCAAGGCCTTGTCAGAGTGTGGAAGTGCAGGGGGCACCCCTGGGGAGGAAAAAAACAGATTTGAAAGGAGGACAAAGGGGGAGGTGATGCTGACCAGAGCTGAAATGCCTCAGCCATAGTGCCCAAGGAGAGTCCCCATTGCAATGACTAAACACAAGGCTGGGCCAGCACGTTGCTCTGGGGACCAGAGCAGCATCCAGTTGAGTGGGTGCTCGCTGCGGAGAAACATTTCCCGCTGCCTAAGAGGAGGTTTTTGTCTCCACAGGAGGAACCAGGGGAGCCTCTTTGCATAGTCAACACCCCACGGGAGAGCTCGGTTTCCTCCCACTCGCCTTTGGTTTGCTTTGTGCCATCATCCCATGGGGAAGCAGAGGGAAGCAATGGGGTCTCTGCTTGCAGCATGTTGATCCAGAAGATGAACAAGCACTTATCCTGTTGGTAACATGTGAAATGGTGCCCGAGAAGGGAACTGATGGGTCAGCGTTCGCAGGGTGCAGAGGAGCGCTGAGGAGCTTGGCTGGCCATGCGCTTGGCTACTGTCCGACTACAGCTGGGATTTGGGATTGCTTGGCCTTTACGGTGCGTTTGATGGGGAGGCCAGCGGGTTGCAGGAAATGAGGAGAGGAGGTTATGGCTACGCCTAGGCTGAAGCACTGAGAAAATGTGGTCTGTGGCAGTTTTTCAGAGCCTGTTTCCACGCAGAAGAGCTGGAGGCAGATGTGTTCAACACCTGGGCCAACTTTGATCACAGCAGGCAAGCTGCAGAATTGCAATGGCATAGATGAAAGCGGGAAAAAAAAGAGAAGAAGAAAGAAAATAAAATGCTCTTATCTGCTGCAGGCAGTGGTGTTACATGTTCCAGTTAGCACATGCAAGAGTGGTTACTCTCTCAGCAATATCTTCCAACAGCTTCTCAAAGCAAAAATAGCTTTTGGCTTGTGGGAGGCAGCCCTCTCCTGAGCAGAAAGGAGGTCTAGTACCTTGGATTGTGTTATCCATAGCTCACAGCTTCTGCAGCCCCAAGGACAGGTTGCTGAAAGCACAGCACCAAGGTATGGATGTGACTCACGAGAACGGTCAGTGGGAGCAGCTGGCCATGAACGCAGAGCAGGCGTGCAGCACCGAATACAGCGCCCCTCACCAAACACTAGCAATCCCATGGAACAGGAACATAGAAAGCAACTACCAAGTCATCACCTCTGGAAGCTGACAGACATCCTGAACCTAGCAAGGATTGGTGAGATACAGGAAGAGAAAGCAGCAGAGGGAGACAGAAGAATCCTGCTCGCTGTTAACAGCAAAGCAGGGGTGGAGCTGGCACAGCTTCCCATGCAAAACTACCCGTTCTGCCATGGTGACCTTCTCAGACAAGCTGTGGAGAGCTCCAGTGAGGACAGTGTCCCTACAGTTTGCATATCAGTTTATTCCCAGCTTATTTCTGAAAGGGCTCGGTCACTCCACATAGGCTCAGCCTCTCCTGTAGGGAGTTTGCAGAACCAAGGCGAAACAGAGCAAGTCATCCCCTGATGGAGAGCAGGTCCCACAGCGCTGGGTGAATGTTGCCCAGCATGTGGGGATGCAGTTGTGCTTGACAACCCGGTGCTGTGATAGTGAAAAACAGTAGAAGGGATAAGCAAAAAGAGACAGGCAGAGGCCTGACCCTCGTGCTTCCAGTGGGCAATGGGGAGGGATGGGCAGGAAAACACTGTTAAAAAAAATCTTATCTGAAGGTGTCTGCCTGCTGAAGTCAACACAGTTTGTCAAAATGGCCCAGTTTTGCCCAATTTGCAGTGGAAAGCACCTCTCTGGCACACAGAGCTCATTTGAAAAGAAAAAAAAAATAATGGTGCCTTCTCTGTAGAAGCAGGTGGAGCACAGGGTGGCTGGGGTGCATTTTGGTCGCAGTGCCTACTCCGCCCATCTAATGATGCTGCCCAAAGCCTGCAAATATACTGGGCTTAAGAAATACTAAGAGTTAGGAGTCTAAAAGGAAGCGTACATGAAAAGATCAAATCTCTCCCGGTGGGAGCAACACCAGAAAACAGCAGACCCACTGCAGTTACAGAGAGTTTCGCCTCTGCCCAGATTTTTTGTTTGAGTCCAGATTATTTGGAAATAAACACATATCAAAGGTTAAAATCAGGAATCCTGGCTCTGTGTTGTTTACCCATGCTGCCTTTGTTTCACCGTAAACTGGTACCTGGCATACCGAGATGGTGAGATATGGTGAGACGCAGAGCAGCCATCAGGTACAAAGCTGCATTGTCGGACTGGAAATCCCATCACTCCTCCGCTATGAAAACACCCAGCAATGCAGCCAGAGCTGGAGCAGCCGGGAGCAGGACCTCAGGGAACGGCTCTCCTGCACACGGAGAGGCTGCTGGGAATGCTGCCTCCATCTCAGAATTATATTTCTTTGCCTGTTCCTGTTTTAGCAGAAACACTTGATATTAGTGAAGTAAGAGGGAGAAGAGTCTAAAAACTGAACCACAAAATCACAGAATGTCCTGAGTTGGAAGGGACACCAGGATCATGGAGTCCAGCTCCTGTCCCGGCACAGGACACCCCACAGGTCACACTGTGTGTCTGAGGACGTTGTCCAGTCTCTTCTTGAACACTGTCAGGTTGGGGCCGTGACACCTCCCTGGGGAGCCTGTTCAGTGTCCAGCACCTCTGGGGGAAGAACCTTTTCCTCATGTCCCACTGACCCTCCCTGGCACATCTTCTGCCATTCCCTGGGCTCTGTCACTGTCACAGAGCAGAGCTCACCCTGCCCCTCCTGCTCCTGCTGAGGAACCTGCAGCCCATGAGCTCTGCCCTCAGTCTGCTCTGCTCCAGCTGAACAAACCCAGGGACTCCAGCCGCTCCTCACACGGCTTCCCCTCCAAACCTTCACCAACTTCATAGCCCTCTTGTAGACACTCTCCAGTAGCTTAATGTCTTTTCTGTCCTGTGTCCCCAGCCCTGCACACAGTGAATGCTGGCTGTGCTGTGCTGGATGCACCAGCACACGGGTCCCTCTTGGTTCCGGGGACACTGTTGGCTCATGTTCAACTGGCCATAGACCAGAACCCCCAGATCTCTCTCCGCAGAGCTGCTCTGCAGCATCTCATCCCCCAGTCTGTCTGTGCAGCTGGGGTTGCCGTGTCCCAGGTGCAAAATCCAGCACTTGCCCTTGTTGAACTCCATGTGGTTGGTGATTGCCCCATTCTCCAGTTTGTCCAGATGCCTCTGCAGGGATCTTCTTCTTCATTTGGGCTGCTATTTTCTTGGTAGTGCTTCCCCTCCATTCAGATATGGAAGAGCTGACTCCTTATTTCCCAAGGGCACAGCAGCTGCTTTGAAACATAATGCCAATCCTCAGGGGTTTTAGAAAAAAAAAGAAAGAAAAAAAAAAGGGTTTGATTCTAGTGTCTTTTTTATGATTATGTTGCTGCTGACTCCTTTTAAATCACCAGTTTGGCAACACTTTGCTTTTCCAAGGCAGAGCCATTTTTCACACCTAACTCTTTCCTTGATTTGCCTAAAGAAAATAAAAACCATTGGACACATGCCAGCCAACACACAGCTTCACAGGCAGGAATGGGGTGCCCAGGGTCCCCAGCGTGGCCGTCCCCCGGAGCAGGGCTGGCAGCAGTGCTGGGTGACGGCAACCTGGAAACCCCCTCGGCTGGATACAGCCCCTTGTCTGGGTAACACACCAACCAGCTTTGTAACCACTTGAACAGAACACTATTCAACTGAATAAATGACTTTTTGTCATCTGAGTTTCTGAGGTCAGTGGCTGTGCAGCCCTGGGTTTAACCCCACTGGGTTAATTTAGGGCAGAGTCAGTTCTGGGAAAGGAAGGGCTAGTGCTGGATATGCTTGCCCAAACCTTCCCCAGTGTCCACCGGCTTTGGGGACAGCACAGCTCTGCTGCAGCCCGGAGCGCTCCCAGCCCGACCTCTGAGCTGAGCTCCCACGCTGCCCAAAGGCTGTGCTGGACATCAGCCTGGCTGGAATTGCTGGGGGCGATGGCCCTGGCCACCAGCCAGTGCCCCCGGCCCGCCTGCCGTGGCTTGGTGCAGAGCTCCTGTGACCTCAGGGACAGCTTGAGAAGCTCGTTCCTTTTCTAGCCTTGATAACTCGTTCCCCATTGCAGGGGCATGCATTGCGAACCAGAGCAGGGAACAAATCAGACTGGGAAATAACCTCCCCCATGCCCCCAACCCACTCAAAAAAATAGAGAATAGAGGGGAAGAGAGGAAAGAGGAAAGAGGAGGAAAGAGGAGGAAAGAGGAGGGGAAGGGAAGGGAAGGGAAGGGAAGGGAAGGGAAGGGAAGGGAAGGGAAGGGAAGGGAAGGGAAGGGAAGGGAAGGGAAGGGAAGGGAAGGGAAGGGAAGGGAAGGGAAGGGAAGGGAAGGGAAGGGAAGGGAAGGGAAGGGAAGGGAAGGGAAGGGAAGGGAAATTTTCAGCTGTCTTGTTTCTTCAGTCTGGTCCCTTCAGTGCAGGCCCAGTGCAAGGACAGGGCTGGGCTAAGATAAAGAAGCAGATGAGGACTGTGAGCTGAACTTGCTGCTGGGCTGACCCCATCCTCCCCATTTGCAGTCCTGAGCTCCAGGGAACCCCGAGTTCGTAGCTGCCCAAGGGCTGGAGCAAAGGACAGTGTCTGTGACTGTCCCTAGAAAGAGGCAGCCATGAAGACACTCAGTTACCTGGGCAGCTCATGGCTGCCTCTGTCTTGGGCATTTGTAATCTTCTTTCTATCACATCCCCTTGTGATCCAGGCAGCCAATCATTCTGGCATGTGAGCTGCGAAGAGTTGTACTTGTGTACTTCTGCAGGGAGAGACAATTTTTGTCCTGACGGATACTTAATGGCTGCTCACAAGAGATGCCTGCTCTACTCTCTGCAAAGAAAGGCGATGGGATGTGCAGGGTGTTAGGACAACACTTTATCCATCAAGGACCACAGTTGTCATGCTCAGCAAGAGCAGAGGTTTGCTGAAGACTTTTGATGTGATTTAACCCACAAGAGGCCAATGTGAGGCTTCCCCTTCATTCTGTCCCCTCTGCTCTTGCCTTCAGCTGTCAACTGAATTTGCTTATTACTCACAGAAGCTGGACAGACAATGCCAGGGGCACACACACAGTGGAGCCTGGCAGCACAGGCTGTGCAGCACAGCATCCTCATCCTTCCCACCCCAGCAGTTTGCCCAAATCTTTCCATTTTCTCAGTGCCAGTGACTGATGACAGGGACTTGCTTTGAGAGAGAAGCAGGACAGTGAGACCATTTGTGCCGCCAGCACTCCCACTGCTGCCCGCACCCAGAAACACAGCTGGGCCCCATCTCTGCAGCCTCCACGCTGCGGAAGATCCTCTCACCTGCTCTGTCGGGTCAATCTTTGCCCTGAGCAGCTCGGCTGCCTGTGCTGCTGCCCTGGCATCATTGGTCCTGCCAAGGACACCCCGCGCTGACCCCCAGACAGCAGGGTGAGCTGCCCAGCTCTGCGTCTCCAAATAAAAGCCCTTAAAATGCTCCTCCTTTGTAGGAGCATTGCTGTGGGACAGAGATGCTCTTTTCATGTGCCAGCCCCTTCACAGATTTGGCAGGACCTTTCTCCTTGTGCTAAGGTTGCGAGGGCTGCTTGCTCCTTTCTCCTGGGAGTGCTTTCTTGGAGCAGGGAGCAGTTCTGCCCCATGAGCAGCTCTTGGTTTCTAGGGAGTCTTGCAGCCCTTGGGCATGTGTATGTGCTCCTCCAGCCTAAACGACCCCCTCGGGGCCCCTGCCCGCGGTGCTTCAGTGAGGAAAGATAATAAAGGAGGCAAGTCTGACAGCGCAGGTACAAGCAATGACAAAAATGCCAATGGGTGCAAACCAGAAGTGATGACGCAGGCAGTCAGCACAGTGGCAAGCTGCAGCCGTGCCCTGTCACATCAATCTTGTCTCGTGCTTCTGTGCTTTTGCAGACTGAAGTGAGTCCTTCTGACAAGGCCCACCCTCCCTGCCATCAGCTTTTAAGCCTCTTCCCCCTCAGCCCCCTGCCCGTACGTACTGCACAGGCACGTACCCCCTCTGCTGAGCCAGGGCAGGGGCCGCCGGAAGCCCCTGGCAGAGCACAGCCAGCAGCCGCGCCACCCAGCAAGCCAACTTACCTCCAGTCTCGACCGTGCTGTACACCCGAGTTGTTTCTACCAGTATTTACAACTCTGTCAGGCTGAAACCACCCCAGAAAATGCAACTTTTTTCTCCTCCAGCTCACTGATGGATCGTTTGTGTATTGCCAAGGCAAGGGTGCAGCATCCCCTTGCAATATCCCCACAGGGCAGCGATCTCAGAGTCACAGGCAAGCTCTGTCAGCCAGGAAAAATCTAATCTATTTGGTCTATGATTTTACGGAGTGGTAACTTTTGAATCCATTGTGAACTCTAAGTCAAACCCTTGCAAGAAGTAAAGTGAGCACAAAGGCATTTGTAGATCCAGCTTGTCACCCCATGGCGAATGTTCCCCGGTCTGTTTGATAGGACTCTGGTATAGTTAACATTACATTTACATTTAACATGGGGACTTGCAAACAAGCCTTCAAGTCTCCAGCTCCCTGGGGCAGGGCTGGGAAACACGTCCTGCCAGGGTTGTTGGTAGCACTGTGCGGAAGCACAGCTCTGGGCACATGGAGGGGAGCTGCTGGTGTCTGTGGGAGTCCTTCTTCCTCCACCCCTGACTGGAGAGGCCACGTCCCTGCAGTGAGCTCCCTGGTTCCTTAAGACAGGCAGCTGCAGCTGCCCGTGCTGCAGGCTGGCTCTTCACTGGTCTGCACCAACTGCCTCTGAGGGGCTGTGGGGAGCTCCTGCTTCCTTCTTCTCCGGGTTTCCAGAGCCTGAGGGACATGTGTTTGTCTTCTTATTAATGCTTTAGCAACAGAGATGCTGCTGTCGTGCATTTGCAAAATGCCAAAGCGATCCATGGGCACCCTGGTCGCCAAGGCGAAGTATTGCCCCAGACATGCCACCATGCCATTAATCAGTGTCACACCATCCCGAGCACATCCTCTGGTCACTGCTGTGCCCCAGGGGCTCTGCTGCACTGTGCATGCAGGACACCTGCTCACCCATGGGAGCAATGCCATTTGCATCCTGCCTCCCGCTGATGGGAACATCCAGCAAACCAGACTGCAGAAGAAATCTGGGCTGGAAAAAAAGCTACAATGATTTATTCATTAACCCAGATCCTGCAAAAGTGGGAGAAGCTGCAAAACACTGCCCTTCCTGCCAGCTTCCCTGTGGTGAAACCCAAGTGTTGAAGCAAACTCCAAGACCTTGGTTCAGGCCAGAGGTTTCCTTTCAAGGCATAATCACTGACACAAAAACTATCTCCTGCCTTGCGCCTTCCCCATCTCCCCCTGTCCCCCTCACTCTTGTGAAATGGATGTGCAGCTGTGTCACCAACCAGACTGGGGGAGGATTTGGGTTAAAACTACCCAGGCAAAGCAGAAAGGCAAGTTTTAACACCAGTATCTCCTGTCACTTGTTCCTTACAAGGCCACACAAGCATTTCCATGGGATTAGGGGGAAGGCAGCACCACATCTTTCAGCAGCTGAGCTTTGCGGCATTCAAGGCTTTACAAGGCTCAGACCTTGTGTAGCCGCATGGGGCTGAGTGGATGGAGCCGCTGCCACCATGCTGCTGCCCTCGCCCTGTCCCTGTGCTTCCCAAGCCTTTCCTGAGCCCTTTCAGCACAGAAATCCTGCCAAAAGCACAGCCTAGCAAAGCAAAGCAGCTGCTGTGCCAGCAGGTTAGCGCACTGGGATGCTCACACAGGTCTGGTGCAGAGTCAGAGCTGGGTGAGGCAGCGGGGCTGGGGCGCTGGGGGCTGGTTGGGGCCACAGGGGTACCAAGGTCTAGGGACTGGAAATTAAACCCTCAATAAGTGGCTAAATGGAAAGAAGTGAGCTACCTCTGAGCCAGACTTCCCCATTTGACAAGAAATGCAAACAAGCCATCCAGACACAGTCCTGGGCAACCGGCTCAGAGTTATCCTGCTCAGGCAGGGGTGGACAAGGTGACCTCCAGAGGTACTGTCCAACCTCAGCCACCCTGTGACTGGACATTTGCTCTATGGGTAAATGTTTTTTTCCCCTTTGTGCCTGTCCCTCAGTGACAGCATCTCCAGTTTGGTTTTAAACCTCGAAGGGATAGATATAATCCCATCATTTATGGAGCAATTCCTGTTATTTAAGGAACTGTAAGGATGTAATTTATTTCCTTCTAAAAGCCTGTTGTTCTTTAGAAATTATGTGCGTGACATGGCATCAGGAGGAAAAGGGATCCCAGAGGCAAATACATGGGGAACGGCGGGTTCAGAAATATTAAACACATTTTTCAAAAAAGGAGGATTACTGTTAAGATCTGTGTAGTGCAGGGGAACAAAATATTTAAAAGAATCCAAGAAATGCATTCGACACCAGCATTTCCTCCTACATATTGACAAAAGCAACAGAGAAATGGAAACCTAATCCAAAAACCTATTTGACAGTGATCCATTAGAGGCCTTCCCCAGGGGCCCTGAGCGGGGGTGAAGGGACCGGCACGAATGGCCGCGGTGGGGTCTGCATGGGACCCGCAGAAGCTGCACACGTGCCAGACCCGTGGGCTGTTTGCACGGCCAGACCTGTGCCACAGCAGGGATAGCAGCCGGCCGAGAATCCACAAGATGCGCCGCAGCTGTCACGTCACTCCGTCAGTCCTGAGGCCGATCCGTTGAGAGAACACGCTTTCCAGCAGGACCACAAGGCAGGAGGACACGGATCCCGTCTTTCCTCTTATGTGGGGTTCAGGGCAGAGCTGCGGATTTTGAGGGTTCCCGGGGGTTTTCCAAGAATGAGAAGCAGATGGTGGAGCTGGTGGCATTCCTTGAAATATAGCCCATGCCTGAGAGAAGCCAGAGATGAGAGAAGGGATTTAGCATCTTAGATTCTGGGGAATCTTTTGGTAGGAGAGACAGGAGAGCTTAAAGCTTAGTTGGCACCAGAAAATTCCAGAGTGTGCGGGAGATTTAAAGCAGAGGTCATGGGACAGCAGCAAGAAGGACACTTGGTCCAGACTGATCTGATTTAGGGCAGGATGGAGCCAGAGCTCAGTGTGCCTCTAGAAAGCCCGGAGGGAGACATGCCACCTCAATAAATCAGTAAGGCAAATCAGGCTGCCTGCGGGGGAAAATCCCAGACTGTAATAATGATAGGGCTGATGTGCAAAAGTTAACTAGGATTAGAGAAACTGCAAATTTCAAGTGGAAGGTGACAGCAGGAGACTGCAGCTACCCTGCATAGATCTGACTGCTGGCTTGTCAGGATAGATAGGTAGAGGCAGATGCAGAGACAACATTCTTGGACACAAATGATAAACCCTGAACAAAATCATCTAAAACCCCCAAGAAAAGATGCTGTTCTGGACTTAGTATGGAGTGCTGCACAGGACCTGTTTCAGGCTGCGTCAGTGGTGGATCACTCTGTAACAGGGACCACGGTACAACCAGGTTTAACACTGCAGAGGGAGGGTGCAGGCCAAGAGGTGTTGAAATTGGTGGGACCAGGTTGATGGCTAGGGGTTAAGAGGTGCCTGGGGATGCTGAGGCCACAGCAGAGAAGGTCAGTGATTCCTTTGTGTTGGTCTTTACTGTCAGAGATACTCATACACTCATGGTTTTCTGTAGCAGATTGATCAGAGGAAGCGAATCAAGCTGAAGTAATGGTGTGGGTCATTGTACACCAGATGCCCTGTCTCGATGTACCCAGAGAAAAAAAATCTAAGTCAGGTCTGTATGATGCTGAAATCAGAGCTGCTGGTTACAGATCAGGGAGCACCCTGGAGCCATCTCTGACACCTCTGAAATCAGTGTCGAGCAGCAGGAAGGAAAAACGGCTTGGGCTCTGCTCTGAGGTGAAGGAGCGCTGGCAGCACAACGGGGGGTGTCACTTGGCCTGCGCACCTGGAGAGCTGTGCCCAGCTCTGGACCCCATCTCCAGAGGGACATGGTGAAGATCCAGAGGTCAGAACTCCGCCAGCTGGAGAGAAGGCTGTTGGACAACCAAATCAAGGCCTGCAAGGCATAGACAAGGCAGATGGAAGACATCTGCTCATCATTCCCTGGCAGGAGGGAGCAGGCTGCTCCCTGCACAACCCCCAGCTGCAGAGGACCTGGGGGTGACACCGACTCTTCAACACCACATCTACACCAAAGCCTAGGCTGGGGATCTTTTACCAGGGTAGAGTCCACGGCGAGACATTTGCTTTTTCCTTGGGAGGAATCCAGAGTATATATTTCATACATTTTGATGTGAAACGCTGTTTTGGACCAAAATAATCCTTCCAGAAAATCTGAGGCGGGATATTCTTTTCATCTTGAGCTGGTCTCACAAAAGCTTAGGATCACCCGTGGTTCAGAGGTGGAGACCTGGGCTGGACGAAGCCAACTCAGCAGGAGTGCAGCACACCCGCCAAAGCCCCTCCGGGGCGGGGATGGGGTCTCGGTGGGAGGTGGGACCCAGCTGATGGATGGCCCCCCATGGCCCTCATGCCCCAGGAGCCACCAGTTGCCACTGACAGTGTTCTTTATGAGAAAATTAAGTCGAGTAGCAGTCTTCTCCCAACTTCATAATAGCTTTTTCTGGTGTCAAAATAAATTACAAAAAAAAAAAAAAAAGCTATTTCATGCTGTAATTACAAGTCATAAAAAGAGCTGTGCTGACAGATATATAACACCCCAGTAACTGCCTCTGGCAGGCAAGCCCCAGTAACACTAATCACGATAACAATCCCAACAATAATTACAGATAAGACTCTCCCTGAGAGCCCTTGCTCCATGGCAATCCCCATCACAGCCCCGGTTTGCTGGAGGAGGTGTGCAGTGTTGGGACAGGGGTGCAGGGATCCCACAGTGCTGGGACAGGCGTGCAGGGATCCCGCAGGGCTGGGACAGGGGTGCAGGGATCCCGCAGGGCTGGGACAGGGGTGCAGGGATCCCGCAGGGCTGGCTGCAGGGATCCTACAGTGCTGGTACGAGGGTTCAGGGATCCTGCAGTGTTGGGACAGGGGTGCAGGGATCCCACAGTGCTGGGACAGGTGTGCAGGGATCTCGCAGGGCTGGTACAAGGGTTCAGGGATCCCACAGTGCTGGGACAGGGGTGCAGGGATCCCGCAGGGCTGGTACAAGGGTTCAGGGATCTCGCAGTGCTGGTATGAGGGCTCAGGGATCCCGCAGTGTTGGGACAAGGGTGCAGGGATCCCGCAGCGTTGGGACAGGGGATGCAGGGATCCCGCAGTGCTGGTACATGGGTGTAGGGATCCCGCAGGGCTGGGACAGGGGTGCAGGGATCCTGCAGGGCTGGTACGAGGGTTCAGGGATCCTGCAGTGTTGGGACAGGGGTGCAGGGATCCTGCAGGGCTGGCACAAGGGTGCAGGGATCCTGCAGTGTTGGGACAGGGGTGCAGGGATCCTGCAGTGCTGAGACAGGTGGTGCAGGGATCCCGCAGTGTTGGTACAGGGATGCAGGGATCCTGCAGGGCTGGTACAGGGGATGCAGGGATCCCACAGGGCTGGCACAGGGGTGCAGGGATCCTGCAGTGTTGGGACAGGGATGCAGGGATCCCGCCATCCCAGGCAGGCAGTCTGTCTTGCCCAGGCGGTCTGTCCCCCCAGCTCCAGCACCTGTCACAGCTCTGACGCTTTCAAACCAAACGCATGCTGGTGCAGACACGTGGTAGCTCAGTGCCCACAAGAAGGTGTTTTGCATTGGCCCCGCAGTATGGGTATTTGCACTGTTAACGCTCTCATGTTTTAATTCTGTTTTCAGCACACTGACAGCAGATTTTTTTCATTGAATGGTAGACTCATGACGTGGCTTTACTGAGAGTAGGATAGACTCCCCTGGGCCTGAAGCCTGAAGTCATAGTCCTACAAGGACCCTCCTGGTCTCCTCACTTAGGAGATGCAGAAGTCCAGATTTCATGGCTTAGGGTCAGTTCAGAGGATATGTTGGGACTAAGAGCTCCTGTGCCTACACCTTTCTCTTTTAACCATTACGATGGCTGACCTCCAAATTGCCATTGGATGCCTGGGCAGCCTTGAAAAAGCAGGAACCCCCCAACGTGTGTGGAGAGTCCTCAGGGCTGGTACTTGTTTGACCAAAGAGGCCGATGACCGACTTGGTCAGTGTGAGTTCTTTGAATTCAGCCTTGCGGCTTTTTGGTCTGTTTGACAACAGTTGCTGCAGGTCGGGGTTGCTGCTGGGTCTGAAAGTGCATCTTGCAGCAAGGCCTTGAGCTGGAAGGCGTTGGAGAGCTGGGACATGTGGCCTCCATTGGCTGTTTCTGACCTGGAGCATGTCTGGAGCTCTTTGAGAGATCACATCTTATAGTGGGTACTGAGAAATATATTCTGGAACAAGAGGAAAGTCATTAATGTTTCCTCGCTTCTCCTTGCCATGAGGAGCCAGCCCGTCTTGCACAGTGCAAGCACACTTGCACACACACAGAGATGTGTGCTTGCACTTTGCACCAACATGCATACACATGGCCGCAGTTGCACAAGCTGCCAGCTCCAGGTTATCTCCTGCAGTCTGGTAGCTCCTTTGTTCATGGTCCCAGTGTGCCAGACTGCAGGGGAAAGTGGGTCCCCAAAAGCAGGGGCTGCTGTTTCCAGCTCTGCCTCCTGCCGCCTGCCTCCTCCCTGCATTTGTGCCTGCTCCCCGGCTCACTACTTGCTCTCTCTTGCATTTGCATATCGTGTGTATTCATGAAAGATGTGGTTGATTAAATATTCATGTACACAGTCATTGAACTTACAATTAAACTGAAACTTGCAGTTCTTCTCATACCCCCCCACCCCAAGAGGAGTGACAAGCTGGCTCTGGCTGCAGAACGATGCTGGGTTTGTTGGCTGCTGTGGGCTGCAGCCCAGGATGAGACGTACCAGCACATAAATACCCTTTCACTGACCCACTTTTCCCAGATCCATGCTGTTTCACAAGATGGAGCATGACGAGAATTGCTTCCTGGTCTGGTGGAGCCCATGGCAGGAGCACATAAATACGGCAGCAAAAATTCTCAGCGTTGCAGGGTGCAAAAGCTTTGCCTTCAAGTGTGGCCAATCTTATGGCAAAGCTGCCCCCCCATCTACCCCCAGCCCCACACGGGAGGCACAGCGCAGTGCAGGGTGCGTGGCTCTGCCTGGGGATTGCACTGGGGTTTGCACTCTGCCTGGGGTTTGCATTTGCTCATCCACAGGCCCCAGCCCAGCCGCTCTGCACCCCCAGTGGCTCCTGCTTCGGGGTGCTCAAGGGGGATGGATGGGCTCACACGGAGCCCCCTCCCTGCTCCAGAGTGCTCCCGCTCCCGCCTGCTGCAAAACTGCTCCTCGCAGCATCACTCTGCTGCTCCCACGGCTCCTGCAAACTTCCTCTCATCTCCACATACTAATAGCATGTCAGGAGCTTCTGCTTCAAACCACATCTAGTCTGACAGCCCACCCTGGAAAAGCCAGCTTCAAACAGCGCCGACGCTGACAGAATCAGAGCAGAGATGGGACGGGGTGGCGGGGAAGCGGGGAGAAAGCAAGCGCAGGGCTGCAGAGGTCCCCAAAGCACAGGGCAGTACTGCGCTGCCGGCTCCGTGGGACCACAGAGCCCAGCGGGTCCTCCCACCCGCACCACCCGAGTCCCGCACAGCATCCGTTCCTGGCCATGGGCATCCCACAGACCCTCACATCGGCATACCGGAGTGTCATGCACACAGCTGCAGACCTCCTTCTCCATCACAGCCCCAGGTCACAGAGGAGCAAGTGATTCTGGTGTGCGTATAACACTTAGAGCTGTGTGTCTGTCTATTTTATTAGTGCTGGCCACAAAAAATGTGGGTCGTGTCACTTGAATCTATTTGCTCTGGCCAGGACATGATCTGAAGTACTGGCAGTGCTGGGTAATTCAGACACCAAACATTTGTTAAAACCATTAAAAGTGTTTGTTCAAACTCTCTCTAGTAACTCTCCCAGTTTATTTTGGGAGTCTGGGCAGAGATCAAGATGTTCAGGGCTGTTATAACTGACCCGGAGCATCCCCCCAGGTAAGGAGCAGCTGCCTTCAAAACAGCAGCCAGTGCAATCCAGAATGTTTCCTTGCCTAAAAAGCCTTCCCAGCAACATTCTCACCCTCCCCCAGCTTTCTTCTACTGTCTGTGATATCCCTGTCTGCTGTTCTTTACTATTCAAGTGAGTTTTGAAACACATCTTCTTTGAAAACCCCTTGTGTAAAGTAGGAGAAAATGTCCATCAGGGCTGCAATTTGTCAGCTCGGCAGCGCTGGCTGCGGAGCAAGGTTTGAGGGAAGTTTGGCTGCAAGGGAGGGAGGTATTTTGGAATGTTTTTCGGGGAGCTCAGGCACAACCCCAGTGCCCAGTTCCGTGCTCCTGCCTTCTCCTGCACAGGCTTTCAGCCCACGGCTTGCTCTCTGCAGGTGCCCGTGTGGTTTGCTGCGCAGGATTGGTGTGGTTTTAAGGCAATAAAGTTGTTTCCCTCCTGTCACTCACTTAAAATCACCCAGGGAACTGGTAAGTTTTATATCAGCATCTATGCAAGAGACCTTCCTAGTATTGTGGGAAGAAAGGCTTCCAAACATATCACAGCTCCCAGACGTCGCAGTGAAGGGTACCGGCCTTCTGCTGCAGTTCATGTCTTAGCTCTATTATCCCATCAATATTAACTGCCACTGGGTAAAAGGCACTTGTTCCAAACCCAGCATGTTGGGAGCAGCTGGGCTGTTTGCAGAGCCCTCAGGGCAGCCATGCTCTGCAGCTGGACACGCTTGTCCCTCTGCCCAGTGGCACAAGCTTGTCCCCTGGCACTGGACTCAGTAGGTCACAACAGAAATCACTTGTGTGTGTGTGTGGATGTGGGTACAAATCCCTCCCTGTTCCCAGTTCTGGTTGGTTACTAATACCCCAGTATTAGCCTCAAAAGTGCCCAGGGCAACGACAAGAGCAGAGTGCTTCCCATCCCTTTCCTGGGATACAGATGGAGATGTACCCCGGACCTCAAGGCAGGACTGGGTGGCAGTTCCTAGTGTCTCTGCAAATGCCAGCAGGACTGAAGTGGCTCAGGGGTACCAGGCAGGCTGCAGTGGAAAGTCTGGGCAGCCAGTTTAATGGTATTTTGGAGATGGCAGCCTCCACTGTCCATCCTTCCCAGTGCTTGTGGCCTCGGGCCAGCAAAAGGTAACGTCCAGCTCAGCTCGTGGGGGCTGTGCTGGAATACTGAGACGTGGGGAAGAGATCACAGCCTGGTTTGCTGCAGGAAAAGTTGGGGACATAACACCTTAACCAGCCCTCTCTGGAGTTTCTTCACTGAACCCTGAGCCTTGTACAGAGCTGAGGGAGTGTTGGTCACTCCACAGCGTTCAAGCAATGATGGACACGGTCACAGCAGTGCATGGAGCTGGACCACCAGCATCCTGGTGGACTCCACGGCCCTCCTTCATCCAGCAACAGGCTGATATGGCCCGGTTGTAAGGCAGTGAAATCCCTACTTCAGTACCCTCTGGAAACCTGGATAGGGACTGTGGGGCCACATCTACAGCACAAACCTTCGCAGCCCAGGCTGTAAGTAGCTTCATCTGGCATCACAGTGGGGTACAAACCACCCTTAATGGTATTTTCTGCTGGTATTACAGTATCCCTTTTGCAAGTGTGATTGTTGAGTGCATTGCTGAGGCGCTGCTCTGCTGAGCTATCTTGATGTCACGAATGCAAATAAATCTGCTCTGAGAGGAGGCTGAGGGGCGGGAGGTTCAGGACTGGGTTTTCTTCCTCCTCACTGTAGGAATGTTAACCTCTGGCTGCAGCTGCAATATCTACTGCTCTGCTCTGCTCCACATTTCTTCCTTGCATTGCTCAGATGCTAATGGCAGCTCAGAATACCCTTATGGGTGAATACATTGCACTATTCGCCAGTGCCTCCTCACTCCTTTCTTGCAGGCTCTGTCAATGTTGACCCAAGTGTTGGTGAACGCAAGATAACTCTCTGGGAACCCTCTGTAAATACCAGCGAGGCATCAGGAGTAAATGGCGCAAATACCAGGGATGAGGCTGCTCCCAGGAGCTGGGCAGTGCCACCTGAGCCCTGCACAAGGCCAAGCTGGATTCCCACCCTGGGCAGCCTCACCCCGGGGAAAGTCTTGTTGCTGATGTGACAAGGAACAGCAGCAGTGCCACTGCCATGGTGACGTTAACATCCCACTGTGCTCCTCCATCTCTTTCAGCAGTCTGGAAAGAAATTTGCAAGCGGCATTTGCATGGACTGGCTGTCACGCACAAGTGCCCAGCATCTTTGCAAAAGCTGCATTTCCACCACAACCTCTTACTGAGGACAGCAAAAGTCCCAACCCTCCCTTGTTATAGAGGGGGGAAGGGGAAGACGAGAGATGGTTCATGGCCGCAGCAAACCCAGATCTGGTCAGGATGGGGACTCGGGGTGCCTGCATCCCGCTCATGAAGCCTGTGCCATGCAGAGGACCCCTAACCCCCTTCAGCTCAGCCTGTGCCCAGCACCTGGTACTTCAGAAGGGATACAAGCACTAACTACCCCTTGCTCAAACTGGTCCCAGCAGGAACCAGTGCACTACAGGGTGGTGCATTACATTTGTTCATGTTTTGCTGTACAAGGCCTGAAGCACAAACTGGTCCTCTGTGGCCTCTGTGTTTGCTCCTTGTCCATCCCACCCAGGTGCATGATCCCACTGAAAGAGTCTATTTGCTGCCAGCCCTCCCCAAAGTGGCCTGTTCCCCCACCTCCTGCCAGACAAGCCTGGCCTTTTATCTGAGCCAAAGCAAGCTCAGTTTACACAATGATGATACTGCTCTTGCAGGTGTTGAGACACTTCCAGGCTTACTGAGGCTTATAAATAAATATTTATTATTAATTTTATTCCCCTTCTGGTGCCAGGGTGCATAGGATAAATCACTGCCACTCTGTGATAACGGCTCCGGGAGCCAATCTTTAGCCTTGCCTGAGATTTATGCCCCTTTAAAAACAAAGATCCTGACAAAGAGAAAGATTTCCTGGCACAGAGCAACTCTGTTTAATTAGAGAGATGATTCATGTTTTCAGTCACAGTTTAGTACCAGGCTCTTTACAGTCAGCAGTAAAGCAGGAACCTGCAGGTCTGCAACCCCATCTCGGTTTGCCCCAGTGGAGTTACCATTGGCGCGATGCTCTGCAGGGATAGGGTTGCAGCGCCGAAAGCCTCAGCTGGACCCTGGCACCTGCAGACCTTCACCAGAGCCACCCGAAACCCTTTTCCTGTGCATCTGGCGCATGGGAGAGACAGTTCCCCCCATGCCACAGGGACGGTGTCAGCTCCATCAGGGAGATCTCTGCGTTCCCCAACCCAACCAAAACACTTCGGTCCTGTCCCATGCTTTGGTTGTCATCATCCCTGCAGCAAGTGGCCAGGGGCTGTGCCATGGGCCACTGCTGTCCCCGGCAGCCCCTGGCCACGGGGTTCTGCAGGCTGTGGGAGCTGATGGAGGCTGAGTCCCACACTGGTGCTCTCACAATTGGGGTCAGCTGGGACATGGCCAGGGCAGACTGGTCTGAGCATCCCCAGGCTGAGCAGGTGCTGCTGAAAAAGCTCCACCAAGAATCCATGGGGTCTTTGTAGTGGAGCTGGTTGTCTCATGGAGCCAGCACTGGAAAGCAAAGCTTTGACCCTAATTCTGCTCCAAAGTGGGGGGAAAAAGGTCATTGCAAAGGGGGCTATCTCATGATGAGGCAGTGTCATGCTGAGCTGGTCCCTGGGAAACAGGGGCACCGCTGTGGAGCAGATCCCCTTCCTGGCACATGGTGCTTGGACTTGGGTTCGGCCAGTGCAGGATCAGGGCACAACCCAGCCAGGACAGGGACCCAACCCATCATCTTTCCCTCATCCTGCTGCTCAACTGGACTTCTCACCAGAGCAGTAAGAATGAGCCTGGTGAGGACATTAAGCAAGCTACCAGCCTTGCATATGGCTACCAGGCACATTTATGGGCCGTGACTGTCTAGACAGTTTCCAAGAGTTGGTGGCTGCCTTGTTCACTGCACTCCTTACCATCACATCCCAGGCATTAATTCAGAAATAAAACAGACACGGCAAAGGCCCATAAAATTAATTAGCTCTCACTTTAAATTAAGCATCTCAAATGACTGTTTCATGGAGATTTAATTAAAAGCCTGAAAGTTATACTGTGAGCAATGGCTGGAGCTGGGCCGGAGAGGATGGCGTGTATGCGCGGGGCTGGGAGCCGGCAGCATGTCCCCTGCTGTGCCAAGCTGAACAGGCACTGTGCACAGCGGTGCCGGCCGGGTGTGATGATGTGAGTGAGCTGCTGTGTCCCTTACAGTGTCACTGTCCCCTGCTTCCTAAGCCTGTCCTTGCAAGGGCATCTGCACCCAAGTGGGTGCACAGCTGGGGCGCACAGGTATGCAGGAGGGAGACCTGAGGTGGGGGGCATTCTGCCAATAGGAAGTGACATCTCTGAGTGAGAGGGGATTTGGAGTCCATCCCCATGCTTGTGCCTGGCCCTGGTGACCTTGTCTCAGCACCAGAGGATGTGGCACCTGGAGGAACAGGAGAGGAGTCCCAAATGGGGACAGGATATGACCCAAGCATGCAGTAACATCACCAAGGTTGAGAGGGATCAGGCTGGGTTCAGCTCAGCATCAGATGTGTTAGGTTCATCAGGCACCCCCTGAGGTCCCCTGGGTGGGATGGCTGATGCTGAGTGTGCCTCGGTTGTGAACTGGCAATTAATGGACAAAATATCCCATCCTGAACAAACACTGGTGAAGGGCAGCCCTTACCCCAGTGAGACATGTGCTGTCACACCATGTCCCTGTCCCTGTGCTCTGCCAGCAGATCCCTTCCAGCTTAGCCTTAGCAGGGCTCCGTGTGGCCGCAATAGCATCCCAGACTACAGCAGAATAATGTTAATGGTCCCAGCACACCAGTCAAGCTCGATGCTAATGGAAAGGAAGAACTGGAGAGGAAAAAGAAGGTTATTTCCATCCCTGAAGAGCCCTGGGGTGGCTTAGCAGTGTATCCAGACAACACCCCTTTCTGATTATAGAGCTGACTTCTGCCCTTCTCCATCACGTCTGCCCCCAGATCCTTGGTGCATTTGGGCTGTAGCCTGGCAGTCCCCGGGGCAGGGGCCGTCCTGTTCAGCTCGCTCCTGTTGGCAATAGCAGTGCTAGGTCCAGACCAGACCCCAGGAGAACCACAGCCCGGGTATCAACCTTGGACTGGAGACTTCATCATCCCATGGAGAGGACTGTCCACCTACAAGGCAGTCCTGTTTCGTACTATCCTTGGAGCCTGTGCTTCAGAGGAGCCTCCTGAGGGCAGCCCTGGCAGTTATGTCACCGGATGGCTGCACAGCCCAGCTCAGCTGTGGTTTTTCCTTTGCTTTGGTGTCATATTCTGATTTGAGGTCCCTCGTTGTTTAAATTGAAGCCCTGCAAGGTGTCAAGTGAAAAGCAGGCTGCAGCAGGGCTATCTTTACACTGGTGAGCAAACAGGGACCAGGCAGGCTGTCCTTCCCTGGTCATGCCAAGCACCCCTGGCTCACGTGCCTCCCAAAGCAGTGCCCAAGTAAAGCAACTCTTTGGGTAAGAAATAACCTCTTCCAGCTTCCTGGGCTGCTCGTCTGGGTGCTGGCACTGCCTTGGCCCAGCTCCGCTGCCTCACTGCAGCCAGCCTGGCCAACAGCAGCACAGAGCTGAGGGAGCTTGTTACACTGAACCGTGAAAGGAAAGCGCTGATCACTAGCACTAGCAATGTGCTATTAACACCGAAACCACTCCTCCAAGGCCTCCCGGCTCTGCTGACTTCCAAGGGGCTCTCTCTGCCACCTGGGGTTTGACTCCTTAGATGAAACCGCACATTGGGTGAAGAGATTTGGGCTGGGGAGGGAGAGACCCCTTTGAAGTCTGCCTAGGGACTCTAGTCAAAGCAAAAACGACCACAAGGCTTTCCCCTATTGCATAAACTTGCTGCTTAAGATATCGCTTTTAACATTTCTCCCAGGAGAGCACTGGTGCTGGAGTCTTGCTGTTTCTTGACACACTGCTTTCTGGAGAGGAAAGAGAAGCCTGAATTTGAATAATGAGGCTTTGACAGGAAAGCACCCTGCCTTGCTTTCTTGCTTCATGCCGAAGACTGCTCCTTCCCCCAGGAGCAGGCAGAGCCAGCCCCGCTGCCGGAGGCTGAGGAAGATGAGCGAGAGAGACCATGCTCAGGAACCAGAGTCCAACAGGTCACGGTGCAAGAGCCCCCCCACCCCGCACCTTCCTGCACCGCAGATGTGATTCCAGCAGCTCTTGCTCATAAAGGCCACAACATAAGACAGGCCCAAAGGGTGGTGTTAAATGTGCATCTCTCATCATTATGTAATGGCTGATTTACCTTAATCATGTTAAACTTATAACAAACTTTTATTTTATCTCATTATTTATACTGTTTTTTTTTTTCCCAGTGGTTTAAATAGTGACCTGTTCACAGCACAGCCTGTTGCTACCTGCCTTGTATTGCACTGGAAATTTTAATCCCCATACTGCTACAGATGTGCGGATACGGCCAATGCTCTGGTTACTTCTGCAGTATTTTGGAGGCATTTGTGAATCCTACACGTCTGTAGCCAAGTTAGATCATGCAGGTTCTCCCACCCGCCCGCATTCCCTCAACCACTCGTGCATCTGGTGTTCACGTGAGCTATTAAAGGCGACATTCTCCCCAGCTTTCTCTAATCGCATCAGAATTGCTCTCAGTTCATGAGAGCCCATTAATTTCTTCCCGAGGCTCAGAGACATCCCCAGAGGAATCCCACCAAAGCATCTACCAAGGCCAAGCAGGATCAGAAATCCTGATGGGAGCACGAGGCTCTTTGCAAAGCTGTCCCAGCTTCAGGCTCCCATGGCTCAAATGGCTTCTTCCTCCTGGATTTCCTCCCCCACCATCTCCCTGGGCGCTGGCTTCTTGACCTCGAAAACATGGGAACAGAGGGCCCTGGCTCCCAGCACGACCAACCACTCCATGCTGGCTCAGATCCTTCTAGTCCTTGCAGTCCTCAGCTCCAATTGCCCTGCATGGTCTCCCAACCCTTCTTTCCCGCCTGGATCTGGATAAGCCAGCAGTGTTCCAGATTTAAAATCTCTCTCTGCCTGTGTGTGCTCAGCAGTCTGTTGTCCCCTTGCTCCTCTCCTCACGTCATACCATGGAGCTAATTCCCAGAACCCTCTTTGGAACATTTCGCTGAATGCCAAGGCGTTTGCAGACTCCATCCTTTCAGGCCAAAGCCCTCCGGTTTTGCCTGCTCTGCAAGTGAAACGGCAGCACCGTGCGTCCACTGACACTTCTCCAGAGGAGCTCTGTGTTCATCCGGGTTTCTGCAGCCAGCAGGCTGAGACCTTGCAAAGCCTTTTCTCTTGCAAAGTCCAGAAGCCCCAGAGAGGTGTGAAATGCCTGGGATCAGGTCAAGGTGTCATGCTTACACCTACGCAAATGCACAATTCTGTGCAAGGTGCATCTTTGTGATGAGAAGCCATTCGCTACAGAATCCTTTGAAATATATTCAGTTTTAAGAGCTGTTCTCCCCACTAGGTTTACACAAGTGGCCACCACAGGAACTGCAGCCACTGTGCTTTCCTTCATTCTACAATAATTAGCAGCAAAAGCACAAGAAGTTGCTTTATGGCCCAAACAGGAGCTTCGTTTACTCTGTGGTATCATTACTACTCGCATGTGTGTTCAGGCTGGTGCTGTGCCCACCACTACTGGAGGAGTTTTCAGCACTTCCAGGCTGTTTGCAGCAGTATCTGCTCTGTCCCCTGCTGATGGAGCCAGGCTTTTCTCAGTGACAACCAGAGATAGGACAAGGGGCAATGGGTTCAAACTGGAACACAGGAGGTTCCACTTAAATGTGAGAAGAAACTTGTTGGGGGTGAGGGTGGCAGAGCCTGGCCCAGGCTGCCCAGGGGGGTTGTGGAGTCTCCTTCTGTGCAGACATTCCAACCCGCCTGGACACCTTCCTGTGTAACCTCATCTGGGTGTTCCTGCTCCATGGGGGGACTGCACTGGATGAGCTTTCCAGGGCCCTTCAACCCCTGACACTCTGGGATTCTGTGTGTGACCTGCGTTCAGGGCTGTCCTCCATCTCTGCCGTTTCATTTGCTCCCCAAGCAGTCATGCTTTGTGTTGAGATCCCCTCGTCTGCTCCCCACAAGCTCCCGCAGCCCCTTGCTCGGCACAAGCCGGCCCAGCTCGCACGCTGGTGGCGCCGGTGGCTCAGCGCTGGGGACTTGCTGCCATCCAGCGGCTGCTGCGGACAGCGCGGGAGCCCGGCTGGCCCAGCCCTGGGCACGAACACGCCTCTATGTGTGTGTTCACACACGCGTGTCAGTGTCTGCACACAGATGGGTGTGTGTCTGCGTTCTCAAGTGTCTGCCCCATGTGCACACGTGGTCTGGGGGTGCATGAGAGCAAGGCCATGGTGTAGTGCAGGTGGGGGTGCAAGCACGCGGTGTGCATGCACGGGAGTGTGTGTGTGTCTGTGCACAGGTGTGTGCACAGCTGGGCGCACTGTGCATGTGTGCAGGCGGCCGGCGTGCTGTGGCTCTGGGAGCAGACAGTGTGAGCAGGTTGCTTCCCCAGCCGCACTCCTCGTGTCTGCCCTGTCCACAGTTGCACGGCTCAGCGTCGCAGGCTCGGGCAGAGTGACTGTGAGCCCAGCGAACAAGAGCAGGCAGCAGGACTGGCTCTGGAGACAGCTGGCACCTCTGCTCCAGGCGGCAGAGCCAGTGGCAGGGAAAGGGCAGCCAGGACACACTCCTGGTGTGCTGGACGTGCAGCAGCATCCTCCCCTGGCAGTTTTACCCTTTGGTTTTGGCTGTTTCTGGGCGCATCTCAGGGTGGTTCTTGCAAGGTCAGCAGAACCAGAAGCAGCAGACTGTGGAGATGTGCATCGCCTGGCCCCAGACGTCACGGTGAGAAAAATGGGAGAGCCAGCCCTGCTCCAGCTGTGCAGAACTGTGCACCTGCTCCCAAGCATACTGCTCTGCTGGTGCTGATAAATCTTCTCTCACTCTCAAGGCTTCATGTAATTAACAGCAAAGCTGAACTGTATTTAACAAAAGCATTTTCTATTTATCAACACGCATCTGCCACCCAGCTGCAGACACATGAGGTATGGAACAGGGAGGTCTGTCCAGCTCAACACTCCTCCTTGGGCACAGAAGGGCCTCAAGGTGCCCTGGTCTAAACAGTTCTCCCTGATCTTGCCTGTAAGTTGCTAATGGACTGGGTGGCCTCCACCATCCAGGACATTCATTCTCCTGCTCCATCAGCAGGGAGGGCAAGGCAGAGGGAGCCTTGACTGTGCCTGCCAACCCCAGCTGGGTGTTAAAGGTACCAGCTCATCCCACCACCTGGGAGTCCCAGGTGAGATGTGGAGGCACATGTCAGCCAAAGGAGCAGGACATCTTCTCCCAGAGGGTCTGCAAACACGTCAGGCAGCGGACACGGGGATGTCACTGCAGTGCAGCTCGTTCCATAGCATCTCTGCAACTGGATGTAGGGTTTTGGCATGTGACATCCCTGTGGCACCCTGCAGAAGAGAGCTCAGTGTGAATGGCATGTTCCAGCCCCCTGCTTCCTTTCCCTTTCCCAGGGCGGGAGCCATGGTGTCACAGTCGAGGAGATGGCAGCAAGCTCCTGGTCACAGACATGACTCTGGACATCTCCAAGTTGGAGATGTCAGACCAGGGACATAGCAGTCCCATTCACCTCCTTCCCAAAGGTAGAAATGGGGTGGTCCCTGCCACCAGCATCATTAATTAATACAAGTCATTCTCTGTACAACTTCTAATGAGTGGCTGTTCGTCCTTGCTGCTGCTGTCAGCTCCCCTGACCAGCCCCCGATGCAGCCAGATGAGGCCCCAGCGGCCCCATTCTGCCAGCTGCATTGCCCCACGCTGCACAGCCCAACGTGGGAGGACCGAGAGGTGACAAATCTGCTTTCTCCTGGCCAGGCTATGGGCAGGTCTGTCCCCATGAACCCTCATCACTATTCAAGTGGGCAGCTGGAGCCACAGGTCCCTGTTTAGTGCCCTGCACCCGGAAGAGGCTTAGCTGATCTCAGGAACCCCCATAATTTGGACAGCATCCATCTCCATTCTCACAAGAAGGCGACTTTGTCCATCAATTTTGGCACTGATTGGACAAGCATTGAGCATGATTACATTATTTTCTGCACTCAATTTAACATAATGCAACTTCATTCATATTATTAAAGCCTTAATCTCCATGGTCACTCAAGTGAGTGCCTTAGGTGGGGAGTTACTGTGTGACAGCTCCTGGCAGTGCCACAGCTGGGCAGCCCATCAGCAGTGTTAATTAAAGGCAGAATTAGAAATTATAACCATGACTGTGCTGCTTCTGTCTTTTTGATAAGTTATAATATCTCCCACAAATTAACACGGGTAGGGAAGAAACAATCCCCTAACTGCAGGGGCTTTCCGGGGAAGTGGATTGCTTTGCAGGGATGATTGTTTTTTAATATCTCACGCTATGTGTTTTCAGAAGCGCTGCTGCTGTGCCCGGCCTCCTCCACCAGCGACTGTAAACAACAGCGGCTCTTGTGCCTTCACGGCAGAGACCAGCAAGGGACAGGGGCACTGCCCAGCCCCAGGACAAGCGGTGGAGGATTCCTTGGGGATGACTCCACCTGGAGCAAATAGCAGTGCCTGGCTGGTGCCAGCACTCCAGGAGCACAGGCCAGGCTGAAAAGAGGCTCCTTCGGCTGCCACGGTGGCTGGGGGACTTCTCTGCCAACGTTCCTTGCTGTGCCATTGCAGAAAGCTGGAGAGACGTGGCATGGAGCTGGGATCCGCCTGGGAGTGACGCCTGGGGACATGCAGCCGTGAGCAGGGTCTCTGCCACCCAAGGGGCAATGGAGGCTGGAGGGTGGGATGGGTCTTCCACAGGATTCATCCTGCCTCAGGGTTTGTCCCAAGGCCCTGGTGCTGTGATGCACCATGCTGGGTGTGCAAGACCTGAAGGGAACCCAACACCCAATCCAGGCACCCAGCACCCAGCCCAGGCAGCGCAGTGCCAGGAAAGCCTTCATCCTGCATGGCAGCCCTGAAAAGCCCCCATTAGCCTCAGTGATGTGACCCCCTAAGGGAGAAGCAAGACCCCATCCATCCTCCACCCACCCAGCCCTCTGCCCACTGCCAGTGCTGCAGGAAGGTTTGCTTTCTCTGCATGCAGCTGAAACCTGCTGTCCAGTTACAGAACTGTGCAAAAGGAATTCACTGTTTCCAGCCTCTGAGCCATTCCTCCCTGGAGCATCCCTGTCCCTGTTCCTGTCCCCTCTCTGCAGGGGTTCCACATCAACACCTGGGAAATCAAACATTCTTAACGGTCCATAACTCACCCTCCTTTCACTTGTTCTGTGGTTGCAGGGAAACAGAGCTAGAAAGCCTGTGCTAACAAATCCTTACACAATTCCTGGGGTTGGGAGAAGTGTCAAGGCATGGGGTAAGTTCTTCTCCTTGATTAGGCATGGGGGATCATCCCATCTCACAGCATCTGTCCTAAAGCAACTGGATGATGTTGTGTGAGATCCCAGCAGGTTCCTGGGCTCTGTGAAATGGCTGTGTCTGTTTCAGCTGTCCCTGTAGAGATGGTGTCCCCAAGACACGGTCACCCTCTTCACCAAAACCAGGGGATGCTGCCATTGCTGCCGGCTCGTTAGCTCACTGCACAGCGTGGCTGTGCCAAGGGCCGGTCCCCGTGCAGCACGGTCACCTCCTGCGTGAGTGCTGGCGTGCAGAGCCCTTTCCTAATGTGCAATCCCAGCAAGGCCAAGCAGCTCCTACTACTTCACGGCTGCGCAAACAAGTACCTCCCTGGGGAGGATTAGCCTTGCTGCAGGAGACAGTGGCTGCTCTAGTTAGCACTGGGTGCAGTTGCCTACAGTTCGCCCTTCAGAATCTTGTTGAGCTGTGGAAATGAGGACTGTCACCTCCTACACCTTGCCCCACGCCTCAGGCCCCCAAAGGCAAGGCTGGGGGGCATTTGAGGTCTATTTCAACCTGTGCCCCTCACACTGGCATTGGCTCTGTAGAGCAGGCAGGGAGCACCATAGGGGACCTTTGTGCACACTGCAGTCACCCTGGCACTGTGACAGGAGTCACTCAGCTTGGCACTGGCACTGTCACCTCCCTCGTGATTAGGGACAGGGAAGATGAGGGACACCAGAAGCATCGAGGAGCTGGCACCATTCTCTGATGTCTGAACTGAACTAGCAAATCACTGAGCTGGGCTTGGGGAGGACTGGAAATAAGGCTGGAACGCCTGAAAGGAACAGAGAAGCCGGATCACCTTTAACTTCTCAAGTCTGGGCTCCAGGATGGCAGAAATCCTAGTCAGGCACTCTGGAGAGGACACACGGGGCCAGCATGTCCAAGGCTCCTAAAACATCTCCTCTCTCTTCCCCCAGGTACCCTGTGCCAAGGCTTTCCCTTTGCTTGTGCTGCTGCACAGGGACCCCAGGCAAGCTCCTGTCCCTGCAGAGCGGGTGTGTGCATTGGGCTGGCTGAGGACGGTCAGATGGACTTTCCAGTGGTCCTTCATGCTCCACCAGTTGCCCAGCCTCATGGCTGAGGGCCAAATTGGGGCACTGCTCCTTGGGACACTGCAACAGATACCAGAGGCAAGGAGGTCTTCAATGCTGCCTGCCTGCTGCATGCCCACAACAAGCATTTAAAGGCAGATGCAGAAGGCTGAGCAAAGGAAATGTGCTGGGGAAGGTGCCTAAGTGGGGTTGTACCCCAAAAAAACCTCTCCAGATGAGGCTCAGAGAATGAGGACCTGCTTGGTACCTGGCCAGGGTGGGGCAGGAGAGCTCCAATGTGCTCTTGGGCCACTCTAGACGTAATACATCCACAGCCCCACATTTTCCTACCGTGTGACCATTCAGCCCCCAAAGATGAGCCTGGAGGGGGATATTGCCTGTATCTCCAGTAACACCCCAGAGGGCCCTGCCAGAGGATTGGGACATCAGCACCTGGTTTGTGGCGACACCAGGGAGGGGATTTATCTGCAACACCAGCAGCTGCCAGGCAATAGCATGTCAGGTCATGCCACTGCCGCTGCTCCGAGCTGGCAAAGCAGCCGGCAGGGTGGGTGTGCTGGCATCCCCACGCCTGCTCCCCCTTCCCAAGGAGCACTGGGTGTGCTGGCCTTCCCTCAGCCCCAGATGCTTTTCTGAGATGGTTTCCCTGTGAAGAGAAGCCATGACCCAGCGTGTCCTTAGGAGCCAAGGTCAGGGAACCTGTCCGCTTCCTTCAGATGTGTCTTGCAAGACCTTGGCTCTCCCAGTGCTACCAAGGGGAGGATCTCCAAACAACAAGCTCGCATCAGCCACAAAGATCAAAGGGGATGTTCAGATACACTCCATGCCTCCATCACCCATGTAGGGTCTGCACAATCCATGGTCCAGGTGCTGGGACTTGCTGCCCTGTAAATGAGTGGATGCTTTCAAGTCAAGGGTATATATTGAAGAGTCTTCAGCCATTTCCTGCCTTGCATCAACATGTTGTGTTGAACTACAAAGTCAGGATGGACCCTGAGAGCCTGGATCATCCTACATCAACAGATAAAGGAAAACCAAAAGCACTGACAGGGCTGTCCCATGGGATATTGCAAAGCTGCTTCTCAGTGTGTACAAACCTCCTTCTACTTGGGCTTTTCTATCTAGACAAGGGTTTTCCCTTCAAAAGGGCTGCAAAAATGGATTTGAAGACAAAAGCACTGCTCATAATTCAAAATGCTCAGAACTGGTTTTTATTGCCATGGGGAAACAGCTAGCAAGTCCCAAGGGAAAGACATAAATGTCTTGTTGAATATTTGTACATTCTTTCAAATGCCACCAAAAATAAGACATTCCTGTTACTTGCTGTGACTGCCAAAAATCACTGGGGAACAGAGAAGCCCTGCAGAGAGGAGAGGATGAGGAGGGGAAGCGCACATGAGCGTGTTGATGTGTGTGGGCACACACGTGCCTGGGAGAAGCTTGAGGTTTGCAGTGTTCACACTCCCCTCCAGACAGACGGGGGGAGATGGGGCGGCTCGCACCATCTCCTGTATCCCCCACAAAACCTCAGCTGCTCCGTGTCTCCTCCCAACCTGGACGATCCTGGTATGGTCCAGCATCACCTGTGCCACGCGTCCTGCCGGAGCCATCATGTCCTCAGACCCCAGCGATACCCCGTGTCGCCTTTGTTCCACCTGGGCAAGAGCCACCATCTCCTGCACTTTGCATTGGGTTTGTTCCACCTGGAGCAGGACAAGGGGGAGTGGGGTGACACTCCTAAAGCATGGAAAAGCCAGCAGGCGAGAGGGAGGGACTGACCTCCCCAAGTGCATGGGAACAAGGCAAGAGTCGCAGGCTGGAAATTAAGGCAGAGGAGTGAACAAGTGAGAAGCTCCGGGCACAGGAGGGGGCAGCTGCCCCCAGCATGGCCCTGCAGGGCAGCTTGTCACCCACAGCCGCTCTGAGAAGGAGCAGGCACCCCGGGAAGTGTTTTTCACTGTGGTATGATGTGACTAATTGCAGCCGCAGACTTTATACCCCCAGCACAAGCAATTCTTTCTCACCAAAGGAAAGAGCAGCCTATTTTACATTAAAAAAAAAAAAAAAAAAAGCTGAAAACTGCCCAAACCACCAGTGTGTCTTCATCCCTGCTCCAGGCAAAACCTCAGTTGGAGTTTTCAGAGGCTTCCCCCAGTTTCAGGTCATGGGCAGCAGTCAGCAACTCCCAAACCTGATTTCCAAACCGGAGGAGCAGCACAGAGCCGTGCGTCACTGCCCTCGGCTCGCTCCATCACCTGACAGACCAGCCAGCAGCAAACACACACCCCTGTGTGGCCGTGATTATTTTGAGACCCCCCCCTCAGTGCCTCCCTGAAGCTCCTACCACCCTCTTGCTGTGCACCTCACAGAGCCTGAGGGCAGTTTAATGATGCAAACGGGTGCTCGGCCCAGCAGATGCAGCACGAGGTTGCTGTGCTATAGCTTTCCCCCCGCACTCCGAGGCTTTCCCAGGCTTGCACTGACCCCGTGGGAAAGTCAATTTGACTTTAACCTCTCCCAAGTGAGCTGAAAAGTCTTGCACTGAAATCACCCTCTGGTCCAGCTGGAAGAGCCCTCCAAGTGCCGGCATCCAGCGCAGGGGTCGCTCCCCAGGGCTGCGCGAGTCCCCGCACTGAGGAAGGGCAGCGCGTGGAAACCCACGTGCCAAGAAGCTCCTCAGCCGGGGCCTGTCAGGGCATTTTAAATGATTTTCTAGAGTGTTACACAAAGAGGAAAATATCCGAGACTCGCGGCAGGCTGCGTGACTCACCATCGCCCAGGGAGGAAGGGCTCCGTCTCCGCTTATGCAAGTGCCAGCAGCTGCTGGGGCAGCGTTCGCCCTTGATGGGAGGGCTGTGTCCCAGCAAAACCCACCCATCCTAGGGCATGGTGTGGGTGCTGGGGGAATCACAGCGTGCAGGTGCACGGAGGAGGAGCAGCAGCTCCGCCGTGTGCTGGCCCAGCCCCGGGCATGGCGGGGCCGTGCCGTGGTTGCCATGCTGGGGCACCAGCCTGGCTGTGGGGGAAGGTGCTTCCCCAGCCAGACCCAGGAGAGGAGGGACATATCTGGGTAGGTTATTTGCAGGGTGGGGCCAGAGGAGGTGACCTGCCATAGGAAAGCCTGGGTGTGGGAAAAGCTCTCAAAAAGCTTGGTAAGGGAAAAATTTGATACTTTTTTTTTTTCCTGCAAAGTCCTGTTTTCTCCCCATCTGGATCGCTGCCTTCCGGAGCACAGGCACGAGGACAGCCACGCTGGGGTGACACCCTCGCACTCGGTGCAGCTGGAAGAGAAGGAGCCAGCAAACAGGCAGGGCAGGGTTCTGGGAACAGTCTGTTCCCATCAGCACAAGGGAGGCAGAGCAGGAGGCTGGGGGGCATCACACACACGTTTGCAGTCAGTGGGGCAGGCTGCTCTCTCTCGACTTGCCTGACCCCATCCCCAGCAGGGGGGCTGTGTTTCAGGAGAGCATGGGCTTGATGGGACCCCACAAATCAGGGTGGCAGCAGATGGAGGCACCCACAGCCCCACTCCTCTGTCAGTTGCAGAACTGGGGTTCAGGCAGACATGAAGCCCAGAGGAGAGCTCTGTCAGCCCCCATGGCCCCATGCGAAGGGGAAAGGGCTGCTCAGGTACTCAGGAAAGCTGCCCCACACACCTCTTTGCACTAATGACAAGCAACTCCAGGATGTCCCATCCCCCTGGATGGAGGAGACCCCTTGTCAGGCAACGAAGCCCAGCTGGGTCCTCGTCCCCATGCATGTGGCTTCAGCTCCATCAGCAGGTGTGGAGCAGGGCCCAGGAGGGAAGGCAGAGCTACGGTCACCCAGCCCAGGAGGCTTTCCTGATCTCCTGGGTGTCCCGCAGAGCTCAGGATGAGGCATCTGTTTGTGGGACACCGGGAAAAGCAGGGCAAGGCGGACCAGCAGCTCCCCAGTTCCCCACGCTGGGTACAAGGATGCAGGCAGCACCCTGTGTCCCACGATTGCGTTCGTGCTCCTGCTCAGGCAGGAGAGGGGGAACGGGCCCCCCCCTCCCCAGCCACACGTGACCCCCCAGACTGCCCACCCCGTCCCCCCCCTCGGCTGGCAGCTGACGTCAGGCAGCAGATGCATCCTGTGCCCAGCAGCCTGGAGTGGGGGTGGCACCGGCGGGCGCCTGCAAATATCATGGCTGCTGACAGCACTGGTTATTCTTAGCACCCCGCGGAGGCGCAGGGCGCTCTGCCTGGCAGCGTGGCGGGCTCCCCTGGAGCAAATGGCCCTGCTGCGTGAACTGTCTTACACCAAGGTGCCAACAGAAAGGGATGGGGAAAGTGGCATGGCCAGATTGCACCTGGAGCCCTGCTTGGTGCCAACCCCAGCTGGGATCTGGAAGGAGAAGGGTTGGCTCTGAAGACACCCAAGATCAGGATGGGGTGCAATCTCCTCTCCCAGACCCGCCCAGGGAGAGCTGCCCCAAAGCGTGTGCTGGGGAGATGAGCTGAGGCTGCGGGACCTGAGCAGACCCTGCAGCGCACAGCTCCCGGAGAGATGGCAGGTGGCTTGGGTCTCCGTTCAAAGAGAGGAGAAAGCCACACAGCCCACAGGTGGCACAGAGCTGGCTGAGCCTGGTCCCTCCCCTGCCCCACACATTTCTTTCTGTGCTCTCCTTCCCAGGCCATCACCCCCTCCAGGCGGGGGGGCTGCAGGAGCAGGGCCGGGGTCCCTGTGCTGAGCTGGGAGCAGAACACTCCACGTTTCAGCTGGGAGAAGGGAATCCTGCTTAGAGCCGATGGAGCAACATGGAGCTTCTGTGTGCAATGCACCAGCCTCAACCATCCCCTGCTCTCCCAGTCTGCACCAGCCCTGAATGAGTCCTCATCCCCCAGCTTATCGGCCTGTGCCAGCTGTGACCGAGAGCCGGCAGTGCCTCTGCCTGTGTGCGGGGCGCAGGCTGCCTCGCTTGGTGCAGGGAGCAGCTGGATGCCCTTGAGAAAAGTGGGTGTGTGGAGCCGCAGGCAGCAATCAGCACTGTCCCAGTCCTGAGAACAGCAGGACCCAAAAAGGCCAGAGCTAAACATAGGAAACCTACTTTTCAGCTGTCGCCTCCGACAGCGGGGCTGTCTGCCTGCTCCTGGCTGATCGCCTCCTCTCAGCACGTGGCTCCAGGATCTGGGGCTTTAGGGAGTCCACCGTGGCTTGCAAGGCTCACAGGCAAGAATGTTGCGGCCCATGACACTGCCAGCTGCGGATGAGGAGCAAGGAGCTGATGGTTGGGAAGTAGCACGGCTGGTGTGGGGCAGCGTGGCAAGTGTGCTGGCCTTGGGGCTGCCCCGAGTGGCGGCTCCCAGGGCTGCTGGAGGTGCCACGGGCCAGCAGCCACAGCCAAAGGGCAGAAGGAGCCTGCAGGAGTCGGCAACCTGCACCCCAGCCTCCTGCCAGGAGGAAGACGGTGATGTGACCTGCTGAAAATAGCAGCAGCCCCGAAACTCTGCAGGACACGCTGTCTGGGCGGCAGCCACGGGAAGAAGCCGCGGCCGCGGGCCAGCGCCGGGAGCTCCGTGCGGAGCCGGGCAGGGCCCCCCCGGGACAGGCAGGACACCCGGCCTCGGTCCCGGCGGAGGGGCAGAGCCGGAGGGGCTGGGGGGGTGCCAGGCAGGGCGGCGTGTCCTACCCGCCGTGCCCACGGGATGGCAGCAGCCTCCCGTGGGTCCCGCTGGGCGCCCACCCCACCCCCCGCCCCGAGACCCGCTGAAGGGCACAGCTCTGCCCGGGCCGCGGCCCCGCGGCTGGGGGGCGCCGGGCCGGCCCCCGGCCCCAGCTTACGGGGGACGGAAGGGAAGAAACCTCAGCGCCCTCTTGCTCCCGTGGGCCTTGGCAGCAGTGGGGTCACCCAGGGACACCCCGCCAGCCCGGTTGTCAGGCTGTGCCGGTGCTGCGCGCACTCCCGGCGCAGGGCAGATCGGCAAGACCCGGATCCCCCTCCCTCCCGTGGGGCTCAGCCACTCGGCGACCACCGGAAGGAGTGAGGAAGCACCTCAAAGGAGTCCTCAGCATCCACCAGTGCCATGGAGAGAGGGAACAACTCTGTGGCGGCTTGTGGGTTATCTGTCCTTCAGGAATTTGCTTGATTTGCAGGGCTGCCGGTCACCCCCACCCACCCCTGGACCCCCTGCTAGTGCCACCTTCACTGGCGGGGCAAAATCCAGACCCGTCTCCGGGACTGATGGATTGGTATGAAATGAAAAGTGCTGCCCAGAGTTCTCCTTGGCCACTTTTAGAGCTGTTTATCTGAGGCAGACAGTGTCTTGTGCCTTCCTGGTTTACTAATGGACTGGAAAGTACTTCATTCTCATGTGATGTGAATGCATCTTCCTCTTTCTTGCCAAATAGGGAACAGAAATGTTTATTGGGGACTTCAGCCTTTTCGTCAGCAGTATTAGCTGCCTTATTAACATCTCATGCGAGCGCTGCTCTGCCGCCAGGATCCCTACTGTCCTGGTGCTTTTTGTGGTTTTGCCCTGTTGGATTTTGACCTGGTTTATCTCTTATCAATTCTGTGGACTTCAGATCCGCTGCTGTCCTCCGATTGCTGCTTTCTGCTGCTCCTTTTATCAATCCATTTGCAATTCTTCCATACAGACTTCCTCCCGCTGCCTCCAGTTCCCCTCCTACCCATGGTGGGCTTTTAAAAGCCTGTACGCTCCTTCCCTCGGGCAGCTCAGCTGCCTTCAGATCCTTGGCCAACCCTCCTCAGCAGCTCCCCGCTGCTTTGTCCGCATGTTTTCCTCCCTGAAGGGGTGAGGGTTCTCCCAACTGGCTTGGAGGATTCACTGATTGACAATGATGGCAGCTCAGCCCCGCTTCCGCCACACACGTCATCCACTCTCTCTCATTTTGTTCCCGTGTGTGCTCCTAAGCTGGGACCTCAGTGGCCTCCCATTCCTCATCCGCGGTGTCACAGCCCCACGTCTCTGACAGTATTGCCCTGTGTCCCAGCACCATCAGGGCAGCACAGTGTGTTCCAACTGCTCTTTGCCAGCCCACAGAGATCAGTGCAGCTCACTGGCAGGAGAGATGCTCCCACGGGGTGCAGGAGTGCCGGCAAAGTCACTTTTGTCCCCTCTGCAGAAATTTCCATTTCCCCTTGCGTACCCCAGAGCCCCCAGCACCCTGCAGGCAAATCAAAACTTCTCCGCACATCCTTGGCCACCCTGGCTTTTTACACACATGTTCCACCTGTGCCTTTTTTCAGCTCTGGGTTAAGCGGCTCCCAGTCACAGCGGTGACGCTGCGTCACTCTGGAATTTTCTGCCATCCTGGGCTCCTTTCTTCCCCTTTTCCCTCTTTTCTGCCTCTGCTCCGGAGCCACGTGGGCTTTTGCGTGCCCATGCCGAGGCCTCAGGGGCTGATGCTGCGGCCACCCTCCAGCCTCCCTGAGCCCCTCTGCTCCCTCCCCAGGAGGCACAGAGTGGAGCAGGGGTCCCGGTCAGGGGAGGGGGCACCGTGACCCCTTGCTACCCCCTTGCCACCCTCTCCCGGGCCACCCCTTGTCGCCAGGTCGGGGGGGCGCGCACCCCGCAGAGGGCCCGTTGCTGGCCCAGGGCTGCCGAGGGCAGGGAGGGGGCAGGAAGCACCGCGGGGACCCACGCGTGGGCTGTGCCGGGCTGCCGGGGGCAGGACGGGCGAGGGGGCGGGTGCCCGCCGGGGGCGGCGGCAGCGGGGCGGGGTGCGGCGGCGGGCGGCCCGTGCGCCCGGGGCCGCCGTTACCAATCAGCGCGGCGGAGCCGGGGCGGGCGGCGGAGCCGGGGCGGGCGGGGCGGGCGCGCAGCCGGGGGGGCGGGCGGGCGGGCGGGCGCGGCGCTCGGCACCGGGCGCGTCCTGCCGCCGCTCGCCCTCCGCGGCCCGGGAGTGGCCCCGGTTGCGCCGCCGTGGCCGCGCGCGGGGGGGATCCCGGGATGTCCTCGTCGCCCGTGGAGGAGTGCCGGTCGCCCGTGGGGCTGGACTGCTGCAGCTGCTGCCTGGACTTGGCCAACCGGAGCGGGCTGGAGGAGGGGGCCGGGGGAGAGAACAACAACCTGGGCAGCCCCACCGTCAGCAGCTTCCGGCAGCTGCAGGAGCAGCTGGTCCGCAAGAACCTCAACACCGACAAGCTGAGCTCCATCATGCGCCAGGACTCGCTGGAGCCCGTCGTGCGGGACCCCTGCTACCTCTTCAACGAGGGCATCTGCAACAGGAACATCGACCAGACCCTGCTCTCCATCCTCCTGCTCTTCCACAGGTGGGTGTC
Source organism: Streptopelia decaocto (assembly GCF_964273445.1). Lineage (NCBI taxonomy): Eukaryota > Metazoa > Chordata > Aves > Columbiformes > Columbidae > Streptopelia > Streptopelia decaocto. The sequence goes on from NC_138665.1 coordinate 550,192, forward strand.
ACCAACGGATGCCAAGGGGCTGCCCGTGTGCTGGATGCCCCTGGAGCTGGAGCCAGGCTGGCTGTGTGCTCGGGAGCTGGCAGGATGGGGGGTGAGATGTGTGGCCTGCAGCCCCCCAGGCTGGCAGGGGCCGGGGGACCTGTGTGACCCTGAGGCTGTGTACGGTGGCAGTGTTGGGGGATTCTAGGTGGGGAGGAGCATGAGTGGCTGCGTGTGGCAGGGACCCGAGTCCACTCGCCATGGGTGGTGCCAACCCAGTCTGTGGGAGCAGGTCCAGGTGGATCTGACCCGTGGTGGCTGGCGGTGCCCCGCTGTTGGTGCCCTGTGTCTGTCCTGGCAGTGACAACAGCCTCCACTTGCGTGTCTTGGCCCCTGGACTCTGTGTTCATCTCCCTGGCTACATCTTACCCACACAGACACTGCCTGCAGGGGCATGGACAGTGTCCAGCATCAAACAGGCATCATCATGTTAGTCCTGCATGGAGAGGGGCAGCTTGTTACTTGGGAAACAGCTGTGCTACCTCAGAAGCCACCTTCAGAGTTAGTGAGAAACTGGGTAGGGAGCCTGAGAGTCCTGCTGCTGGGTCCTGCTCTTTCAGCAGCTTCCCTGTCTCTGCCTGGAGTAAATTCAGTGGAGACAAATTTGGCCTGGGTGGTATTTCCCGTCCCTGGAAAGTGACTCTGCCCTTGCCCAGCTGCTCCCTCTCGGCTCAGAGCAGGCTGCTCTGGATGGGGTTGCCTGCACCCAAGCAGTGGGATGTGCTCAGAGCTGGTCCCATTCACTTGCCAGAGGGCTGGGCTATACCCGTCCGAGGCCGGGGAGGGCTGGAGTGTGGGGAGCTGCCCTGCTCCCTGCTCCGGAATTGCAAGCAGAGGAGGCTGAACGAGGGGTCCGCGGGGCTGCCACCCTCCAGGGTCCCCAGTCCTGATGAGGGTGACCCCAGGGGCGCGGAGGGGACAGAGCTGTCTCAGGTCCTGCACTGGTACCTCCAGCTCTGCGATGAGGCTGGACCTGGTGCACAGCACCCTGGAGGGCTGGAGACAACAGGGAGCAGCCTGTGCTGTGAGCTGGCAGGCTCAGGGCTCTCCAGCTTGGCCTTGACAAAGCTGAGCTGGACCAGGGGATGCTGCAGGGTGGTAGCCCCCAGAGCTGCCTGTGGCTTCAGCAGATGGGATGCATTCCCCCTCCCAGGGCCGAGGGGACATGTGGCCCATCGGTGCATATGGAGGGCATCTGCGTGACTGGCAGTGCAGGCAGCAGCTCTGAAGCTCGTTCCTCAGCGGTGGGTGGGGTAGCGTGCAGGTGGGGCGCATGGCAGCACCCACACTTTTGCAGACACCTCACCGCCCCCTCCCCTTTCTGCATGCACAGGCACCTGTAGGCGTACTCCTGGGCCATGCATGGGTGTGCAAGACACCCTTAGTGCCCTGCACCCAGCGCAGGGATGTGGGTGGGCTCACCCCATGCATGCCAGCCACCATGCGTGCATGCCTCCTCGCCCCAGCCAGCGTCTCACACTGAGCAGGCTGCTCCTTCGGAGCCGTCCTCAGCGGAGACACTCTTCTTGCACTTACATAACACTGAGCTGCCGCTCAGGTGGGAAAGGAGGAGCCGGGACGCCTGCCAAGGCACCCAGCACCCGGCCTGGGCTCCCAGCCGCACAGTGAGCAGTGAACCCACCCCGCCAGGAGGGAAATGGGAGCGAGAGATTTCCCTTCACTCCGGGAGGCTACAGCCAGTTGGCACCATGGGCAGAGAGGGGAGGTGAGACACTGTCCCCAGTGCGAGCTGCTGGGCCTGGGTATGGGAGCCAAGCATCTGGGCTGCTTGCCCAAGGAAGGCGATGACAGTGCCCGTGGGTGAGAGGTGATGTGGGCATAGCTCGCTGCTTTCAAACATGTCCCTGCTGGGGCAGGACCCACGGTGCTCCTGGGGAGCATCAGTCTGCTCTGCTGAGGCAGGGAGCAAGGGTAAGTGCCAGGGGACTGGGGTTTCTCCCCATCTATGCCCTGCAGTGCCCAAGCCTGTCTTTCATGCCCTTGTGTGTGTTGTGGCTGGGGCTGCGGGCACTCCTGTTTACAACAGGCTGTGCCACAGCATGGTGCGCGGCGTCCCTCCATCACACCTGCTCCCAGGCACCCTGCTGCCAGCCTGGGCTGGAGACTGCCTGGGTGATCCCGCTTCGCCCCTGGGTGGCACAACATGGGGGAGCTGTGGGCATGGCCCCAGGCACTGGAGGCAGGTGTGTCTACACCTGTATCTGCTGTTGTTTTGCTCCACTCAGAACTTTCTCCTCCTGGGGAATGAGCCAAGATACCCAAAAGGTGATAGCATACACAGCAGCAGATTGTGGGTGCCAGAGGAACACCTCGATAACAGGCCTGATAAGGGCACCCTTGCTACTGGCACTGGGGAGCCCAAGCAGGTTTGTGCCTCTTGTTTTAGCTGATGTGCTGGCACGGGAGGAAGGGAAAGTCGTGTGGATGCACACACTTGTGCATGGCCGGAATCCAGCACAGCACAGGAGGACCAAGCAGCTACATCTGGAGTCCAGGTCTGGCTCTGGGACTGCTGGTGACAGCTCAGCCCATGGTGGATTAAGCTCTGGGCTCCACAAGCCGGGATCAGATCAGTGCTGAGAGTCTTGGACAACCTACATTCAGCATTTCCAGCCTGTGTTTGGGGTTTCCCCTTGGCTGGGTGTCCCTGCTAAGCTCCCCATGCTCTTTGCTCGCTGCAGGGATGCTGTGAGGGATGCACAAGGTAGGGATGCTCTGGACCAAGTGCTGATGCTCTTGCAGGAAATCCTCCTGCTTGAGGCGTGCATGGATCCTGTTCAGAAAAGGCTTCTCCCCCCTGTGAGCTTACATGTGCTGTCATGAGCTGCTCTCCAAGGAGACATGGGCAATGCCAAAGGGCCCAGCTTGCACAGAAACACGAGGTATAGGGAGGCCAGCTACCACCATGCTGCTTGGGTGACACATCTCCTCCCTGTGGATGCTGGTGCTGGGGACAGAAGGGTCTCTGCCATCCTGCCACAATGCCAATGTTACCCCAAGATAGCTCATCCAAGACCTAAGCTTGAGCTTAACGGAGCGTGGGCTGGGGAGAGCAGCCCTGTGCCTCTGTGGCACCTTCCCCGGGGCTGGCAGGGCTGACAGGAGGCGATGGTGTGGGCGGGGGTCAGCACTGCGGGGGGACAGCAGCACCCTCCCGGTGCTTACTGGCTTGTGATTCACAAGCAGGGCCCTGCCTGGCTCTGGGGTGGGGAGAGGAGATACATGCCAACCCGCTCGCCCACATCAACCAGCCCGTGCCAGCTCTCCTTGCCCAGCCCTTCCCTGATCAGTTCTGGATGCTTGGCCAGCCTGTGCCCTGTCCTGCTCTTCCAGGCAGCAAGGGAACATCTCTGCCCAGCTGGACCCCCTCTGGGCACCATGGGACCTGCTGCTCCAGCGAATAGGGTGGGCAATGGCCCGCTCTTTGGTCTGAGCTGTGGAAGAGGCTGGAGACCACCTTCCTTCAAGCCTTGGGCAAGCCAAGGGAGCTGCAGGGAGGCAGGGGAGTGCTGTGCTGCTCTGAGAGGCTGGGGGAGGGATGAATGGGGGTGGGAGAAGGCAGCCATAAGGTCACCACCTTAAGGTCAGGCTGATGACCAAGAGCTGCCCAAGCAGCCGTGCCAGGGTGGCATTTGTGGCATGGCACCATTTGTTCCCATCTGTCACAGTGTGACTTTGCAGTAGTGAAGCGGGAGGAGGAGATGGAGCCAGGGCATGAAGGGCATCTCAGGGTGGTGGGGCCGGGGAGTGCATTCCTGCTGGCCGAGTGGGCTGGAGCAACAAGGAGGCATTGACAGGGGCCACGTGGGAGCATGTTTGAGCATGAGAGAGGTGTGGGTGTGAGACCGGGGGCTGTCCCGCTGGCAGCTCTGCCTTCCCCGGCCCTGCGGGGCAGGTCTGCCTGGGGAGGGGGCTCTGCCGGCCACCCTGCCCAGTCAGGACCAGTGTGCCAGGTATTTGCTGTGCTCTCGTGGGACAGAGCTGCATTTGGCCTGACCCGTGTCTTGTAGCGTGGTTTGCTGAGCCCTGCAGACTGGTGAGATGATGGGGAGGTTTCGCTTTAGCAGCAAGAGCCTCGGCTCTGGGGAGTAGCTGACCTTGGCATGCCCAAATCCTCCCACCGCCTGGAACATGCCAGGCAGCCAGGCTGCTGTGCACGCCTTGATTTCCATAGCGGGCATCCTGCCACCCTCGGACCCCTGCCCTGTGACCCAGCAGGCTTTAGGGGGATGTTCTTGCAGGCCAGGCTTGCAGGGGCTCCCTGCCAGGGAAGCCCAGCAGCACACCGCTCTCGGCACAGATCGGCAAGGCTGGTGGCGGCACACGCCGCACCGTGCCTGTCCCTGCCCATTTCTGTGAGACCCAGCTCCCTCCAGCAAGTAGATTGCCCAGCATGCCCTGGAGTGCAGGAGAGCCCTGCTCAGCACCTCCTGCCCCTCAGGATGAAGCCCTTTGCCCCGGCCACATGGCTATGGCCAAGGGGGCCTGGCCCAGCTGAAGTCTAGTGATGCCAATGCCAGCTGCACAGAGATCCGTCACCTCAGCTTCCTGTGGGCGCTCAGGCTCTGCCTGTCTGCCAGGACATGTGCCCAGCTCCAAGCAGGCAGGTGTAGGTGGCCCAAGGGCAGGCAGGGCTGGGCAGCACGGTCCCATGGGGAAAATGCTGGCCAGGATTTATTTCAAGCTTTGAACTTTAGGTGTGGAAGAGGTTGGAACCAGAGCAGGCTCCAGGGGTCTGCCCTGGTCCCAGCATCATGCCCCCCCTTCCAGCACCATGCTCCTCACTTCCCTGGGGACATGTGGCCTGATCCTGGATGGTGCTGAGGTCAATACTGCTGAGCTCCTCTGTGAGTTGGGGCTGGGGCTGGCACTCAGGGGAAGCCTTTTACAGCCCAGCTGGCACCTCAGCTCGCACCGGGCACAAGGTATGGATGTGTGTGCTGTGGGCAATGCACACGATGCCCATGGTGTGCTCTTCTGTGCTGTGACCCAACACCACCTCCCTGGCCACCTCCCAGCACAGAGAGGGTTAAAGCCAACCCTGTACTTTGGGGGAGCACCATGGCCTGCATGTGGTGGACGGGTTCAGGACACGTGTTGTGAGAGCCAGGTGGCTGTCTGTGCACACGGGGGATGTGACTGCAGCGTATGTGTGTGCACCGTAAGGAGGCTGCCAAGGGGAGAGAGGGACCGGGTGATCCTGCCCTTTGGAAGTGACTGAAACCTCATTTGCAAAGGGCAGAGGATACCCTGAGGTGTGTGCCAGTGGGGGTGAGGGCTGGAGAGGCATTAAAAGCTGCAACCTGTCCCCAAACCATACTTTGCCAATGAGCTCCAAGTTATATTCATCCAGGTGCTGCACCTTTCTGACTTCAGGACAGGAGTTCGCCATCCTCTGTCTGTGTGCTTAGAGATATAGATGGATAGATATGTAGATGTGTATAAATATCTGAGGGGCTTTTGCTGCAGAATGACTCTGGTGGCAGAGGAGAAGCCCCAGGCTGCTCCCTGGCCTGCTGGACCCCTGGCTGCGGGGTCAGGGTGTGATCCAGTCCTTGCCACCCCTGGGGATGACAAGCACTACCTGGGTGGGCAGCGGGGTGGCTGATGCCACAGGGCAGGGCAAAGACATCCCTATGGCCTTGAGTGAAACCACCCCAGTGATCCCCCTGTGGTGCTCCAGGGACTTTGGAGGCAGGGGACAGTCTCAGGCTGTCCCCAGTGGTTGGCATGAGCCAGCTGGCAGCTGAGGCCAGGCACGTGGAAAGCCACGGCAGTGCCGCAGGTACACAGCCCACCGGCAGCTTATTGTCTTTCTTGTTGTTATTGTTCTGAAATGTCAGCGAGGGATGGGTTTTAACTGAGCATACCTAGTCTGAAATGCCCGGGATTCTTCGCAAAGGCCAGGCAGGGTATTAATAACCAGCTCTGCTGAAGCTGCGCAGCCCCGGCGAGCGTCCTTGCCTGACCTCCTGCGGGGCGCTGGCTCGGGCGCCGGGGAGCTCGGGCCCTCTCCCGCTCTGGGCCCCCCCCCACATTGTGTCTGGCTTTGCACCCCCTGGCTGGGCCCAGCCTGCCAGCCCTGGGGAAGGGGCATTGAGGGGCTCCTGGGGCTCCCCCCCAAGAATCCCCATCGGGCCAGGCAGGACACTACAAAGCTTGAGTACCTTTGAAAGGGGAAGGTGAAGGATTCAAGGTTTTCCTTGAAGGTGGGTTAGTTTGGGCTGGAACAGCAGCTTTTGGTGGCATGGGGTGCCGACGCGCTGCTCTCGCAGCTTCCCAGCCTCTGCCCTTTCATTACATAACAAGCTGCCTTCCAATTAGCGAGCCGGGCACTCCCACACGCCGCAGGGCAGCAGCTGCCAGCGCCAAGCGTGGCTCCAGAGCGCCCGCTCCTGCCTGCAGCGTGGCCTGGGATCACTTTCGGCAGATCCCTGCCTTGGGGTGCCTCTCTCGGGCTGGAGAGCTCCGGAAAAGCCAGCTCTGCACCAGCGAGGGGCTCGGGGAGGGCAGAGCCCGGGCCCGCAGCCCCTGCCTGCTGCACGCTCTGGGGTCCGAGGGCTCCGTGTGGCCCTGGTGCTGCAGACAGTCCTTTTGGCATCAGAGCCACCTCTGCCCTGCCCCAGTTCCCTGAAACTGGACCAGACAAGGGCTGCTAGGATCTGGGGATGATCCAAGATGACGCAGCGGGCTACAAAGTTAAGACAGGCCTGAAGTTGACAGCCTGGGCTGGCAGGAGCCCTGTGGGGCAGAGCACAGCTCACCAGGGGAGGTGACAACATGGAGATCAGTTACGGGACTCCACCCCACAGTGCCCATGGGTGTGAAACGCTTGCTCTGCGGACAGATTTGTGGATGAAAACTCATCTGAGGGTTCAGTCTGCTCACCCTCCCTGGGGCTGGGCATCCCTGACCCACGGGAGACAGGGAGCGTGGCCAGGGGCTGGATGTGCTCCCGCTCGCGCTGCACGACGCTGGTGGGAACACCACGGGGTTCCGCTGGGCTGTGCCATACCTGGCACCCTCCCCTCAGCACGCTCCAGTTGTGGGGCCCTGCAGGGGCCAGGTGTGAGCCGCAGGGTGACGGGCTTTGTGCTCGCTGGGGTCGCCTGAGCTGTGCAGGCAGCATTGCGGGGCTGGTGTCAGCAAACAGTGGCAATGCATGAGGTTGGGCAGCACTGTCCAGGGCTGGTAATGAGATCGGCCCTTTTTCCTCTTCCCCTCCTACCCCAGCGTGCCTGGGGAAGCCATGGCTTCAGGGGCTTCCAGTGTGCAGCATCGCGGGGGGGGCTCTGCCGGGGTCATCTCTGACCTCCGCTCTTCACGCTGCTGCTGAGGGCAGCTGCTACCGGGCTGTGCTGGGTGGGGGGCACAAGACGAAGAAGTGGGGCTGGTGACAAAGTTAGAGAAAGAAAAACTGCAGCTCTCAGCAGGCCGACTTCGGGGTGTGCACTCGCACGCCAGAAAACACAGAACTGGGAGTACAGCCAAGTACCTTTATCAGAGGAAGCAGGCAGCCCAACAGCTGGACATGGGAGCCTGCCAGGCCTCCCTCCTCCTGCCCCACACCGCCTCCAGCACAACAGGTTGCAGAAGTCCCCACACCGCAATCCCTGCCCATGCCCCGCTGCCCGGTGGGGGAGTTCGCTGTGCCCCCTGCCCACGGGAGCTCGCTCTGCCTCTGTCAGCGGTTAAGGGAGAGGACAACAGGTTTCCTGTCAGCCTTCTGTGATTACAAACCCTCCCTGGGCTTCCCCAGCATTGCAAAGGCCATGACTGCCCTGTTCAGCTCTGCCCGTTGCCCTGGTGTCCCCTAGCCCTGGGACTGGGACTGTGTCTAGCAAGGCCAGCAGCAGTAACTCTGCAGGCAGGGGCTTGCCTTACAGATGTACCCAGGAGGGTTTAGGTGTTGCTCTCTGCTCTAAAGCAGCACATGCCATGGATTGAGGGATTTATGAGGCTCTGGTGAGCATGAACCAGGTCCCCATGTCACAGGGCTCCTGGCTGCATGGGGCTGCCACAAGTCCCATGCAGCCCCTGGAAGGCACCAGTTGAGCCGAGAGTAGTGCCAAGTCTGCAGTAAACAGCTCAGCCAGGACATCTTCAGGATAAGGAAAACAGGGCTGGCCAACTGGTGTGCTCAGCAGCTCTGGCCTCACAGCGCTCAGGACGGGCACAGCAGCCCCAGGCCTGCGCTGCAGGGCAGACCGGCGCAGTTTGGGACGCTGGGAATGGGACTGCTGAGTGGGACAGCAGATGACACCGCTGCCTGCTTGCCCAGGGGCAGCCCCCCGGCATTACCTCTCCCCAGCACCAGGATAGGGCTGCGGGCCAAAACTTGGGGCTCCACAGAGCTGTCCCACACCCAGCCCTTCCCACCATGGGCTCCCACAAGCCCCAGCCATCACCGATGTCCCAGGCCACCCCTCCTTCAGCTCCGGCAGGGCACGGCTTGCCCTGGCGCTGGCGTCCCCCATTGCCTTGGCCAGCACAGCCACATCTGCAAGATTTCAGTTGTGAAAGGCAGAATTTTCTTATGTTTGCAAGCAGTGGCTTTTCCTCTCCCCCTCTGCTCTGACCCTTTGAGCTGGAGATCTGGCTCTGCAGAGCAGCCTGGGCAGCTTTGGCTCTGTGCCTTTCCCGTATTGCTCTCCAGTGTCTCTGAGGCCAGGCAATAAACATTTCCCACGCCTCAGACCCTCTGCAAGGCCTTCCTCCCATTGAACTGAGTCCTTGGGAGAGAGCGAACCAGGAACATTGCCACGGAGCAGGGAAAATGGCCTGGAGCTGGGGGAGAGCAGAGACTGAGGGGCCAGGACTGCTCCTGCAGCACTGGCTGTTCCTCCTGCTCCCACCAGCAGCCGATGGGGCAAGGGCATCCTTTGGCCTGTGGCACCGCGGCGCCTGGCGTGGGTTCAATGCACAAGGCTCAGTGCAACAGCACACCCCGTCCTGAGGACCCTGGGGCCGGGGACACGTCTCCTGACCCACAACACAGTGCAGGTGTGGGCTGCCAGGGGGCAAGAGAGATGATCCCATCGTCCTGCTCCCTGCCGTCCCTCGCTCCGGCCAGGCTTAGCCCTGCGGGGGCTGCTGTCCAGCTGCCTTCATGCCTCAGCGTCCTCTTGCAGAGGAGGGGCTTGTCACTAAATGTCACCCAGCGATCGGGGCTGGCATCTCCTGGGCTGGGGCGCAGGCTGTGTGTGGGCTGGTCGAGGGGTTGCAACCAGTATCCTGCAGGGCCATTGCTGGGGTGACACCAGCTGGTGTCACCACTTCTCCTAGCTGCTTGGTAGCAGCCACAGGTTTTTTTATTTCCTCCAGAGATCTCAACAATTAGTGTCACAATTACACTGTATCACGGCTGCTGCTATTGTTACCAAAATAACCTCAGGCACGAGCCTGTGCCGTGCCTGATGAACCTCCCATAGCTGCGCACACCAGGCACGAACCGAGCTGCTGCCGCAGGGACAGAGCTCACACTGCGGACCCTCTCGCCCAGCCTGCTCCGAGGTGCCCATCGCCATGGCTTCTGGTGCCATAGGGTAGCAGTGAGTCTGTGCCCCCCTGCTCTTTAGGAAGAGCAAGGAGGGACATTGCCCACCCTGCTCTGCTGCTGCCAGGCCCCAGAGGAGCAGGAGTGGGGTGGTGGGAGAGGAAGCAGATCCCAGCAGCTCTGCTGGAGTGGGGCCAGCAGCCAGCAAAGCCATCTGCTGGGGCTACGGGGGCTGGGAAAGGACCCCCCGCTGCTTGAGGTGCAGCTGGAGCCCCACGCAGGACTCTGCTGCTGTGGGAGGCATTTGGACAGCCTGCAGGGGCTCCCATGCAGATCCCTGGGGAGAGCCAGAGGTCCAGCAGAGAGCTGCGAGCTGCTGCTTCCACCTCTGAGATGTCAGTTGAGCTGCAGTGGGGCAGCCCTGTGGACTGGGGGTGCCTCACCCCTGCACAAGGGGACAGCTGAGCTGTCCCTGCCCCACACTGCTGACACCACATGAGCGTGCACAGGTGTGTGTCTCTGCCAGCTGTGAGTCAGGGCAACGCATGCGTGGGCAGGTGGAGGTATCAGCCGTGCACGTGCAGGACGCGTTGGCATGCATGCAGGAGGGGTACCTTTGCTGGGTGTCCATGCACAAGTGCATGTGCGTGCATGCATATGCATGCAGGATGCATGAGTGTGCACGTGCAAGCATGGTGTGCACCTGTGTGCAGGGTGCATGCCCAAGTGGGCTAGTAAATGCACGTGTGCATGCAAGGGCCATGGGCTTGTCTTTGCAGGTTTGCCTGCGTGTGCAGGGTGTGCATGTGCGTGTGCATGCAGGATTTCCACGTGTGCATGTGAATGCATGGGTTGCAAGGTGTGTCTATGTTTGTGTGCACCCAGTAACACGTCCAGGGATGTCTGCAGCAGAAGCCACGTTCCCCGAGCGGGTGTGCGGGTGAGGAGCTGCAGGCGGGTGGGCTGGATCCCTGCTGAGGCTGTGCCAGGGGGAGCAGGCAGCACCTGTGCGCAGCATGACCCGTCCCCAGCTGAGCAGGCTGCCTTGGGATTCCTCAGCAAGTTCCAGGAAGGAAAGAGAAAGCAGAGCCTTCTGCCATTTCCATCCCTAAAAAGCATCCCTCCCCTGGGGTCTCATGGAGGAGGGCAGCATCCTTCCCAGCCTCACAGCTGGGAGCCCACGCCCCAAGCAGTGATGGCTGTGGTCGGGGCTGGGAAAGACCCCAGGAGGGTCAGCGGGGAAGGCAGTGACTTACTTTTGTTTATTTTTGCAATAGTCCCAGCTCCATGGGAAAAATATTGGAGGTGCAGAGCTGGAGTGATTTCCTACCAAAGCGCTATGCTGCTGCACTTCCCCGCTTCACTCCAGCAGCTGTGACAATCACTGGCTCTTCCCCAGCCCTCGGTACTGGAGCACTGTGTTGGGAAGGGGCCAGGCAGGGCCCTGGGACCCCAGAGCCATGGGACAAGAGCCACAAGCCAGGTCCCGGTCTGTTCGTCCTGAGGCTCTTGGTCCCCGGCACTAGTAATTTAGGGCTTTCCTTTGGCAAGGGCGCTGGGCCAGGTGTGGAGATGCCGTAGCACAGGAGATGGGGAGTTGGGGAAACTGAGGCATGGCTGCTGGGTCTAGGGTCAGGCTGGGGTCTGCTCACCTGCTGCTGCAGGAGACAGATGGTGGCACAACTGGTGATGCACCCAGCCGTGGGGGAGAAGATGCCTCTCCCCTTCTCCCCTGACCTCTCCACAGCGAGACAGGTACCTTCGTGAGCTGCGATGGGAAACTGAGTCACGGGACCCTCAGTGTGGGTGGCCTGGGCTGGTTCCAGCCAAGGGGACAGAGTCGTGCCCCATGTCCCAGGGGCTGCCACCCTGCCCACTGCCAGCCACCCTGGGGACAATTGCACACAAAGTCCCTTTCATCAGCCGATGCAGGGGGGCAGCCGCCCGCGCCCCGCATGGCTCGGGGTGGCACGCTGGCCCCTGAAAGGGCTGATTGAGCCCAGTTGAGGTCATCTGCCTGGCGTGTTTACCCCGTGCCTGCAGCCCCAGGATGCGGCCAGCACCCAGGCTGTCCCTGCCGCCCGGCTGGCCGGGGAGACGCGGCTGTGGGCAGAGCCGGCATCGCTGCCAGGGTGCTGGGCTGATGCTGGGAGCACAGAGGCTGGAGCAGGGCTGCAGGCACCGGCATGGCCTTCAAGCCACCATACTCCCCAAGCCTCTTCAGGAGGAAGGACTGGTGAGTAAGGGCTGGCTGCGGGTGGGGGACATGCCAGCACCGGGGCTGGGGGGGGACAAGCCCCTGCCTGCTCTCTGCAGCACCACCCCTCCTGCCCAGCCTCTGCCCAGCAGCTTTGCATGGGCCAGGCTGGTGCTGGCACAGAGGTGTGTGTATCATCCCCCCTGCAGACGGAGGCACGAGCAGGTGCCACACATGCCCCCCTGCGGAGAAGCACCTCTCCTACCCACAATCTCCCCATTGGGGAGGAGAAGAAATGCCTTCTCACATCCCCACATCAAACCTGTGTGTCTCAGGGCACCTTCATGTGCCCAGCCCTGGTTCACAGGCAGCACGGTGTCCCATGCAGGGTGCCCGTGTCCTTCAGCACTCAGGACACCACAGTCTTCATCCTGCCCTAGGAGGCAGGGGTGTGATTTGCTGGAAAGCAAGCTGGCAGGGCCTTGCTCTAAGCAGCAGCCATGCTGCACTGTGCCTCAGTTTCCCTTTCTGATGGCAAAATACCTCTCTGCCCACCCTCAGCCTTTTCCCTGTTGAAAGGACAGCTGCTGCTTGGGGCTCCTTGGGTCTCTCCCCATGCTGGTACCCACCAGCCCGCGGCTGGGCACCTTCAGCACCCTCCACATTGGGGGATTTGGGGTCTGCCGCCACATTTCTGGTGTGCACATGCCTCTGCCAGCACTAATGCTTTCTCGGACGCTGCTCTGTGGCATAGGCTCTCCCGCAGGGTTTCATTCAGCATCAGGCTGGCTTACCAAGAATGAGCCCCCCAGGGTCAGCGGCAGCAGCGGGGAAACCGCCTGGGTGTTGAGTGAAGCCTCAGGAGTTCCAGGTCCAGAAGGCAGAATGAAGCCCTGGCGCTGACAGGGCAGCCCAGGGAGGGCGGCCAAGCGCAGGGGTCGCATCTCCCGCGGTGGGCAATGCCAGCCCCAGCCCCCCGCTTGTTACCGGGGGCGTTTTGGGGGCCTCGCCTGCACCCCACGCCTCTATGTGCGAGTCGCTTTGCGGGCGCAGCGGCAGAGCTGGTGTGACCCCGCCGCTTCCACATGCGTGTGCGTTCCCGAGGCCCCGCTGCGCACCCCCGGCGGCCCCTGCCCCCCCGCGCAGGACGGGGCTCGGCGGCCGCTGCAGTGCCGGCCCTGCCCGCGGGGCGGCGGCCCCCCCAGCGCGGCGGAGGGTTATGCAAGGGCGGGGCGGGGCTGGCGGTTGCCCTCGGGCTTGTTTTGCTCGCCGGGGTTTGTTTTGCACGGCGGCGTTGTTTTCCACTCCCGTTTTTGTCGTGCGGTCCAGTTTTGTTGCGCACTCCGGGTCTTGTTTTGCGCTTCCGTGTTGTTTTTCCACTCCTGTGTCTGTGTCGCGTCCCGGTTTTGCCGTGCACGGCCATGGCGGCCCCTTTTCATTCTGCGCCCCGCTCCCCCCATGTGCAGCCGCGGCCGGCTGTGCTGAGGGCCTGCAGGCGTGCACACCCCACATGCAAAGCGGGTTTCCCCCCTTTCCCAGTTTCCCAAGCAGGTTCCCCCACAGCTGAATCCCCATCCCGGTTGCGCGTGAGAAGCGCAGGAAAAGGCTGGCGAGTCGTGTAGGGTGGAGGGGTGGGTGCCAGGTGGGTGCCATGACTCTGGTTGCAGAAGACGAGAGGTGCAGGAGCGGGTGTACAGATTAGGGGTGCAGAGTCGTGAGGACACAGGGCTGGGGGGCCGCGGTCCTGCACTGGGAGGCGGCCGTGCTGTGCTGGGGTTCAACTGGGAGGTGTGTAGGTGCCGTACCGCGGGGCGAGGGTCCCGCGCAGGGTGCAGTACCCAGGCACAGGGCGGCCGTACCGGGGAGGCGCTGTGGGGCGGCGAGCGGGGCGGGCCGGCTCCGCTGGCACCGCCCGACGGGGCGGACACCGCCGCTATAAGTTGGGGTGGCGCGGGGGGGCAGCCGCAGTGCGTTGTGCTTCGTGTCTCGTTCGCACCGCTCCTCGCAGCTATGAGCACCGGCTTGTACCAGTCCCCGATGGAGGTTGCTGTCTACCAGCTCCACAACTTCTCCATCTCCTTTTTCTCCTCCCTGCTCGGAGGGGACGTGGTCTCCGTTAAGCTGGACAACAGGTAGGGGCAGCCCCGGTACCGGCCGCGCTCCGCCCCGCCGTGTTCCGCCGTGGCCCGGGGAGGGCAAGCGCGTTGTCCCGGCTGAAGGGACATCTTGGTGCATCGGTTCCCCGTGAGAGCCCGCTAAAGGGGGGCTTCAGGTGCATTGTTGCTCCGGGGTGGGGAGGACCGGTGTGTTGATCCCCAGGGAAGGGGGAAGCCCCGGTGCATTGCTGCCTGGGGTGGGGGGTGCCCGATGATCCCCGAGGCAGGCGGTGCTCGGGGGCTCGCTGCTAACGCTCTGCCTCTCTGCTCTCTTCCAGCGCCTCCGGTGCCAGCGTGGTGGCCATTGACAACAAGATCGAGCAGGCAATGGTGAGCTGCAGTGCTGCTGCCCCCCTCCCCCTTTTCCCCACCCGATTATCTTGCTTGTGGGTTCCCCACTCTCCAGGCGGGTGCTCTGCCCGATTCAGGGGGTCCCCGCTCCCCAGCCTGTTGCTGGGCAGAGCAGCTCCTTTGTCTGCCTGCTGCAGCTGGCTGAGCTCATTGGCTCCGGCAGCACCGCAGTGCGCAGGGACCCCACCGAGGGGAGGACCTGGGAAGGACCCTCTGGGGGTGTGGGGGTCACCAGCCAGGTCCTATGGTTATAGGGATCTGCAGCCTGCCAAACCCCCAAGGGGTTGGGGGGAATAGCTGGAGGGTGTCTCTGGAGACATTCCTGGCAGATGGGGGAGCTGAGGGATGTGGTGGGTGCTGGCCTGCAGGGACTGCACTGGGTGAGCACTGAACCCTGGCCAGAGTGCCAAGGGCGCGGGGAGGCAGCCTTTGGGAACAGCCTTTGTGGTACTTGGAGAGTGGCTGGGGACAGAGCTTTGCAGGACAGGGGGGGAGCAATCCTCAGGACATAACCTTCGAGTGACCAATCTCTTTGATGGTCTTTTGCAGGATCTTGTAAAAAATCACCTGATGTACGCAGTGCGGGAGGAGGTGGAGGTCCTGAAAGAGCAAATCAAAGAACTGTTGGAGAAAAACTCCCAGCTGGAGCGTGAAAACAGCCTCCTGAAGACCCTTGCCAGCCCCGAGCAGCTGGAAAAGTTCCAGTCCCGGCTCCCTGCAGAGGTTTTGTGCCCGGAGGAGCAGAGCCCAGGGGCGGCTGCCCCGGCCCAGCACTCCGGGGGCTCTGCGGTGTAAGGTGGCTCTGTCCTCGGGGTGGGCAGAGCCACAGAACTCTTTCTACTTAATCTCCTGCAAAATCGTTTCCGCCTTCATCTCACACGAAGGACTGCCAGACCCCGGCACTGAGCCGTGGCCCCCTGGGCAACCCCGGCAAGTCAGCAGGGCCCGTGGCCGTCTTGTGCACAAGGATGCTCTTCTGCAAGGAAGACACGGGCAGCTGACCCCTTCCCATCCAACCACCCGTCATGTGCCGGGGTAAATCTGTGGCCTGCCCGTCTCGGGCTCTGCCGAAGCCTGGGCGTCTGCGACACCCTGGCAGTGCCAGGCGGCCTTCGGCACTTTAATGAGAATCCACGGTTGGAAGGAGCGCACGCCGAGTCCTGTGCCTTTGCTGCACTGTGCGGGGGGAGGGGGCCTTTCTGGCAAAGCCTGACGTTGGAGGAAGACCGTTGTTTAGTGAGCGACGCAGATTTGTCCTGCCAGCCAGCCAGGAGTATGCTGGAGCCCAGACCTGACTGAGCAGCACCGGCGGTGGCAGTTGCAGTGTAGTGCATGGCTGTACGCACACCAGTGTGGGGATTACAAGGAAAAAAAGCTTGTTTTATTAGTTGGGGCGTCTGTAGCCACATCTGTACAAACACACGCATGAGCAGGACCTGCGAGGCTGTGGAGTGCCCTGCTCTGGGCCAGCCAGACCATCTTTGTACAGCTGGGGGATTCAAGGCAAGACTGGAACGGTGAGCGGCTGTAACCGGGTGGCCAGAGCTGTGAGCAGCCCAAAGGAGGGGACGGATTCACCCCTTTCTGGTATCCACCGTGACAAGGGCTGTGCGGCCGCATTGGGAGGATCTGGACTGACATCTGGGCTGGGGGGACCAGCCTGTGCCCCCAGGCTCCCCACCTGCCCCGCCAGCTCTCTGGGAACTGACGGGACGTCCCTTTTGACGTCAGAAGCGGTGACACAGTTGTGTAAATCTTGGTAGAAATGGCAATAAACTCTACTTTTTGTATAAATGCATGGCCAGAGCTGTGTATCTGTGGCTGGGAAGGGGGAGGTGTTGGTGGGGTGGCTGCGTGGGTCACTGGGGAAGATGCTGGGGTTTGCTGGGATGGGACTGGTGAGGGTCCTGCGCTGCAGACCCACAGGGGGCTGGGCTGGTGCTGCTCCACAGCGGAGAAAACCTGGCAGCTCCCCACCTTTGGTGGGGGGATCAGTCCAAGATGGGGTTCTGGAGATGTGAGATGTCACCCTCTTCCCAGGGGGCTGGCTGTGCGATAGCAAAAAGTGCCCTGAGCTTGGAGGTCGTTGTCCCCTGTGTCATGCCTGGGACTGGGGTATGTGCAGGGCAGGCTGGGGGGAGCAAGCAGGGAGGAGGCTTTTCCCAGGCCGTGCAGGGCTGTATGTACCAGCAGCCCAGCTCTGCTCTTCCTCTGGTGTTTTTGTTCTGTTGCTTCTCACAGATATCATTGATATATATTGTGTTTTTTAAGCGACTTGAAACATGGTCTGAGAGCCAGAGGATGGCTCAGCTGGACTGAACAGTGTTGGATGGGTGCTGAGGGTGCCCCAGCCCCATCCTAGAGCACAGCCAGCCTCTCTGGGTATGCTGGGTGGTTGTGACATTTGGGTTAAAGGCTGGTGGGTAGCAGAAGAGGCTGGAGGTGTGTGAGCAGAGCCTCAGGCTGGCAGGATGTTTGAAGCGAGGTGCAGTATCATCATCTGGGGTTTTGTACTCTGGACCTGACTCCTTGGCCAGCTGGAGAAGGGGTCCGGCAGTGCCTCAGGCCCAGGGTAGCTGGTAGGGGCTGCAGCTGCTTTGCATTGCTTGGGGTTCCTGCCATGGTGAGGGCGACTCAGCCCCAGCGGGCTGTGAGTCACAGCAGAGCCGGGGAGCTGCGGACGGTTGGCTCCCTGGAAACGCCGGGTAAACAGCAAAACACAGGCCATGGGGGCTTGAAACCGTTATGGGGTGCCTCCCTCCTCCCTGTCTGTCTGTCCCAGGGCTGGGACCCAACCACAGCCTTGTGCAAGCAGCCCTGCAGACACTCCAGTGCAAGGGCTCAGTGCACACACACCTGTGCCTTGAGTGTGTGAGTACCATGGGTGTGATTGCTTTCCTTGCTGGGTGCATGCGTGTGCAAGCAGGTCCACGCACCCCCATACTATGTATATATGCACCCCTTGCACATCCAGGCTGTGTACCCCAGTGTTGCCAGTCTCTTAGGTGGTGCAGCTTCTCCAGGAAGCCCTGTTCCCCAGGGCAATTGGATGCCAGTTGGGTTTGAGCTGGGCATTTCACTGTAGTGGTTGTTAGGGATGCTACTGGGCTCCCAGCTCCTGGGAAACTGTCCGTCTGTCCTTCTGCACTGCTCTGGTTGGGGAAGGTTTGGGCTGCAGTGATGAGCACTGTACCCCGTCTGGACGTGCTGCACCCCACACCCTGGCTGCATTCCAGAGATGCAGTGACAGCGTTTGGAGTCTGGAGCCCTGTTTGCCACCTCTCCCCATCATCTGCCATCTCCCCTTCCACCCCGCCATGGTCCAGAGATGCTTCACAGCCCCTGCATGACTTCGTGCAGGGGGTATAGGCAAAGGAACCCAGGCAGATCCCACTCGTTGCAGCCACTCAGCAAAAACCCATCCACTTCAAACCACTTATTCAGATGAGCCTTCCTCCCACGGGTGGGCAGAGCCTCCTCCTGTCCCCACAGCGTGGTGTGACATGCTGCCAGCCAATGGCACAGGGCAGCCCGGCCAAAACCCCTCCCTGCCGCTGGCATGTGCCACCGCAGAGCCGGCAAGGCTGAGCCCAGCGCTGCTGGCGTCCCCGGGGTCTCCTGGGAGCAGGACAGCAGCTGAGCCCTTGCACTGAGCAGCCACCAAGGGAAAGGGGCTGCCCCCTCCCGCGCCCGGGGTGCACAGCGCCTGCTCCCCAGCTCCTGCTGCATCTGGGGGCTGGAGCAGTTTCTAACAACACCCCTGCATCACCCAAAGACACCTTATACCCTTCCCAGGCCCTCTTGTTGTGGAAAAGACTCAGAAACACCCTTCCCAGTCTGCCCGTTGCTTCTGGACACAACATCCCCTTGCTCTGTGTCGCGGGCCCTGAAAGAAGCGGTACACGCTGTGCAGCACCCGAAATGAGATAAGGGCGCCTCCCTTCCTGCTGGCCCTGCACGCTCTGTCTCTGCCCCACCAGCCGCTGGGCTCAAGAGCATTAACCCCTGGTGCAGAGAGGGGGCCAGGGCAGGGTGGCACCCCAGCCCTCTCTGTCAGCACCCAGCAAGGATGCAACTTGACCGAGGAGGCAAACCATGGGCAGCAGAAGGGGTGAAGCAGAGCCAGGCCCTGAGGCAAAGCAGACAGGGCTGAGCTTTACTCTGGGACCTGGCAGGAACTGACCTGAGCTCCCCCCGCTTCTCAGGGACAAGTCAAGCTCAGCAAGTCCCTATGGTGGGGACTCGGGTGACAGCACCAGTCTGGTTAATGCTGCATCACTGCGCTGCGGTGCCCCAAGGGTTAATGTGCCGCAGCAGGAGGTTTCTCAGAAAGGGCTGATTTATAAAACAAAACAAAACAAAACAAAACACCACACCAAAAAAAACCCCTGAGAAGTTGCTGCTGCGCAGAGTGGTGCTTTCCTGGCCTGGCAGGATGCTGCCCGGCCCCAGCGCCCTCCCCTCGGTACCGCTGCACCCTGACACCCCAGCCTGCACAGAGGGGGACAAATGTGGCACTGGGAGGAGGGGGGATGCGCACCCACTTCTTCCTCCTTGTCCTTGGTGCAGGTCGTGTCTGGGGTGTGGAAGGGGGTGAAATGGGAAGGGGGATGGGGCAGAGTTGAGGGTGAAGATGGGGATGGGTTGGGAATGGGAATGAGGATGGGATGGAATGAGGTGGGGTTGTGGGTAGGATGAGGATGGGGTGGAGGTGAGGTATGAGGATGGGGATGAGCATAGAAATGGGGATGAGATGGAAAGGGGAGGGGGAAAGAAAGGTGGGTGGGATGAGGATCTGTCCCTCTTCTCCCACTGTGCAGGCTGAGCTTCCAGGGCTCCCTCCATCCAGGAGCCTGGCTCAGATCGGGGGCATGCTGGTGAAAAAGTGTTGGGGGACTTGTTGCGGAGAGGGGGAGTGCATGCGTAGCTGATGCTCAATGCAGCATGGTAGGGCAAGCAGCTGCTTGGGAGGGCAATCAGAACAGTGAGGAGAGCATAAGAGGTTAGAGGTCCACCCCAGGGTCAGGTGTGGGGGGGGAGACACCCCATATGCATGTTCCTGCCTCCTCCCCAGCTGCAGCCAAAGCAGCTGGCCTTATGCAAGAGTCCCTCCCTGCTCCTCGAACGCCGTGTCCCAGCCCAGCCCAGCCCTGGGGAGCTTTGCAGATAAACGAGTGGCGGGGATTTTCCACGAGGTCCTCAGAGTCCAGTGTTCCCCATGGATCCAGATCAGCTCATACATCCGGCTGGGGTCAGCCTGGCTCATGCTGCTCAGGACCACTGGCAGGCCCAGGGACCCTTTGGGAAGGGAAAGGCACACTGTGAAATGGAGCTTTCCACTGGAGAGCCACGTGAGTCACGGCTGCCAGGCCCGAGCAAGCAGTGGCTCGGTGCAGCGGAGGTCTGTGTGCGGCCAGAGCCGGCACAGAGGCAGCAAGCGCTGCTTGGGCTCAGCCTCCTCAGGATACGTGCACAAGTGTCGCATGGGTGCTGGCACCCCCTCCCCAGCTGGACACTGCCCAACAGGACAATCCAGAGGACGGGAGATGTGGCCTGAGGATCAGCCAGTGACAAGACTGGGCCACACAGGAATCGTCCCCCAGGGACCCCAGCAGCTGGGTGGATGGGGTTGAGCAGAGGGGCTACCCCGCCATTTCGGGCTGCACCTGGGCACGGGGGGATGCTGAGGGGTGGGAAGATGCTCAGAGCTGGGGGTCCTGGTCCAGCCTGCCTCCTGTCCTGCAGCTCAGCTGTACCTGTCTGTCTGCTGTGCCTCAGTTTCCCCTCTGCAGAGTTTCATGTCCACTGGGAAGGGGGTTTCTCCAGGACAAGGCCAGGCTGAGACCCCAGTGCTCCTGCAGGTAGACGCCAGCCGGGGATGGGGTTGCAGGGCTGTCGGGATCAGACCAGGAGGAGGAGAAGGGAGCTGTTTCCAGCACGTGTGTGTCAGGACCAGGCTGCGGCAGAGCTGCTGGCAGGGCTGCCCACCGCGGGCACGCTGCAGCCATGCCCCGCGCCAGCTCTGCCTTCCCGGGGCACTGGCAGCTGCAGGACGCAGGCAGAGCCTCCGGAGCGGCACAGGCAGTCCTTGGGGAGAAGCTGTTGCTGTCTCGGCCTGTACTGTGCCGCTGTTGTACAACCACGGGGAACCAGCCCAGACCTGCACCCTCCGCACGCTGCTGGGATGGGACCCGGCAGTGCTGGCCTGCAGTACCACTGGGGTCTGTGGCCCCCTGGCAGATCATGGGGCTGTTTCCCCCTCCCAGGGGCACTGCCACTGCCTGTCACCCCCACAGCCCTGACAGGATGGAGACCTGCCAGAGCCAGGGCCCAGCCTGCCGCACAGGGCAGGGCTGTGTGCCCGGGGACCGGGCTCGATGGCGGGGTGGGGACCACGGGCAGGCGCACTGGGGTGGGTACACCGTGTTCCCCGGCTGTTTGTGGTCCCCAGCACCCTGCCCTGACACCCAGGCACAGGCACCTGCGGGTGTCAGGAAATGATATAAACAGTAGGCAGTCTCCAGGCAGCGGGACGGTGGGCAGCGCTGGCACAGCGGCTGTGCAGGGTGCACCGCACACCGCGCTGACGCTGCCGCCACCACCTGCCCTCAGCCGCGGCACCTCTCCCCGCCTCTCTAGGGACTGCTGAAGGGAGCAAGCGGGGTGTTTCTACCCCGGTCACCTCCTTTCCACCCTCAGGTGTCCTCCCTGCACCTTCATGGACCACAGGATGATTTTTCCCATTGAGAAAAATTTTTAAAATGCCCTGAACACCTACATGATTTGTGGCACATGGGCTGCAGCCGTGTCCTCATCTTCATCAAATACTATGATCTGGTGAGGATGTTGGTCCAGCTGTCCCTAAAGGTCCCTGCGTGTGGCACAGGGGTGTTGTGCTTTGGGGAGCCGGCAGCACCGGCTGCCCTCTCAGCCCCAGCCAGCTGGAGAAAGGGGACCTGAGAGACGAGCCATCTGCCTGCAGTCTGCTGTGGGTCAGCACGCGGAGAGCCACAGCTTTGTCCCCGTGGCGAGGTGCCTTTGTGTGCTGGGATGACCCTCCCAGGGCTGGGACAGTGGTGGGAGCTGCTGTTGTGCAGCTGCAGAAAGGATCTCAGCTTCCCAGACAGCCCCAAGGACCAACAGCCCCAGGGAGCTGAGCTCAGAGGAAGGGCGAAAAAGGAGAGGGAAGGAGATGGCGTTTGAGGGTTGTATTAAAGACAAGTGGGAGGTGGTGTTGAACGACAGCATCGATTACGAGAGGAGTTGAGGAAGGTGGAAACCTGCAGGATCATGCTGGAGAGTGAAAAGAGTGCACAGGACAAATAAACAACCTGAGATTCCCCCTGCCTGTCGTGTCAGAACCAGCGTGACAGCTCCGCAGGGTTAATGGGATCTATTAGAGGCGATAGGGAGGCTGCTAAGCAGTAAACTGTTCGTGAGAAAATGAACTTCCTCATTCCTGCCAAAAAAGGGAGTTTCATTTAGAACACACAGCACCAGAACAAACAAATCAATTAGAAAGAACAAGTTCTTGAACCCAGACAAACACCCCAGGGACCCAGAAGGATTTCGTGTAGGAAGAGCCATGCTTGGAGCAAACACTTCCACCCAGGGGACTGCCACATAATG
Organism: Streptopelia decaocto; assembly: GCF_964273445.1. Taxonomy (NCBI): domain Eukaryota; kingdom Metazoa; phylum Chordata; class Aves; order Columbiformes; family Columbidae; genus Streptopelia; species Streptopelia decaocto. The sequence continues at coordinate 572,081 of NC_138665.1, forward strand.
AATGAGCAAAGGGAGTTTAAGAAGGTGCCAGGGATTAGCCAGGATTTAGGGGCCTCGGGGACTTGGCCAATTTGCTTTAATTGATCATTAGAAACGGCACAATTCCCAGGAAAATCCGTGTGGGAAATTCAGGCGTCCAGACCCTGGGAGGACTTTACTGGGGCTTATAAGAGGGCGCAAGTCACAGAGGGGCTGTCTCCACCTCAGAAGGGGGCACAGACACTCCGAGCACGAGCAGCTCTGTTTGTCTCACGCCCCCCGGGGGCTGCCCACAGCCTGGCTCTGCCGCAGCCCCCTGCCCGGCGCTCTGCCTGCACAGGCAAGTGCCACCCTGTCCTGCCCCAGAACGACCCCGGGAGGCAGCCCCAGGGCAGAGCAGAAGGGCATGGGCTGATCTGCACCCTGGGGAGGCTGACTTCTCCGTCCTGTCCTTCCACGTTCCAGTGCCACCCCAAACCCAGGACTCCCTATGGGGAGGGCACAGACAGCTGGCTGGTGACCTCGGTATGGCTGATGCTGGGGGCAGCTCTGTGCCAGGTTTACACCGTCCTCAAACACTGCCATGGAAATTTCCCCTGAGCTCAGCACTCAGGTTTCCCTGGTTGTTGTTTGAGGTCTGTCCTGCCAGCCTTCCCAACCTTGTCAATGATTACCCAGGACAGAGGTTGCCCAAGAGCCACTGGGACAGGAACGATGTCCCTGAACAAACACAAACAGCCCTGGCCAGGGCAGGGTGCCAGCCCCCGCCTCCTGCAACACCCTTTGCTGACACAGCCGGTGGCATGCGAGGCCACCCCCCCTTCCTTGTCACCCAAGGGTGATCTGCTGCAGTTGGGACAGACAAGACACCCCAGAGGAGTCCGACCCTCCTCCCTGCCCCCGCAAACCCAGGATCCATCACAACAGTGGATCAGCCGTGACGGCCCCGTGTGCTCCTGGAGGAGATGCTCTCTGGCAGAGACGGTGGCTTGGCAGCGCTGTCCTGTAAATACCGCTATCACCTCCTACGTGCCGTGCGTGTTTGCCCAGGCAGGTGTGGCGGGGAGTAGGGCACCCGAGGACTGCTCGGGTACCATACAAGGAGAGGAACCCGGGCACAGGGCACACCCCACTCGCAGCCCCGGCGCTGCGGAACAGCCGTGGCTCAGCCCTTGCTTGGGACTGGCTGCCAGCATGGTGGGCAGCGCCATGCAATGGCTGGTCCATGGCCCCTGTCCTGTTCGGGGACCTGGAGGTGGCAGCGAAAGCACCGATAACCCCAGTAGGGTCAGACAGCAGGTCAGCCACCGTGAATTGACTTTCCTATCATCAGACCTTGTCATGAGGAAATAGCCACCCAGCTCATGTACGCCAGATTTCCAGGGCCCTGTCTGGCTGGAATGGTGCCTGTGAAGGGGAGCCCACCGTGCTTGAGCAGCTGCCTTGGGAACCTGCTTCTAACCCCATCTCTGCTGCCCTGAGGCTGGACTAGGACCAGCCAGGGCTCCTGACCTACTCTTTCCCACCCCACTCCATGGAGCCTCTAGGAAATCCTCCACTCACAGGGTGTGTGCCCTGGCCGAAGAAGGAAGGGTGGTGTGGGGCTCCTTTGCACCCTAAGATGGAGGACAGCACAAAAACCAGCTGCCTCACCACCGCAATGCTTGCAGTGCAGCCTCGTCCTCTGTGTCCCTCAGGAAGCGAGTTGCTCTGCCCTTCAAGCACGGGAGGGTTGAGGGCATTTCCATGCCCTGACACCCCCACCCCACCGCAGCTCAGCAGCCCCTGTGCAGGCAGGGTCTCCCTCAGGCTCCTGCTCCAAACTGGGCAGAGCGGATCCTGCAGGACGGACGCGGTTGGGGCTGCAGAGGCACTTCCAGTGAGCAGCCTTCCCTGCAGCCGGCAGGGTCACAGGCCGCTGCTGCGCAGGCAGAGATAAGGGCCCCTGGAGTTGGCTGGCGATGCCGCTCAGCATTCGAGCATGTTTGTTTTGTCTGAGCCTTCTTCCACCCCGTGCGACCACACGTGGCAGGCAAAGCCGTCAGCCGCTACCCGGGCTCTGCCTGCTGAAGCTGTCTGCTGTAACCCCATTGGGGTTAAGGGTTGGCTCCTAAGCAGGAGATCTCATGGGCTGTGGGATCACAAGCTGGAGTCCCCACCATGGATTTTGGTGTTTGCTTTTTGCTGCAGAACCCCCCTGGTATTTCAGAGAAGGGATCCCCAGGTGAAAAGCACTGTCAGTCCCACTTGCTGCAGTGAGCACCAGGGCACCCAGGGCTTGTAGGAGGTGGCAAAACATGGTCTGCAAGAAGCTGCCTCCCTCCTGGAGGATGTGTGGGCTCTGTTTGTACTTGCATCAGTGCAAAGCAGTGTGACATTTCCATCCTTTCCCCTCTGTCCCCCGAGAAACTTATCCCTGAACCTGTCCATACTCTCTGCTCGATCATTTTGGTAATTCTTTCATGCCCACAACACGCACTGGTAAGGTCAAAGATAGTACTTGGCCACCCTTGAGCCAAACACAGCTAAAACTGTCTGAGAGATCCCAGAGGCATGAGATGGGACTCCTAACCTGTGAGGAACACGCCAGGGCTCTGGAGTGTGAAACATCAGTGTGATACCATTTTTAAGCAGCACACTCCAGCACAAGCATCGCTGCCTGCCCAAGCCACGCTACTTCTGCTGCACAAACAGCCTCTGCTGCCCCACACTCGTGGGATAAGACCCACGAGGATGCTCGGGCCTGGGCACTGCAGGCAGGCAGGACAGTCTGTGTGTGCTGGAGCCCTCCCTGCAGCACCCCAAAGCGCTCCCCAGCACAGGGTAACCGAGGGTGGCACAGGCTGTGCGGTGGCAGGGACATTGCTTCTGGGTTGGTGCCACAAGAGGATGCTCCCCGGGGCAGGAGGGGAGGTGTGTGGGGCAGTGGGAGCTGCCAGGCATGGGGCAGGGGGCTGCCGCCTTGCTAGTACCCTGTTACTCATTCTCCAGGAGGGCGACCTTTGGATCGTGGAAAGTTCGTGATTTGGGGAGGGTGGAGGTGAAGACAGAGTCCAGGCTCGGATCTGGCTTGTTCACCTTCCCTCAGCTGGGGTGACTGTTGGCCTGGGGATGCCCGTTTGCAGGGCTACGGCAAATGCATTATGCAGGTGGCTCGTGCATCACCTCCAGCAGCAGGCCATACATCAGGAGGCCTTTGTTAGCCCTGTTGTTCACTCATGTCCCCCTCAGGCTGGGCTAAGCCAAGGAGGGGGATCAGACCCCTGCAACCCATGTGCAGGGTGAACTAGTGTGAGCGTGGGGCATGTGGAGCCCTGGCTCTGTCTTGGGAGAGCTCATCCTGGGCAGGAGAGCAGCTGGGTCTCTCCAGGCTGTCTCCATCCCAGTATCAACCCCACATCAGTGCCCCTGGCTGGCTCCTGAGCCCCGGGCTGTGCTCACATGGCCACAGCAGCAGCCCCTGCCCTGTGCTTGGCAGTGGGGAGGGATTGCTGGGCACTGCAGCTGCTTGTTGGCCGCCTTGGCTCCCAGCTGGGACCGGCTTCCTACCATGGAGGCTCCAATTAAACCAATTTCTTGGACGTCTTCAGCCATGCAGGAGTCAGAGGCTTTGTAGTTGTGTGGCCCCTTGGGCCACCCTCGGGGTCTCCCTGTTCCACAGTGCCCTCCCCATTCCCAGGGCAGCACCTGCTCTCTTGTATAACCCGTGGCCCCGATCCCCTGGGGCAGTGCTGCCGCTGGCCACGCTGCTCTCCACAAGCCTTATTGGGAACATATCCCAGTGGGGGCCGAGCACTGGGGACTGTCCCGGCCTTGCCAGGCAAAAACAATGCAGCACCATGCTGGGATGAGAGACAGAGGTGCCTCTGAAGCTGCCGCCTGGCCCGGGTCCTGATGGTGCCAGCCTGCTGTGCCCAGGAGCCGTGGCGCTGAGCAAAGTGGCACATCAAAGCCCTTCTTGCCTCAGCTCCCCACTGCCCCCAGCCCGGCACAAAGAGAGGATTTGGCTGGGGAGTGGCAGGGAAGGTGGGGAGGCAGGGCCAGGGCCCCCGCAGGTCTCGGGCTGGGGCTCAGGGACCTGCCGGCCCTGGCTGTGGGGGGAAGCGTGCATCTTCCTGCTCCAAGCACCCCCTTCCACCTGCCAGAGCTCAGCCCCAGCACATAACAAATATTCAGAGTGGTCAGGGTGGAGTATGGAAGGGAGCATCCACATGGGAACGCAGCAGAGAGGGATCTACACTAACACGAGTGTATTTTGAGGCCCCAGCGCAGCAACCTCCTGGGGCTGTGACTCCAAGGAGACAGACCCAAATGTGTCCCCACGCCGGGTGGGACAGTGCGTGGACACACGCCTGGTCGTGGTCCCAGCCTGTGGCACAGGGGCAGAGCTGGGGCAGCAGGGACATGGGCTGGGGCGGGCAGACAGAGCCTGTTTGTTGGTGGTGGGGCTGCTGCTGACACTGGTGTCACTGGCGCCGTGGGAGACTGCACCCACACAGCCCTGCACCCACACGCACGTGCCTCGGGGCACATGCACGCCTCACGCTCAGAGGGACCAAAGCCTCTTTGTCCCCCGGGCAGCCTCCGGGATGGCTAAAGGCTCCAGAAATGCAAGTAAGATCCTGCTGCAAGGGAGCAGGGTGTAAGCAGCTTGGCTGCCCATGACAGCATTTTGGGGATTCAGGTCCAGCAGCACGTATGGGCTAGAAATCGTTGGTGCTGATGTCATCCAGATTCCTGGCCCCCGTGCAGCCTGGGGCCCTGGGGACTGAAGGCGGGGAGGGAGGTGGGGGGGGCAGGATCCCCACACGGGTGCTGCAAAGAGCCAGAATAGGAAAACACTGAGCAACAAGCTGCCTGCACGCTCTGGCAGACGCAGTAATTATTGTTATTACAATAACAATAACAGTAACAATAACAGCTACTGCTCGCTGCAGTTGCATCACTGCTGGCATCCTCGTCATTCTCATTTCACTTAGAAACTGCCGCCCTGAGGGCAGGAAGCGCAATGGGCGGGGGAACCCACCCTGAGCAAGAGCTTGTCCTGCGGTCTGTCCCCTCTCTCCAGGGGACCGACAGCCGGGGACTCTGCCTTATTGCCTGCAGTTGCCTTAGTGTCTGTGTTGAAAAGGACAGATAGATGGGGCTGAAGATGGAGGGACAGCTCCAAAGCACCCTGCTGATCCAGGGCTGTGCCTCTTCCCTGGGTGGCTCCCGAGCACCCTGCCAGGAGCTCGCCCCATCCCCAGGGGCCTGGCAGGGTGTCATTTGGGGGACAGCCAGGGCAGGTGTCACCATCCAGAGCTCTGCCGCTGCCAGGGAGGATGTCCCGCTCATGAGAAGGGAGCACACCAGCTCTCCTCCCAGCCCAGCAAACCTTACCGTTAACAGAAGGATTACTAGGGAATTAGGGGTCTGGGCAGTAAGCAGGTCTGGTCTGTGAGCTGCTGAGGGACGGGGATTACCCTGGGACAGAGGCTCAGCGCCAGCATCTCTCCAGCCAGAGCCGGTGCTGCCAGAGAGCTGAGCCCCACGAGTGCTGTCACCGAGCCCAGCTGAGCCCGGCCTCTGCTCCCTTCAGGAAGCTGAAGCAGGGATGCACACCTCTCTCCCTTGATGTCACCTGCCTGTCCTTGACCTCCAGGTCCCAGAGGGGTCCTGCTGCATGGCTGGGGCTTCCCGCTCTGCTAGAGACCAAGACAGGGATGTCAAATCTCCTGTTGTGGTGGAGCAGTGCCTGGGAACCAATATTGCACAAAAGTCTACCAGCTGCACTGGGCAAAGGGAAACAATCCCCAGCTTCCCGTAACTGCTCACTCTTCCCTGATTTCACACTTATGAGAAGGACACAGGCACGCACAGGCAGCCCGCACCCAGCAAAGGCCGCCCATCCCCGCTGCTCTGCTCTCATTGCCTTTGCCCCAGGCTGCTTGCTTCCTCTGGGGGGCCATGGGGTTGGAAAGCAGCCAGAGCCTGGAGCCAGGCAGCCGCTGTTCCTTACAGGCCTGAGCCCCAGGAGCGCTCCGAAGCATTTCTGGACAGCCCCAGCTCTGCCCTGCTGCACGCAGTGGAGCCAAGGTGGTGCTCACACGGTTTCTGCTGAATGCCGCTGCAGCACCGTGCAGAGGGGAAGAAGGTCCTTCTCACCCAGAGAGCAAATCCCTCCTCTGAGCTGGGCCTGGATTACGCTAAGGGGATTGCTGCAGCAGCAGGTCTGCCCAGGAGCCCTCCCCGCCACCCTGGGGCTGCCATGTCACGCTGAGCGGGGAAGAAGCACGTGTGCAGGGACATGTGTGCAGACATGGAGACCCTGCACCAGGACTGGGCCTCCCGCTGGTACCCACATCACTGAGGCTGTTACCTCTTGGCACTTTTGTATCGGGGAAACAGAGAAGCAACATGTCATTTTAACAGCTCTGACATGGCAGTGCCAACGTTCTCCTGATACATCCCAGCCCTGCACAAAATGTGCTTGTTATCAAAAGACAAGCTCTGTTGTAAAGTTTCTACGCAGCTACATTCCAGCTTCCCTGGTCCTGAATCTCAGCAGCTCCCCGTCCACCCCATTCATCTCTGCCAGCTCCCCTCACCCCTATTTGCCTGGCACAAAAGCTCTGCTGCTGGTGAGCCTTGGACATGTCCAGCAAAGCCGAGCAGGCAGGCGGCGAGTGAGCCTGACTCTGCACGCCTGCTGGATGTGATTAGACAACCAGAGGCTGCTGAGAATGTCATGGCTGCACCATGAGAAAGCTGTTATACTAATTAATCCAGCCAGCACCTTGGGGATGGGTTAGATCTTCCACAGCTGGCAGGGAGAGAAAATGCCCCTGCGAGTGAGTGGGTCCCTAACCAGCACCCAGCTCTGGCAGCCAGCGCGGCTGTCCCTGGAATGCATCCCTGCCCCACAGCTTGGGGTGACCCACTTCTGCCCAGGGCTGGAAGAACCGTCCCCTGCTCCCCTTCCACTTCAGCTCTGGCATCGGCAGCCAAGAGGGGCCAGGAACTGGGGTGGGAAGACGAGGGGCTTGTTTCATGTGAGGCTTTGGAGCCCCCGGCCATCTGATCCGCCCCTGCCGTGGGCCAGCCGCCTGGGTGTGCTCATCCCTGCGGCATCCGGGGCAGTGGGTGCCGGGAGCCCAGCACAGTGCTATATAAGTCCATCACATCTGCTCTCTGCCTGCTGCTCCCATCACAGCGGCAAACAGGCATCGGGCCAAAAATGCCATTCCCTTCCTACCTCCCCGGGGCAGCAGGCCTGATGGAGCTGGAAAGCTCATGGGGAAGGCTGGTGAGAGAAACTGAACCCTGAAGGCGGCCTGCTTCCACTGCTCCCAGCCTCTCCCACCACATCCCATCACCGGCACGGGTTCCACTATTGATGGGTTGTCCACTGCAGTGGCTCGGCCAGCTCTGCAGGCTTGCCTTCAGCCACCTCCTCCTCCTCCCGTGTGCCTGCAAGCTGCTTCTGAGCAGCCTTGCTCTGCTCACCAGCTCTCACACCTTCCACCACCCTCCGTGACCCCAAGAGCTGCTAAGGCAGCACAGGGCCAGCTCCTCCAGAGACGGGTCCTCAGCACTGAGGCAGGGCCCAGCCCTCTAAAGCATCCAGGTGTGCACATGTCTTGGTTGGCCATCATTTGGAAGTGAGGAACACGTGCTCACATGTACCAACCAAGGCATTAGTGCCCAGATGGGCTGAGGAAGAAGCTGAAGGTACTTTCCAGTGCAAACCAATTCCAAGAAGGACCAGCTCCCACACATAACAAAACCAGAACATTTTCTTCTTGTTTCAAGCCTAATTTTTCATCAGGACTGATTATTTCTAACTGAAGACATAAACCTGGAAACAGGCACTGTACTTCTGCTAAAGCTGTTTCTTTGGGGAATCCCCAAATTTCCGGGTCTAAAAGATCCCACAGACGATGCTTAACTAGTGTGAAGGAGGAGCGGTGGGGAGGACCTCTGGGCTGAAAGCTGAGGTGTGCTGAGCCCTGTATTTTTATAAGCTGGACCTAGCCAGCTGGATCTGACTTTGGACCCTCCCCTACCTTGCTTGGCCCTCTAAACACTGGATTTCCAGATCAAGGTGCCTTGAGGCGCCCAACCAGCTTCTGCCCGCAGCAGTGTCATGCTGCTGATGAAGAAAGTCATGCACAATAGGGCTTCTTTTTTGTTTAAAGCTCATCTCTTCCAGTATTTGCCATGTAGGTAACATTCACCACGTCTGATGTACCCCTCCTTGGAGAAGGAACGCGTTCCGAAGCTGCCGCTCGCATTGCTGGGGCTGACGCCAGCTGCGTGCCCAAGGCTGTGCGTGTGCGGCAGCGCTGGCAGGATCAGGCCATGCTGGTCCGTGCCCAGCTGGGTACATCACAGCGGTGTGACGCAGGGCTGCCTCGAGGCACCGTGCTGTGCCACCGCATGACGCTGCCTGGATGTGCCCCTGGGAAGGGCTGCTGCTGCATCCCCCAGCGTGGGGTCCCGCAAAAACCCAGCTCTGCAGGGGCACCGCGTCCCTGCCACGACCCCTTCCATACCTGGGCCCCAGCTGTGCCACAGCCCAGCCTTGCCAGAGGTGTTGCTCGGTCTGTTACCATGTTTGGGTGTTTTTGAGCCGGCAGATGACTCAGATCTCTGTTCCTGGGACTTGTTTACACAGCTGGGCGGGAGCAGGAGGAACTGGCAGCATGGCGCCCACGCGGTGCCCGGTGCGCCCCCCACCTGTGGCTGCCCGGTGTCCCCCCGCCTGCGGCTGCCCGGTGTCCCCCTGCCTGCGGCTGCCCACGCCACCTGCTCCCCTGCTCGTGCCAGGGACAGCGAGGGACGGCTTCTCCTTTTGGAGCGGGATCTCGCTGGACCCTGCCAAGCGCAGGAGAGCCCCCCCAGGGAGGGACGTGCCCGGGCTCACACAGGGAGGCAGGGGCAGACCCAGGTGTGCTGCTCCAAAGCAGGTCATTTCAGGTTGCTTTAACTCCTCTTAGCAGGAACAGCCCAGCAGTTTCTTTTTTCCTTACTTAAGCCTGATGCTCCACAGCTCCTCGCCCTATTCCGGCTGTGCCCATGGCACAGCTGTGCCCCCGTCCTGCCGCCAGCTCTCTCAGATAGCAGCTGCCACGCGTCCCCTCGCATGTCTGGATGCTGGAGCTCCTGCCATTGGGAAAACAAACCACTTCTTGGCCTGCCTGGAATTGTAGCTCAGCAAACACACTGCAAAAATCCCCAGGGCTGAGCAACAAGTCACTACTTTCCTGCCTCGCCCCCGGCATCTGGCAATGCCACACAGCCGCTGGCCCTGTGCCCTGCATGAGGGAGGGGAGATGGACGCCTCTGCGCTTCTCCAGGTGGCTGATTTCATCCAGATGCCACCACAGGTCTGGTAGCAGGGTAGGCAGAGACACAGACATGCAGAGGAGAAGGCTGTTGTGGGCACAGGTGCTGGGTTTTCTCAGCCTTCTGCTCTACAATACTGGAACAGGAGCCCACACAATGCTTTGGGACCGGCCAACTTGCCTGCTCGTGTCTGGTGCTAAGGCAGCACGTGGCAGGAGAGGAGAGCCATGCCATGTCCTTTCAGACACTGGCAGGACGGATATGATGTGACCTCCCCTTCCTCCAAAGCGGTTTTAATCCCTGGCTGGAGTTGAGCATGCAAAACATGGCTTTTCTACAAGACCAAGAGTGAAAACTGCATGTTTCCTGAATGTGGAAAGAGTTGAGCAGAGGAAGAAAACGGCTGAGCAAAGCAGCCACCCCACTTGGGTGGAAGCCATTGAGCAACAGCAAATGGTGTCTGCAGCAAGGCAGCGCATCAGCCCCAGCCACAGCGGTGAGGGGAGAGTTTGTCGAGGAGCTTTGTAGGTGTCCTGGGTGCTGGGTGGTGGGTGTTGGAGCCACATGGGTGCGTGCAGGGTGGGAGAGCAGGCAGGTCCTGCCCGTGTGTGGGACGCTCTGCCTGCCGAGGGGGAGTGCTGAGACAAAAGGGCTCCTCGGAGGCACGCTGCTCCTCGCTCAGCCTGCTCAGCCCCAGGGCTCCACACATCACCGGTGCCACCACAAGCCCACTAGGTTGAGGGAGGCTGAGAACAAACCCTCTGAGCAACCTCTGCTCCTGCTGTGCCTCAGTGTTCCCAGTCCACGCCTTCATCCTCACACAGCGCACGGATGGGAGCAGGATTGGTGGGGAAACTGAGGCACAGGTGAGGCTGGGTGGCATACTGGCGTGGCATCTGCAGCACAAGTCCCCCCACTCTCTGGACAGGCACTGTAACTATGTTCAGCTAAATCCCCCTTTGATACTCAGGCTGTGGGAGGAGAAGGGTCTGTAGAATGACCCCAAAACCCTGGGAAGCCCTGCAAGGACTTTCCCCACAGCACCACAGTCCCTCGGTGCCAGGATGGCTGTTGGATCTGGCCAGGGAGTGGCCAGTTTTGCTGTCCTGCTGCAGCTGATCACACAGCCCTTGTCTCCAGGATGGTGTTTCCAGGGGATCTGGGCAGCCCTCCAGCATTCCCCGCACCGCTCCCGCCGCACTGTACGGCCTCGTGCATCCTCCCGGGCCACAGCAGCTCCTCGGCTCTCCTTTGGCTGCTTTCTGTGGACATCCCAGGGCTTTCCTCCACCCTGCCGTGCCCCAGCTGTCCCCATCCCCAACCCCGCCGTTGCTATGAGAGCAGAAACCAAAGCCTGGCCCTTCCTGCCTGCCCACGGTGTCTCACACCCACTGCCAAAAATGGCTTGAAAAGCCCTAAAATAGCCCACTGCTGCCCACACAGCCCATTCAGTGCAGTGAGGAAGACGTAGGAGTGCGTGCAAGGGTAGGGGTGGGCAAGCGGAGGGACCAGCTCAAAAAAGTACATCCCGTGGGAGCATGATTTCCCTGGGCCACACAGGAAAGCAGCTCTTGTTGTGGTGACAGCTCAGTGCTTTCTGCTTCCTCCAGCAAAATGGGGTGAGTGCATCAGCAGCCTGATGTCCACTGGCGAGCACAGCTCCAGCCTCTCACGGCCGTGACTTAGTGTTGGCCACCAGCCCCAGCCCCGCCTGGCCCCTGGCCAGGACAAGGACCTGCCTTCCCCATCACCCTCTCACCGTGCCTGAGCATCTCTAGCTTTCCCAAAGCACCCACCAGATAGCAAGACATGGAGCCTGGGTCACACTCAGAATGTTCGGGCTCAGAGATGGCGTGTCCCCATCTTCTCCAGTCCCATTCTGGCTTCACCATTGCCATAAAACACCCCAAGCATGTCTCTGCCATGCGAGCGATGGTAACTCAATCAGAGCCACCTCTGTCCAGGCTCCCTCCTCCTGCCTTCCCTTTCCATCCTGGCCATGCCAGGGTGGCCAGAAGGGACCCCACTTCCCCAAAATGTCCTCTCCCCCAGTGAAATGCTTCTCAGTGCCCTCAGGTTCATCCCACTCCGCTGTCAAAGCACCCAGGGGAGACGCTGAGCTGGAGGCTGCCAGGGGTTCACGAGCCAGGGGAGCAGGAATGGAGTAAGCTGGGTATGGACAGAGCAAATTGCCTTCTGCATCCCAGGGATCAGCAATCCTGACATGCTCATGATGTCTCCCAGCTAATGCTAATCCCCCTCTATTAAACTCAGATTACATAAAAGTCTCCTTTTTTCAGTTCTTGCCCTCTCTTCCTGGATCCCTCTTCCCACCGCCCCCATCTGTCCTGACGTGCCCCTCTCCTTTGCAGAGCCAAACGCGCATGAACCCTTTCTGGGTCCCTTCACTTGGCAGGACACGCAGACACACTCCGAGCTGCCTGTCCCCAGCACATGTCCACCTGCAATGGACACACTGCTCCGTGTGCTTGTCCCACACTTACAGCTCATCATCTTCATCTGGCAGGGCCCTATGAATAGCACTGCTGCCCCCCTCCCCTCTCGGACCATCACCACGGCAGGGCTGCTGTGACAGGTTGCGATGTGATACAGCCCAAAGACAAGGCAGGTGTGTGCTGTCAGCTGGGGCACAGAGCCAGTACCAGCTCTGTTTGCAGACTGGTCTGGGGTCAGAAGGCACAGTGATGGGCTCACACAGGGCCAGCCAGAGCCTTCACCCCAGCTCCACAGCCCTGGGCACCAAGGGGGATGACATTTTATTTTTGCAGTCTGCAGAAAGGCTTCAGGGAGTACCAGACTTAAAACCCATGCTACGCTCATGCTAACTACATGTGTACCCAAATCCTGGCCCAGAGCAGCCCACCATGTGCTCTGCAAGCAGGGCAGCAGCTTGTCCTGCTCCGGGCGGCTGTACAATCCCACATCTGGCTGTGAAATCCCATGGGATCACCCCAATGGAGACAACTTCTCTGCATCATCCCTTGCTGATGGCCAGTCTCTGCAGCCACTCCAGGACTACATTGGCCACCGCAAGACAAGAAGGGACATGTGCCCCATGCACTACCAGTTCTGCTTGGTGGCACTTAACCGCCCTGCTCTGCTCTCTTTTCATCTCCCTTTTATGCACAAAATAAAACAAACAGCCTTGTTCTGCAGCCCAGACAGGCAGCAGAGCCGTGGCACAGCTGGGCATGGGGTGCTGGGTGAAGCAGCTGCTGTGTGCGGTGGGAGGATGCTCAGTAGTGCACAGCCACCTCCTGCATGAGGGGACTGTCACCCCTCCCCATAAGCAATTGCCACCTGGCCACTAAAGCTTTTGCTACCCTCTTTTCTTTTGGTCCTCTGGCCTCTTCCCTTCACACAGCGCGGTGGCAGGCGCAGGGGGCTGCCTGGGACACCTGTCCACAGAGTTTCTCATGTGGGAACTTGCTAAAGGCATTTTGCAAGTTGATCTGTTTGTGCACAGGTGACTCTTGGACGACGCGGGGCCAGGGGCTGTGGTGTGATGCTTTTTGAGAACGGTTTTCCTGAGAAGGCAGGGAAAGGACCAAAAGTCACAGCAGCACTATTACTGCCATTGCCACCCACTAAAAACACCCAACCAAAGGTACAGCAAAGAAACTGCACCCAAAACCTCAGCCTCTGCCCAGGGCTGCAGGAACTGTCCCAGGGGAGCTCCACTCTGCCCACACTGGGCCACGGCAGCAGCAGGCTCCCGAAAGCCCATTCCCCCAAAACCACAGGGTATCTTCTCCTTGGGGTTTCTCAAATAGGCCCTGAACACCCACCCATCTCTTAGTAGAGCCCAAGGCTGGGTGCTCAGACATCCTGAGTCTCTCTTTATCCCTGGCAAAGGGGCCGGGAACCACCACCAGCTCCCCTGGGTGCCCACGGCCCCTCCTCGCCTGGCCCGGGTCCGGTTGGGATCCCTCGTCCCCGGCGTGCCCGGCGCTGCCTGTTTGTGTGCTGCTGCCCTGGTTACCAGCCACTGAGTCACCGCGAAACCTCCTGTGCGGGCAGGGAAGCCCAGACTCACATTTTCCACGGGAACTCTACAACTCATTCAGTCTTTTGAGGTGGGAAGAGATGTCAACAGGGTGTGATACAGAGCAAGGGACCTCCCAGCGACCAGGACTGCCTGCGCAGGGAGCAGCCGAGGACATGTCCAAGCCCTGCAGAGACATTTGAGTGCCTTTGGAGCAGTGCAGCCATGGGCTGCTCAGGTGCTTTGTGCACTCAGCTGTGGGATGTTTGTTCCATCACCCATTCAGCTGCATCTTTATCCCCAAGCCCCTGCCTGTGCTGCCCTGCACTTGTGCCCCCCAGCCCCGCCACGGGCAGCTGGCCAGCACGAGTCATAGGGTTTCCAGACAGACCTGGTCTGGCTGCGGAGCGGGAGATGGGGGAAGTGAGCTCAGATGCCACTGAGATGAAGCAACAGAGGCGGGCAGTGAGGCCATGGTGTGACGAGCAGAGCCTGTCACTTCACGGCTGCGACCTCACACCAGCTTTTTCCAGGGAAGGTGGAAGACGTCACCCGTCAGGCAGCTCCGCAGTGTCTCAGCGTGAGCTCAGGGCTCGGCTCAGCAGTTCTGTGTGGCAGTGACGGGTCCCAGCCGCCCCAGGACCAACCGGTGCCATAGCCAGGGTGCAAGCCCCTTTAGGATACCTGCAACACCCAGTGAGGCTCCAAGCTGCAGCTCCCCGACCTGCAGCTCTCTATGGGGGCTGGGGCAGTCCCCAAATAGTCAGCCTGGCCGAACCAGCCAGGGACAGGATCGAACCCTCTCCACCCAGCCCCAGCGTGCCCCACAGACCCTTCAGAGCCAGGAAAGTGGGTGGCAAGTCCCTCCCGCAAGGCTCTTCAGCCTCCCTCAGCTGGGAGCTGGCAAAGGTCAAACAGCCCTCAAAAAATGCAGCAGGAAAAGTTGCTTGCTAATTCAAGCCTGGGCTCCTGGGGCATCCCTTGAGGTTCCCTGAGGTGTTGGCATCCCCCAGACCTCAATGCAGACACATCGCTGGTGTTTTGCTTCCCCTAAATGCTGCAAAATCTCCCAATTTTGCAATGCTGCAAAGTTTTCCTGTATGCGCAAAGGTCAGTGGGATTGCAGGGGGCTCCATCCCCTGCTGGGGCTGGCTGTTGGTGGGGACCAGTGATGACGGAGCCCCTTCTCAAGTCCCAGCGCATTACCCCCAGTGCCGGCCGGCCCTGCAGCCCCCCAGACCCCAGCACAGGCTGCAGGCTGGCGAGGAATGAGCATCTGGAAGGGATCAGCGCTGCTAACCGCTGCGGGGAAAGGGGAGGGCTATAAATAGCAGCAAGTTTCCAAATCAAAGATTAAAAACAACAACAAATGAAGAACACAAGCTGAAGCACTGGCTTTTCCGCCCAACATGTTTATATATATAGTCATTTCTGTGTTCCTAGCTTGTTTTCAACCTTCCCTCATTGCTATGATGTTCTGGGTCTGTCCTCTTTCCCACTGGGCAGCTTCCCAGAGACACATTTCTTGGACAGTCGTAACCTCTTTAGTAGCTTGAAAATGAATCCCGGGCAGGAACGTCCCAGCATCTGTTTTCCGCTAGTTTAGCAAAACAGCTCGCGGGCTGTCCCTGGCCAGGCGGTGCCACCGGGCTGGCCTCGGTGGCCCCAGGGCTGTGGGGGGCACTGCAGGGAAGCAGCTGGGGGATGCCGATGCTTCATCTGAGCAGCTGGATTATGTTTTCTGGGGGAGCTCACTAGAGATGGGAAAGTGTTAGCACCCCCGAGGAGAGGCTAGATGGACACCTGAATTTAACCCTCATGGCTGGTGCAGAAATTAACTGCAGAAATATTGCCTGGGTGCTTGGAGGATTTCCTTTGGCCCATCCACAAACAGCGTCCCTCACTCAGGCATGGACCAGAAGCAGACACTTCTTGCGACTACCCAAGCCCAGTGCCAGAAACTGGATCCCACCTGGACCCAGGGCAATTACCTGTCCTGGGAACAGGCGTTGCACCTTGTGGGTACTTCCCACTCTCCCCACTGGTGCCCAGGGACTGTCACAATCGCACAGGTCACACTCCAGCTTCTCACAGCCACCACAGCTCCTGGTGGTGCATCTCTCATGGACCATTTGTGGCCTCAATGGCATGTCCAAGAGGACGTCTGTTCTGCAGGGCAGTGGCCCCTGGCTCCCAGGAAGTATGTCACCAGCTCCCAGTTGGGCAACTCAGGTCTTGCAAGGCAAGAGAGAGAGGAGAAATCACACCTTTCACCCAGCAAATTGCTCCTCAGCTTGAAATCCCCAACAACAGATCAAAATCCTCAAACCCCGGCTGAGTCCTTATGGTGTCTCCCCCTACCCAGGGCACCGCAAATGATTGCAAATAACGGGCAGCCTGGCCCCGGGCAGCACACGGACGTGGCCTCATGCGCAGACCTGCTGGGAAGCCGGTGCTGTTTTGTTTATCCCAGTTTTATTGCCCACTGAGGTTGTTTTCATGGAAGGGCTGAGGTCTGGCAGGCTCTCTGCTGGCAGCAGTGCTGTGATGCAGCCCAGGCCAGGATGGCATGATACACACGTTCAGCCCTCTTTTGAGAAATAGCCTCATAAATCTGCTTAATACGGCTGATGATTCATTCCCGCTCGCCGTGGGCTCACTTCCCGTGAGCTGAGCCTCACTGCTCCTGCTCTGGGAAAAAAACACAGACAGAAAAACACCCAAGCAGCATCCCTTGAGCAACAGCAGCAACGCTGCCTGCCTGCACCCTCTGCCGCACCCTCGACACCCTTCCCAGCACCCCCGGCCTCCCCGCAGAGGGGTGAGGGCCCGCTTGCCATTCCGGTGCCAGATCCTGGGATCACAGGTTTCACAACCACAGCAGCTGGACAGCCACCAGCTCCCTCTGCCACCCTCCCCAGGCCAAGCAGGGAAGAGGACAGCAGGCACTGGAAGCAGCTACGACTGAAAAATGCAGGGCCAATTTTGCAGCCACCCCTTGGGATGCTGGCTGCTGCTGGCTAAAGCCAGGCAAGCGTGGCATCAGGTTTCTGAGGACATAAAGGTCCTCAGAAAGGTCACGGTGACGGCTGCAAACAGCGCATGACTGATACCAGCAACAGCGGCAGGGATGTCGGCAGCCAAATGGGGAACAATGGGCAGCTACTTACAGCAACCAGAAGAGTTGAGCCATGGCTGGGAATGGCCTGGCACCACACACAGGCACCCACAAGCATGGGTATGTGTTGGCACTGCTGTCCTGGGCTGGGAATTGGACCATGGGCTGCTGTATCCCTCCTGCTGCTGCTCTCCCAACTGCACCCCCATGCCCATGGGAGCAAACTGAGGAAAGAAGAGGTGAGAGGCTCTTCTGTCCTGGCTGCTCCTCCAGGGACGGAGGAGGGCATTTCTCGATCCTGACATCTGGCCCCTGCCACCACAGCCACCGCCTTCTAAATAATCCCTGGCCATGGGCAGAGCCCCCAGGCACCATGGTGTTCGCACTGGCAAGCAGGGATCTCAGTCGAGGCTGCTCCATGCCCATGTCCCTCTGACTCGCAGCTGAGCACTGTCCCCTGGACAGGCTGCCTCGGGAATGTCCCTCCAGATGGGTGCCAGCTGGGGACCCCCGCCAGCACCCCTCCGCTCGCCTCCCTCCCCGCCCTGAGTCACCCCGGAGCAGGGACAGAGGGATGGCTGCAGCGGTGAGGCTGGGAACGGGGGCCCGCATCCCCCAATGTGTCACCCTGCTGTGCCCTGGGCTGCTCGCAAGCCCTGTGGCCTTGGCTGAGACAGGACAGCTGACTGTGGTTTTGCTCCCATCGGGAAGGGGGAAGCATGGCTGGGCAAAGCAAGTCAGACAACTACTAGCCCAGCCCAGCACCGAGCTGCTGGAGGGGCTCCTGCCTTCATGTTCACAGCAAGGTTTGTGCCATCTCCCCACAATAATGTCAGCATGTTCCCCCTGTGGATGATGGATGCTGTCCAAACTCATCCCACAGGAATTAATTAAGCGGGCTGTATGCTAATTTGAGGCAGGGAGAGGATGGCAAAACCTCACACTCTGCTGTCATTGGGCACACTGATGTAGGAACCAGTCCTGTGCCACAGCAGGGACCAGGTCCTGGGAAACCTGGCAGGGCTCCTCTGTGGGACCACGGTTACCAGGGGAAGGGGAAGGCTGGGTCACACTACACCATATCCATCCAGATGGACGAAGGTATCCACCTAGTTCAATGCCTTCAAAAGCAGCCAGGGGCAGAGCAGTACGTTCCTTTCAGTCTTTGGTCTCTGCCACATCCTCTGCAAGAGGCTGGGTGCTCCCTGGAGGCTGGTCCTGTCCCCTGCACACCCCACGCTCGCTCAGAGCCCACCTCAAGGCAGGCAGGTCCGGGGCTGGTCTTTTCCACCCCCTCCCAGGGGCAGGCACACAGCCCGCAGCCAGTGACCTCTTTCTGGGGGGAAGAAGGGCAGCATGAGGGGTCTGGATGCCACACACCTGGCTGGTGTGTTGGTGGTTGCATCTATGTCCCACGGGTGTGGCAGGGTGGCTCCAGAGATGTGGCACCTCCCTGTGTCTATCGTACCCCCCGACTCGACTGAGCCCTGCCTGAGCCAGGCCGGGTCAGCCCCACAGAACAGGCACGTGACGGGCCATGGTTTCAGCGCATGATTTCCCTTGCTGTCAGTGAAACGGGCTCCCAGACTGAAATGACTTCTCAGAAGTGCAGCTCCCGCACTTTTGTGCTTTTCTTTAAACTCGCCGTTAACTACCTGATTCCTGCTGACAGCAGTTAGACAGATGGGGTGCAGAGGGGAAGGCAGAGGGAGGGATGGATTTGATGAGCACAGTTATCCCAGAGCCCTGAAACAGCCTGGCAGGGGCAGCAGCATCCGAGCGGCCTCCACAATTAGCACAGCTGTGGACAGGTTCAACATCATCTTCATTCAGCACAGGCCTGAGGCAGATCCTAAATGGTCTATGAGGCTTTGACCCTCTTTATTGCAGGGGGAAACGGGCTCCAAACTCCATTTTGGCAGCGGACAGACATGCACATTCATTATGTCACCAAAATAGCAACGAGCACTGCAAACGTGATGGAGCTGGGTGGGGTGGGGTGTCCCTCTTGAAGGCAGGAGTCCCATGATCACCTGACAGTTTCAGTTTTCCTTTTAAAGACAATGACACAGAAATAGTGAGTTCCTGCATTCCCAATTATGGTGAGGAAAACTTGGAAGCTTTTCTAAATATATGCTAAAAACGTCCGCAAAGGAAATGTCACCAGAGAGACGGTGAAAATACGTGACTTGAAGGGACAGAAAGCCAAAATCCCATGACGTCTTGGGGGCTTGGGCTCCTGGGATCACACACTGTCCCGCTCCCCCGTGCCCATATGGCACTTCTCACGCCTGTTACGTGACCAGCCCGCAGCATCTCCCGGCTGACGGCAGCCAGGCAGGCATCCCGGTGCTGCGCCCCAGGGGAAAGGACTTGCGGAGATGAGAGGAAAACCCAGGGTGAGCCACGGAGTGATTTGCTGACACAGCACAAAGCTGGAGCGCTGCACTTGGCCGAGTTCAAGGTCGAGGGCTGTAAATTCCTTATTATTTTTAGCTCCAGATAGTAGCTGGCTGAAAACAAGAGGAAGAACAGCTGGGATGCGGAGAGGGATGGGAGGTGCAAGGAAGGTGGTTGCTTTTGCCTGCTGAAAGAAAGGCAAAATCCTAAGAAACAGGCAGGAGGGGAGAGAGAAATGGGTGGTGTGGGGGTGACAGGGTGCCCCCAGACAGGGGCCCATGAGTATGGACAGGGTGTGTGTTCATGCCCCCAGGTCTGCAGAGCTGGACGTGTCCCGGTGGCTGGGGTGACCTGTGAGGACACACAAGGTGCTGCTGCAGCCCAGGGCTGTGGGAAGACCCTGGAGCACGGAGGCGAGCCGGACCGCAGCACGCGCCTGTGCACACGCGGGCAGCAGGAGGATTCTCCACCGAACACTGCGCTGAAAAACAGCAGCTTGCAGCTGATGTTGGGAAAGGGCCTTTTCTCCTCTTTGGCACAACCACCCAAGGCGGGGCAGCATGCTGGCTCCCTCCCACAATGTACCCAGGGCCAAAGGCGAGCAGCGATGCTGTGCTCGGCACTCGGTGCTCCATCATCGGCCACAACAAAGTCACGGTTGGCCACCAGCTTGGTGTCTCTTGTGGCCAGCTCTTGGCATGCATCTCCATCAGACGGGCATTTCCAAACGCAGCCTACACGTCCTGTCACATTGCTACAGCGAGGGGAAACGGCCCAACGAAGGCACCATGTGCATGCAGCTCCTCACATCCCCTCATCCCACACAGGGCATCAGTGTAACTGGTGAGAGAAAACAGAGATGTTCTCGGGGTGTGAACTGTTAAAGCAATGGGGCTTGAAGAGAAAAAAAAAGTGAAGGAATAACAGGAGAGAGGATAGTCTTGCAGCAATTGCTGAGCTGTGCACGGGGAGCATGCCTGTGCAAACACCCACACCCACTCCCATGCGGGTGTTCAGATCCTGTAGGATCCAGCTACGTACACCGGGCATGTGTGCACACACGTGCCTACACACACTCTCACATGGGTTGTGGATCCCCTGGGATCCAGCTACAGGCAGCACGTGTATGCAAACAGACGCACGCATGGGTGCAGGGTGCCCAGATCCAGCCCCACCCCCGCCGCGGGTCCCACTCTGTCCCCAGCCCTGCAGGGCTTTGCTCCCAGGAAGGACAGCAGTGGTTATTGTGCATTCTATGTGTTTCATTCCGGGGGAGTCCTCAGATCCCTGAACCCAGCAAGAATGAACCAGGTGATAAAGCAGCAGATTTCCTTGCTCACTGCCCTCAGCCTGCTGCTACCAAAATCTGTCTCTTGGCCTCCTCCCAAGCCTGCCCTTCTGTCTGTGCCTCATGCCCCTGCCCTCCCTTGCCACCCTTTCTGATTGCACCTGGTCCTGCTTTCTTGCTTTCCCACACATCCCACTGAGACACCGGCAATAATCCCAGCTCCTGAGATGCTGCTGGGGCCGTGGGTAGTTCTGCATCTCCTGGTTCAGGGCAAATCCTCCCTTGGGAAAGCCAAGGTCTGGCTTCAAAGACACCCAGGGCGGATGCTCTCTGGACTCCCCAGGAAAGCCCTGTAGGTGGTCTCTGGGCAGCCAGAGGTCCGAGATGTCCACCAGCCACAACCCCTGTTCCATCTCAGCTCTGGGCTGATGGAGCTTTCCTCACCCCCACAGCCCTATCCTGGGCTGTTGGATGGCAGAGTCCTGCCAGCCCCTCCGTGCCCAGGAAGCCCAAGCGCAGTTCACACTGCCCTGCCCCTGCCATTCCCACTGCGCCACTGTCCTCAGGGGACACCTGAGCTGCCCAGAGCACCAGCTCTCCCCAGGGCTGCGTCCCTGAGCAGCACGGCCAGCAGGCACAGCCCCGGCGCTGCTCGGGGACGCGGGCAGAGGCGCTGCCGGGCAGAGCCGAGCACACAGAGAGCTCCTCTCCCTGCTTGGCAGTGCCAGGCCTGGCAGCTCCGGCCGGAGGACGGGTGCACGAGACAAGGTACTTCATGCTGTGGCCAAAACCAGTGCAAACAAAGCAGTGTGGTCTGAGGAGTGAGGGAAAGACCCTGCATGGGGAGAGAACCACTTTTGTTGGCACACAAAGGCCCTCTTCAGTGACCTAGAAAGATGAGTAGTGTGTGCAGCCGGCACTGAAACTAGGACGGGGGACAATAGTGGTGCAAGTTCTCCGCAGACAGAAAGGTCTTTGTGAGACACTGAGCATCTCCAACTCTGCAACCACCGTGGGTGTCCAGGCCATGGGGCTGGGCTCCCCTGGAGCCAGGTCGCCCCAGAGCCACCCCAGACGAGGTCTGCGGGCATGGCCCAGTGCATGGGAAGTGCTGGGAGCACTGGCTCACCTCTGTCAGGGCTGGATGGCACTCAGGAGGCTGAGGTGTTACAAGACGGCTGTTTTCCAAAGCTCTGCCGTATCACCAAATCCCCGCTCCATCCCAAAAGCCCTGCTCCGCCCCATCTCCCCATCGCTGTGACTCATACCTCGTGGCCACACGAGCTACACATAGGCAGGGCCTCCCCACCCCGCAGCCAGCCTGGCGCCTGCAAGCGCTGCGTGAGAGCCGGGAGATGCAGCACCCACTGAGTCACACCGGCTGCCGGCAGCACCCGCGCCCCCACCCCAGCAGACTGAGACCTGCTCGGCTCCCTGTGGTGCAGACCCCCGTCTGGGACACGGCAGGGGACTCGCTGCTGGGAGGCAGCACATGGGGTTTCTCCAACCACCAAGTATCACCCCACCATGGTCCGTGGTGATCAGAGCTGGGCAAGCGGGGCAGGTGATCAACAAGCAGGAGGTGGTGGCTTTGCTCATGACATTGATCTGAACTCGCAGTGCCAGCAGGGCAGCTCTTCTCCAGGCAGATTTGCCACCATAGTCCTGCTTCCACATGGCCTGACCAAGCTTGCTCCCACCTGGTCTGGCAGCAGCAATGTTTGCTGAAGGGCCAAAGGGGATGGGGAGATCTGGAGGGCTTTGCAGCCCTGCCAGCCCTGGCACTCCTGAGCTGTTCCCTTAGGAGTGGTGGCCGCACTCAGACCCATGCAGAATCTGGGGTAGGAACCCTGTGCCAGGGTCCTGCTCTGTCACACTGCCCTCTCACTGCTCCCTTTCCACTGTCAGAGAAGGGGGTTGTGTGGCCAGCTTGGTTCCCAGCCCTGCAGAGCTCCAAGCAACCCACAAGCTGCGAGAGGAGGTTTCTGTTGACGCCCTGGCCCTGGGAGGGGTACGAAGCATGAGGAGCAGCACAGTGAAACTGGAGGCTCTTGACCCAGGGCTCCTTCCCCAGGAAAGGCAAGTGCAAAACACAGTCAGTTCTTCAGACAGAGGCAGAAAACAGTCTCTGTGGGCAACAGCAGCATGGGCAAGTATTCTTCACCAAAAGCACCAGACACGTCACGCTTTCTGCAGAGACCCTTGCACACCCCAGAGAAGATTTCTAGAGAAGAGCTAGCCCTGCTAAAGAGCAGATTTTCCCTCATCCTAAGCCCCAGCAGATCACAATATCCTGGATCTGTGAGATGCAGCAGACCTCCTGAGATGGCACGTTGGTCCTGTCATCCTCAGAGTTTCAAGCGGCTGCCAGTACAGAGCTAGCAGAGCATCCTCAGCACTGTCATGAGTCTCAGCTGGCTCCTTCCAATAGGAGGGTGAGCACCAGGGCATCGCCATGGCTGGAGAGGACCACCTTTGCCCACCAACACTGACAGACAGTCCTGGGAAAGAGCCAGTGCTGCAATTTCTGCAGAAAACCGCAGACTCCAGTCTCCAGCCTGCAGTGCACTGAAACGGGCTTGAACCAGCTCTGTTTGACCTGAGCGGCACAACACCAGCTCCATCCAGACTGGTCCCCATCACCAACCACCCTCCATATAAGCCGCTGGGACAGCTCAGTGCCAGCATCTAGCTAAAGCTGTTTGTTAGGGCTCAAGGCACTCCATCTTAGGGCACACACCTGCTGCGTTTCCTAGGGCTGTCCTCTTGCCCTGGGCTCAAACCCCCAGAGGTCTCGGGCAGATCCTGCCTGTGCAGCCCTCCAGAGCCTCAGGCTCTTACCCAGCACTGCAGCTCTCCTTAGCCCTGGCTCCATGGAGAGCTGGGGGCAGCCACCCCCAAAGATGTGGCTGTTGGGGTCAGAGCAGTGGGAAGCACAGGAAGGTACCTGCCTTTGCCCAGGGCACTGCTGGAGACGGGCAGGCTGACAGCCCCTCCAGCACAGCCAGCACACGCGCTCCGGCAGCTGCTGGGTACACAGGAAGCATCTCCTGCCAAGGGGCCAGGGGCTGCTACATCCCCTATTCCTTGATCTGCCATGTGTCGCAGCCCCATTGCTGCTGCTCCATTGCCATCAGCCCTGTGACATTGCTCCTCTGAGGGGACTCATGCTACAGCCAGGCATGTGCCAGGAAACAGTCGAGACAGAAGAGAAACCACATGCAAAAAGTCTCAAGCCTTTTCCGAATGGGCTTGCTGTTTCTCCTTTGGGACAGGGCTGCCAGGGCCATTGGCATGGCCAGGCTGTCCTAGCTCCATGGTGTCTCCTCCCACAGCCCTGTGCAGCTGCAGGGCACAGAGAAGAGGCATCGCAGAGCCAACCGGGTAGAGGGGAGACCCAGGGCTTGTGGTGGGGAAACGTGGCACTGCAGGAAACCCATCGGAAAGTGCATCCCAGTGCCACCCTTTATCCAACCCCATAGCCAGCCCTCACCCCAGTAATCCACTACAGGGTCTGACTTGAGCACGAAGGATGCAGGCGCTTGTGGCACCAGAGACCTCCGAGCCAGGGGCTGCCCCAGGAGAAGTGACCGGAGCCCAAGGGAAGGGGCAGAAGTGTCAGCGGTGTGGTGTCCACAGCTGGCCAGCCCGGGGCTCAGCCTGAGCCAGAGGCTGGCAAAGCACATGGCCCACCGTGGCTTCCAGCCCTGCTGGGTCCCCGCTGCTCCGACAGAAGCCTTCCCTGATCTTTCACTGCCTGAGGAAAGACCACAGTTCTCGGGCATCTGGAAAAGCCAAGCCTGGAAGCTGTCCTGTGCTCCAAGGGCATCGCAGGGTGGACATGCTCTCCTGCCAACAGCCAGTGCTTCACCCCTTGTTCTCAACTTTATGTAAGCAGGGAACCCAACCCTGCTCCAAGACGTGGTGAAACCAGATACATACGGAAACAATTAGAAAGGCGAGGGATAAGGAAGAAGCTTTGCTTTGTTGGCACAGCTCTCTGCCCAAAGAAGAAAACAGAGCCTGTGAGCCAGTCCAGATGTATTTGTGCTGGCAGAAAATAATCCGTGAGTGAAGGGAAGGCATGGAGCTGGAATTCAGCCCCAAGCAGGCTGGGTTTTGAGGGCAGCTCACCCCACACCCAACCCCTCTGCAACGGGCTTTGGTTGAGGGGGAAATGGGCAGGTCCTGTCACACCAAGACAGGAGTCGGTGTCTCACCAGGGAAGATCTTCTCACCAGGTCGGAGACAACCCGCCCTTCAGCCAAGGCCACGGCAGTTGCACACCAACCTAAAACACCAGCCAGGTTCCCCTCTGCCAGGACCACCTGTGGGACCCCAGGGCCATGCTCCAGAGCCAGCGCTGCCCACTCAAACAGGAGGTCACCTCTGCCCTGGGAATGTGTCCCCTCCGCAGGACAGGGGTCAGGACAAGTGCTTCTTTGCAGCTCTGGATTATGTTAAATACCCCACCATGCACGGTCCTGGCTCAGGACCAGCCTTACCACTCAGCGTGGCACCTCGCAAAGAGGCGATCCCTCCAGCCTCCTTGCATGGTCCAAGCTGGATGGAGCTACTGTGAAAATATTTGCCTAGTGTCCATGGTTTTCTCTGTTTCTCTTTTTTCCCTGTCGCTCCACAAGGAGTTTTCTGCAAGGCTGAGGTCAGCACATCCTGCTGGGAGTAGGCTGGTGGGAGGGCACAGCAGGGCCACAAAGAGCCCAGCGGGACCTTCTGCACACCTGATGCACTGCTGGCCGCTCGGCAAACACTCAGCAGGCTCTGCTGCTCTTTCAGGGATGTTTTACAAATGCAGGGCTTGTTGACAAGGAATGCTCACCACTAGAGCTGCTTGAGAAAAGCACCCTGAGGGCATGGCGTGTTCCAAAATTAAAGCGATTTTATCCCCCAAACGGTGAGTCAGCTTGCAAAGTGGAGTCTGGATGAGTGTCTTCAGGGGTGATTTCAGGATTACACCACTGCAGTGGGAGAGTTTCACCCTCTGCTTGCACCCATGGAGGAGAAGTCCTTGGTCATCCTGTGTGGGTAGGTGTCCACCCAGACATGTGAACTGGTGCTGTGCTGTGGGGTGTTGCCTCTGCCTGGGGCACAGTGCCCCTCAGACCCAGGCAGCCACACCAGCTCCCATATCAGTGTCAGCATCTTCTCCTCTTGCTCACCCCTTACCCTCCAGTCACAGGTCCTGCATCAGACCTGGCCAAACCCCATCCCTGTCCCCAGGGCAGCTGAGTGGGGAAGAAGAACAAAGAAAACAACCTGTTTCTAGGGTCCACATGCAAATGTAGCCACACTCTCCAGCTCCTCCACCTGTCTCCTCAGCAGGAACAGCAGCTCCCTCATCTCTTTTTGGGGCAGGAGGTCCATGGGACAAACAAGAGCTTTTTACCTTACAGGGTGCTGGTCGTATCTCACACACAGGGGAAACCTGGGAGCCTGATGCAAGTACACAAGGAGCTTGCTCTGCTGGCAACTTCCACTGCGTCTTTCATCAGCCAAACGGCTGTTCCAGGCCCGTGTCTTTCATCAGCAAAGGTCTTCAGAGCAGGAGTCCCACAAGGTTAATACCTGGAATGTGCTGGGAACAGCTAATCCCAGGTTTGCCCTTCCCTGCAGGAGGGGAGGAGCGGGGCAGGTGAGACGGGGTTCGGACGCTGGCTTGCTTCCGGCACTGCTCAGTGGGAGCCCGTGCTGCCCTCCAGGCAGCAGCAGTCGGGAACCGTGCCAGGGCAGGAGGTCCTGCTGGCTCTGACGCTGCTGCAGGTCGTCTGCAGGGACCAAACCCGTCCCGCGGCCACTCAGACCAGAGCCTGCGCATGGCGGTTTTCCGCGTTCTCTCTTGCAAGCGGAAGGAATCTCTGCCAAACCGCTGGAGTCCTGTCATCAAATGTGTCCCCGCCATCACCATTTGATATCTCTGATAAAGCACTGGGGGACCCCTGTTTGCTGTCCCAGCTGACGGCTGTTCTCAGACAGTGCTCGGCTGAGA
The DNA here is from genome assembly GCF_964273445.1 of Streptopelia decaocto. Lineage (NCBI taxonomy): Eukaryota > Metazoa > Chordata > Aves > Columbiformes > Columbidae > Streptopelia > Streptopelia decaocto. The sequence goes on from NC_138665.1 coordinate 598,209, forward strand.
CCTGCCAGACCTTCCAGCCCTCCCGTGCTCCTGGCAGACAGCTCCGCTCCTGTGCCGCAGCACCGGGCTCCGGCTGAAAAGCCCCCAGGAGATGCTTATGGCTCAAGCCAGCACTGGGGGCCAGGAATCCACAGCCAAAGGGCAGAAGATCAGTGCAAGGGTGGCCAGAGGCAGCTGAAACTGCCCCAGGCTACGGCATGAAGCACAGTCTCATACCCATGTGCGGAGGTGTGCCCACATCTGACCCAACTTGTCTCCTTGTGACAAGCAACCGCTGACATTGGAGCCACAGCCTGGCACCCCACAACCTCCAGTCCTGCACTTAACAACGCCGAGCTTTTCAAGAGCTCTCACTCAAGCCTGCCCCAAGGTGCCCTAAAATACCCCAAAACACCTTCCTGGGGTCAGCAGCCCAGCCTTTGGGCTTCATGACAAGACCAGAGAGACCACCTGCCCCCAGCTGGGCAGCTCAGCAGGGCCACCAGGACCTGTTTTGTGACCAAATCATCTTTTTCAGGTTCCTGTTTCTATTCCCTAGCTAACTCCCTACCAAGTGTGGATTATTTTTTGATAGGAAATGATGGGTTCCTTCTTTGCTTTCAAATCTGAATGTTGTTTTTTCTTGCTTGTCTTCTGGTTTTGTTGCTTAGGAAGTGGAAAGTTCCCAGCGTCTGTCTGTCTTGGAGACCAGGCGAGGAAGCGAAAGCAAACACTGTGCTCAGCTGAGAGCAGCAGGCTGGAGGAGACGGAAATTTTAAGCACAAACTGACCCCAAGCGTTTTCCACATCTTGCAGCCAGCCTTTGGCTGAGCCTTTTGTAATAATGGGGTGTCTTCATGATGCTTCTCATTCCCAGCTCACTGTTCCCCACCAGCTGCAGGAGTCCCAGCCCAAACTGGAGCTCTCTCAGCCTGGCCTGGCCTGATGTGACCCACGTGTGGAGCAGAAGAACCAAGTGTGTTCCCGGAGGGATGCAGCCACTGTCCACCCCAGACCATGCACCTCTGTCTGCTCCAAGGATTGATCTCCAAACTCATTCTGTTTCTTACCTGCTGCTTCTCTTCTGCTCCCACCCTTGGTGGACATGTGCTGGTGTGGTCAGTGGAAATATCCACCTGTTGGGCACCTTCATGGACATTGGTGTCTTCAGAATGCATCCTGGAGTGCCTCTGGACCAAATTTTGTAAAGATCAAGGTCCAGTAAAACTCTCAGGTGTTCCTTTTGTCCATTGAAACACCAAGTATCCTGAAGCCCCTTAGTACAATGGAGAGAGTAACTACCTTACAACAAAAGCTCGTGGAGGAGCTGAGACACATGCAGGTGGCAGCAGGTGGAGCTGCGTGGCCATGCAGTCTGAATCAGAGGGTCACTTGTGGCATCAGCAGGCCAAGGTACAGGGTGCACCGCCGCCCCTGGGTCTGTTTCTCACCCCCCAGGGTGTTCCCCTCACCAAGCTCTTTTTAGCCAGCCAAGCATGATTTCCTGCTCTCGCTCAAGCTGCCTGAGGGACCTCTCGATGTTGCTCCTGAGGTCTGGAGAAGAGCACTCCTCACCGAGGAGGGGAACGGGAGCTTTGGTGCTCCCCCCATTTCCCCAGCCTGTACCTGCTGGGAGCATCAGGAGTGAGGAGCGAAGGGCCTTCCTGGGAAGAGGAGCAGGATTTGTGAGACTGGTCAAAATGGTCAAAATGCAAACAGAAGGGCTGCAGAGGCAGGTGCACTGGCCTTTCACAAATGGTGGCAGTTTTGGACGGGAAACATATTAGGAAGGACCAGCCTGGTGTAAACTGAT